>NC_137848.1:36419466-37619466 GCF_948465745.1 Chenopodium album | reverse complement strand
TGTCAACATGCCATCCATTTTGCAAAACCTCTCTAAGTGCAGTAAGCAACAACTGGCAGCAATGACGGCAATACTCACTAACTTCGGCAAAGGTACAAGCTTTACAGCAACAGCTGCCACCTCAGAGCCAGTTACCAAGAAGGCTGCGTCTTAAAACCTTACCCCGGAGAAGAAGGAACTGATCCAGTTACGGGATAAGGTGTTAGAGATGGAAGCTCGGAATCTGAAATAGGAGTGGGGAGATGACATAGTAACAAACAAAGGTAGGCCGGAGGTACGAGTCACTCACAGTAGGTCTCCGACCTCGGAGCAAGGACCAAGCCAGGACAGGGGAAAACATGTGCGGATCTAGGTGATTCCAAATGATTCCCTATTTTACAGGATGATTTTGGAGGAGCCGATGGAGAAGATCAAGATGCCCAACTGTAAGTACAACGGTATGACAACACACAAGAATCACGTCTCTACGTTTGAAAACCATATGGTGTTGTACACTATGAATGATTCGGTCTAATGTAAGTTTCCACCAACCTGGGAAGGACTGGTTGCCGAGTGGTGCGGAAAGATCAATACACTCTTACAGCCAGCTGAAGAGGATGTTCATGGAACACTTTGTCATGTTGGTAGATCGGACCAAAATGACTACTGAGCTGATGTCATTAGTCCAGGGAAAAGAAGAACCCCTATGGGATTTCAATACTCGGTTCAACAAGGAGGAAACAACCTTCCCGAACATGAGCCAAGAGGTGGCCCTATTGGTAATGCAGAGTGGTCTCCTGCCTGGCTCACCATTTAGAGCATACATGGGACGAAAAAAGTCTAAAGATGCTAGCTGAAGCGCTAGGAAAAGCGTATGAATTCATAAAGGCAGACAAGACGGATAAAGCCATGTTGAGAAGAAAAGCGCCTAGCGATCCAGTAAAGCGGGCTAAAGCCACCCGGGATGAGAATTCATCCAGGATGGATTAACCAAGCAAAGCCAAACAAGGTCACGGGGATGAAGATAGGTCAGTGAGAATTAGAAAGTTGACCAAAGACGAGGAGCGCGAGCTGGAAGATTCGAGCAATACACTCCGCTGACTCATCTAAGATCTCACATCTTCAGCGTGAACAAAGCTGATGATAAATGGCAGAGGCCGCCCAGAATGGTGAATAGAAACCGTGACCCTAGCAAGTGGTGTGATTTTCATAAAGACCATGGACATACCACTAATGAATGTACACACTTGAAGGACAACATAGAGGACTTAGTCCACCGTGGATATCTGAGCTAGTTCAAGCAACACTTTGAATAAAGCCGGTAAAAAGAGGAGGGTAAGTCAGGCTATGATGGTAGAAGAGGTCAAAGAGATCAGGGTGAAGGTAGGGATCGCGACAGCAAGCCATAAGGTAGGGTATATGTGATAAGCGGAGGACAAGTGCATGGAGGAACGGTGAATAGGGCAAGGGCTGACCTGCGAGCAATGGTTCACCAAATAAAATACAATGAAAAGCGCAGATGGCCGCCACTACAAACGCAGCCACAAGCAGTGTTTGATGAGTATGACCAAGAAGGCACAATCTATCCTCATGACGATCCCCTGGTAGTCACGGTGAGAATCGCAAATTGGGAAGTGGATAGAGTATTGATAGATGGTGGTAGCTCAGCTAACATAATCTTCATTAGCATGCTTAAGGATTTGAAGTTAGACAGAAAGGACCTGAAATTGGTGAGCTATGAAGTCATTGGGTTCAATGGATCAGGCCTCATTCCAGAGGGCATAATAGAGTTGTCAGTCCAAGTAGGCGAGGGGTCTTGACAACATGATATCCGGGCTAAGTTCTTAATAATAAACTCACCCTCACCCTATAATGTGATCATGGGAAGACCGCTTATCCATAAGATAGGTGGGGTAGTCTCCACCTACCATCTAGCCATGGCATATACAACCAATGATGGACGATCTGGAAAACTTAGAGGAAGCCAAAAGACAGCACAACAATGCTACATTACAGCCCTAAAGCAGCTAGCTAAGGCAAAGCTGCCATCCAGCTCGGAGCCAAAACATGAGGGTCAGGCTGAAAGAAAATCAAGAAAGAGGAAACGAGAAGAGTATCGCAAAGAAAAAGACAAGCAAAAGCTGGCCATATAGAACTTTGAGCCTGCATAGGAGGAGACAACTAGACTATTACCCAGTGGTGAGCATGGAATAATTTAGCTTAAGCAAGGAGATAACTCCAAGACAGTGAAAATCGGAAAGGACATTGAGCCTGAAGTAAGGGTGAATCTCGTAGAATTGCTAAGGAAAAACAAGAGCATCTTCGCATTTTCAGCAGATGAAATGCCTGGAAAAGACTTGGAGGTCATGGTTCATAGGCTGAAAGTGAAAGAAGAAATCAGGCCGGTCAAGCAGATAAAACATAGCTTCTCCACAGAAAAGAATCAGGCCATACAGGAAGAAGTGGACAAGCTGCTAGAGGCCGAATTCATCGAGCCATGTGATTACCCGGAGGGGCTAGCAAATGTGCTCATGGTCAAGAAAGCAAATGGTAAGTGGATAATGTGCGTTGATTTCACAAATCTCAACAAAGCTTGTCCAAAAGACTGTTACCCGTTACCACGAATTGACCAATAAGTGGACGCAACAAGTGCACGCATTACTAAGCTTCATGGATGTTTTTTCATGATATCACCAGATCAGCCTGCACAAGCCTGACATGCAGAAAACTACATTCATCACTGAAGAAGGAGTGTACAATTACATAATTATGCCTTTTAGGTTGAAGAATGAAGGGGCCACATTCCAGAAAACAATGGATAGGATGTTCTTTCATAAAAAAGGGTGGAATGTAGTATGTCAACAATTCGATTGTTAAAAGCATCACACAAACAGGACACATCCTGGACCTAGAAGAAACATTCGCCACGGTGAACAAGTATCACATCAAACTGAACCCAAAGAAGTGTGTTTTCGGAGTGAGTTCAGGGAAATTCTTGGGCTTCATGGTAAGAGAAAGAGGAATAGATAAAAACCCTGAGAAGGTAGAAGCAATTCTCAGCCTCCTAGAACCCAAATGCACTAAGGACATTTTGCGTCTCACAGGGAGAATGGCAGCGCTAACTCGTTTCATCAGCAAGTCAGCAGACAAAGCTTTGCCATTTTACCAGCCCTTGAAGGGGAACAGAGAATTCAAGTGGGGCGAGGCAGAAAAGAAAGCTTTCGCAGGAATCAAGGAGCATTTAACTAAGCTCCCTACCATGTTCAGCCCGGAATAGGGTGAAAAGCTTCAGTTGTATATTTCATCCTCAACACAAACAATAAGATAAGTCCTCCTGGTTGAAAAGAATAAAAAACAAAAGCCGGTATGCATTATGAGCCATGTGCTGACTGATGCTCAGCAGCGGTACCCACTGGTGGAAAAGCTAGCTCTGGCAGTAGTAACAACAGCAAGAACGCTAAAACCCTACTTCGACGCACATGTGATACAAATTCTCACGAACCACCCATTGGAGAAAGCCTTGCAGAAAATGGACGCCTCGGGAAGGCTCTTGAAATGGGCAATGGAACTTTCTGAGTACGAATTTGAAGTCAAGCGTAGAGCAACAATAAAAGCTTAAGCTTTGGATGATTTCATAGTGAAAGCCTCGTACGAAGGAAAAGAAGATGAAATAGGAGTTTAGAAGGTAGTAGTGGCTGGATCATCAGCTCTAACAGGTAGAGGTGCCGGAATAATCCTGACCTCACCTGAAGGCAATGTGCATGTTTGAATACGTCATTAAATTCAAGTTTAAGGCATCAAACAATGAAGCCGAGTACGAAACCACCTTGGTTGGATTGAGGATGAGCATCGCAGTCGGAGCAAAGAAAGTACACTTATAAACTAACTCCTAGCTGGTAGCTAGCTAGTTGAAGGGGGAGTATGAGGCCGAAGAGCCTACAATGTTGAAGTACACAACCAGAGTAAAAGAATTAGCAGCTCAGCTGATGCACTTTCTATAACACCCCAACCCCAAACAAATTAGGGAGGGGTCTATTGTCACGTAATGCGCATCAAGGGCCAACAAATGTCCTCATAGACCAACATGAATCCTTCCGCCGCATCTTGTCCTCACTCATGCACACCCTAGGAAAACTTCCCAGGAGGTCACCCATCCCAAGATTACTCGCAACCAAGCACACTTAACTATGGAGTATCTTAGCATATGAGATCCCTAAAAGGAAGATGCATCTGCATCTTGTTGATATGAGTATTATATCAAATCCTTTTAAAGCAATCATGAGGGGTATTACATACACCCCCACTTGAGAGTGGCAACGCCCTCGTTGCACTTAGAAAGATAGGGACTCCAATATTACGCTTAATGGCAACTGGGTAGCCAAAGTGTTACATCCAGTCTGGATACGGCCATATGGCCCCAGAATTCTCCCCCACTAGGCGACTGACATAGGATTAATTATCCACGATCAGCACGTGATCGCAGGGTTGCTCTGATACCATTTGTAACACCCCAACCCCCTTAAACAAATTAGGGAGGGGTCTATTTTCACAAAAAGCGCATCAAGGGTCAATAATTGTCCTCATAAACCAACACGAGTCCTTCCGACGCATTTTGTCTTCACTCACGCGCACCCCGGGAAAACTTCCCAGGAGGTCACCCATCCCAAGACTACTCCCAGCCAAGCATGCTTAACTATGGAGTACCTTAACGACCTAGAATTTGAGCTCCCTAAAAGGAAGATGCATCTTGTTGATATAAGTTGTATATTAAATCCTTTTAAAGCAATCATGAGGGGTATTACACTTTCAGGCATATCTAGTCCCCAAGGCTGAACACTCTCAGGTTGACTGTAGGCGTCGTTCGAAGCGCGCCTACGTTAAGCATGTTATGAGTATGCTTGGCACTCATAGGAAGTGGGAATTGACATATACGATTAGGGACAACGATTAGGGACAAGAAAAGTAGGGAGCAGCCAACAAGTTTGTAAGGAACTTGTAAACCGTTCACGGATCATTTAAGGCAACCACGATTAAGGGACAACGAAAGGCAACAACGATTGACCCATGAAGGTTACACCCCATTCATAATCCAAGGGATTACTAACTCCATATGGTTCGGAACCACGAAAGGAGGATCGGGGATGATGGTATGAAGTGAGTCATGGAGTCACATTCTCCCGTATTGGGCTCTACTTGATTCTTATTGTGAAAAGTCATTCATGCGATCTTAAAGGCATACAAACAAAACATTCAATTCCGTCCAAACTATTATTATGCTAAATTGGTTGAATATTAATGCAACATATAATTCTAAATATTAATGATCACTTGATTAAACAGCAAGATTAAAAAGGAACCTAAACCGGTTCTCCAAATTATCTTATTAGTCGTGATTTTCAATTACATATTTCCTTTAAACATGCAGTATGGTGATTATAAAAATATAATAAAATCAACATTAATATTAGAAACAATTTTAGAATAATAATGTAGTCAAATCAAGTTACAATAAAACTAATCATGATACTGGCAATATAAAATAAAATAAGTAATTAAAATAATTACTCTCATTACGTGCGTTCCTTTAAATTGCTACATCATGAATAAATTGTTAGTAACTTCAATAAATAAATTAAATTGAAACAATTAAATTAAATAAAAAGTAGAGTTGATTTGGTCCAAACCCCTAGTTAATTCTACCTTTCACGATTTGATTTAAGTATATAATTTCGGGTCAAGTATAAACTCCTTAGAGTGCTTAGGGGAAGTATTTTAAGAGAATAGGGAGACTAGTATTTAGGCTAAAGAAAGAGAAGAGAAAAGAGAATGATTGTTTGTGTAGGGAGAAAGAGAATGATTTTTTTGTGATCAAGCTTGTTGGTGATTGAAAAATGGGTGATATGACCTCTATTTATAAAGAAAAAATAAGGGTCGAAGAATGAAGAAAAGATTCGAATTCGAATCGGAATAAAACTCTTGCGATAGGCAGTAGTTTTTGCGATTTTTGTTTTTATCAAATTTTTTGATCCAGAAATTGGAATAAGATAAATAATATTTCATTGGAAATCTCTTGAATTCTAGTTTGTAACCCAATTAGAATCAGATTAAAATCATTTGTTGAATAAAAGATATGGCCGAAATAGTGGGATGATGTCAGTTTTGGATAGAGTTTCGTATTTCTTTTATATCTTTTTCGTTATAGCTCGGATTTAATATTATAATATATCATTGAAAAGATAATTTCAAGAGCTATCCAACCATCTAAAATTTAGATAAAAACTAAGAGGTACGAGAAATCATATATGACTATCTTTGAATGTCTTTCAATTTGAACAGAATTAGGACATTCAAAAAGAGGAGTTTTATTCAATTTCAAAAAGGATAATTAAGATATTTTAGAAACTTATAGAAGCTTATAATTAATACTAATTGGTTTAGGAATGGGATTAAAGCCTTTAGACCCTCCACATGATTATTAGGTCGTAGGTAAGGTGGGCTTAGCTTCGGTTCGGGCTCAATTTAGTATATTGGCCATAACTTATTCGTTATTACTCGGATTTAGGTTTATAATATATCGTTGGAAAGCTCTTTTCAAACCCCATCCAACTATTCAATCATTGGACCCATATTATGGACAAAAAAACACTGGTCTAAACATTTTTATAAAAAGGACACTAAATGAATGATTTTAAGGGACACGAAATGAATTATTTTAGGTTTAAAGGCACGAAAAGAGGAAAATAAGTTATGGTTTGGGGAAATGGGCTAGGACTTGGGTTGGTTTATGAAATGTATTGGGATTGAATATGAATTTAAGCACTCCAAAATTAAATACTCAACCCGACCAATAATGGCGATGAAAGGTAGTTCATCATCGGGTTTGGTTTTGGGGAGACATTCTAACGTGTCTATACTGACGCATTGTCAAAGTTAGCCAGCTCCACTCTCTAGAGTCTCACGAAAAAGTCATGGTGGATGTTCTAGAAGAGAGTAGCATTGCTGAAAGTAAATAGGTGAACATTACTGTGCAGCAACAAGCGTGGTTCTCTAACATATTAACATATAAAATGCACGACGTGCTGCTAGACGACACAGTTAAGGCTAAAAGAGTCAAGAGGGATGTTAATTGGTGTTTGTGATGAATGAAGAGTTAAATAAGAAAGGCTTCTCTAAACCACACACAATAAAGAAGGTAACATCAAAACTTATCAAAATACATACATATTATCAAGCTTAACCTCCGCCCACCAGGGCGAATAAACATCCATCTAAGAGTCAAAGCATTCATAGACTGAACCCACACCGACCAGGATGAGGAAACATTCAGTCAAAATTTGAAGAGACAGAAAAACCAAGTTAAACTAGGCAAACCCAGCAGAAAAGAAACAAAAGTGTTAAATACAGACACAAAGACAACATAATCTTTGGCGGTGGGATATCGATCAGTGCTGTAGTTCCTGGAGTGAGTGAGACCGGGGCGGACTCACGAACGTAGCTACTAGGGGTGCAAGATAGGTTTAAAAACAAAAGCTTTGTTGTGCAGTTACGCTTTGTAATAAGTGAGTGATCCCTCGTAAGGATCACGAACGTTTAAGGAAGAAGCAAGTGATTTCTTTCCTTCCTTGTTCCAAGACTAAGCTAGTAATTCGTTCTGTCTCAATAAGCAGAGGAAGTGTTCTTTTGTTTTTGTTTTTTTTATTGGATTGTATGAGACCTTGCTTGTTTCTGCCCCCGCTTCGTTCCGGACTCCAAAAAAGGTAGGGAAAGAAAGAAAGGGGCAGCCAATCTCTTTGTTCCTTCCCCCCCCCCCCCCAAAAAGGGGGTTTTTTGGGGGGGGGGGGTAATGTTCTTATTCTTGTAGTATACACCCCAAAGATAGAAACAAACATAACCTAGTAACTACATATCTAGGTGAGGTGACCTCCGAAGAACCACCGGAGGATGAGGGAGACAGCTGCCAAAACCTTTATTACCCATCAGCCAGAGTCTCCACTCCAATGGAAACGACAACTTCAGGGCAGAAAGGTGTAATGAAGGTGTGCTCATCATAGGAGATCCTTCTCCTTAAATGCCCATAGCCCTTTAAAAGTCTAGGACTTTACACTTGTTATGGTGTATTAGGATTTGAATTCCTGACTGTTTGGGGGACCTTGAATTAGAATTGATCCTATCATCACGCTTTTTTATAAGAAACAAGTAGGAGTCGCCAATGAGTTTTAGGAAAACTCATAAACCTCGTCCATGCCTTTCTCCCAAGTAGAGTTCAAGGGATATTTAGCACGAATCGTAAGTTTACCCATGCCTAAATTGGTCTACATGAACCAGAAATGAGTTCGGGAGCGAGGGTACTAAGATAACGTTCCCTTTAGGGGGGAATCGCTATCCTAGCCCTAGTACGGCCTCTACTAGCTCTTCCTTTTTCACAATTTCATCACCAAACAATATATGCAACGTGATACCTAAAAACTAAGTTAGTTGATTTTATTTACACACATCAATCACGTAGGAATTACATTGCAAAAGGTCGTTATTCTTATTTAATCAATATTCGTGAAAAGAACAATAAACAAACAAGATTCGCCTTGGCTTAGGTGTTCAATCAACAATTAATTATTCAATTCTATTCTTTATTTAACGCAAAATACTATGTGGAATTAATTAATTAAAAATTCGTTTAAAGTGATCAAACAACACTAATTAATTAATTAAAAGTTATTTAAACAAGAAAATAAAGGTGATTGATCTAAGTGCTCGGGAATTTACCACTTCTCCTTGCTAGATCTTCGTTTAGAACACTTATGGACTCCTTCTTGTTCGGGAACCTCCACCGTAGTAACAAGTATTGAGGGGGGTGAGTGTTTAGGACAAGAGAGTTTGATAGTTCACAAAGTTTCTGCCAGAGTTTTAGGTTAATTTTTGTCTGTTTAAGCCTCGTATTAAGCCTCTATTTATAGGGAATGGATGCGTTTAGGGTTTTGAACGTTCTGCCACAGCAGGTGTCGCGCGCTTTTGAATGGGTTACGCGCGACAGCCCAGCGCAAGTGATTTAGATGCGCTGCTACGGGCAGTGCAACTGAACGTCTTGCGCGCGGTATTATGGTAAGATTCGATTTTATATTTTTATGAAATGTTGAATCTTCCGCAAACGCATTACTAGCAATTGCGCCGGGTGTCACGAGCAACTGATTAAGTTGCGTACGCCAGACCAGCGCGACTCATTGAGATGCGCACTGATTTTTCTGCGGCAGCATTGATTTTTAACCTATGCGCCTCAAGCCTAATTATGATCGGGTTTAGTTAATTGGACCTTATTTCATTTTGTTTTTGGGTTAGGCTAGTCATTTTGTGTTCTTGTGATTTATTCAGTTACCCATAAGCATTCTTCACGTTAATCCAACATAAAGATGGTTTTATTTATCGTCATAGCACTTCCAGTCGGGACAGGAGGCCAAAAGTAGACGTCTACAAAAGGTACTTCCAAATTCAACACGGCGTGGCTAGGAACCTTGTAGTTGACAACATGGGGGTGATCAGCAGGAAAGTTGTGACGATCAGCATGCCTAGCGAGGTCAACCTTGGCCCAAAGGCATTAAAACGAGCCTATTGCTCTTCACTTTCCCCGTACAGGATGCTTACACAATGGGCTGCCACTTCCCAGCCCCCATCATGATGATTAGTAAGTAGCCTAGCAAAAGCTAGTGAAAGCACAAAAGACTTAAGTGCTCCCTTCTTAGCCGCTTCAAGCTTACCCTCTCTCCTAGCCTGTAGTCGGGTCACCTTAGCCTCCAAAGATTGCACCTTGACTTGAGAAAACCCCAGATCCCTTCACTACTAGAAAACAGCATATTTCCGACGGAAAAATTCCGTCGGTAGAACTCTGAATTCTGTCGAAAAACACGGTTCCGACGGTTATTCCGCTGGAGCTGGTTGTCGGAAAAGGTTTGGTAGGAAAAATGACATATTCTGACTGATATTCTGTTGGAAACACTTTTCCGACGGAAATTCTTTCGTCAGAAGAGGTTTTCCGGCACCGGAAAAGTCCATCGGAAAATTCTGCAATGCAATTTAAAAAAGGGCCACACCACCACTGTCACGTCCTCTCACCACCACTAACCACCCGAAAACCCATTGGCAACCCCACACCACCCACCTTAACCAAACCACCACCACCACCCCTACCCCACACCACCAGCTCCCACTACACTTTAATCGAACCCACCACCCTACTTTACCTAACCCACACCAAAACCCAGATACACCCTAATCGAACCCACCACCCTACTTCACCTAACCCACACCTAAACCCAGATCCATCCTAACTGACCCACTTAAACTTACCTTTTTTACCCCCTAACTAAACCTACATCAAACCCACCCACCTAAAACCACCCACCAACCTAATCATGCACTAACCAAACCCACACCCAAAATCACCCACCACCCTAACTGGCCCCTTAACCAAACCCAACAAAACTCATAATTTACTACACTTACCAAATATTTGAAAACAAAAACCACCCAATTCGATCTAGTACACCAGAAACCTGGAAATAAATATAAAAAAAAGGAAAAATGAAAAAAAAAGATAAAATTCTAAACAAAAAATTGAAAACAAAAGATAAACAAAATTGTAGATCTACTACACTTACCACAACAATTCTACCACAATCAATCGAATTTAGTCTTGAATTTGGTTATATAAGGTCAAGTTCGACCATGAAAACGCTAGATCTAGCGTTTTCATGGTCGAACTTGACCTTAAAACCATGGAGTTTTCATGGTTGATCATCTTTTTTGGGAGATGTACTGCCTCGAGTGAACAATTATCCAAGAGGGCTTAGAGAAGAGGAGGACGAAGCGAGAAGAGAAGGGCGGAGAGAGAGAAAAAGGAAGAAGATAAGAGAAGTGAACCGAGAAAAGAGGACAGGGGAGGAGAAGGAGAAGAAGATGAGAGGAGAAAGAGAACACTGAGAAGAAAAGAGGAGAGAGAAAGAGAAGAAGATGAGAGGAGAAGAGAGGAGCGAGAATGAAAAGGAGAAGGGTAAAGAAAAGGGAGCAGAACGCGGAAATGAATAGGGGTGGGCTATTTTAGATTCCGACGGATATAATTTATGTTGGAAATTTAATGTTACGACGAAATTTTTCGTCGAAAAGTGCATATTTTCTGACGGATTTTTTTTTCGACGAATTTACGACAAATTTTTTGAATTCATCGTAAATATCCGACAGGAAAAAAATCCGTCGTAAAATATGCACTTTTCGATGGAATTAGGTGTCCGTCGGAACCAGTCCGTCGAAAATCGACCTGATTCTAGTAGTGCTTTCACAGTCTGCCATTTTAGTCTCGAGGGGGTGGAGTTCCTCCAACTCAAGTTGTGGGGCTCCCGCTCTCTCCTTCAAGGGAGTCACCTCGCTTGTAAGCGCGTCCTTCTCATAGCCGATCCGCTGAATCTCCTTGTTCTTTTCAATGAGAGCATCATTCTTATTCTAATACTCTTTCTCCATTGTAAGCAAAGCATTGAATAGGTCACCAACAGACTTGGTAAGCTGCAGAATGAGGGAAGACATAAAAAACAATAAGTCAGAAAAAAAGGTAAGGCAAACAAAAAAAAAAAAAAAAAAAAAAGCAAGAAAAGCCAAAGTAAAAAGAAAAAACCAAAGCATAACACATACTGATCTTCTGAAGATCATGACACGCAGTGGTAGCTGGAAGGCTGACTAAGCCACTGGTAGAGTCGGCAGGGAGGCGAATACCTTGAGTAAGGCGGTATCCCAAATTACCGCCCTGTTGTGGGTTATCTACAAACAGAGACTCGTTAGCTCGAACATTCATCAAAGGCCGAAAAAGAGATTCTCAGCCCCAGCAGGGCACAACACAAGACAAAAGGTAGCGTCAATAGGCACCTCCCCAAACTCTTAAGGCCCGGTAGGGTAAAAAGTACCATCGGCAGATATAGAAGTCGCTGAAAGCGGATTCTCAAATGTGTCACTTAAAAACTGGTGAACACAATGGTTTCTATGGGTACTGTAGACACCTGATTGTGTCTCCCCAAAAACCAAACCCAGTGATGATTTCCTTTCACGTCATTGATTAACGAACGAGGTAAAATGTTGAAGAGTCTCGTGAATTCTTCTGTTTTCTAAAATGTTTTAAATAAAAATAATTCATTTCTTATTTTGAAAATCATTCATTTTGTATCTTATTTATGAAAAACATCCAATCCAGTTTAGTTTTGTTCATAATATGGGTCCAATAATTGTATAGTTTGATGGGGTTTGAAAAGAGCTTTCCAACGATATATTATAAGCCCAGTTCCGAGCTATAGCAAGGAAGTTATGGCCAAAATACTAAATTGGGCCCAAAACGGGTTTTATATATTGACCCAATGATCATGTGGAGGGTCCATTAATTATGATTCTATTCCTAAAGTAATTAGGATTTATCCTAATCTTCTAGAATTATCTAGAAGGTTATTTTGAGTTCTAAAGGGATTAGGATTGATAATTATAATTATTATGTACTTTGAAAAGATAAAGAATTCTACATAGGATAAAACAGGTGTTTTAAAAGGATTTAATCTAATTTAATAAAAGATAAGTACGGACTCTGGCTAACCCAATTTGATTGGTAGTCGGATTCCTTAATAATTTTATTGTACAGTTTCTATCGCGAGGCGATAGGCTTATCGCTGTGCGATAGAGCCATCGCGTCGCGATGACCTTGTCGCGCCGTGATGGAGCCAGTTTTACTCCGAGTCAAATTCTGACTCTTTTCTGATCGTTTTCGGTCGTTTTTCTCTATAAATAAGGACGATCTTCCCCATTTTCAATGGACTCGCAATCATCATCTCTTCTCTATCTAAGATAAAGCTTATTCTTTCCCTTTCTCTTGATTTCCTAAGCCTTTTCTACACCTTTCACAAAAAATACATCATACATCCTTTGCGAAACTTTGACACACCTAGCCAAGCTTGAAGTTGCCTTAGACCTCGACATGAAAGGTTGATAATTCTGAGGGTTTGGTCCTAAATCCTTGTTTCAATTCTTTGATAAGATTTATTGTTTAATATTTTCTTTGAAGTTACTAACGTGTGTATTCTTTTAATAGAAAGAGGTACGAGACTTCAAAGTAAGTAATTTGATTACTTAATTATTCTCTTGATATAAGAATCATGCTTAGATTATTATTTTTATTCCTACTATCATGTTAGGATATCAATCATATCATATATCACTACCACAAAATAAGCTATATAGAACGCCTTAGAGGCGTTCTTCAACTAGGGTGTCTTATAAAGTTTTATAAGGCACCTTTTGGAGGCGTTCTTTATTCAATATAATATAAAACACCTTACCTATATAACAACTTCTAATTCAATGTACAAAATGAATAAAATACAAGGAAAATAAATCATTTATCTTGTGATAGGCGTTCTATAATTCTAAGAAAAGAGAACGCCTATCTCATTTGATAGTTCTCTTTTCCACATTTTTTATTAAAATAAAATTGGAAAATAATTAATTTTGGCAGTACATGATTTGCCGTATTAACATAAGGCTAAATCAAACAAAATGATACTATAGATTTATAACTCATATTTCAAAAAATTACAAATAATTCCAAAAAAATTAATAAAATAAGTAAACGATAATGGAGAAACTTGAGATCAAAAAAATGTTCTAAGCAACTTGATCCACTCTTCTTCATTGCTTCCATTGATGTACCTGCAGCCAAAGGCAAACAAAAAGATATAGAAAATTTAGGATTAAAAAAAAAAAAAAACTAACACAATCAAACTATATGTATAAAAAAATACATCAATTAAACTTGGAATTTACAACATTCAGTCGCTTGAAAACAAGAAACTTGAAATTGTAAAAATATTAATTTGTGGTCTTCACGAAGTAATTAATATAATATTTTGAAGAACACATTAATATAATCATATAAACACTTAATCAATCATTCAATCAATAACACAAAAATAGATCCCAATATCCCTATAACCGAACTAGTTAAAGAACCTAATTTACCTTAAAAATAATCAAAATAAATAAAATATCAATAGATTAAAAACCAAAAAAACATTAGATCGAAACTTAGTTGAATTAACAAAAATATTGACTAATTTCGAACAATAAATCAGCAAAACAATCCTTAAAATTTAGAAATTCTTGCAAATTTCAACATTAGTAAATTAGGCAATATTTAAGGTGAACAATCAGAAGATATTAGACATATCAGGGATGTACAACATTATGAAAATCAGAGAAAAATCAGAAGATGAAAAATCGAATTGCCAAGCCGCCACCGCCGATCAAACGGATCCAAAGGTGGAGTCGAGGGTGGTGGTGAGGAGGTTAAGGAGAAAAATGGTGGTGAAGCTTAAAGAAGAGGAAATAAATTCCGGAGAACGAGCGAAGTAATGGGATTGTTATAGTTAGTCGAAATGGGTTGAAGTTTGTAGGAGTGACATTAAGGAAGATGATAGGGTGTGGTTGAGATAATCGTGGGATATGAAGAGAGGGAGGAAAATTAAGGGGTTTGAGATTTAGAGATAAGGTTGGATTTTGGTTCAGTGTTGTAGGCGTATAGAGAGGAAAGATGGGTTTAGGTTAAAAATCGGGTCCATTATATATATATATATATGTATATGTACTTTGTATTATTATTTTGGTAAAATCAAGTTGAACATTTCTTTAAGATAGGTGTTCTGTTTTACTCCACTAACAAAACCGTCGTCCCACATAAGCGTCTTATATTATATAATGAGATGTTGCTTATATTTTAATACAATTAAATAGAACAGATATTTAATAGAGGCGTTCTGTATCGTTCATTTTATAAAAATGTCCTCTAACAAAGGCGTTTTATATAATCCTAAAGAATGCCTATCTAACTTGAGAGTTTTTTATTATGTGTTACTTTTGCCACTTTTTGTAGTAGGGTATGTTTCTAGTATCATGTTAGGATTAAAGCTTTGATTTCTAATATTTAATGACATGCTAGGTTATGTGTGGTAATCTAGGTCGTTGAAATCTAAAGCACCACCAATCAAACAATTAAGAAAATAAAACTTACTCCTAGTATAGGACAAGTCTGTTGACTCGAATAAACAATAAAAGAGGGGGGGTGAATTGTAGTATAGAGGAACTAGGGTAATTTTTGCGGAATTAGTAAAGAAACTTAAACAAAAACTTAAAGTGCAAAGAGAGATTTTACGTGGAAAACTTCTTTGCCCTAATCAAGAAGAAAAACCACGACCACAAGAGATTTTAAACTCAACTCTTAATAATTATAGGGCAAACAACCTATTACAAATTAAGACTCTAAACTCGAGTTCCTCAACGAACACAAGTTCCCTTTCAACTGATCCCTCAACCAGTTGAATACTCTCAACTCACTCTTTCTCCTTGCTTCACTCAAAGCAATAAACACTCTAGAGTTTACCCAAACTCTAACCCAATACAACTCAAGATTAAACTCTAAATGCTAAGTACAAAGACACTCAAGGATTTAAGTGGATTATGACTCTTTTCAAAAGCTAGAATCTTGAAATGCTCAAGTGTATTTCTTTCAACAGAAAACCAAGTCAATTTATAGAAGATATAAGAAGTTAAAACTACCGTTGCCTCAATCACCACTAAACCATAACTTCCTTAAAATTAGGAAGTATAAGGAGTGGGATCTTAGGCAACAAGTAAAACCGATTCTATGGGAAGTGGTTTTACTGCTTCCTTAATTTTCTCAACTCCTTTGACAAAGTAAAACACACGTTGAAAGAGTTATTTTCCAAAATTAGATTTTCCAAAAGATAAGCTTAAATAAAAACAGAAAATATTTTTAACAAAAAGATATTTTAACTAAAAGATATTTTCGAAATAAACAAGTTAAAATATGGAAAATAAAATCTTAATCATATAGAATAAAATCCACTTTAATCCTATCAATAATCAAAGTACTTAGCATGAACATAAGAAGCCTAAAATACAGAACAAATAAATTAGACTTCTTGAAACTCTTTGAAGCTTCGACTTTGGAGCTTCAGTTCCTCACTCAAGGAACTCTGGAGCTTCAGTTCCTTACTCAAGGAACTTTTCTTCTGATTGTCTTCTTTATCCCTTCCTTAGCAGATCTAGACCTTGTTCCATGCTTCAATCTTACTCCAGAATTTCGTAGCATAAACTTGCCATCAATCACAACTAAAATCGAAGGTTAAACTAACATGGATTTGCTTAGGTTCCTTTGAGTCATCATCAAAACTTAGGGTCAACAATATTCCCCCATTTTTATGAATGAAAAACCTAAGAAAACTCCAGTAAAATAAAGAAGATGCAATCAAAAGTGTAACCAAAACAGAACAAAAACAAATGAACTGGAAACCATAAGGAACTGGATATACCTTACTGTATAGATGGATGGAGAGCTTGTCAATAATTGAGTTTGCCTTTCTTTTCCCCCTTTTTGCTTTCATCAAAATTAATGCACACATATATATCTAAACACAGCACCATACAAAAATGGTTTGTGTCCAAATCAAAGAACAAAGCACATTTAGGCCGAAATAGTATGTAAATAGTCTTAATAGCAAGCAAGTAGTATATACATCACATAAACAAACTGATGTTCCTCCAAACATCAAAAACCAAAAGAAACTACCCTGTTTAAGTGTTTACACTCCCAAAAGAAGCAGAATAAGTTCAATCCAGACCAAGTTCAAAGATCAAAATTTTTATAGCTAAGACAGAAAGAAAGGATGGTTAGGCTTCAGGGGTAGAGGACTGGTGTTCTTCTCCTGCATCATTAACTTGAACTTCATCAATAACCAAGTCCTCCAGCTTCTTTAATAAATTAGCCTGTCCCTAAGAAAGAGTTGAGGTGCATTGCTGAGGTAAGCTCTGTGGAAGCCTTCACCAAATCTGCCACCACCTTCTCTAGGGCTTCAATTCTTCGAACCAGAGCTGGTTGAGCATCTGAAAATTTCTGTACAGTTTGTTGTTTCAATGAATACTACAAGAAGGGGGGGGGGGGTTGAATTGTAGTATGAGAGTTTAGCCAAACTTTTCGCGGAATTAAAACTAAGTAAGCTAAAGGAACAGAAAGATCAACTGAAGGAACTAAAAGATGCAAGAGAGATTTTTACGTGGAAAACTCCTTGGCCCTAACAAGGAGAAAAACCACGACCACTTGGGATTTTGGGAAAAGAATCTTCACTAGAATAGGGCAAATGGTCCTATTACAAACTAAAGACTCAAACTTCAAGTTCCTCAACGAACTTGAAACCCCGAGGAACAAGTCACCCAACTTGTTACTCTTCTCTATCTCTATTCTCTTTCTCTTCTCTATCTCTTCTCTTTCTCACTTCTCTTTCTCTTCTCTTTCTTACTTCTCTTTCTCACATACAGAAATTCACTTAAACTTCCCCATTCCCCAAATTACAACTCGAAAAATAAATAACTCTAGTATAAGAACATAAGAACACTCTATATCACTTATGTGGAATTGACACTTAACTCGAATTAAAGCTTGAAAACTTATGTGAGTAAAGGTGAGTTTTTCCAACTGATTTCAAAGACTATTTATAGATCAAATTCGTTTAGGAAAAACTTCTTTGTGCAGCAAATCCATTACGCCACTACTCTAACCCACTAAGAAGATCATGTTCCTAAAATTAAGGAAACATGAACTCCTCAATGTGCAAGACCATGACTTGAAGAAAATCATGGAGGAGTAGGCCGCAAGTTATTAGAAAACGTGGGAGATTTTATTTTCAGAAGATATTTTCGAAAATCAGAAATAAAATAGAATCCCTTTTAATTTGGAAAAAGATAAATGTTTAGAAAGCAACAGTTTTCCTAAAAATTAGCATGCACAATTTTATCTTTTGGACCAATTCCACACAGAATTTTCGAGTGCAACTTAATATTTCATACTTACATAAATCCTAAAATAAAATATATTTTAGTCTTCATGTCTTTTGATGAAGCTTCTACTCCGATGCTTCCTGTTCCTTGGAAGGAACTTCTCTTCTCTGATGAAGCTTCTTCTCTGAAGCTTCTGTTCCCCGAGGGGAACCTTCTCTTCTCAAGTCTTCATTTCTGAAGCACCAGTTCCTACAAAGGAACTCTTCTTTATGGATAGCTCTGCTTCTGGCCCTCTTGTTCCTCATGGTATCTTTACAAGACACTTAATTCTCCTGGTCTTTGCAACTGAGTACACACTTAAACAATCAAGCACTTATTAGTTTGTAAGTAAGTGAGGTTGTGTCATCATCAAAATCATTAAGTCTAACACAGTGTCCTTGAGAGCCTTTACCCTGAACTTGTAGGAAATGACTTTTCAACAGAAGTTTGTTGAAGTATGCCCTGTTCCCTCTAAACACCTACTTTCTCTTCACTGAGATCAACATAGGCAGCAGACTCAGCCTTCTCACTCTTCTGTTTTGGCTTATAAGCCAACCTGATACTCTTTCTTTTCACAGTACTAGGAGCACTTTCCTTCTTATCCTTCTACCCAGACACAACTTCTTCGTTTCCTTTCTTTTCTCCTTCTCCCTCACTCTCTTCTTTCTACAACCATTTCTCCAACTCCTCATCTTCATTTTTCGTCACATTTTCATCCTGTTTAGGTTTAGGAAGAGTTTTGGAAAGAAATTGGGTGACTCCATTAACTACATGCACGCTTCTAGCTTCAATGGTTTTAGGTTGAACATAATGATTTGTTTTGAGCTTGAGGCTTTCATAGTTCGTCATGGAGATGCCACTGCTTTCAAAGAGTGTAATAAGCAGATTGGCATACCCAACCTTTAAATGGTTGGTGATACAGTGAGTGAGGTGTTGAATCATAAGAGATGGAAAGTTGATTTGAATTTTGTTTTCAAGGAAATATATTAGCATAGAATCAAGGTGATTAGCCTCATTCCTATGCTGGGTCCTTGGGACAATATCTTGGTGAACAGAGATGAACAACAACTTTTGAATAGGGGAGAACAAGTTATGGTTGGTTCGCACTTTGGAAGCTTTACCCCTAATTGACTCAACAATTTTTCCAATTGGCACATCATCAATACTCAGTTCAGTTTCTCCTTTAAAATACTCATCAAACCCCTCATTAGGAGTCCCAAACACAACACTCAAATCATCAGCATCAAAACTAATCTTTCAATTTTTAATTTTGCTAGTACACACGCCATTCTCATTTTTAAAATTAGCACAAAATTCCTTTAGTGGAGCATGAGCAAGCACATTGTCAAACAGTCACTAAACAACTTAATCCAATTTTGAGCTTCTAGAATATCAAGAAGTTCAGTGCACTTACTTAACTCGCACCACTTTAGGTTTATACAGAAACCTGGAATAAATCGATCATAGCTCGCTTCAAGTCTCTTGACAGCAAGTGACTTCGATTTTTCCCCCTGAATTGGTTCATCGAGCTCTTCATACTCTAATTCTTCTTCAACCTCGAGTTTCCTCTTCTTCGAATCACTTCAAGCCATTGGTCTATTTAGCAGTTTTTTGATAATTTCTTTGGCTGGGGTTTCTTGCTCAATTTCCATGGGAATTGGAGATGAATCACTGAAGACAAGAGTGTATTTTACGGAGTAAGGTGGTGAGGAACAGTGGTTAGGGTTTGGTTTCATTATATAGGAGTAGGAATTTTGAGAGGTAAATTAGGTCAGTGGAATAGTGTAGAAGGTGAATTGAATGTGGTAGGTGTTGTTTGAGGAAGGATGAGTAAATTCTTCTCACTTGACCTTTGATCAGAACTTTTAATAAAAGTGAATTGAATTTAAAGAGTCTAGGGTGTTTGACCAAAAAAAAATTAGATAAATTCGAATTTTGAAAGAACAAATATTTGGAGATATTTTAAAACTCGAGTAAAAAGATAAGATTTAGTTGGATAAAATTCATTAACATAGAAGTCAATTAATACAAAAGATAAGAACAAATCTTATTGAGATTTAAATTTGAGGAAGTACTTGGAACAAATCAACATAGTTTGTTATTAACATAGACACGCTTAATGCAATTTGATTTTTTCACATACAACCAAAATTCCATATGCAATGCCATACATTCTAACGCTCAGGACTATGTTTTCACATATTCAAGTTGTGTAAGACACATATGATGCATACAAGATTGACTTATACCTTTTTAGGGGGAACTTGAGGTCTTCTTAACTCAATTGTATCATACCAAGTTCCATGCGCATCTTCTCAAATGTATCCCTGCTTAAAGGCTTAGTAAGCATGTCAGCAATTTGATTTTTCGTATCACAAAAATCTAATTTAATTAAGCCTTTTTCCACATATCCTTAAGGAAATGATGTCTTATGTGAATATGTTTCACACGAGAATGATGAACTGGATCTTTTGAAATGCATATGGCACTAGTATTATCACAATAGATAGGAATGCAATCATACTTCATACTATAACCCCTTAATTGTTGTTTTATCTAAAGTACTTGAGAGCAACAAGCTACAGCTGCAACATACTCAAGAAACTAGGCATGACCCGAGGAACTGGATCATTCTTGAAGTACTTTTTCTGTTCACCATATCTCCTGCATAGTCAGCATCTACAAAACCTCTTAAATCAAAAGTATCACTTCTAGGATAGAAGAGACAGAGATTATCAGTTCCTTTGAGGTATCTTAGAATCCTATTAACTGCTGTAAGGTGTGACTCATTAGGATTTGATTGAAACTTAGCACACAAGCCGACACTAAAAGCAATATCAGGTCTCTTAGCAGTTAAATACAGAAGGTATCTAATCATACCTCTATATTTGGTTTGATCTACACTAGTTCCTTCTTGTACCCAATGGTGTATGGTTGGTTTTTACTTGATCAAGGTTATATTTCTTCAGTAGTTCCTTGACATATCTTTGTTGGTGAATTGCAATTCCTCTTTCCGTTTGTTTGATTTGAAGTCCAAGGAAGAACTTGAGTTCTCCCATCATACTCATCTCAAATTCACCACTCATTAAATAAACAAAATAATTGCACAAGGTTTCGTTAGTTGCTCCAAAAATAATATCATCAACATATATTTGAACAAATAATAAGTCAGTTCCTTCAGATTTCAAACAAGGTTTTATCAATTTTTCCTCTTTTGAAATTGTTTTGTAGAAGAAACTTGGAGAGCCTTTCATACCAGGCTCTTGGTGCCTGCTTCAGCCCATAGAGAGCTTTATCAAGCTTAAAGACATGATTAGGAAATTGGGGGTTTTCAAAACCAGGTGGCTGTTCCACAAAAACATTTTCTTCAAGAAAACCATTTAAGAAAGCACATTTAACATCCATTTGATATAATTTAAATCCCATAAATGAAGCAAAAGCAATTAACATTCTAATAGCTTCTAATCTAGCAACAGAGCAAAAGTTTCTCCAAAGTCAATACCTTCTTGCTGATTATAGCCTTTCACAACAAGTCTGGCCTTGGTCCGTACGATTGTTCCATACTCATCCAGTTTGTTTTCGAATACCCACTTGAGCCCTATCACCTTTTTGTTCTTAGGTTTCTCCTCTAGATGCCAGACCTTGTTTCTTTCGAACTCATTGAGCTCTTCTTGCATGGCAATTATCCAGTTAGCATCTTTGAGAGCTTCTTCATGATTTCTTGGTTCAATAATGGAAAGAAAGGCTTGAAAGGCACAAAAGTTCCTCATCTACGATCTAGTCTGAGTTCCTTTACCAATATCACTTAGAGATCAGTAGGATGAGAGCTTTGATATTTGAATGGTTTCGGTTGAAACTCTCTTGCTGGAACTCCAATCTGAGGCACTTCTGAATCAGTTCCTTCTGCCTCTTCTCCATGGCTAGATTCTTCATTTTCTTGTTCTTCATAGATTTCAAGTTGATGAACTTCAGCATTTTCTTCTGGTTCTTGTACAGGTTCCTCTTGTCTTTCCTTGTCTTGCTTAGATGTTTCTTCATCTTCTTCCCTATTTCTAATCATTCTGACAAGAGGAAAAACTAGGTCGTTGACTAATGCTCCCTTGGTCAAACTAAATTTATAAACACTTAACAAACCTAAATATGAGTATAGAGGTAAGTCAAGGGTCGAACCCAAAGGAACGGTAATGTTCAAGCACTCTCAATTATGTGTCTAAGCTAGGTCGAAGTCTAAGGGTAAAGAGGTAATACTAACAACTAACCAAACAAAGAACGAAACAAATAAAACACTAGGGAATGGGAATCAACAAGTAATCATGACAATTGTAGCAACTCGGGAACAACATGCAAATCAAAGGTTGCGAAGACTAATGGTAAGAGCAATCAAAAGAGCTCAACAAGCTATCTTCTAGAGGTCTAACTAGTGCCAACTACGAGAGACTCTAACTAGGAACGTCGCTAACCGAACTCAATCGACAATTGTGAGCTACAAATCAATGGTCCGTATCAATATAGACTCACAATGCAATCTAGCATAATTCTCAAGGCCTAATCGAATTACACACATGCATAATTTCCATTAATCACTTTAATCTCAACAATTAATCAACACAATTAAGGAAATCAAGAATCAATCATCCAAGTTTCACCCAATCCCTAGCCAAACAACTACTCTAACATCATCATCTAATCAACAAACAACTAAGGAAATCAAGAATCAACAATTTATCAAGAACAACTACACTAATCAAGCATCAAACATCAAAATCAATCTAAATAAACATGAATATTAATCAAAGCAATAAAATGAGATAGAGTTAGAAATGCTCATTTATAATAGAGAAGATCTTCAACACAATTGTCACCATTGAATCTTCAATCTCTCAATCACCATTGAAATTCCTCACTTTCTCTCTCTAAATTTACTCCTAAACTAACCCTAAAACTAGAGAAAGAAATTCTCAACTAAGCTAAAATTATGAATTCTAATTCTAATTCTACACACTCTCTCTCTAACCCTAAAAATGGGTATTTATAATTACAAGGTTAAAAGAAAATAAAAGAGAAAAGAAAATAAAAGAAAAATAAAAGAAAAGGAATTGAAATGAAAATAAAATAAGAAAAGGAAAATACAAGGAATTAGAAAATAAAAGGAAAACTAAAAAGAAAATTAAAAGAAGGAAATTAGCTAAGGAAAATCGAAGTTAGACATTTGATTTTGGCTGCTCTTTAAGGAAGGGAAATTATCCCCTGCCACGCACTCCTCAAACATTCATCATCAACTTTCAATCTCAAATTCCATCAAGATCAACGGTTCAAATTCGAACCCACAAATGCGCGGCCGCGATAGATGATTGTGCGCCCGCGTTCGAAAGGAGGCAGCTCGGTGGCTTTGATTGCGGTGGAGCAGGGGGCTGCTAAGGGTGCGTGAGGTGGTCGTTTTGTTGCGGGTTTGCAGCTGCAGTTTGCGGAGGTAGAAGGTGGCAGAACTGCGGTGGTCAGGTGTTGTGGAGGAGCTGCGGTTTCAATGAGGTGGGAGCTGCTTGGAGTTGCTGTGTGTTGCGTGGTGAAACAGGGGAACAAGGGAAGTGCTTGAGGTTGAGAAGACGGTGGGCAAGAGCATCACCCTCGTAACGAGGTTGTGATGAAAACTAATGTATGCAGTAACTAAAAGCTTTTTCAATGGGTTCAACACTACCCGGCTTGAGAGCGCGGCTTTGTGACCGCAAGAGCTAGAACTTGGAGAATCCGCTTCCTTGCATCTTGAGCTTTCCTATTGCCATGAGCTTGCTCCAAAAGCATCTTCCACCTTAGTAAACCACCAATATCAAGACTCGAACCTCGTACAATACCTACAACCACGAAAAGAGAGTAAATAAAGGAGAAAAGACTAGAAAAACCATAGAAATGCACAAAACCACAAAATAAGAGAGAAAAGGTAAAACAAAGAGCAAAAGCATAAAACTAAGCATTTATTAAGAAGGAAAGCTATGAAAAGAAGGTAAAAACGACTTAAATACTCATTAAATGGGTGCCATTTATGACAGCCATCACATTCCAATTTCATAATCATTATTGTCTTGTTCCTGCACATTCATAAACATATTAGATTCATCAAAAATCACATGAATGCTTTCTTCAACACACATAGAATTTTTATTGTAAACTCTGTAAGCCTTGCTATTTGATGCATAGCCAAGGAACACTGCTTCATTACTTCTTTCATCCATTATTATGAACAACACACCTGCATCTAAAAGCTCTAAAGTGAGAAATATTGGGTTTTCTACCCTTAAACAGTTCATAAGGAGTTTTATTGATGATTGGTCTCATCATAACTCTATTTATAATATAGCATGCAGTATTGATGGCTTCAGCCCAGAAGTTCCTTGGGAGTCCACTAGCTATGAGCATAGTTCTTGCCATATCTTCTAGGGTCCTATTCTTCCTTTCCACAACCCCATTTAGTTGTGGGGTTCTTGGGGCTGAAAAGTTATGATCCATGCCATTCTCTTTGCAGAATTCATCAAATCTTGAATTTTCGAACTCAGTTCCATGATCTGATCGAATGTGGATAATTTGATTTTCACTTGATTTTTGTACTCTCTTGGCAAAGGACACTAATTCATTAAAGGTTTCATCCTTGCTAGACAAAAAAATCACCTAGGTAAATCTAGAAAAATCATCAATTATAACCAGAACATATTTCTTTCCACTTTTAATTTGAACACGCATGGGGCCACACAAATCCATGTGAATAAGTTCCAATGGCTTTGTGGTGCTGACCATGTTTTTTCTTTTAAAGGATGATCTGACTTGCTTGCCTCTCACACATGCATCACAGATATGTTGTATGAGGAACTTGACTGAGGGTAATCCTATGACCAAGTTCCTCGCACGAAGTTTATCCATGAGTGAGAAACTTGCATGTCCAAATCGTCTATGCCATAATAAAGGATCATCATTAATGGCACTTAGGCAGGTAAGATTGTTCCTTGGAATAGAATTGAGATCCACAATGTATGTGTTCCCTCTCCTAGTTCCTTCGAGAACAACCCTTCCTGTCTTGTCATTAATGATGTTACATTTATCAGAACTAAAACTTACAGAGTTTCCTTTATTACAAAATTGTGATATGCTCAGCAAATTGTGCATCAAACCCTTGACCAAAAGTACATTTTCAATTGAATGGGAACTTGACCTTCCTACTTTTCCTTTTTCTATAACTTCTCCTTTCTTGTTGTCTCCAAAGGTCATAGTTCCTCCAGAATAGGCCTCAAGTGAGAGGAATTTTGATTTGTCTCCTGTCATATGCTTTGAACAACCGCTGTCGAGGTACCACGTGTTGTTCCCCCTCACTAGGACCTGCAAAAGAACTTATTGATTAGTTTCAAGAACCCAGGTTTCCTTGGATTCCTTAGACGTTGAAGCAATGTCAGATTTTCTGACCCAAACTTGCTTAACATTCTTAGTAACGTACAGATTGTTTTTATAACAAGTATCCACTAAGTGACCTGTTTTTCCACAGAAAGAACATACTTTGTAACTAGGCAAATCAACATACTTCTTTTTACCTTTGTGCTTAGTACGAATGTATCCAAGTCCTTCAATTCTTTTGGTTTTAGCATTCTCAATCCACTTAGGTTTACCAAGTTGACTAGTGCTTCTTTCTTTTCTGATAGCAAGTTCCTTTTCTAAATTTGCCTTTTTAATTCTTAACTCATCAAGATTATGTTTTAATATTTCAAAATCTTCATTAAATTTAGGCAATGATTCAGAAGAGCAACTTGATGATTTTAAATCAACACTAGCAAGTTTGTATTGAGTCAATTCTACATTAACCATAATATTTTCATACTTAAGTCTTTCATTCATTTCTTTTAGAAGGAGATTCTTGTCAAAGAGATCAAAGAATCTGCTTTGAACATCAGTGCGCTGGTTCTCAATCCAGGTACTATGTTCCTTGCAGACTTTGAGGGCTTTTTCACATTCGTTTAGCTTTTTAATATTAATTCTCCAGTCATCTTCCATTTCTAAAAAAAAATCAATAAGCACTTCTTTAGAGAGAGTTCTAAGGTGATTGGGATCGATGAATAACTCTTTAGCTACTTCTTCATTGTAGGCCTTCTCATCACGCTTGGCCATTAGACAGAGATTGGCAGTTTCTTCTTCAGGTTGTTCCTCTTCATCTTCACTCTCAAAATCTCCCCAAGCAGCTATCAAAGCCTTCCTAATGTCTGTCTTGTTGAAAGGAGTTTTGTTGCTCTTGTTTTGTTCCTTTGCCTTCCATTTTCCTTTCTCAGTCTCCCACAGAGGACATTCTCGAATAAAGTGATCTAGAGATCCACATTTGTGACATCCGGAATCAGCTTTTGAAGTAGAGGACTTTTTGGTGAAGTTCCTTGTTCGATTATTTCGATTGAACATTCTTTTGAACCTTCTCACCAACATGGCAGCCTCTTCTTCATCTACCTCTGAATCCTCTTGTTCTCCATCTTTGAGAGCTAGGCCTTTTCCTTTGTTCCCTTCACTATTGTTGGTACCTAGATGTAACTCATGAGTCATGAGGGAACTAGCAAGTTGCTCGATGTTGAACTTAGTGAAGTCTTTAGTTTCCTGTAAGGCAGTCACCTTGGCTTTCCATCTCTCATCTTGAGGGAGGCTTCTCAAAACTTTCCTAACCTACTCATCAATAGGTATTTATTTCCAAGAGAAACAAGCTCATTAATAATGTTAGTAAATCTGGTTAACATTTCCTAGATTGTTTCTTTTAGCTGCATTTCAAAACGTTCATATTTGGACATAAGCAGATCAATTTTAGAGCATTTCACCTCGTTAGTTCCTTCATGTGTTACTTGAAGTAAATCCCAAATTTCTTTAGCATTTTTACAGCCCATAACACGATTGTGTTCATGGGGTCCAAGACCACAGTGAAGTAATTTAACATCAAGTGCATTAATTTCCATTTTTTCAAAGTCTTCCTTATCAAACTGAGACATAGGTTTAGGAACTACCTCATTTTCACCAACGGTTTTGGTGATTTCAAAATCACCAACCTCAATGACTCTCCAAACTTGGTAGTTTTCAGTTTTTATAAAAAATCTCCATCCTGTTCTTCCAATAGGTGTAGAACTTCCCATTGAACATAGGAGGTCGCTGCGTAGAGTAACCTTCTTCCAGCTTCGCGTGATTGTTCATCTTGATTCTAGGAACTTAACTCGTCAGGGTTTCCTGATTTCTTCGAGGAACTAGCTCTAATACCAATTGTTGACTTGAATGAACAATACAATTCACCCCCTCTTGTATTGTTCATTCGAGTCAACAAAGTCCGAGTCGAACCACGAGGAATAAGGGGGAGAATGTTATAGCCTATGGCCAAGCTACTTCGAAGAATGAGAGGTAAATTGAGGTGTATCTAAAGTTTCAATCAACTAAACAATGAAGAAAAATCAATAAGAAAAACACTAGGGATTAAGGTTCCACATGCAAGCTCAATGATCATGCCAATCGATGAAGAACTCAATTGATTCAAACATTGCAAAGGACAAACAATAGTTGCAATTAATAGAATTCAAGAGGTATCTCCAATAAGTCAAGCTAGAGTTCACTATGAATGACTGACAAGGAAAATCACAATCAAATTCAACCAATTAAAGCAATTCTCAAATCAAGGGTTCATGTCATTGAAATTTTCTATGCAATCTAGATTAATCATCTAGGTTGATCACTGCTAATCAAATTAATCACATGCACAACTATGTCAACCAATTTAATTGCAAGAATTCAATTAACCAAGAATCATCAACTAGCAAAGATCATCAATCAAGCATGCTTCCCCTTCTCCCTAGCTACTAATCTACTCACAAAAAATAATGAAATTGAAAAACAAAGCAAATTGAATCAAAAATATCATCATTTCAAGCTTAATAAAAAAGAAGATCAAATCAAACAAATTCTCAAATCAAAGATCAACAATCAAATCAAACATTCAAGAATTAAGGGATGAATCAAGCAAAAAGTAAATTTAAGGGAAGAAATTCTCACTAATTTTCATTGATTAATGAAGAAATCCAAGCTTAATGAAGTAATTTGAAGTACAAATCAAGTAATCTAGTGTTTCTCTCTCTACTTTCTCTCTCTACTAAATCTTGAAAAATGTCTCAAGTACAAGTAAAAACATTATCCCCCCAAAAAAGGAAAAGTTAAGGGGTATAAATAGTAAAACAAACATAAGGGGACGGAACGCGGCGGTGCCCGCGCAAAATAGCCCCATGCGCGCGCACACAGGGGTCTGCGCACACGCACAGGAAGGCCTACGTGCGCGCACCCCTGCTGCACTCTTACAGCGCGCGCGACTCCTCTTGCGTGAAGTCTCGCTCCTAGCGCTCTCATGCATCCCTATCGACAACACTCTCGTGATGATGCTCGCGAGGAGGGCAGCCCTTGATCTTCACATAATTGCGTGTTCATCACCTAAAATCAATGAGAGCGCAACCGTGAGAGTGCGACAACTTAAACTTTGAAACTTCACGTACAAATTTACAAGTAAAAATAAGGGAGAAAAAAAAATGAAATGAAACTAAACTAAAATCACAAATTAAGAACTAAAATCATGAAAAACTCATAAAAGTAATCGAAAAACCAAAATGAGTTATTAAGGAGGAAAAACAAAGAAAACTAAGAAATTTAATTGAAAATAAAGCAAGAAAATATAGAAAAAGGAACTAAAAACTATTTATTGAGCGGCATAAATGACACTCATCAAATTCCCCCAAGCTAAACTTTTGCTCGTCCTTGAGCAAAACAAAGTCAAACCAAAAGAGAAAATGATGACATTATTCAAGCAAAGAAAGAAACAAGAAAACTAAAGAGGATGAGAATATACACTAACTCACTTTCGTAGGAATCACGGTCAATTTTAGCAACCAAAGACAAGCCATTTAAACCCCTAGGTCGCTCTAGAGGACGAGTGATGCTCTCGTAAGGGTTTCTTAAGAGATTAACCCATAACTCTGAAAGTAAAATGAGGCAAAGCATATAAAGGAGAAAAGAGAAAGTTAAAACCAAAAGGAAGAAAAATGCTTTCACAATGGACCTTTGCAAGTAGACAAAACACAAGTAGATACCAAGCTTTGTAAACAAAAAAGGGTAAGCACGTTCCAAGATATCCAAGGTTGATAGGAACATAATGCATGCTAAGTATAGAGAACTAGAGACTTCATCCTCCCCCCTAGTCCCCTCCAGGACGGTCCTCGTTCTCCCCATAGGCTTCAAATTACCCCTTAGCTAGCGCCTCGTGATTCCTCGAAGGAACCGGAAAAAGATTCATTTTGAGGAATTATAGGGTTATCCCGACATCTCGACCATGCACTCTCTCTCCATAGCGTTGAAAACTATCTCCCTCCACCGAGTAAATGACCTAACATCTCTAAAGTCCATGGGTCTTTTATTATGGTTGTAATGACATGGTTAAGGGTAAAGGCGGGAAAAATTAGAAAATTTGGTGGCAAATCCTAAGTGAAGCGAAAGAGCGGTCAACTCTCAAAAAACACACTCAAGAAGTCACCAAATAACAAACCAAAAATACCGATTAATGCCATCTCCCCCAAGCTTATTCAGCACTACTACACAATATATACAAGAAATAAGTAACGTCCCCCCCCCCCCCAAGCTTGAACAAAGTATTGTCCTCAATACGAAGAATAGGGAAGGAAACGAAACCAACTAGAAACATTTTGAGATTATTGGTTTTTCTCCTTTTTTTTTTTTTCATTTTTTCAATTTTTTCATTTTGTCATTGAATAATGCACAAAATTGCACTTATTTCATGTCCTTGCCTTTTTTAACTATTGACGGCTTTTTCTTTCAATTATCTTCATTTCTCTTTTATCATGAAATAACATTTGATTTCCTTAGAACACAACTTGCATTTGAAACTTTCTTGTAAATACAATACATCCCAACTTTCAAAGTCTCAAAGAAAACCATCATTCAAATTGCTCATGTTCATATACAATCAAAACAAAACTCAAACCTCACAAGCCAATGCTTCACTACCTAAGAGGGTCGGTAAACATAGGTCATAAGGCTTGTAATGTGGTATAAACAAGAGCGGGAAATAGGAAACTCAACATGGTTAGCAAGAAGGTATATGGAAAATAGAAAATCAAATATGTAAATAAATAAAAAGAAAACAAAAGAAAATGAGAATAGGTGCCCATATCCTTCCCTAAAGATGCTCGGTCACGGTCTTAGGAGCTAAAAGACAACGCAAGGATCAAGATATGCATAGTGGAGGATCCAAATAGCCACACAACAAGTATGATGAAGGCTAGAACAAAGTAAACCTCACAAGGGATGTTTAAAAATAGCAAAAACCAACTAAAGGGCTTCAAATCCACCCATATCACCATCTTGCCAATCTCTATAGTATCTCATTACGTCTTTAATGATGTCTACCACTTCCTCCTCCATTCTATTCATAATGGGACCTCCGGCTCCTCCATCAAGACACGATTTTCCTTGAGGACTTAGGCCACCATAGAAGATTTGAATAATTTGGTAGGTAGGAATTCCGTGGTGAGGACACTCTCTTTGATACTCCTTGTATCTCTCCCATGCTTCATAGAGGCTTTCACTAGGCTTTTGCTTGAAACCTTGAATCAAAGCTCTAGCCTCCACCGTTTTCTTTTGTGGATAGAAACGGGATAGAAATTCCTTGGTCACTTTGTCCCATGTCCTTAGAGAATTTGGTTTGACTTCCTTGTCAAACCATTCCAAAGCACGCCCTATAAGAGAAAATGGAAAAAGCTTGAGGCGGATGAATTCTTGGGAAATTCCATTCACTTTGATAGTGTTGCAATATTTTTCGAACTCTTTGAGATGGTTTAGCAGGCTATTGACTCAAATGAACAATACAAGGGGGGGAGGGATGAATTGTATTGTAGAGGAACTAGGGTAATTTTTGCAGAATTAGTAAAGAAACTTAAACAAAAACTTAAAGTCCAAAGAGAGATTTTACGTGGAAAACTTCTTGGCCCTAATCAAGAAGAAAAACCACGACCACAAGGGATTTTAAACTCAACTCTTCATAATAATAGGGCAAACAACCTATTACAAATTAAGACTCTAAACTCGAGTTCCTCAACGAAAACAAGTTTCCTTTCAACTGATCCCTCAACCAGTTGAATACTCTCAACTCTCTCTTTCTCCTTGCTTCACTCAAAGCAATAAACACTCTAGAGTTTACCCAAACTCTAACCCAATAGAACTCAAGATTAAACTCTAAATGCTAAGTACAAAGACACTCAAGGACTTAAGTGGATTATAACTCTTTTCAAAAGCTAGAATATTGAAATGCTCAAGTGTATTTCTTTCAACGGAAAACCAAGTCAATTTATAGAAGATATAAAAAGTTAAAACTGTCGTTATCTCAATCACCACTAAACCATAACTTCCTTAAAATTAGGAAGTGTAAGGAGTAGGATCTTGGGCAGCAAGTAAAACCGATTCTATAGGAAGTGGTTTTACCGCTTCCTTAATTTTCTCAACTCCTTTGACAAAGTAAAACACACGTTGAAAGAGTTATTTTCCAAAATCAGATTTTCCAAAAGATAAGCTTAAATAAAAACATAAAATCTTTTTAACATAAAGATATTTTAACTAAAAGATATTTTCGAAATAAACAAGTTAAAATATGGAAAATAAAATCTTAATCATATAAAATAAAATCCACTTTAATCCTATCAATAATCAAAGTACTTAGCATGAACATAAGAAGCCTAAAATACAGAAAAAATAAATTAGACTTCTTGAAACTCTTTGAAGCTTCGACTCTGGAGCTTCATTTCCTCACTCAAGGAACTCTGGAGCTTCAATTCCTCACTCAAGGAACTTATCTTCTGATTGTCTTCTTTATCCCTTCCCTAGCAGATCTAGACCTTGTTCCATGCTTCATTCTTACTCCAGAATTCCGTAGCATAAACCTGTCATCAATCACAACTAAAATCGAAGGTTAAACTAACATGGATTTGCTTAGGTTCCTTTAAGTCATCATCAAAACTTAGGGTTAACACGGGCTTTCATGTTTAGCCCCACTAAATTGTCGCCTCTCTATCAAAGTGATCATTGTCGGCCTTATTTTGAAGTCATTCGCCGGTGTTGTAGGTGGAGCAATCCCACTTTCAAACCTATATGCGCTCGGAATTCCCAATTCCTTCAACGCCACTCTCGGATTTTCTCCCATGCTTGCTTGTTCTTCTTATTGTGGTTCTTCTTCACTTGGAGGGCTAGAACTCAAAGAACGTCTAGCATGCTTGCTTGTTCGCCGGTGTTGCTTGGTCTAGCAACTCTTATCCTTATAATTGTCCTTTCAATTTCCGGATCAAGTGGCACTAGAGAACGACCACGTACTCTACGCATACAATCTCAAAAGAAAATTAGTAGCACGGCCACAAATGTAGCCAAAAAGAGAAAAATCTTTTTGTATTTTTTCAATTAAAATGAAGTAGACTCAACAACTATAGCAAAGCACCAATGTCACTCCCCGGCAACGGCGCCATTTTGATGTGTGGTAATCTAGGTCGTTGAAATCTAAAGCACCACCAATCAAACAATTAAGAAAATCAAACTTACTCCTAGTATAGGACAAGTCTGAGTCGAACCACGAGGAATGAGGGGGAGAATGCTATAGCCTATGGTCACGCTACTTCGAAGAATGAGAGGTACATTGAGGTGTATCTAAAGTTTCAATCAACTAAACAATGAAGAAAAATCAATATGAAAAACAATAGGGATTAAGGTTCCACATACAAGCTCAATGATCATGCCAATCGATGACGAACTCAATTGATTCAAACGTTGCAAAGGACAAACAATAGTTGCAATTAATAGAATTCAAGAGGTATCTCCAATAAGTCAAGCTAGGGTTCACTAAGAATGACTAACAAGGAAAATCACAATCAAATTCAACCAATTAAAGCAATTCTCAAATCAAGGGTTCATATCATTGAAATTTGCTATGCAATCTAGATTAATCATCTAGGTTGATCACTCCTAATCAAATTAATCACATGCACAACTATGTCAACCAATTTAATTGCAACAATTCAATCAACCAAGAATCATCAACTAGCAAAGATCATCAATCAAGCATGCTTCCCCTTCTCCCTAGCTACTAATCTACTCACAAAACATAATGAAATTGAAAAACAAAGCAAATTGAATCACAAATATCATCATTTTAAGCTTAATAAAAAAGAATATTAGATCAAACAAATTCTCAAACCAAAGATCAACAATCAAATTAAACATTCAAAAATTAAAGGAAGAATCAAGCAAAAAGTAAATTCAAGGGAGGAAATTCTCACTAATTTTCATTGATTAATGAAGAAATCAAAGCTTAATGAAGTAATTTGAAGTACAAATCAAGTAATCTAGTGTTTCTCTCTCTACTTTCTCTCTCTACTAAATCTTGAAAAATGTCTCAAGTACAAGTAAAAACGTCATCCCCCCAAAAAAGGAAAAGTCAAGGGGTATAAATAGTTAAACGAACATAAAGGGACGGAAGGTGGCGGTGCCCGCGCACTATAGCCCTGTTCGCGCGCACACAGGGATCTACGCGCACGCACAGGGGGGCCTGCACGCGCGCACCCCTGTTACACTCTTGCGGCGCGCACGACTCCTCTTGCTAGCTCGTGGCCCCTTGCGTTAAGTCTCGCTCCTAGCGTTCTGGTGCATCTCTATCGACAACGCTCTCGTGATGATGCTCGTGAGGAGGGCAGCCCTTGATCTTTACATAATTGCGTGTTCATCACCTGAAATCAATGAGAGCGCAACCGTGAGAGCGCGACAACTTAAACTTTGAAACTTCACCTACAAAATTACAAGTAAAAATAAGGGAGAAAACAAAATGAAATGAAATTAAACTAAAATCCCAAATTATGAACTAAAATCATGAAAAACTCATAAAAGTAATCGAAAAACCAAAATGAGTTTTAAGGCGGAAAAACAAAGAAAACTAAGAAAATTAATTGAAAATATAGAAAAAGGAACTAAAAACTATTCTATTGAGCGCCATAAATGACGCTCATCACTAGGATTTGTTATTAATCTTGCTAGGATTATGCCTAGAATCTTTCTAATATTATTATGCTTTGATGAGAATATTATGATGATGATTGTTGTGTCAATATTATTATGCTGCTTGAAATTATTGTTATTGCTTTATCACACCCTCTCTTACAGGTTTAAAGGGAATTTGTACTTGAAATCACACTTAATAAGATAATTATTAATTTGATTTAGGGTAATCTGATTTTAATTCAAGTGATAGCCAATAATAGATTTCTTTGTGCAGTAATAATCAACCAACATAGATTAAACAGGTTTAGGGTTAATTTATTGATTGTATGTTAATTGGAAAGCACACATGAATATGAGAAGAACAAAGTAGAGGCCTATTTAAGGTAGGTTCAATCTCTTTTAGGTTGGATTTGTACCTTCATCCTCGAATATACATTCATGGTTCAAGACCACTATGGAGTTAGCGATCTCTATGATCGTGAAGGGTGTAACTTTCACCTCGTGAACGGTTTACAAGTTCCTAAAACCTGTTGGCGACTCTTTTACTCTAGCTTCCTTCCCTTTGGACGCCACCATTCTTAAGTGCATGATCACAGTGGGGCTCAAAGTTGGGTGTTTCAAATATTCCCTACAGTTTTTGGCGACTCCACTGGGGAGGATTTCTATTTTAATTCCTAAAATTTATTTTGGCAATAATTTAGAATGAGTGGATGAGATTTGAAACGTTCTAAATATTCATGTGCATAATTTTGATTAACATTGTTGCATAAGCATAAAAATGTCCGCATTGAAAAGACCATCCATAATGCATCAAAGACATACGATTTTTACACGAAGGAAATTTGGAAAATATCTTTCACGACTAGAATCGAAAAAACACTACGAAAATCGAAAAATCCTGAGAACACAGAAAGCTGCTGAGGTATGAAGGAACTATCGCGAGACAGCAGTATCCATCGTTGTGCGATGGACCACGTTTTCTCGCGCCGAGTTCTTCTAATACCGAGCCAGAAATCTGCCTTCTTATTTTGACCGATTCGAGTACTGTTTGGCCGATTTTACTTCCTGATTGAGTTATTCCATCTTTTCCAAAACCCATATGTATTCTACATATGGCTTTAGCCTTTGGGAATTCACGCTCCATCTACCCAATCGAGCGCTCCGTGTAACGAAGGGTACATCCGAGTTTGTGAATTCACCAAACCATGGAAGCAAGTTAAATTTGCGGGGTCCTATCCATACGCGCCAACCCTTCCAAAGGTAAGGCTTCCGTGCGATGCATTCGGCCGAACTCATAACTATGGACCCTTTTTGACTACCATAATCCTTGAACTTTAGAGGTCTAGAGCCATGGTTAGGTTGCAAACTCATTGCATCATATTGTGACTACTTAGCTATTTGTGCATCTTTGCTTGTGCATAACCTATGTGTGATTGAACTAACTGTTTGTTTGACTGGTGAATTAAAAATAAGTCTTAATAAATTGATTAATGACTAAAGGACTTTGCTTAATTAATAAATTAATTTAGATTATTAAAGTATAATAACATTCGACTTAGCACGACTATAGGATCACCCTTTTTGAGCAGAACACTGGAAACAAGTTAAAACTAATGCTTCAATATTGACGTGGAGGTTTGGCTTGTGACGCGAAGCATTAGTGTCCATCGTGACGCAGTGGTTCTAACAAGACGTGATAGTGCCATTGGTCACGCGATAGTACAGTTTTATGCTTGGGTCTTCGCGTCAAGTCTAATTTATTAATTAATTAATAACCGAGTTTATATTTTGGTCATAAATCAAGTCTAGTCACATAGTCCCATGGTCATCACACGAGTCTCAAGCATGTCACTTTCACTCACTAGTCTTAGCGCACACTTTGCACATGTCTTTTTTCATACCATGACCATGTCTTAGGTTCATGCATGAGTTGTCCTTTTCGTCATTTGAGTTGGGGGTCCATCTTATTCTGAAAATTTCTATAGATTTCCACATTATTTCACATCACTTTCCATACATTACATACCTTACACCTTTTTTCTATAACACTTTCCACTTTCATCTTACATGCTTTCTCCATACATATCATTCCCCTCATACTCCATGATCTTTCCACATTCATGCATGTTGAATCAAGTTTAAGTCAAATATTTAACAATAAGTATCCATGATTTCCCTTTTTACAGCACTTGGTCAAGGAGAGAAAGGCGCCTAATCAAGGATAACACCTTTGTCCAAGTACTACTTTTTGACAAACCCATTCGGTGCAGAAAAAGGTTCGTGATAATGGCTACCCAACAGGAAGTTGATGAAATCAAGCAAAACATCAATGGACTCACTAAAATGATTAAAAATCTCACTATCCAAGTCAATGACCCTAGTAGACAACTAAAGCTTGATACTATCAAGCGCATGGAAGATAGCTTGAATCAAATGTCTAAAGTTCCATGGGATTAGCTCCCAAGGGGTCTCAGTGGACAAGGGAACTTCTTTCACAGAAGTTCAATGCCAATGACATCCCTAAGTTCAAGCCAACTAACAACCCTTATTTTCATTTAAGAGCTTATGAGACCATAATGAACATTAAGGCAATTGATCAGAGGGTCTTTCCCTCACTTTTCACACTGTCTCTTGAAACCGTTTGTCAACAATGGTTTTTCTCCTTAGATAAAGAAAAGATCACTTTTAAGGAAACCATTATAAATGCTTTCATAGATAGGTACAAGTGCAATATCTAAGTTGAAACTGACCATAGGGAACTCGAGATGTTGAAACAAAAAGAGAATTAAGGTTTCACCGTATTTCACAATAGATGGAAAGAAACTTCTGCTAGGATGATTGAAGTTCCAAATGAGAAAGAATTTGTAAGGACGTTCATTAAGAATCTCCAAGACAAATAGCAAAAGCATTTGAAATACCAATGCAATTTAAATACCTTCAAAGCTGTTTATAATAAAGGCATTGATATTAAAGATGATCTCGCAAAACAGAAAGCTGCTAACAATAGTAACAACAGTGGCTGAAAAGGAAAGAAGAACGACAATACTTCGTCTTCCAAGGACACCTACTCTAGTACCAATGTTAGTACCTTTGACCTTAATGATGTCTTTGCCATGGATAATCAAGGACCTAAAAAGCAACTAAGGAAAGAGTTCACCCCCTATTGGGATGAGCTACGATACTGCCTTCGGTCGCCTTCATGCCAGGGACTTATCACTCCTATTAGACCTATTCAAGATCCCGCACCTGAAAAGAGGTTTCCTAGTTTAATTCAAATGCATACTGCAAATATCATCAAGGTAGGGGTCATACTACCGAGAGTTGTTGGAAGCTAAAAGAGGCCATCCAATATTTGATCGATAATAACAAGTTTCCCATTCCTCCGAATGGCAAGAAGGCCGAGTGATGAAAAGCACAAAGCACGAGGCGAGCTTCGATGACCAGATTTCATGATTTCTTTTCTTTTTTTGATTTCCCTTTCCCCAATAAGTCTAGCATAGGCACCCTCTATCTTTTACTTAGATTTATTTCATGAGTTTGATTTTTACACCCCTTTTCTTTTTAAATAAAATGAGCATTTATTTCTTTACATATGATCATTACATTGCATAAAAAAATAAACAAGTAAATAAATAAAAATAAAAATAAAAATAAAAACCATTTTCGGACTAAGCACAAGGTATACCAATGATTTAAGGCACCTCTTATAGCCACATCATATCACCTTCACCTTTTTCAAATATATAATTCTTTTCTTGATGAGCCACTTTGAGCTTCGTCTAACGATTGACCTTTCTTTTTTTAACCCACATCTACTTAACCTTGGGATGGGATGTTGTGTAACTTATGCAATTTCCAAATACAAAAGCTTGAATGATTTTTACCAAGTTTCAAAAGTTCAAAGCAAATAGCAATAAATACTACTACAAATATGGGAAAAGAGATCAATCTAAAGAGACCTGTTACAAGACTTAACAGGTTTCTTTGCTCAAAAAGACTTGTTGTTACTGATAATAGGTCTCTAATGAGCGATTTGTTGGCGGGAAAAAAAACAAAGAGACCTGTTGTTAGTGTTAACAGGTCTCTTTGTTTTTATTATTTTTTTTAATCTTAAAATTATTTTTGATTACTTATATACTAGTATCATGTGTACACTAGTATCAAATAACTAAGAAGCATTCTAGAAATATTGAGTAAATTTTTTTTTTTGGTTAAAAAAAAAGTAAAAAATTTAAGACTACTAACTTTGTATCACGTGTACTACTAACTTCTTTTTTTTGAGGAAACGTGTACTACTAACTTAGAGTCTTAGACTAGCACTTCCTATTAAAAAAAAAAATAAAGTAAGGAGTTAAAAGGAGTTTCTAGTAGCAGTTCAGTGGTAGTTTGACTAGTTTGACTAGTTTCCCTCCCAAGTTTTTCACCACCTAATTAGAGGCGATCGTTTTCAAGATTATGTTCACCATCACCTACTTTGTAAGGCTGTCACTGTCGTGTAGTTTACAAGGCCGCCACCATCTGAAGCGTACTCAAGCCTCGATTATCAACCACTGTTTGTTCAGGCGAATGTACAAGGTAAGTCGTTCGCTTTCCGGGCCACGTCCCCTAACTAAAAATTCGTTCTTATTTCATTGTTCACTATCAATTATTAATAAAGATTGTTTAATTTTCAGAATAATACAAGGAATTGCACTACCTTGATTGATTTCCCGCCACAACCAGAAAACCCTTATTCTTTTTAAGGTATTTTTCATTCATGTTCCTTACCCAGACAAATAATTGATACTAAGGTTGAAATTGATTTCTTAATTAAACCTATACTACTCACTATCTTCAATTTATATATATATATACTAATTTGTCTTGCTTTTAAAGTCTACTGTACTATAAATGGATTTTACGTTTCTTTTTATTATTCTCTAATTGAATGCAATGTTCTAAATTGATATGATATTTAAATTCAGATGATTCATTTTTAGTTTATAGCTGTAAAAATTCTGCTTGCATATATGGTGGTTGCTTGGGTTATGGTTTCAAATTTGATTTTCCCGTGAAAGTATGGTTTTGTCGTGTTTTGGTTGATAAAAATATTTTGTCTAAGCTAGTAAAATATTTGTTGTATTATCTAATTTAATATCTTTGTCACCCCTTAACATACATTACAAGGATGATACTATTTTTATGTTCATTGCCACTCCATCTCTTTTTCTTGTTCCTTATATGAATTTTTATATTTTAGGAATGCAATTAATCTCAAACATTAGTGTCTTTATTATATTTTGAATTTACCTAGTCATTTAGGATTTACACATTAGGTTTAAATTCTAAATAGTCCCCGGTTTGGCACTGTCTTTGAATCATAGTTGTGAATGCATACTCAAATGTTGTTTATCGAAAAAAATTTGACATGTCATTTACTTATTGTTATTTGGTTAAATATATTGATACTAATAGTTATTAACATAGTGTATGCGGAGAACTATAAGGAAATGCTACTGATTTTTTTTAATTAAGTGATAAGTGAGTATGCATTCACTAGTGAGATTTATTAAACAAAGCAGGGTTAAGTTGGAGTGATAAGGACCAAGACTTACATGTACATATATGTGAAGACATTATCGTTTTCGAAAATTTTATGATTATTATTAAGTCTTGAATTTCTATTGGTGCATATAAAATGGATCGAAGTTGGATATCAACAAAACAACCGAGTGACCCAGAATATCAAGCAGGTGTTAGAGTTCATTAATTTTGCAGTTACTAATAGTGGAGGTCGTCTCAAGCTACCATGTCCTTGTTATATGTGCCACAATTTTCTACATAAGAGGCCTGACGAAATACTTAGTCACTTGAGTAAGTGGGCATTTGATAGAACATACACGAATTGGATTTGGGATGGAGAATGTAGGGAAAAACCTCTTATTAGTAATGTAGAGGGTAGTGTGTATGAAGGTGATAGAATAAATGAGGCAAATAATTTAGAAGATTTGTTGCATTCAGTGAAGGATAACTTTGATGATAATCCTACCATTTTTGAGAGGATTTTAAATGACTCTGAAAAGCCTTTGTATGACAGTTACACTAAGTATACTAGATTTTCTGCTATATTCAAGTTATACAACTTGAAGGCAGGTCATGGTTGGACTAATACAGGCTTCAGCATGCTACTAGAAGTTGTCAAAAACATGCTTCCAAAAGACAATGTCCTTCCATCTGGTACTTATGAGGCAAAAAAGAGTTTAAGCTCTATGTGTTTACCTTACAAGAAAATCCAAGTATGTCCTAACAATTTCATGTTGTATTGAAATGAAAACGAATATTTACAGAGCTGCTCAATTTGTAAAGCCTCGTGTTATAAGAAAGATGATGGCACAGTCCCTGCTAAGGTATTATTGTATTTTCCAATAATATCACGGTTTAGGCGGTTGTTCTCAAATGCGGGGGATGCAGATAAATTAACATGGCATCATTATGGTCGATTAGATGATGGAATTCTTAGACACCCTGCCGATTCTTCGCATTGGAGGTTTATTGATGGAAAATACCCAGGCGGTTGTTCTAAGGCTTGCATTGTCTACTGATGGGTTCAATCCACTTGGGAACTTGAGTAGCGCATATAGTACATGGCCCATTATATTAGCTACTTATAACTTACCTCCTTCGTTGTGCATGAAACCACGATATTTTTAGCATTGCTAATTTTTGGGCCTAAACAACCTGAAAATGACATTGATGTGTATTTAGAACCTCTCATTGATGATTTGAATATTCTTTGGGAGGATGGTGTACAGGTGTTTGATGCACATTGTAACGAGAACTTTATCATGAAAGAAGTGTTGTTTAACACCATCCAAGATTTTCCTGCTTACGGTAATCTTTCTGGGTATACCGTGAAAGGGAAAGCACATTGTCCCATAGGCATGTAGGATTGTGGGGGAGAATGGTTGAGCTCATCACGCAAGCATATGTTCTCTTTACATCGGCAATATCTTCAGTCGAGTCTGATAGGAATGGTGTCCTTCAAACAAGTGTATTATTCCGATAGAGGGTTCGAAATTATTAGAAAGCTAATTATTCAGTGAGGTCAAGTGATCGGAATGCCTAGTTGGAGGCCACTTCCGATCAGTGATATTAATGTATAAGTAATATTACAGCTTAATCTTGACGGAATCCTTCGGGTCACACCCAAGCAACTAACGATCTGATACGACGAATTAATCTGAAAAGAATTAATGAGTCACTCGATTATTATGAACAAAGACGTCGAATTCCGAGCTTAGAGCGTCGGAACCGAGTCTCAAAAGTGGAGCCAAAATTTAGGAATTGGTGAGACGGGAAAATGCTTCAAGTAACAAATAAAAACCCTAGCAACGTGAAAGGCTAGGGAAGCGTGCCAAATAAAAAGCGCGCCACGTGGCAGCGCACATGGCAGCACTCCATGTGGCAGCATGCCACGTTGGCAACGCACCAAGTGGCAGCGGGCCACGGACTCGGGTAACGAGTCATGGACGCGGACCGAAGGGTGGCGGCCTAACCGAACCCATCTTGGGGCTCAAGTTTGGGTGCCACATGGTTAGCTCACAATGGATGTGAGTTGCCTTGGGGAGCAAGTGAGGAAGCGATCCTCACCTAACCATGTGACAGTTATTACTTAGTGATTCCTTGGTTTATTTAACTAGGAATTGAATTCAACATTTTTTCTATGTGGGATCTTTTTGAGAAAAAGTCCTACATTGAAAGATGAGAGGAATTCACAAGGAAGCACTCCTTATAAATAGCCAAGGCATACCTTGGGATTGTTCACTTGAGTAGGAACTCAAAAAGGCATCTCCACTTGAGCGAAAACCTTTAAGTTCACATAATACTCGAGTAGTGTTTTGGTCCGACTCGGCTAAACTCCGAGTAAGAGACCGATCGGGTCGAGTTGCGAGTGGATACCGTAGGAGGTCTCTGCACTTGCAAGACTTGGCTTTTCAAGTAAGAGCTCCGGGGTGTGAGCGAAGCACGCAACAAGGGTAATATCATCTTTTCTCTCTTTCTTGTTATTTATGTCATTTAGTTATATTAATTGTGAGCGGGTCTTGGGGTCGGGTTTTGTTCCGCGGTGAGTTAGACTTACCGAAACCCAACAGAGTCATCCATTTCGTAAGAGGAAAAAGGTCTTCAATGGGAAACAAGATTTTAAAGATCGCCCAAGAGTTCTGTGTTACTAAATTGGTCTTAAGTACTAAAGATTCAACCTTTAATTATTTTAAGTGATTGGAACTTTGTGTTACTAAATTCCATGTATGTTTATTGAACTTTTTTGATTTAATCATTTATTAAGTTGATTGGAATCATAAATTCAAACTTGTGATAGAATTTTTATTAATTTTCATATTAGAAGATGTAATTTTTCAAGGATTCACAAGTTAAAGTTGGAATCTTTATTTGAATATTTATGTTCATAATTCCAACTCTCTTTTAATTTTCTCAAATCACATAATTAATTTATGTTGATTAAATTAATGGTGAGAATAGCCCTTTTTCATTTTATGTTACATCAAGTTGAACCAAATTTCATTAAAGAATAGTTCTTGGAATTAATTTGGTTTTGTGAACTTGAATGAATTTATTAAGTTGGACTTGTTTTATTTTCATTTTCGCTCAATAAATTGATTCTAAAATTAATTTAGAATTGATTAAAAATATCACACAAAAATCAGAAATTTTTCCGAGGCCACGAGCACATAACTCGAGGCCTAAGAGCCCCAAGCAAGCTCTCGGCAGCCGGGCTGCTAATGCAACCCACATGAGGCTGCCGAGGCTGCTAAGCGCCTCGAGTGCTGTGTGCGTGCGTGGTGTGCGCATGGTGCAACAGCTTGGTGCGGCAGCCTGTGCGTGCGATGTGTGCCAGAAAGTGTGGTGCGATGCTTGTATGCTTGTAGGCGGGGGTGCGCGAGGGCTGTGCGGGCGTGGCTGCTAGGCAGCATGAGCCCAGCACAGCAGCAAGGCCAGTGCGAGCAGCAGCCTCGTACCCCCCTGCCGAGGCTTGGTGCCTAGAAAACCAAGCCATGTTTCTTGGTCATAGGCACTCGAAAGGAATGGGCTATGTATTTTGCGTCTTTGCCGATTTTAATTATTTTAATTATGTTTATTTATTTTAATTAAATTTTGGAGGCTAGGCCTCGGGTTTTGAACGGAACTTGCAAAATTTCATTTTAGCAAAACTTTGGGTTTATCGGCTTAATTAATTGGATTAATTAAGTTGGATGCGGAATTTAGTGGGAGCTTCAATTTTAATTGCGCTTAATCACATAATCGGTTAAACAACTTTGAATAGTTTTAATTAGGCGCTTTAATCGGATTAACCACCTAAATTAGTTACTAGTTTTCGCGTGTTTATCCATTATTACTTTTTTATCTTTGTAAAATGCATGGGCCATTCACATATAGTGAATGGATGAATGGAATGTATATTCTCTCACAGGTTTTATAAAATGGCAACTAGTGGGGCCCGATTAGGATAGAAAATACGGACTGCGTTCCATCATGTATTTTTTTAAATCTAAATACGGTCGGCGAACCGTTGAATATTTTTGTACCTTAATATTTAGATTAGTCCTAATCGTAGATACTAGTATTTGCATTTTTTGGATATGTCTTGAAGACGGAGTTCCTTGGAAGACGAAGCCATAAAGTTGCAATTCAAGACCCTTGAAGACTTGAACACTCAAGGGGTCATGCTAGTTGCCAAATGCGTTATTTACTTATACTTATGTTTTCGATATACATTTATTCTTATATATATATGAATGATATGTTAGATGCATGTTTAGGATTTCGAATGTTGTGATGATTAATTAAGTTCACTTAAATCAACCGACATAGAAACCCTAAGTCCCTAAAATATTGAGTAAAACTTGTCATTCCAAAACAACACTTACCGACCTAATGAGAGTAGTGATGGGCTATGCCAAAGCGAGGCATCACTATTATTCCTAGGAACGTAAGGTATGTTGATGGGTTTGCCAAAACAAGATATCACATACATGTTGGTTTTGGTTAGACCCAACGATATGAGTGATGGAGTCCTAACATGTCGTGGCAAAGGAGATAAATTGTTAAGAGAGCATTAGATGCGACGATTTATCTGACAGGAGTGGCTTGGAGCCATTAGCAAAGAGTTGCTTACCTTAGAGTAATAAGTGTTAAGACAAGCCAAAGCATGCTTAATCACTCATTGATTCTTTGGATCTTGGAATCGCCTTATTCTCGCAAAATGGGGACAAATTTAATGCATGGATAAGACACTTAATAAGATTGAAAGTTTCCATGAATGCTTTTGAATTTCAAACTTATTATGTTATTTTCTTGATAAATGGTTATACTTTGCACTTATGTTTGTAGAATCCTAAATCAAATTATATTGTTTTCAATGATTGGTAAAGGAAATCTTGGAGAATAGTTCTCAAAGAAAGGAAAGGCATTTCCTTTAAATACAATTCTCATAAATGACTTTTATAACTAAGTCCATAAGGACGGTTGGACATCATGTATTCAAAATATTAGGTAGTTTTGATAAACATGAAGTATTGAGTTAAAAACTCAAAATTGTCAATGCTTGACAACCAACATATCTTTTCGCTTTATACACTAGTGAGTACAACTCATTGATGTATTAATTCAAGTACGAATTAAAAGGAAAAGATGGAACTTTGTTTTACGGCGCACTAGATGCTTAATTATGCCTAACAAAGTATAAAAGTCAAAACTCTTAAAGAAATGGTTCTTAAAGGTTATGAGATGATGTATAAATAAGATCTAAATATTGCAGATATAATCAACATTAAAAGATGGATATTTGAAGAAACTCCTCATACCCAAAAAAAAAAAAACAAAACCCTAAAAATCGAAGTACGAGTACCATTGTCGCCTTCGCCGCCACCATCGCAACCACTAGTGAATAAGGAGAGAGAAGAAAGGAGAAGGTGGGCCAACAGTGGTGAAGAGGGCAGTGATCAAGTTAAGAATGAAAGAGAATGATCGTTATAGATCACAAATATGGGAGCAAAGAGATAGAGAGAGGATGACTGGGCGAGGGAGGCAAGAGAAAATGAGGAGAGAGGGAGAGGACGCTAGACTGCAAGAGAGTAAGATACACATGTGTGAAAATAAAAATAAGGGGTAAAAACAAAACTTGGCATAGGTGTCTCTTGTAATAGTAAAAGACTATATGCGACTCGTAAAGTAATACTTTATGAGTCACACATAATGAAAGACGGGACGCATATAGTTTACGTGTCGCCTGTTATAGTGTAGGTGATGTCTATGACTTTCAACTCATTTTTTAGGTGTCTTTTATCTATCCTTATGTTTCACATACTTTGTAAGATGCGACTCTAAAATCTTACGCGTCACCTATTAATTTGAGGCGAGTCTAAAAGGGCGACTCCTTAGGGTATTTTTGTAGTAGTGTCGTATGCTTTGTTTAAAGATCTTTTAAGCTAAGCCTAGAACAAATAAATGGTTATTATGTTTCATAATCAGCAAACAATCCGTTAACACATGGAAAGACTCACATTCAAAGTAAAGAGCAATAGTTGCGAATTTATTTGAATGGAATGGTTGTCTAAACCAAAAGTCAAGAATGCTTGATTATAAACAAACATTTCCCTAACATGAAAACTCACAAAGTTCAAATCATGGGCATGATTTGTGTTCTGAATATCTTTAGCAATGTCACATTAATAAGAACGTACTCAAGGCTATATAGGCTCTTGATAGTTGATCGATTTGGAATTGTTCTAAGACAAGCAAGTCTTACTTGTTAAAAACCGACAAAGTAAAGAGCTATTGTTCTTGTCATAGACAATTGCCTCCAAACGCTAAAGAAGATTCAATTACTTCAACGTTTCACAAAGTATTTTAAAGAATGTGGCTATATTCATCAAATGTGAACCAATTTGACCTTGATTAGTTCAAAAGTTCAGTGAAGTATAGAATCGACTTAGCAAGATATCAAACAACGTCTAGATTAGATCGAGCAATATTTGCTTGAGCCAAGTGTGACCATCTCAAAGCTTTGAAATTGAAATTTTCATAAATAACTCCACAAAGAACATAGTATGTCTTCACGGAGACCTCGATGCCATTTGAAAATGACTCGAACGATGATGGATCACATCCCTTCCTATAAAACTCTTAAAGATTTGCACAAATGAATAATGTTACACTAAACAAAATGTCGAAGCTAAGAAAGGACACCATATTCAGTTATGGATAGAATTAACTTCTAAATGTCTTTTCAAGTAAATGTCTAAGGCTCTTAGCCTCAGTGGGAGCTCACTGGCTCAGTGGGAGCTAAGTGGCTCAGTGGGAGCTCACCGGCTTAGCAAGAGCAAGGTGGCTTAATGGAAGCTTAATGGCTCAATAAAGGCTAAGATAGATCAATTGGGAGCTAACTGTTTGTTTCACAACGAACTTTTACCCAAAGACAATATACATGTCTCTTTGTAAGCATTCAAGTGAGACTACGGGCATTACCTCCACAACCTAATTGAGAACATAATATTTGTTGCTCTACGTGGTGTCTTTCTGGAAAGTAACACATTTCCAAAACGACAAGTGGGAGGAAAATGAACTCGATGACCATCGAGCTTAGCAACAAACTAGAACTGAGAATCTCGGAAGCCTTAAAAGGGCTTCATGAGAATGATTGATCAAGAATACTCAAAAGGACTTAAGAGAATTCATTACTCACAAAAAATCAGAAATGATGGAGTAAGATCAACATGATCAAAGGGCTTTGAAAGCGCCTTGAAACTCAGTGTTTGATGCAATTACCCCGTATAGGTATAGAATTCACCAAAGGCTTGGATTGAATCCTATAAATTTCTATTAAATTAGAAATAAACCTAAGACTTAAAAGCATACTATTTACTATTAGATAGTGAGGGAATAATGTCTTGTAAGATAGCTGCGACAAATCTAAATTCCGAATAATGGTTAGAGGCTATAAAATCCGAAATAGACTCCATATTTGGAAATCATGTTTAAAACTTGATTAATTTGCATGAAGGGTGAAAGACCCATCGATCGCAAATAAGTTTTCAAGGAGAAAACTAACAAATGTGGAAATGTATATGCATACATAGCTAGATTGGTTGAATAGGATATAATTAAATTCATGGAGTTGATTTTAATAAAAAAAACTATTCACCAATCGGAATGCTCAAGTCTTTTCATGATTATTCTAGCAAAATTGCACATATGAAATATGGAAAAATAGATACCAAAACCGCCTTCCTAAAATAGGATTTTGGAAGTGACTATGAAAATAGTTTAAGGGTTTTGAAAATCTAAATAATGCTAAATTTGAAAGCAAGCTCAAGAAATCTATTATGGGATTGAAGAAAGCATTGCATAAAGGAATTGGAACGTGTTTTCTCATAAAGTTGATAAAAGGATTGGCTTATGGAGAAACATAGAAATTCTTATGGATAAGAAGTTTAGTGGGAGCAAGAGTCAATCTTGTAAGGTCTAACAAAAAGTTTACAAACTCTGTTGTAAATTAACTATCAAATTCTAAATGCTAAAAATTTGAAAGTATTTTCGACAATGGACCAAGTTAATGGCGACACTTAGTACATATTGGGAATTAAGATCTATTTTATAGACTTAATAAAATGTTCGAACGAGTAAAGGAATTCACCGTGTTAAACATGAATTGAAGGACTTTGAAAGGCTTTCGACCCATATGTATAAAACTAAGTAACTGTTTGAACTAAGTATAAGCTAGGATAAATACTAAGTCAAACAAGAAAGACTCTAGTAGAGACTTTCAATCGTATCACATAGCAAACAGTTTAGCAAGACTCGGCGAAAATGGATAAGCTAAAAGGTCACATGAATGGAATAAAATTGAGAATAATTCTGCGATTGAAACCATCGTGTATGATATGGAGTCGTCACACAATTTACATGTTTTTGAGCATGAGAAGAATAAAGTACCAATAAAAATAAATCTAAGTCATGGACCATTAGATAATGATCAAGAACATCCTAAGTACTTGGATAAGTAAAAGGGATGGGTTCTTGACGTATGGAAATAAATGTAATTTGAGAATTGATGTTGCAAGCACATCCTTAGGAAGGATCAAGATCCTTAACAAGGAATTCATTTATAAACACGAGCTACAATGCGTCGTGGCTTGAGAATGGTAACATGGACGTGCATCCATGTATAATGTGCGGAAATTTAAGGTAAATTTCCATGATCACAAGTGACTAGGGTATCCTAAATTACTGTGACATGTTTGGAATAAAATCCAAGCAAAGCACCATTAGGAAGTCTACTGAAATATATGTTGAGAATATTGTTTTTGCCTTAAAGGCAATAATAAGAAAGTTGTTCAATGGAAAGTTCATTGTTGAACGTTAATGATTGTAGGTTGTCAAGTTGAAGATCTCATATCATGAAAATGAGTGGGTGCCATCACTTGGACAATAAATCCTAAATCACATATAATACATGACACTCTCAAATCTTATCATCTTATTATGAAATTTATCAATAATAAACATGCTAAGATTTGCGAAGTAATTATAACTAAACCTATGCAATAAGTGAACGTCAACATTCACAATTGCACGAAGAAATCAAGCATATTAAATATGGGTGTGATTTCTATAAATGTTTTATAAAGAGTATTACTCTTAAAACATTTGAAAAAACCATTTATCATAAGATGAAACGTTGAAAGGTTTCATAGTGAAATAAAAATTATTACTAATTATTCCATAAAACTATTTAATTGTGGTTTAAATTAAATTATGAGTCCATTTGATTTTTATAATATTCAAAATAGGGTATCAAGACCAGTCTTGGATAAAGAAACACCTATTAAGTGAACATTGAATATTGTAATCTAAAATTATCCCTAATCGAGGTCATTTAAGTATGATTTATAGCACCGTTTCTTGTGCTACAAGGATATGTTTGTCATAACTCATTTGCACAAGTATTGGTTTAGAACCATGCCAGATCGACCTATGAGAGTACTTTAAGAGATTTAAAAATCGTCATAAGTACACCTCTCATTATGGCTATAGTAACCTCTTTCCTCGACCATGAGTATTGTGAGTTCTCTTGTTTGAGTACTAGTCCTCTTTGATGTTCGTCAAACGTCTGCCGTATATGGGGATTATAATGGCAACACTCGGGCAGCTAGGTCCTCTTAGTAAGAGAAGCTGAATATACAAGACTGAGAATGCCCCCCTACTAACAATAGAGAACATATCTTTGTTGTTTACAAGGCCTCTCCAAGAGCGAGACTGTAAAATGCATGGCAGTGCTCAGATGGAATTTCATAAATCATATGCTTATTCACAGTCGGACTCGGATTTTGAGAAACACTTCAGAACGTAATAAGGATGACAAATAATCTTACCTTATAGTTCATGAAGAAAAATTTAGTGACATAGGAAATAGGCTATACACAAAAACCGCACTTGTCCGGAAAAACAAGTGGGAGATTGATAGGAATGGTGTCCTTCGAACAAGTATATTATTCCGATAGAGGGTTCGAAATTATTAGAAAGCTAATTATTCAGTGAGGTCAAGTGATTAGAATGCCTAGTTGGAGGTCGCTTCCGATCAGTGATATTAATGTATAATTAATATTATAGCTTAATCTTGACGAAACCCTTCGGGTCACACCCAAGAAACTAATGATCCGATACGATGAATTAATATGAAAGGAATTAATAAGTCACTCGAGTATTATGAACAAAGACGTCGGATTCCGAGCTTAGAGCGTCGGAACCAAATCTCAAAAGTCGAGCCAAAATTTAGGAATTGGCGAGACGGGAAAATGTTTCAAGTAACAAGTAAAAACCTTGGTAGCGCACATGGTAGAAGCATGCCACGTGGTAGCGCACATGGCACCACCCCATGTAACAGTGCACGTGGCGCGTCAAGTGGCAGCATGCCACGTTGGCAGCGTGCCAAGTTGCAACGCACGGTGGTAGAGTGCCATGTGGCAGCTGGCCACGGACCCAGGTGACAATTCATGGACGCGGGCCGAAGGGTGGCGGACCAATCGAACCCATCTTGGAGCTCAAGGTTGGGTGCCACATGGTTAACTCACAATGGATGTGAGTTGTCTTGGGGAGCAAGTGAGAAAGTGGTCCTCACCTAATCATATGACACTTATTACTTAGTGATTCCTTGGTTTATTTAACTAGGAATTTAATTCAACATTCTTTCCATGTGGGATCTTTTTAAGAAAAAGTCCTACATTATAAGATGAGAGGAATTCACAAGGAAGCACTCCTTATAAATAGCCAAGGCATACCTTGGGATTGTTCACTTGAGTAGGAACTCAAAAAGGCATCTCCACTTGAGAGAAAACCTTTAAGTTCACATAATACTCGAGTAGTGTTTTGGTCCAACTCGGCTAAACTCCGAGTAAGAGACCGATCGGGTCGAGTTGTGGGTGGATACCGTAGTAAGTCTCTGCACTTACAAGACTTGGCTTTTCAAGTAAGAGCTCCGGGGTGTGAGCGAAGCACGCGACAAGGGTAAGATAGTCTTTTCTCTCTTTCTTGTATCATTTAGTTATATTAATTGTGAGCAGGTCTTGGGGTCGGGTTTTGTTCCGCGGTGAGTTAGACTTACCGAAACCCAACAGAGTCATCCATTTCGTAAGAGGAAAAAGGTCTTCAATGGGAAACAAGATTTTAAAGATCGCCCAAGAGTTCTGTCAAGTGAAGAGGTGTATGAAAAGTTTAAAGACATTCAAATTACCTATGGGAAAAAGCATAGGTCTGCTATTCCTATGCAAGGCTTTAAGAAGTGTTCATATTTATGGCACCTACCTTATTGGAGATTCCTTTTTGTGAGACATTCGCTTAACGTGATGCATATTGAAAAGAATGTGTATGATAGTTTGATTGGTACTTTATTTAATATTCATGGGAATACTTAAGATGGCAGAAAAGCTAGAAATGACTTACAGACCATGGGGATTAGAAATGAACTCCATGCCGTTGTGAATGACAAAGGTTGAGCATACCTGCCTCCAGCAGCTTATACATTATCAACAAAAAAGAAAATTGAGTTTTGTGAGAGCTTGGCTGGAGTAAAAGTGCCAGAGGGTTATTCTTCAAATATTCGCAACCTTGTGAATATGCAAAACTTGAAACTTGTGGGCCTTAAATCTCATGATTGCCATGTTCTTATGCAACATCTATTACCAGTGGCTATTCGTTTAATTTTGCCTAAAAATGTTTGATTTTCCATAACCAAACTTTGTTTGTTTTTTAATGTAATTTATAGCAAGGTCTTTGATCCAAAAAAGTTGACTGCATTGGAAGATGGAATTGTTGTAACTTTGTGCTAATTAGAAATGTACTTTTACCATTGTTTTTCGATGTCATGATTCATTTACCAGTTCACTTGGTAAGAGAGGTGATATTTTGCGGGCCTGTGTACTTGAGAAATCAGTGGCCTTTTGAAAGGCAAATGAAAACATATGGCGGTTATGTCAAGAACGCCTTTCACCCTGAAGGTTGTATCGCTGAACGAATTTTTTATGAAGAAGTTCTTGCGTTTAGTAAATTTATATCAAATTCAATGAAGATAGGGCTTCCCGTTTCTCGACATATGGGAAGAATGGGTGGTCAGGGGACCCTAGGCCGCAAACAACTTGACATGTCGTAAGACGATTGGCACAAGGCCCATTCGTACATTCTTCACAATGAGGATGAAGTAATTCCATATATTCAAAAACACATGAGAGACTTGAGGAAATACAATAGAAGGGAAAATGAGAAATCAATAGCTGATGAACACAATAGATCGTTCATTAGGTGGTTCAAAGGTCAAGTTTTCAGGGATCTTCAGGATTCTCCAAGTTCTATTTCTGATCGACTTAAGAGTTTGGCATACGGACCTAATTTCAACATTACTTAATATTCAGGTTATGTTATCAATGGTTTCACATTTTAGACAAGGTTGCAAGATGAAAATAGTACAATGCAAAATAGTGGGGTTACTTTAGAAGCTGAAGCTATTCATTTTGCTAGTGCAAAAGACAAGCATCCCGTTTCTGGCACAATGCGATACTATGGATTTATTGAAGAGATTTGTGAGTTGCATTACTCCAACTTTTCAATGCCAGTTTTCAAATGTTAATGGGTTGATAATAACAACGGGGTTGATCATAGTAGCCTTGGAGTGACTTTTGTTAACCTTAATAAGATTGGTCACAAGGGAGATCCTTTCATTTTATCTAGTCAAGCTAAACAAGTGTTTTATATGACCGATCCATCAAATAAGAGAATGTCAGTTGTTATAACACCAAGACCGCGACATGTCATAGATGATTAGGGCGACGATAGTGTTTTGGAAGGTAGTTCTTTGCTGGGAAAGGGACTAGTTGATGATGATGTAGCTGATGATTCTTCGATCTACGCAAGAGATGACCACAATGAAGTTTTGTGGGAAGATGATGCTAACAATAATAAAGTAAAGCGAAAGTGAAAGTGAAAGCGTAGTCATAAAAACTATTAAGGCAATCCAAGTAAAAGAATTCCCACAGGTGAACACAAGACTCATTTTTCCACCTACATTGGTGTAATGGCACATGAAAGAATAAGCATTGCCTACAAAGATTGGCATGAAGTTCCAATAGGAGTGTTAGATGAAGTTTATGGATTATCTCGGTAAGATATACTAATCATGTATTAGAATGGGAAAATCATTTATTATTTAAGTTTTTTTTTTTTTTTTTTGTGTACTAACTTATAAATTTGTTTTGAATAAAAATAGAAGGGGTTTTATGTTCCTGAGAATCGCAAAGGTTATGTACTAACACGAGCATCGATTCGATGGAAAGCTTTCAAGACTAGATTAAGAACCAAGTGGTTGTATAAAAGAGATAAAACACTTCATCAAAAGCCACCACACAAGTATCCTTTTATACTTGAATCGGATTGGAAACCTTTGTTCAAATATGCACTTCTAATGAATTTAAGGTATACTTTGATTTATCGCATTATCTATGAATATGAATATATATGTACATGTAAACAGTTTTATTAATTGACTTTGAACTTTAAAAATATGTAGGAATTGAGTGAAAAGAATCGTGCAAAGGCAAAGAAGAAGTCCTCAAGTTATTGTGGTGGTAGACTTCGGTACCAATATTTTGAAGAGGAGATTGTAAGTGTTAATTACATGATGTTTACTTACTTTGATTTTTAAAAATTTTAATAGTATTAACTAAATATTCGAAATTTATTTTCTATACTATTAGGAAAAAGAACTTGAAAAACAAGGAGTCCATGTGTCACAAGTGCCGCGACATCTAACTTGGATTACAACTCATTCTCATGTAAAAGATGGAGTTATAACATTTGATAATCTTGCTGTTAAAGAAATCCATGATGCAATAGTAAGAGAGTATATTTAATCTTTTTATATGTTTTACTTTTCAAGCATTTAAAATTTTTCTTTTCATAATAATAATATATGTTTTTCAGATAGCATTAAAGGGTCAAGTTCAAAGAGGTGAAATTATTACTAAGGGTCGAGATGATATCTTAGCAAAATTAATGCATAAGCATGAGCATGGTGATTCAGTGAGAGCTGTTGGTTCATTACAGTGAAGGATTATTTTGGTTATAACAAACCTGCTCCACCCAACCAATTACATGCTGAAATAGGCATGATGAAATCGAAACTTGTATCCATGGATAACAGACAAAATTTTATGATGTCCTTCTTGATGTCATATCGAAGCCAAGAGCAAATAAAATCTTTCATGGCTGTTGGAGGTTAACAGGTTGGTGTAGGTGGATTATTTGGTGGCGACAATACTTTTGGTAGTTTGGATGCTGGGTTTGGTGGCCTGACAGGTGGGTCAGGTGGTTTTAGTGGCTTAACAGGTAGCTTGGCTAGTAGGTCTATTAGTTTGGGTGGCGGATCTAGTGGCCTGGGTGTTGGCCTGACAGGTGGGTTTGGTGGCCAGGTTGGTGGGTCTATCGGCTTGCTTGGTGGGTCTAATGGCCTGGAGGGTGGGTCTAATGGTCTAGCAAGTGGGTCTAGTGGCTTGGAGGGTACGTCGAATGGCCTAGAGGGTGGGTCTAGTGGTCTGACATGTGGGTCACGTGCTCCCCAATTGGATGATACTTTTGGTCAGGGGCTTCAAGGTATCCCTCTAACTCAACTGTTAACAAGCGAAATTTTCGAGCAAGGGAGCAAAGGGCATGGGTTTACCCCTAATTCATTAGCAGGGGCTGATATTTATAGTGCACAAGGTAATAGGAAAGAAGATAATTGCACAAAAACACAATCTCATACGGAAAACCTAGAGACTGAGGCATATCATGTTCCTTGGCCTCAAACAGATTGTAACAATCGACTTGAGCCTACAACTAACCTTGCGTATCAGAGTTGTGATTTGAAAGAATTTCTTGAGGTATGCCTTTTCATTCTAATTAAGTCCTCATAACTGAATTATTTAAACCAATATATAGGAAATGAACTTAATATATAAAAAATGATGATTAGCTGCAAAAATTTAAACGTTATAGTCCTGTAAGTTTTGCCTTTTGATAAAAATGGGTGTATTTATGTTAAGGGATGGAGTGATTGTTGTTTATAAATTGAAGGAAACAACAAAGAGTTGCAAATTGATGCAAACGGACAGGTAAAGAAAATAACAGATGTTAGAGTTACTCATTCTAGATTAATGCCGCCTGGTCATGCTCGAGTCACAATTACAGAAGATATACTGCTCTTTGCCATGTCCTAATGATGAACTAGTCTATGTTCGTCAAGCAAAGAAAAGCTACATACCTTGGCCGATTACCTTGATTTTTCCAAGAAAGGTATGAAATTTAATGATTGGTATATGTTTGCAGTGTAATATTTTTCAGCATATGTTATCAATGGGCACTTTGTTATGTATGTGAATTCTTTAAAAAAATTTCAGCTTAATCCATCCACATATCTAGGAAATGTCAGAACATATATAGTACGTAAAAAAAAAAATTTCTAAATTGATTCATCAAAAGCAAATGACTTATTTACTAACCATCATGCCATGAATATTCTTGACTTTTATTTACTTTATTTTATGGTGAAATTGAAAAGATGTGCTTTATTTTCTGGTGAAATTGAAAAGATGTGCTATTAGCACATGTTTCGTGTATTTAATATGATGATGCTGTTTGTATGCGGCAGACATGCATCATTTGTATATTGACTTGCATAATACAAGTAATCACTAGTTGTCACTATTAGAAAATCTGTGGTTTTAAGATGCTTTTTAGGCTTATTTTCGACACAAAAAAGCGTCGAAAATTTTCTTCTCGACACTTCTAAAAAGCGTTGCAAATAAGTGAGTCGAGAAATTTGCTGGACACAAAAAAGTGTCGCAATTCTCGACGCTTTTTATTGTCCAACTATTTATACGAAGAGTCGAAACTTGTATTAGTTTGCGCACTTTCTCAGATTTGGCGACGCTTTTTCTTGTCTATAATCACAAATTTGCGACACTCATTTGTATCCCTATTTTCATATATATTAAATGTCTTCTATTTTATCAACGCTTTTTTCTGTCCAAATTTCTAGTTTTGGCAACACTTTTTCTAGTCCATGTTCTTTATAAATATATCCAATGTAGAGAATATTTTTCTACCAATAATATATTTAATTCAATCAATTAAAATTAATATAACTAGCAATGATAGATTTGTACTCCATGTTAGATTTAATAAAAATAAAAGAAAATTTTACTCAAATTTCATTTTATTCATAATCAACAGAAAAGTACAACTTAGTATATGTGCAATACAACGCCCAAAAAAAAAAAAAAAAAAAAAAAAAAAAAAAAAAAAAAACCATTCTGCCAATATTGATTTAAGCTAGAATGATAAAAGAAAAGTACAAATACATTTTATCTATAATGCATTTTCTCTTAAAGAGCTAACATTAAATAAAAATGATTAATTGTGATTCTCCACCTATATCGAAAACTTGCAGCTTGTCAAAATTGAATTCAGAGCTACTAAAACGTCTTCATAGAACCACTTCATTAATAACTTTAACGTAGACAAGGACACAAAATAATCACAATAATATCCTGCAGCAATAACAAGCATGTCAAAGATTGAAGTTAAAATTTTCCATGTATTTTTTTTGGTCCAATAAAACATGTTATTAGTTAGTGGATTATGGTCCCTGTAGAATAACAATTATACATTATATGCTACAACACTAACAAAATCAGAGCTTTAAAGATAGTTAATGGATTACAATCCTAGCTGAACAAATTTATCATTATATAGTAGTGTATATAATGTGTAAGGTTATATAAACGGTAGAGTTTAAGATATAAAAAATTCATATCAACATCAAGCATTATAGAGACAATTTCAAGATTCTTTAACTCAGCAACAGTAAAATAATGGAATATTGTCCAAGTTAATTAAAGGATGCATAATCTTATTCTTTCACCTACTAGTGTTAGTTTTAATATATAAGAGTAGTAGCATAAGATGCTGCCATCTCACCCAAAAACATTATAATAATTCGAAGTAAAGAATGAAGTTGGGTTCGCTGCTCTTAGTCTTCCACTTGATCAACATTCTTATACAAAAATTTAATCGTTCAAATTCTTTTTAGTTAAATGCAACATACTAATAAAGCAAGCACAATATAGAAGAATTCTCTTATCATGATTATCTCTCATTTTACAGACTAATTAGCATAAATAATATCGCTTTACATATTTAAGTCAAGTGACACAAAATGGGACCAAAATGGGTCATTTTGGACAATGTCAGACCTATATGGGATAACTGGTATGTACTGAGAACCACGTACTCAGTAAATAGGAATATGAAAGTTGACATCTAAGCCTATGAAAACAGAGAATAAATTGTAAGTGAAAGTGGCTAAAGAGATAAATAGTACTCCCTTCGTCCCATTAGCACATAGAAATGGAAGCCAGGCCATGAAACAATGGAAATAAATGTAATAGAGCCAAGAAAGTCATTGGCACCATGATACCATGTAATTTTTCTCAACAGACCTGTCTTAATATGAAAGTAGTAGCTAGATATGAAAACCAGACTTCAAATTCTTCATTCTACTTTTTTAGATGCTAAAGATGCAAGCCTAAAGGAATTACTAGACAAGGCAACAATATGTTGCAAACCTTCATGTTTATTAGAGTTTAGATAGCTTATGTACTCTAGGAGAGCACAAATAAAATTAAATGAAATTGTAAGGGAGAGAGAAAGATAGAAACATACAACACAAAAACGAGTATTGAGCTGCTTCCTTATATATGGATTCTTCATAATTTTCTCGTCAACCTTAAGGCCGAGAACAACTGCCCAAAGTACTGAAGCAACCATAAGGAAGTCTAGCAAACACCAATATCAGATCAATGCAGAGAGTGAGGCTATTTTTATAACCAAGGCACAAATCAAACAATCAAGCACACACACCTATGCTAAAAGAGAAAAAAAAAATAGAACGATAGAACAAGGGAATAAGATAGAGAAATGAGCAGAATTTAATAACCAGATAAGTTCTAAGAATCACATCAGCAAGATGGCATGATGCAGTATTTAGAGAAATAAAAGTGTAGACTCTATCTTGCCTTTAAAATGTGAAGAATAAGAAAAGGAAAAAGAAAATCGAACTTAGTTAAAAATAATTATATATTAGACAGAGATAAATAGGTTTATATCCTCCATTCTCTTCCTTTTTGATCTGCTCATGAAAATATCCATAGAAAGAATCTTCAATAAGGAGGCAATGTAGTATAAAATTATAGATGAATTTTATAATGGTAAAAACACACTAGGACAAGAAAGAAATGCGTTAAAAGACTTTCCACAGCAAGGATTAAGAACTTGATAGAACACAAATATTACCAATCAATATTACCAAAAGTTGACAGCGACATGATACAAATAAAATACCATCATACCACTCAACAGCAAGGATAATTAAGAAATTGATAAAATACAAATATTTGAAAAACAATAGTAAGCAAAACAAAAGCTTATTGAACATGCTATCACAATACTAATAACAACCTTACTTAAAACCATTTAGTACTATCAATAGTAAATACGAAACATAGCTTAATTTTGCAATTACGAACTTATAATTATCTCATTACTTTTCTAGCTATAATGGATTAATAATTCCTGTGTTTTGAGTAAAATTACCGTAGCTCGTGTCTCTATTTCATACCGAGGACAAGTATAATCTGTCAAGTTTAGCTGTGCTTAATTAGCATCCAACTACATTACCCTGCCAACAATTTCATAACCTTATCATCAAAACCAGTAAAAAAAAAAAAAAAAAAAAAAATTAAAGCAATTAGTATCTCACCATTGAGTTTGATACAAGCTCTTCTTTCCAGGTGTTTCTTTCAGCTCCACGATATAATCTCTACCCCATTAATCATTCGACTCTACTCCAATAAGAGTCATTTGATTTTTATTTTTTCAAGTCTAATCAACAAAAAATTTCAATGTCAAGTTTTTTATACCGTAATAAGAAAAGATCTTAACATTTGGAATCCAATAAGAGTTTAAATTGAGAAAATAGTAGTTTAACAAGATCTATAACCTACGGTTTTAAAAAAGAAAATACCCGAGCGAATGAAACTATCCAGAAAAGAAACCCCATAATTCTGCCAAGAAACAAAAATTAAATGTTGGAGAAACAATGAACGGAAGAAACCAAAGAATTAATTATACATTAAATTGAAAAATCACATCAGAATTGAAAATATTTCAAGTAACATCAGCTAGGTAAGAGCAACAACCAAAGATTAATTGAATTTAATTAAAACTAACTAAAATTTAAACAAAAATCAATCAAACAACTAATTAGATACAGTCAACAAGAGTAAGAAACCAAAGGTACAATTACCATGGTGACTGTCCAAGGAATGTAGATTAGTACCTTTTGTTACATTCTAAGCTAGTTGCTTCTCAACTTCGTTTTGGGAATTTACTTCTAAACCTCCAATAATTCAATCGATTGAATGGAATCCTCTTTAAGAATTATAAATGAAATCCAACTTTTAACCGTTAATTTACCCAATTACAAAAGTAAATCGTAAATACTCTAAAAAACAACAAAAATGAAAATATTTTGATTTATGAGTAAATCACAACACTGATGCAATTGAAAGCACAGTCATGATGACTGGGAATGCTGAGTCAGAAGAGAAGGATGGGAATGCTGAGTCAGAGATAGTACAGGGGAAGAATCAGGAAGGAATTCCAACCTTGCCAGAGAAGAATACAGCTAAGGAAGGGAATAATAGTACTAAGGGAGAGAATGTGACAGCTGCTGCAAATTAGAAGGCCGTTATTTACTTTTGTCTTTTTTCTTATTTTGTCCTGTGTTAGTCCAAGGACTCTGTATTAGCTGAATCAAGGCTATTTAAGCCAATAGGTTGTAATGGCAGCTTATGCTTATGATTAATGAAAACTTCCCTTCTCTAAAATTCTCTCTCTATTCTTATCTCTCAATTGCTGTTGCTCATTATTTGATTAAGTCCAACAAGCTGCCTTTCATTCTTATTTGGCTGGTTTTCTGGGTTAATCATAGCCTGTCACCATTCCATTCTAGGAATCTGACTGGTAAAGTGTACAATCGCCATCACTGGTATCAGAGCAGTACCTTCCTTGGACTGTGTTCATCATGCCTATCACCAGATCATCATCTGATTCCTCTCATCTTGGATCTTCTAATGTGAAGAAACTGGAGAATTCCTTGAAGTTCATGCTGCAGGAACAAGGTAAAAAACTGGATGCTGCTTGTAGAAACAATAGTTTGAATATTGATAAGAACTGTAAATCAATTTCTGAACTCAATTATTTGATTCTTGGCCTGTCTATGCAAATCACTAAGCTGGTTTCTGATAAAGCAACCCAAACCAACACCAACACCCTTGTGATTAATGACAAGGAACCTGACCCCCCTCCTAAACACTCTCACTATTCTGCTCGTTTAACTAAGGTAGATTTCCCTAGATTTAATGGTACAGACCTTAAATCCTGGATCTACAAATGCAACCAATTTTTTGATCTAGATAAGGTAGAAGATCCTGACAGGGTCAAATTAGCTGCTATTCACCTTGAAGATAAGGCTTTGCTGTGGCATCAGACTTATAGCTTAAGAAAAGAGCATGTTTTGCCTAAATGGGATGAATATGTCAAGGACATTACTGTTAGATTTGGTGACCTCTATGATGACCCTATGGCAGACCTTAAATCTCTTAAGCAAACCGGTAGTGTGCAGGAGTATCATGATGCCTTTGATGCCCTTGCTAGTCGACTAGATCTGTCAGAACCTTATTTACTCAGCTTCTATCTTGCTGGCCTGAAGGAAGATATTCAGTTAGCAGTGAGAATGTTCACTCCCACCACCTTACAGCAAGCTCTTTGCTTGGCTAAGCTACAAGAAGCAGCTAGTGAAGCAAGAAAACCTAAGCCACCACCCAAACAACCACCACTCTTACCTAACCCACCACTTACAAGATTCCCAAATCAACCTTTCACACCCAAACCATTCCAACCACAAAGAACCCCAAACACCAATCCCACAGCCTACCCAAACACCAATCGTAGAACACTTACTCCAGCTGAGTTCAGTGAGAAAAGAACAAAGAATCAATGCTTTTGGTGTGATGAAAAATATGAACCTGGGCATAAATGCAGGGGTAAGAAACCTCAACTGTTTCACATTGAAGTAGAGGAGCTGGAAGATGATGAAGATGAGAAAGAAGAACCAGAATTGGAGGAGCCAGTTTGTGCTCATATCTCTATGCAGGCCATGGAAGGTATGGCTGCATTCCAAACCATGAGAGTAGCAGGACATCATGGCAAGAAAAAGTTGCAACTGCTGTTGGATAGTGGCAGCACTCATAACTTTATAGACCTTGATAAAGCTTTAAAGCTTGATTGCAAGGTGGAAGCCATTACCCCACTTTGGGTGAAGGTAGCTGATGGGAACCAGATGCAATGCAGTCAGGTTATTAAAGATTTCAGCTGAAAAATGCAAGGATCAGATTTTTCAGCTGATGTGTTCTTATTACCATTGAGTGGAAGTGACCTTGTCTTGGGTATTCAATGGTTTATTCAGCTGGGGCCAGTCTTGTGGGATTTCAGTAACTTGACCATGGAATTTCAGCACCAGGGAAGAAAGATCAGACTGAGGGGGCAAGGCCCTAAGAAATGGAAAGAAACTCAACCTAAGGCCCTCTAGAAAATGCTGAACCAAGGTGGATCCCTCTCAATGATGCAAATAATACCTGGAGATGTCTCTCACTCACCCATGCCACCCCAAAATGAAGAGTAAAGCTATGATCCTACCTTGTCAGCTCTGCTAAGCCAATTTGCAGATGTATTTACACCCAACCCAAGTCTTCCACCCTTAAGAGCTGGATTTGATCATGTCATTCCTTTAAAGGAAGGCACTGACCCAATCAACTTGAGAGCATATAGATATCCTGCATTTCAGAAGGATGTGATATAAGACATGGTGCAGGAGCTCTTAGATCAGGGAGTAATAAGACCCAGCAATAGTCCATTTGCTGCCCCTATTATGTTGGTCAAGAAAAAGGATGGGAGTTGGAGAATGTGTGTTGACTACAGGAACTTAAACAAGGCTACCATCAAAGATAGGTTCCCTATACCTATAATTGAGGAGCTGTTAGATGAGCTGCAGGGCACTCAATTTTTTTCAAAAATTGATCTAAAATCTGGATATCACCAGATCATAATGGCATCTAATGACATTCATAAAACAGCTTTCAAGACACATTTTGACCATTTTGAATATTTAGTGATGCCATTTGGGCTCACTAATGCACCCTCAACCTTCCAAGCCCTTATGAACCATATCTTCAAGCCTCTCTTAAGAAAATGTGTCTTAGTTTTCTTTGATGACATCCTAGTCTATAGCCCTACTTGGAATGACCACCTTTCTGATCTTAAACAAGTCTTAGAACTGATGCAAAGTCACCATTTATTTGCTAATCTTAAAAAATGCTCATTTGGCTTGACTGAGATAGGTTACTTGGGCCACATTATCTCTTTTAAGGGTGTGGCAACTGATCCTGACAAGGTAGCAGCCATGATCAATTGGCCTAGACCTAAGACTCTTAAGTAGCTAAGAGGATTCTTGGGTTTGACAAGGTATTACAGAAGATTCATAAAGGATTATGGTAAGATCAGCAAACCCTTAACCTCTCTACTCAGAAAAGACAATTTTTTTTGGAATGAGGAAGCAAAAACAACTTTTACAGCATTGAAAACAACTGTAATTTCCCCACCTATCCTGGCTTTACCAGATTTCTCCAAGCCATTCACCTTGGAGACAGATGCATCAGGGAAGGGCATTGGTGCAGTTCTCTTGCAAGAGGGTCACGCCATATGCTTTCTGAGCAAGGCACTAAGTGAGAAAAATGTGCACTTGTCTGCATATGAAAGGGAGCTGCTGGCTGTGGTGTATGCTGTACAGAAATGGCAGCACTACTTGCTGTGCCAGCCTTTCACCATCAAAACAGATCAGCAGAGCTTAAAGTATCTGCTATAGCACAAGATGGGGACCCCATTTCAGCAAAAATGGCTATCTAAGCTAGCTGGGCTGGATTATATTGTAGAATACAAGGCTGGGTCAGAAAACAAGGCTGTAGATGCTCTTTCAAGAATCACTAATGCCCAGCTTGCAACACTCTTGGTCTCTGAACCAACTTCTGAGCTCTGGGATCTAATTAAGCAGACTTGGAGTTCAAACACAACACTACATCAGATAATTTTAGAACTGCAGCAAAACCCCAATTCACACAAACATTTTTCTTGGGAGCAACAATGTTTGAGAAGAAAAGGGAAGCTAGTGATTGGAGCTGATCAGAATGTCAGGAAAAAAATTCTTTCCTGGTTACATGACTCTCCTCAAGGTGGTCACTCAGGTGTGGAGGCCACTTATCAAAGAGTCAAAGCCATGTTCTATTGGAAGGGAATGAAAAAGGATATAAAAGCTTACATCAAGAAATGCTCAGTATGTCAAAAATGCAAATATGATCCTAGTGCCTATCCAGGCTTGTTACAACCCATTCCTTTACCTGAAGCCATTTAGGAAGAAGTCACCATGGACTTCATTGAGGGGCTGCCCAACTCTCATGGGAAAGATGTCATCATGGTTGTCATAGACAGACTGAGCAAATATGCTCATTTTATTGCCTTGTCCCACCCTTTCACAGCAATGAAAGTTGCCCAGGCATATCTTGATAATGTGTATAAGTTGCATGGGTTCCCTAAGTCTATAATCTCTGACAGAGACAAGATATGTCTAAGCCAATTCTGGGCTGAATTCATGAGATTGCAGGGGGTACAACACAAGTTGTCAACTTCATACCACCCACAGACAGATGGACAGTCTGAGGTCCTCAATAGGTGCCTTGAAACTTACCTTAGGTGTATGTGTTTTGAGAAACCCCAAGATTGGAGCAAGTGGCTTTCACTGGCAGAATTCTGGTATAACACCAACTATCATACAGCAAGCAAGCTTACACCATTTGAGATCCTCTATAATCAGTCACCTCCTATTCATAGACCTTATCTACCAGGTACTTGTGTGGTTGATACAGTTGACAGAAGTTTGCAACAAAGAAACACTACCATCATGATGCTCAAAGAGAATTTAAACAAGGCTCAGAATAGGATGAAGCAGTATGCTGACAAGAACAGGTCAGAAAGGGTATTTGAGATAGGGGATTGGGTCTACCTGAAGCCTCAGCCATACAGACAAGTATCAGTTCAGCAGAGAGCAAATGAAAAATTAGCTCCAAGATATTATGGCCCTTTTGAAGTTCTGAAAAAGGTTGATGAGGTAGCCTATACTATCACCCACAGCTAAAATTCACCCCACATTCCATGTTTCTCTACTCAAAAAACACCATGGTCAACCACCTGTAAACACTAGCATCCCTGACTTACCAAACATCTACCCAGACCAACCCACACAGAAAACCCCTACTGCTGTCCTGGATAAAAGAGGTGTTAAGAGAAGGAATCAGGCTGTAGTTCAGTGGCTAGTGCAATGGGATCAACTACCTATTGAAGAGGCTACATGGGAAGATGCTGAGTCAATTGAGAAATAGTTTCCAAATTTTGATCCTAGGGGTCAAGGATCTTTTAATGGGGGGAGTATTGATGCAATTGAAAGCACAGTCATGATGACTAGGAATGTTGAGTCAGAAGAGAAGGATGGGAATGCTGAGTCAGAGATAGTACAGGGGAAGAATCAGGAAGGAATTCCAACCTTGCCAGAGAAGAATACAGCTAAGGAAGGGAATAATAGTACTAAGGGAGAGAATGTGACAGCTGCTGCAAATTAGAAGGCCGTTATTTACTTTTGTCTTTTTTCTTATTTTGCCCTGTGTTAGTCCAAGGACTCTGTATTAGCTGAATCAAGGCTATTTAAGCCAATAGGTTGTAATGGCAGCTTATGCTTATGATTAATGAAAACTTCCCTTCTCTAAAATTCTCTCTCTATTCTTATCTCTCAATTGTTGTTGCTCATTATTTGATTAAGTCCAACAAGCTGCCTTTCATTCTTATTTGGCTGGTTTTCTGGGTTAATCATAGCCTGTCACCATTCCATTCTAGGAATCTGACTGGTAAAGTGTACAATCGCCATCAAACACCTAGTGCCAAATCCGATTTACGTTTTTCTAACGAAGCAAATTTTTGAATGGAACAAATTTTTTTAATTTGTAGGGGGGAAATCATGCAAAACATTAAAGAACAAAAAATAGAGGAATATAAAGTCCAAGGAAACGGATATTATACTATAATATTGAAGAAATTCAAATCAAGCACTTGAACAACGTGATCTAGGAAATAACCCCTAAAATTACTTAAGAGAAAAGAAAATCAAATACCTAAAGGATTTGAATCGTAGAGCAACAAATTTCAATATTTAACTCCAAAATGAAATGGAGAAATTAGTGTGGCTTGCTAAGAGTTGTAGATGAATCGCTCTACAATTTAGGGATTAGGGTTGAAGACGAAACATTGAATAAACAAAAGAGGCTTTTTTTAATTCCCAAAAAAATAAAGCGTAAGGTTACATGTAATATCACGTGCTAGACATGTGCAATTTCTTATTTGTAGACGCTAAAAAGAGACGAGATTTTAATACGACAAATTACAGCATCGCAAAAACGCGGAGACTTTAAATATAGTTTGACGGGGCTCCCTTAGCGTCGACAACAAAGCGTCGAGAATATGCTCATTTTGTAGTAGTGTGTAGACACCTAAAAATGTCTCCCTGAAACCAAATCCGATGATGAACAATCTTTCACCGCCACTATTGGTCGGGTCGAGTATTTAATCCCGGGAGTTCTTAAAATCCATGTTCAATTAAACTCAGCTCACAAAATAATCAACAGATCAGTCCTAATGTTTAGTCAAAGCATAGTCCAATTTGTATTTTGGCCGAACCCTTTTAATTAATTTCGTATTATTTATTAATTGAGCCCAATTAATGAATAATAAACCTAAATAGCCCGAAACTCTGAAACGCCACCTAAAAATACCAAGCTAAATCAAGTTAAAAGTGAATTGGGACGGATTTCAGCCAAAACTGTACACCGTAACACGGCGCCACGTACTGCGCCACGGTGGACATTTCCACGTCGCGGTGTTATTTGCCGTGTCACGGTACACATACTGTGACACAGGATTTTTCTACGTACTCTCTGCGTACAACCCTTCACGCGCTTTATCAGTTTAGCTGTATTTAGGGCAAAACTTTGTGCCGCGCCACGGTACATAATACCGTGACATGGTGCCCAGTGACCGTGTCACGGCAGACACACCGTGTCACAGCGCCAAAATTAGGGTAAACTTCAGCTCTAATGTTCCGTGCATCCTCCTATTCATTTCCTCTAAAAATACGAGCCTCGTTTCTGTAGTTCGAGGCATCAAATAATTCTCTCTTCTATGCTCTAGCCTAAACACTAGCCCACCTTATTCTCTCATAATACTTCCCCCTAGTACTCCAAGGAGTCCATACTTTACCCGAGGTTCCATCCTTAAACCAAGGCGTGAAAGGTAGAACTGTTTGAGGCTTTGGCCCCAAATAAATCAACTTTAATTTAATTTAATTTCAATTATTGTTTTATTAATTTCCTTGAAGTTACTAACGCGTTTATTATTTTGTAGTTGCAAGAAAACAAAATCAAAGTAAGGAATCATGTTCCTTTTATTTCTATTATTTTTCTAACAATTTTTATTATGTTTGTCATATTAATTGTTGGATTATTGTTAAATTGCTTCCAATATTGATGTTTATTCTATTTTTTATGATCATCATATCGCATGTTAAAGGGAATATGTAATTGAATATCACGACTAATAAGATAATTTGGACAACCGGTTTAGGTTTCTTTTTAATCTTGTTGTTTAATTAAGTGACCACAATATTTTAGAATTATATGCAGCATTAATATTCAACCAATTTAGCATAATAATAGTTTGGAGCAAATTGAATCTTTATTTGTATGCCTTTAAGATCGTGAGGAATCACTTTTCACTATAAGAATCGAGTAGAGGCCAATACGGGCGAATGTGACTCCATGACTCACTTCGTACCATCATCCCCGATCCTCCTTTCGTGGTTCCGAACCGTATGGAGTTAGTAATCTCATGGATTATGAATGGGGTGTAACCTTCATGGGTCAATCGTTGTTGCCTTTCGTTGTCCCTTTATCGTGGTTGCCTTTTATGATCCGTGAACGGTTTACAAGTTCCTTAAAAACTTGTTGGCGGCTCCCTACTTTCCTTGTCCCTAATCGTATATGTCAATTCCCACTTCCTAAGAGTGCCAAGCATATTCAAACATGCTTAACGTAGGCGCACTTCAAACGACACCTACAATTTGGCGACTCCACTGGGGGAGGATTCTTGGTTATTTATCGATTTGAGTGATCGGTACTTAATTAAGATGAGTGGATGAGACTTGAAAAATTCTTGAATCGTATTCCTGTGATTAAATTGGCATTTTTGCATTTACATAGACGTTTAACGTTGTATTTTAGGTCCGCCCGTAGGAAAAATTGGATAACCTTATTGTGGACGAAGAAAACACAGGCACCAGTTAGATTTCCTAACTGCTATGTCACGGTACAAACTGCCGTTACGTGGCGTTCTGTACTGTGAGACGGTGTTCCCTGTCGTGTCGCGGCAGCCCTGAAATCTTTCTAGTGGCTTATTTTTTTATTCACAATCAGCTTCCTTCAATTCTTCTGAAAAACCGTATGTGTTCTACATGCGTTTTAGCCCCGGGGAATTTAAGCTCTATCAACCCAAAAACGCTCATGGCAATAAAGGTTCATCCGAGTCATTAAATTCACCCAAACCATGGAGTCGAGTTCAATTTCATCACAAACTCGCGGAGCCGCCCGTTGGCATACACCCTCAAGGGAGGTTGCCTTGCCAACGCGTCCAAACTCTTAACCATGGTACCCTTTGACACCAAAAGCTTGACCATAGTTGAACATAGATCTTGACTTTAGGTTGCGAACTTTTTTTCACATCATTGTGACTAAGTGCTATTGGTTTATTTGTTTCTAACCTCCCATGTGTTTGTTCATTTTATTTTTTTGGACTAACCTATGACCGAGGGTTTTTATTCCACATAGAATTTAGTACGAACTTAAATTGAATAAAATCTAAAAAAAATCACAAAATGGACCTAGAACTGTGCACCGTGTCACGGCAGAAATGTTGCGCCACGGTGTACAGCGTCGTGACACGGTAGCCTTTGCCATTTGACGGTATAAAGTACCGTGTCACGACAGTTGCACCGTGACACAGTGCCCAGGAAAAGTTCTTGTCAGCTTTTTTTTTGTCTTCTATGCGTATTTATGTGGTCCGTACGTCCCGTTAAGTGTCATGTCTAGCTATACGGTTATAACACGCGTCCATAACCTCACCTATTCACTCACAAGTCAAGTCCACACACTTTTCGAGTCATGCACCATGTAATTTGTAACCGTACTTTAGGAAGGTATTGTGTCGTTTTTTCTGTTTTTTTTAGGGAGTAAGTCGGATGGTATCCACCCACACATACTTTTATTTTCTAAAAAAAAAAAAATTGAAAATTTTCTTACCTTTTTCTTTTTCTGGATGGGTCAAGGTTGAGTCTAGTCATTAAAGGTGCGTTTGTTTTTAATATCATAGCACTTGGTCGAGAAGCAGAGCTAGATTGTTACGATTGAGTCACTACCTCAACAACCTCTTAAACCTAAGAGGCATACAAGGAAACCTTCACAATCATCTCCACGAAATCCATCCTCGTCTCCAGTTCATTTTGAATTTATTCCAATGGCTACTAAAGAAGACATCGAGAACATCATCAAGTCCATTGAGGCACTCACCTCCATGATGCAAACCCTCACTACCAAGGTGTCCACCATGGAGAAAAATAATGTCACTGTGGCCGCAATGGACAAAATCAAGGAGCAAGTGAGTAAGATTTCTGAGGACTTCACCTATGTGGAGCAATCTGCCACTTCTCTGACTGTCAAGGACAAGTTTCCTAAGAAGTTTTCTACTGCTGACATCCCAAAGTTCAAGCCTATTTATAACCCTATGTGTAATACCCCGTATTTTTAATGTATTTTATAAATTATTTATTTATTTGTAAAATATAATTTTAGGTCAAATTATTTTTATTATGGGATTTAAATAATACACGGTTTAATTTTTGGGTTAACAAGTATTCAATCCGAATATAGTCCATCTTCATAATAAACACAATCATTCTATTTTTACATTTGGGCTAACTATTCTATTATTCAAGTCGACAATTTTTATAAAGCCCAAACCTACCCTAAACAACCCTACACCAAAAATACTAATTAAATCTCCAAAATTTTCCCACGCAAAAAGTTAGTCTTATTTTCTTTCTCCTTTATTTTATTCCTTTTATTTTTCTTTTCCTTTTCTTTTTATTTTTCTTTTTCTTTTTCTTTCTTTCCCTTTTCCTCCATACGTGAGCTACTGCTCACAGCTGCTGCCGCTGCTTTGTCCGCCGCCCTTGCCTGCCGGAAACCGGCGCCTACCACCAGCCCGGCCGCCGCCATGGCCGGCCCTCCTTATTCTCTCCTTCCTCCTTTGTTTTTACTACTTGTTTGATTATGAATATAATTAGTTTTGGGTTTTGATTTTATAGTATGAATATTATATTTTTAGTATCAAATTCATGATTTTGATGTTTAAAATTGTAATTTCAGATAACAATTGTGTTTTAAATTTTCAGATTTTGTAATTTATAAACCTAGGGTTTTAATTCATTAAAGATGGGATTTTTTGGCTTCTTATATAAATTGATTTGGGGCTTTGATATATCTAGTGATTCTATGGATTAATTAAGCATAAAAGTAATGTTTTAATGTAGTTTTGAAGGGTTTTTAATTAATCTAAAATGCTGGAATTTTGCCTAAAGTATTATTTTTGGTGTTTTATGAAAAGGGTATAATTTTGCCTAAAGAAGAGTTTAATTAAGGGTTTTAAAATAATTTTCAGATTATTATAAGTTGTTTAAAGTAAGTTTAAGTTGCTGGAAATTGTGTATACGTAATTAATATAGTATTATTGTCCCTTTATGTAGGAGACTTGGTTCGGGAATTGTTGTAATGTTCTCGGCTACTTTAAGAGCTTATTTGAGGTATGTACGCGTACTCATAAATTTATTAAGCGTGTAGAAACATGCTAGGATTTATTTAAGTGATTCCAAGTTAGTGTCATGCTAGGAATTGGTTGGAATGGTTGAATTGAAATGAGATTGGTGATATGAATTGGATTGATTGCATTGAGAATGGTTTTGGTGAATTATTTGTGAAGCATGATTGGTTGAAATAAATTATTTATTGGATTGGTGATTGGAAATAATTATTTTGGCATGTTGTATATAAACCACACTTTTATTATTGGCATGATAGAGAGCATGTTTAATTTAACTAAATGTTTAATTTGGTTCTGAATATTAAAAAGGAATTTTATTATGGTTCATATAATTTTTATTGATTCTATAAGCATGAGGTAGGAGCTATTTAAGTGTCTTTGTACACGAGGATTAAATCATATATTGGTGCCTTAGTGCACTTAAGGTGTTTCTAACACTGAGGGATAGGAATTGTGGCGCATTACGCGTTTAAGGTGTTCTTAACACCGAGCTAGATTAAAAAGGGTTCAACATTAAATATTATGTGGTCACTAATTATTCAAGAATTAAATTGGAGTGTTTAATTGTTTGAATAATTATAATGTTTGATTGTATCATGTTTGTGATTCATCACCAAGCCTAATAATATGTAAACAACGTAAAGTGCAAGAGATTACGCACCAAAACTCTTGGAATGTATACACCTCGAGTATGAAGATATGGGGGGAGTTATACGACTTTATATTTGACCATAACTTCTACTGGGGGTATAGGACGCTGTACTTTCCATTTTATTATGCGCAGAAATTTCGCCACTTACAAGTGGTTCTTTTATACTGCCACGGTTAGCTCCCGTGTTAGTACCCCTTTATTGGAGCAGGTTAGGGGGAAACCCGTTCGATGCGTAATCAAGATAAATAAATAAATTAGATATTTATTGGATGGTCATGTCGTATGTTGTGTGCTTGCAAACAGGTGCAACACGGTAAGCTGTGTGATGATAGGGTGAAAGCATGTTAGTGTGTTTTATTTACGCTTATGTACTCAACATTACTAATTGTGTGTTTGTGTGTTTTGTTGGCCTTGTTTTTACTTTGGCCTTACGACGACGCATTTTTAATGGCGAGTAGTGGGGACAAGTAGAGAGGAGTTTTTCAGGTGATGAAGCATATTCATGGTGGGCATGAGTGAAGAGTGAATCATGTTTAGTTTCCATAAGAGTATGACATAATTTATTGCTTTATTGATTATAATATTATTATGCTTGTGAGACTAACGCAAAGGTTTTCAAGTCTTATTTGGTTTTAATAAGGGCATACAATGGTTCCAAGTTATGGGTTGTTTTCGTTTGACTTTACTTTCGTTTGGTTGAGTTTTAAGTTAACTTATTTTGAATGGTTTTAAAGATAGTCTTCCGCTGTGTGTCTTTGATAATTGCCTTAGCCGTTTTCACGATGGTGGTAATATCTTAGATTTTCCTATTTTGAGTTTAAAAAAAAAAGGTAAAACAGGTATTTTAAAGGAAAGGAATTTCTAGGGTGTTACACCATGTTTCACTTAAAGGCTTTTTCTGCAACCATGACTCTCAAAGGATTAGATGTAGCGCTCTTCCCTACTGTGTTCCCTCTTTCCTTGGAGCACGCCTGTCAACAGTGGTTTTATTCTCTAGATTCCAAGCATACTGCAACTTGGGAGGATGTTACTGAAAGCTTCATGAGTCGTTACAAGTGTAACATCTAGGCTAAGACTTCTGAACGTGAACTCTCCATTCTCAAACAGAAAGAGAATGAAGGCTTCACTGCCTATCTGAGTAGGTGGAAAGATACAGCTGCACTCTTGGTGGATCCTCCCAAGGAGAAGGAGATGGTTCGCCTCTTTATTCAGAATCTAACTCATAAGTACAAGCAGCATTTGAAATTTCTGCCTTTGAACACTTTCGAAGCTGTATACAATATTGGGATCAACATTGAGGACGAGTTGATAAAGACTGCAAGTAGCAATGATAACAATAACACTTGGAAAAACAAGAAGAACGATAGTCCTTCTTCTTCATCTTCCAAGCCAAACAATGCTACTAATAACATCAAGCTCAATGATGTGTTGGCTCTCAATGCTCCTGCTCAGAAATTCCAAAGGAAAAGGAGGGTTTATACACCTTTGGAAATGAGCTATGATACTGCTTTTGATCGCCTGCGTAGTCAAGGATTAATCATGCCTATTAGGCCGTTTCTAAAGCCCAGACCTAAGAACAAAACTGCTAGCTATGACCCTAATGCTCATTGCAAGTTTCACCAAGGCAAGGGTCATACTACTGAGCAATGCTGGAAGTTAAAGGATGCAATTCAAGACCTGATTGATGCTAATCAGCTTACTGTCCTTCCAGGGGCCAAGAAGCCTAATATTCAAACAGGTCCTCTTTCTGATGCTTTGGCTATCACAGGAGATGAAGTCTCCTTTGATCCGTCACTACTCATCCAATCTATGGATGAACCTCTACCAGAAGTCGTTTTTGTTTCAAACTATGAAGAAGTGAATGGAATTTGGGATAGTGATTATGAAGGCGTCTATCTCAAAAACATAGCCTGTCCACCTCTTGGCGCTGTCAATTATGAAGACAGTGAGGATGTTTGGGGGGACCTTGAGGTCAAGGTTCTCACTAGGAATGGAAGGTTACGACAACCTATCCTACCTCCACCTCCGCCGCAAGCACAACCGATAGTTGATCCCATTGATCCTTTAAGCAACGATGTGATCAAACAACTACAAAAGACTAAGGTGGAAATGAATGTATGGAAGCTTCTGGCTACCTCCTACGAGCATTGAAAGGCTGTGATGAATGCTCTGGTGAAGATAGGAGTTGATAGTGATATGACTCCTCAAGGGCTAGTCGGTTTTCTTACTACTGAATTACCAAGTACCAACAATTTGATTTCCTTTTCTAATAAGGATCTGCCCTCGGAAGGGGATCAACATAACAAGGCCTTACACCTTACTGTGGTGTGTAGGCAAATAAATGTTCCTATGAGCCTAGTTGATAATGGCTCAGCAATAAATGTATACCTGCGGTGCACTGCGAAGAAGTTAGGCATAAAAGATGAAGAATTGATTCCCTCTACTCAAGGGATTCGTGCTTATGATAATACTTGCCGTCAAGCCGTGGGTACTATCACATTGAATATTACTACAAGAGCCATTGAACGTCGCACCAAGTTTCAAGTGGTGGACATTAAGGCTTCTTTTAATCTGTTGTTAGGGCGCCCTTGGCTTCATGAGCTAAAGGCGATCCCATCATCGCTGCACCAGAAGGTCAAAGATATAGTTGGAGGGGTTCCAATCACTATTGATGCCTCTCCTATGCATATCCAAGTTATTGACACTCCCATTGTCCATGTCGAGCATGATGAGGAAAATGAGGATCTCTGAGGTTTCTCTCTAGAAGACGTTCTCATGATAAAAGAATAGGAGAAGTGTCATCTCGACTTCGATCCCTATTCAAATGTCAACGTCAATGCAATTATGAAGAAGCAAGGGCATTTCCCTGGAATGACCCTTGGACTTAAAAAGAAAATGGCTGAACTTTGGGGCTATCCTAGTGCACCCAAAAATGACACATTTGGCTTGGGATTCAAGCCAACAAAAGAAGACATGAAGCAATCTGTGATCAAGATGGTTGCTCGCAACACAGCTCATAATACAAACAAAGAGATGGTTATGAATCCTTATTCCCATGCGATAAATTTCCTAAGCCTTTCACCTACAATGGGAAGCGTTATCCAGGGTTTGAGGTGTTCATGGATTGTGATTTCATCGAAAAAGGTGATGTGTTCTCAACAGCTGGGGAACCAACTAGTCCGAACTCTAATGATATGAATACTAGTCTTCTTTTCGGGATCGAAAAGAATGAACTAAAGCACATCAACAATGATGACTCTAAGCTCATTCAAGATGTCGTGTCAAGCAAAGACTTCGACCCCTCTGACTTGATTGTCCCAGCGGATGGTGTTCTGAAGGGTTGGCGCAAAACAGTGAAGATCACTACGCCGAGTGGAGAAAGCTGGAAGTGACCACTGGCGAAGGCCCTATGTCTGATGAATCTGAATCGTCTGAGTCCGAGTTCGAGTTTGAGTCTGTTGATGAGCCTGTAGGATCTGAGGTCGGCCCCCTTTCTGCTATTGAGTCTATTTCTGTAGTTCCTCCTAGTGTCGAGTCTCTTGTCGAGTCTCCCCTATTTATCCCTAATAATTCCGGTGAGTTTCCAGCTGACCTCGCCCTCTTTGATGTAATGTTTGAAGAATTCAATAAGATGAATACCTTTCCTTATGTTGTGAGTCATTCCCCTAACCCTGATCAATATTGCTTTGCTAAAGATAAAATTGACAAAGAAATAATAAAAGAAATGGAAGAACATGAAAATAAAATGGCAATTATTGAAGATACAGAAACAGTTAATATTTCCAATGATACGACTCTCAAAGAAGTTAAAATTAGATTAACACTAAGTCAAGACGAATGCAAAGAGCTAATTAACTTGATTAGTGAATTTGTTGTTGTATTTGCTTGGTCCTGCCAAGGCATTCCACGTATTGACAGGGATATGGCTCAGCATACAATACCACTCATTCCAGGTATGAAACCCGTCAAACAAAAGCTACGGCGCATGAAACCAGATGTGGCTCTCAAAATCAAGGAAGAAATTAGAAAACAACTGGCTGCAGGTTTCATCAAAGTGTCAAAGTATCTAGAGTGGATAGCTAATGTGGTTCCAATTCCAAAGAAAGATGGAAGGGTCAGAATGTGTACAGGGATCTCAACAAAGCAAGCCCAAAGGATGGGTTCCTTCTACCTCACATCGACATTCTGGTCAATAACACAGCAAACCATGCACTCCTTTCTTTCGTGGATGGCTACGCTGGATATAATCAAGTATTGATGGCCGAGGAAGACATGGAGAAAACCACATTTATTACACAATGGGGTACATATTGCTATACGGTAATGCCATTCGGGTTGAAAAACGCAGGTGTCACCTACTAAAGAGCAGCAACGACATTGTTACACGACATGATGCATAAAGAAGTGGAGGTCTATGTTGATGATATGATCGTCGAGTCAAAAGATCTACCAGGCCACATTGTCGCACTCCGAAAGTTCTTTAAACGACTCCGCAAATACAGTATGAGATTGAATCCAGCAAAGTGTGCATTCGAAGTTACATCAAGCAAACTCCTTGGCTATGTGATTAATTCTCGAGGGATTGAAATAGGTCCCGCAAAAGTCAAGGCAATCATGGCCATGCCACCACCCAAGACTGAGAAAGAGATTCGAGGTTTTATAGGAAGGTTGCAATATATAAGTAGGTTCATATCCAAACTCACTGCAATATGTGAACCTATATTCAAGAAACTTAAGAAGAATGTTCCAGTCACATGGGATGACGATTGCCAAAAATCTTTCGACAAGATCAAAGAGTACTTGGAAAATTCACCTGTGCTAGCACCAGCAATACCTGACTTTCCTTATCGACTCTACCTTACGGTCACAAGAGAAACGATGGGAGCAATGCTAGTACAAGAGCTCGAGAGCTAGGAAAATGCAATATACTATTTGACCAAGAATCTTCAAGGCTATGAAACTCGGTACACACCACTCGAAAAGTTGTGCCTCGCACTCGTATGGGCCGCATAGAAATTAAGACATTACATGCTTACTCATACAGTGCATGTTGTGTCAAAAATGGATCCACTCAAGTACTTGTTTGAGAAGGCAACACTCAACGGCGGATTATCAAGGTGGATAGTCAACCTGGCTCAGTTTGACTTGAAATTCGTACCGTAAAAGGCCATCAAAGGTTCTACAGTTTCTGACTTCTTAGCAGATTTCCCACTAGAAGAAGTTGAGAAGAAGAAGAAGAGTATGATTTCCCTGACGATGATCTACTCATGACAGAAGATGATAGTTGAACACTCTATTTCGATGGAGCTTCAAACCAAAAGGGTTGTGGTGTAGGAGTCTTGCTCGTATCACCCAACGAAGAGCACATTCCAATTTCCATGAAGCTCGATTTTGATGTCACCAACAACGCTGCAAAATATGAAGCGTGCATCTTGGGATTAGAAATAGTTGTGGCCTTGGGAATCAAGAAGCTCAAAATCTATAATGACTCGTCACTAATTATCAACCAGATCTCCAAGATATGGAAAGTGAGAAGTGAAAGTCTCGCTACGTATCAAGCTCATCTGGAAACTCTCACGGAGCAACTAGATGAAGTGGAATACACATACTTGCCTAAAGAAGAGGATCAGTTTTCCGATGCGCTAGCTAAGTTGGCATCAATGGTGCGAATTCCAAGAGACACAGTCAGAATGCCATTGACTATAGAAAGAAGATATGAACCGGCTTATGTTCACGCACTTGATGATTAACAAGATCCACAAGAAGAAGACGAAGAGCCATGGTATAAATACATCCTTAACTATGTGACGAAGGGAGAATACCCTCCTAACACTGATAAAAGGGCACGCCGTGCTTTGAGGCTCCCGGCCTCACAGTATGTGCTCATCAAGGGAGAACTCTACAAAAGGACCGCACAAGGGAAAAACCTCTTATGCATAGCTAAGAAAGAAGCGTACATAACCATGGAAAATCTTCATGCCGGAATATGTGGAATGCATATGAATGCTAAGATGTTAGTCCAAAAGATTCAACGACAAGGTTATTATTGGACTACCATGGAGAGAGACTTCCATGAATATGTCAAGAAATGCATGAAGTGTCAGGTCTACGCAAATTTACAGCACGTTCCACCTTTGCTTCTCTGCGCATACACTTCTCCATGGCCTTTCTCTACTTAGGGAATCGACATCATTGGGAAGATAACGCCACCAGGACAAGGGGGACATGAGTTCATTCTTGTAGCAATTGACTACTTCACCAAATGGGTTAAAGCTGCTTCTTATGCTAAGCTCACGGCAAAACATGTAGCTCAATTCATCGAGAAAAACATCATACTTCCTCTGTCCCAGTTTACTTGCAACATTTTGACTAGACACGCTTGCCGATGCACATGTTTGACGGTTAATATCTTTTATTATATACTTATATAAGCTATAAAAAGTTTATATTAAGAAACTATACATTAAAATAGACCCAACAACATATTACATGATTCCATTGTCTTTCATATAATAGCTACAAAAGACGGTCAAAGTGAGATGTGTGACTAGTGCAAAAAGTCAAAATGTTGCGAGTAATTTGGGACGGAGGGAGTATGTCGTTATGGTGTACTGCACAAAATGATCAGTGATAATGGGATGCATTTCCAAGCCGAGTGCGCAGAATTATTACAGAAATATCATATCAAACATCACAGATCATCACCTTATAGGCCACAAACCAATGGTGCGGTGGAATCGGCCAACATGAGTGTAAAGACCATCATTGAAAAAATGATGGAAAACTATGAAGATTGGCCAAGCAAGCTACATTTTGCTCTTTGGAGTTATCGAACTTCCGTTCGTACATCAACAGGGGCTACCCCTTTCTCTTTAGTCTTTGGAGTTGAAGCCGTACAACCAATAGAGATTGGAATCCCTTCTCTACGAATCGCGTTGGAAAGCCAACTAGATAAAGTCAACTGGATTAGAGCGAGATATGATGAACTAGTCTTACGTGACGAAAAACGCTTGGCAGCTTTGCATCATTTCCAAACCTACCAACAGCGTATGGCACGACACTTCAATAAAAAAAGTCAAGACTAGGAATATCAAAGAAGGTGATTTAGTGCTTAAGGCACTTCGCAAAAATGTGTTAGATCCAAGAGGAAAATTTAGACCAAACTGGTCAGGTCCATACATTGTCAAGTCCATTTTGTCTGGCGGAGCGGCACAATTAGTAGACATGGACGGCAACGGTTTCCATAACTTAACCAACTTGGATCAACTCAAGAAATTTTATGCTTAATTTCATGGGTTCAAGACCTGCTAGAGCTACGTTTGGCCTGTTTTAAGGATACGTAGGCAACCCCTCAAGGAGGCCCAACCACTTTAAAAATTAAAATCCCTTCTTCGTCAACAACACTACAGCATACAACAAAGAAAATCACAATACAACAGGCACCACGCCACGGCAGAAAATGCCGTGACGCGGCAGAATACATCGCACTGCGGCAGAACATACCGCGACACGATGGAATTTTGGCGAAAATATGCAGCAGAGAAGCACCGTGTCACGGTATTGGCTACCGTGACGCGGAAAAAATTACCATGTCGCGGCAGACAGTTTTTTCGGGATTTTGCAATTTTGTTAATTGTTTTACGATTATTTCGTTCGGCGATTTTTATTCTTCCATTGCGTCCGACTTCTTTACTCGGATAAATTAATAAAAAAATAATAATAAAAAAAAGTCATTATAAGTTTTAATTAAGGCAAAAATAAATATGTTATATTAATGAAATAAATGTCACTACAACTATTAGCATTATAAGCCTTATTTAAAAATTAAAACTTAAATCATAAAAGCAAAACAATATTGGTCTAATCCTTCTTAGCCTTAGGAATTTCTTTCTTTTTGCAACCAGGTTGGCCTTCACCATTAGTGTGTCCTTCGTAGCTCGAACCGTCATACCCCTAGTAGAGCTTTCACCCCTTTCACCTCTCTCAGGTTTCTTAGGTTGTTTCTCCCTATACACCATCTTGTCTTTATCCTTTCCTTTTACCCAACTCTTCTTCTTAGGCATGATAGGAATCTTAAACTCAATTCCTTGTATTCTCGGACCAAGACGATCTCTCGGAGGCGCCTTCTTACTTCCAAGTCATTCCTTCACATCACCATCGAACCTACGCAACCTAACTCGTTCTCTCCTACTTCGAGGATTCAACCACAACTTGCATGCACTTGATAAGGGTGGAGGAGGTTCATTACTCGCAGAAACGATCCACAAAGGTCTTCCAATCCAATACGTCTCATACTTATGCACATTATTTTCATGCAATGATACTTCACAAGGATTATCATTATAGCGTGGAACTACTTGTTCAAGTCCATATTGTCGCATCAATCAGGAAGGGCAATAAAAGTAAATTTCGAGAGACTAGGAACACGAAAATACGGAGTATCATTCGTCCCAACCATCCTAGTAAGCCTCCACCAAGGCACCACTCATCGAATGGAAAAATTGTCTCTTCACAAAGAACAACTTCCAATCATCATAAGACATGTTTGCAGAGTAGTTTTTCTTCCTACGAACTAGATCATTGGAACCATATTTTTCAATATCGTCGGGGGCTTCAAAGAGTTCCAAACATTCCATTAACCAAATCTGGAAAAGAAAAAAAAGTGACGTGACACGGGAGTCACTGCCGTTCCACGGCAAACATTAATGTAATACCCCGTATTTTTGAAACGTATTTCTAATTATTTAATTAATTAGTATTCTCTTAGAAAGGGTATTTTAGTAATTTATTTTACTATTTGAATTTTGGAGCCAAAATGATATTTGAATTTTGGCGCCAAAAGTATTTTAAAAACTCAATTATTATTTTTGGATTTTGGATAAGATTTATTATCCATTTATTTTATTTTAAAAAATCGGATTATTTATATATATTTCGGATATTTTAACTAATCAAAATTATATTTTAATTATTTAATTAGGAGGTCTGAATTTCCTAAATAATAAGCTATGATTTTTGGATTTTCTAAGTGTAGAAAATCTTATTTTCTTAGTGAATTTATTTAGTGAATAATTGGTATTTTCTTAATTAGTTATTTTATACAATAAATATTATTTACACAATTATTTTTAATTCCTTAAAACTAGCAAATTAATTCCCTAAACATCTAAAGGGAGGTCCGAAAATATGAGCTCAGGAAAGCTCAAATTTTCGGCCACCATGATGGATTTTTAGGTGATTTATTTTGGTAAATTGTATTTTCAATTATCTCCTCAAAATCTCTTATTTTTCCTCAATTTTATTTTTCCATCTCACAAAGATTTGATCATCTTATTTTCCCATCTTTTATTTCCCCCAAGTAATCTTCCTTGCCATAATATTTTTTATGACAACATACCTTCCATATTTTTGTTATACACAATCACCTTAATATCAAAACTTTCCATATTTCTTTCATTCTCTTCTCCAAGTAATTTCTTAATTCTTTTTACTATAATTCTTCCCACATTCTCTTGACATAATTCTTGCATGAGCTAGCCTAAAAATACCCCTTCATACCTCTCATATTCTTCACACCAAAAACTCGATTCTCTTCTTCTCTCTTATTCTTCTTTTCCCTAAACCTTTTCATACTTTTCTTCTCCTCTTTTCATACAAATATTATCCCGTATACCTTTGAAGCCGGTTTTCGGGCACTTCTGTTTAGTTTTGGGGTTTTGCTATTTCACAGAAAAAAATTTCCTCTTGAAAAATCCTTGAGGTTAGGCTCAAGAATCACCCAATTCGGAGTTATATTGAAGGAGTTATGACCTCTGCAAGTTCTGTCTATTCTTTCCAACGAAAATGCAATTCTCTTTAATCCTATTCCTTTATCTTCTTCATGGTTAGTTTTCTAAAATACAAATACCTATTTCAAAGCTATAATTTTATATTAAAGTATTATTTTAAAAGAGTTTTATAGTCCATGCACATTAGATTTGAGTTTATATTGTGATAACCTTATGGTTATGTTATTTGCAAGGTGTATTCGTGATTGAACTTTGAAAGTGCGAAATGTTGATTGATATTCGGAATCAAGGTTCTTGAGGTTCTTTTTGTGTGGTTTTTCTAGCAAGGATCAAGGTATGTTTAGGTGGCTAGATACCTTTAAAAGCGATTGGTTTGAATAACATGTTTTATATGATTTTATTGGTGATTGAATTAAATTTATTTGAATTATGTTTGGAGGTATTGATTTTAATATTTAATTTGTTTTAATAAAAGTGTTTTGAATGATTGATTTTTAAATCATGTTTTGAATGGTTTGAATTACTTATCGTGTTTAAATAAAGGAATTGATTTTAAAAGGTTTGTTGAATTAAATAAAAGGTTTTTCAAGGAAGAGTTATTGATTTTGAAAAGTTATTAATATGAGATTTTATTCTCAAGTATCTATTTAAAAGGTTTTGATTTTGAAAGTATGTGGAATTATTAAAAAGGAGTTTGAATTATATACCAATTTATTGGATATTAAAAGGATTTATTGAACCATTGAATTATTATTATTAATGTTTTATAAGCATGTTGGTAATCCCACTATGCAGATTTGGTTTATTGATAAGGCCTTGGACTTTGTATGACCGGGTCTTTTCTCAAGAATAGCCTTGTAATATAAGGAGACTAGCTTGGGGGGTGTGCACACTTGGGTGAGGAATTAGATTAAAAGAAATTGGTTCTTAATAAAGGAATTGGTTTTATTAACTATTACTTTGCATATTGAATCATTGGAATCGGTTTTGGAATAATGAGTTTGGAATTTATTGGATTAATTATTGGAATTGATTTTTAAAGCATGTTTGCAAATAAATTGAGTTTACATTATCTTGCACTTATGGTACTTAGCATAATTTGCTAATCTGTATTTCTTATTTGTTTTGGTTCGCCCTGTTTAACGTAATGGTAAGTAGAGTTGACTATTTTCAGGTGGAGTCATGAATGAGCATATGGGAGTCCCGGGATTTGCTTAACCTAGTTTGGGAATGTTGGTCTTGTCTTTATTTTGAGTACTCGTAACAACGTTACTATTTTTATAAGTATTAATAAAAGAAAGTTGAGCTTCCACTGCAAGTTTTGTTATTGAGTTAAGTATTTTGAGTAGCCTTGCGTAATCACGCGACGGTAATACGCCCAAGTCTATCTCTACGGTATAATTATATGTATTATACTAGTATTTTCGTAGAGGGAGATTTGGGGGTGTTACAATTAACCGCGACGCGGCAAAATATACCGTGACACGGTGCCTCCTAGGTGTCATGGTATGAAGGTGGAATAGTATTTTTACCTGCAACAGTACTAGAGAGCCCAACCTGACAGTTTTCCGGTCAGATTTTACTTCATCAAGACCACGCAAAGTTTCTCCAAGGCAAGTAGGCATAGGGGATCTTCCATATTCAACATGTTCAAGCACAGATGCTAGACTAGCATGTCCTACTCTACCATTTGCAAATAAAAGCTTGCTAAACATACAAAAAATATAAGCTCTCCTACGGTATACATGATATGACTCAGAGACAGGACGATTAAAATATAAATTTGCAAGCTTTTCTAGATCTACTTTGTTACCACAAACAATTCTTTTTAAATCTGAATCTGTCAGATTTAGATGACGTTCGAAATCCTGGTAATAATATTCACGCAGAGTAGGCATTGCAACGAGAACTCTAGCAGGGAAACCAAAGATAGCACCAAATTCCTCCGGCAGAGGACAGATTTCATCATAATCAAACTTGAAACAATGGGTTTCCGGACTCCAATAGTCTAAGGCTGTCCTTAGAAAATCATGTTCAATTGCTACATGCCTCAACGCTAATAAACCTCTGACGTGGAATAATTCTAGCTTTCTTTTCTCTGCATTGGTCAAGGAATACGACCAATCACGCTATGTATTATCTAAATTTTGAGACATTATTATTGAAATATGAAATTCTAGTTATTTTATGTTTCGTAATTATGCATATCAAGAATTAACTGGTCGTAATTTATGGCCAAAAGAGTCCAGAAACGCAAAAAAAATATCTAGTTGCACGCGCAAATGCATTGCTGAATTATTTGGGCGCCGCGACACGGCAAGAAATACCGTATCACGGGAAAAAGCACCGTGACGCGGCAATATCTACCGTGACACGGTACAGGCCACGTGTCACAGTGGTTACGCGACATTTTTTTTATATCCTTGACCTCTTTTTTCGAAATTTTCTTTTGTTTTCCTTACCCGTTTATCCTTCAAACCCTTTTTTCGAGAGTTTTATTCCTAGTAAAATTCTCCCTTTATTTTATTTTTATTTTTATTTTCTTTTTATTTTTGGGGAAGTTGTAAAACTTGTCCCATTTTATTTTTTTTAATTCTTTTTATTCTTGGGGAAGTTGTAAAACTTGTCCCATTTTACTTTTTATTTCTTTTTATTTTTGGGGAAGTTGTAAAACTTATCCCATTTTATTTTTTATTTCTTTTTATTTTTGGGGAAGTTGTAAAACTTGTCCCATTTTATTTTTTATTTCTTGATGAGGAGGTTCGATCCGACCATCTAGTTCGTGTTTTTGGATGCAACGAGGGAAAGAATGTCAATCAACTCTTCTTTGCTCCTTATAATGACAAGTAAGTGTACGTAGTATGCATATTCTATACAATTACTATTCAATAATATTCACCATTGATTTTTCTAATATAATCACTATCATTATGTGTAGTATGCATTAGAGGTTAGCTGTTATTAGTCTCTGGAATGGACTAGTGTGCTGGTTAAATCCGGCTGGGGAAGAAAATGAGATCAATGAGTTTGCTAAAAAGATCATAAATGAGTACGAGTTAGAGTAATTATCCAACATTTTTGTTTTTGTATTATATATATGCTCTATTATTAATTATTCAATTCATTGTTTTTGTCAAACAATATCACAATTCTATAGGGGATTAAAAAAATTTAGCATGGTCCATCGAAAGGACATCAAGAAGATAAAAAAGAATCCATACATTGAGTGGAAGAAACCTAAAGTATGTCATTTTAAAATAATAATGTGTCATTTTATACTCTTGATATTAAAAGAATAATGTGTCATTTAAATGCTTGTGTTATAATGCCAATTTTCATGCATTTATAATTTTAATGTCTTTTTTAACAGTGTCCTCAATAACCTTAATACTCCAAGGTTTGTGGATACTATGTTTGTCGCTATATGCTTGAGATTATACAGAAAAGGGTATTGTGGGTTTCTGATAAGGTATGTTTAATCTGATTCATGCACATAAGTCGACCCAAGTTACTAAAATCAATATCAATTATGCATAATAACTTTTATTATAGGGTTCTAGATATTTTTACATTTAATTTGACAAAGTGAAGGTCGTCCAGGGCTTATTTGAACAACACGGGTGCAAATTACCCTCAAATGGCTCATTTTAATCCTACCATTGCATATTTCAACCCATATCATATATTCATTTTTTTTGTATGTGTAATCATTTTTTAATATAGTTAAATATAGCATTATCTTCCATTATGAATGATTTATGACTATATACGGCGATTTATTGTTTATCTTGCAGTTTTTTCAAGCGGATCCCTGTACATATTCAACTGAAAATATTGAAGAAATTAGAGACTTGTGGGCTAAGTATGTTCTAGAGCTTGAACAAGATGGTGTTAATGAAGGAAATGAAGATGGTATGGACATTGTGTGAGTTTAGTTTGTCCATTAGTTTTGGGAAAAGTATTGCGATTTTTAGAATTTTTTGTATAAAACTTTTGGAGGTTATCTTAGATGGCATGAAAATTAAATGAATTTGGTTTATATTTTTGGGGAATACTAGATTTTATTTTGTAGATGTTGATGTATAGTATTTTTGGAGTTAAACTATAATTAATGGATATTTGTAAAAGTGTTTATCAACTTTTATATTATTGTATGCTCAATGAATATTATAAAATTATGGAGTAATGTATATGATGTGCATATATATATAGCAGGTGAAAAATATAGGTACAAATATCCTACAGGTGCCTTACAGAAACTAATACAGCTCGTATACCGTATAGGAACAAATACAAATATAATTGGATTTTTGGCAAAAAAAAAATTTAAAAAAATTAACAAAGAGACCTGTTATCGTTACTAATAGGTCTCTTAAATAACAACTATGAGACATGTTGGCCATGGTAACAGGTCTCTTTGCTTTCTCAAATTTATAAAATAATCATGCGCAAAGAAACCTGTTGTCTTACTTCTTAGGTTTCTTATTATACCAAAGAGACCTGTTCTATTGACCAGGTCTCTTAACCAAAGAGACATGTGAGCTAGAGACCTCCTAAGAAGAGGTCTCTTATGCCTATTTAAACAGGTCTCTAAGGCACATATTGTAGTGGTGAAAAGTGTATAAAAGGGCAAGTGTTCCAATGTATTTGATATAAACATATCTGTGATATGAACACGTCTCAGATTGCGTCTCTTATTGAGTGTCGGTACTGTGCCTGAGAAACCTGAATGTCAAGTGAGTGATAAACCGCATGATCAGGATTTCCCACACTTATAAAAAAAGGATTCGAATATGAAAAAATGCAAAAGCAAAAAAAAAAAAGAAAGAGAAAAAATTATAATAAACAAAAGAAAGTAAAAAGGTAAGAAACCTCAAGCATACAAATACCAAGATTCAAACGTAAGGTTGCAAACCTGTAGAAACCTAATTATGTCTCCCCAAAAACCAAACCCAGTGATGAATACTTTTCACGTCATTGAATATCGAGTGAGGTGAAATGTTGAAGAGTCTCGTAAATTCTTCTGTTTTCTAAAATGTTTTAATAAAATAATTCATTTCTTATTTCAAAAAATAATCTATTTTGTATCCTATTTATGAAAACGTCCAAACCAGTTTATTTTGGTCCATATTATGGGTCTAATAATTGTGTAGTTAGATGGGGCTTGAAAAGACCTTTCCAACAATATATTATAAGCCCAATTCCGAATTATAACGAGAAAGTTATGGCCAAAATACTAAATTGGGTCCTAAATAAGTTTTATGGGTGGTCCAATGATCATGTGGAGGGTCCATTAATTTTAATTATATTCCTAAAGTCATTAGGATTTATCTTAGTCTTCTAGAATCTTTAGAAGGTTATTTTGAGTTCTAATGGGGTTAGGATTATTAATTATAATTATATTTGATTTTGAAAAGATAAAGAATTTTATTTGGAATAAAATAAGTGTTTTTAAAAGATTAAATCCGGTTTGATTAAAGATAAGTACGGACTCTAAGTAACCTAATTTAATTAGGAGAAGGAATTCGTATGGAAACTTTATCGTATAGCAACCATCACGCCGCGATGGGCTTATCGCCATGCGATGGAGCTATCGCATCGCGATAGTCCTGTCGCGTCGCAATGGAGTCAATTTTACTCCGAGTCTGATTCTGACTCTTTTCTATCGTTTACGATCAATTTTTCTCTATAAATAGGGTCTTTTTCCTCCATTTTCAAATCATCAACAATCATATATTCTCTTCTCTCTCTCTCTAAGCTAAAGCTTATTCTTTCTCTCTCTTAATTTCTAAGCTTTTCTACATTCCTCATTCACGAGTCTCGAATACACATAGCCAAGCTCGAAGTTGCCTTACACCTTGACATGAAAGGTTGATAGTTCTTAGGGTTTGGTCCCAAATCTAATTTCAAATATTATTATTTTTATTGTTTGATGTAATATTTTCCTTGAAGTTACTAACGTGTGTATTCTTTTGATAGAAAGATGTACGAGGCTTCAAAGTAAGTAATTTCATTGCTCTATTTCTTTAGAAATCATGTTAATATTATTTTAATTTCTAGTGTCATGTTAAGATGCCTTTATTGCTTTCTAGTGTCATGTTAGGATGCTTTTATTGCTTTCTAGTATCATGTTAGGGATAGGTTTAATGCTTAGTGACATGCTAGGATTTGTTATTAATCTTGTTAGTATCATGCCTAGGGTCTTGCTAATAATATTATGCTTTGATGAGATTGATTTTGATAATGATGATTTGTTGTATCAATAATTATTATGTCGCTTGATATTATTGTTATTGCTTTATCACGCCCTCTCTTGCAGGTTTAAAGGAAATTTGTACTTGAAATCACGCTTAATAAGATAATTAATAATTTGATTTTAGGCTTATATGATTTTAATTCAAGTGATCGTCAATAATAGATTTATTTGTGCATTAATAATCAACCAACATAGATTAAAAAGGTTTAGGTTTAATATAGTAGTTGTATGTTAATTGAAAAGCTTACATGAATATGAGAAGAACAAAGTATAGGCATATTTAGGGTAGGTTCAATATCTTTAAGGTTGGATTTGTACCTTCATCCCCGAATATTGTTGAGTTTCGATGAGTTCAACTCACCGCGGAACAAAACCCGAGCCTAAGACCCACTCACAATTAATATAACTAAATGACATAAATAACAAGAAAGGAGAGAAAAGACGATCTTACCCTTGCCGCGTGCTTCGCTCTCACTCGGAGCTCTTTCTTCAAAGCCAAGTCTTGCAAGCGCAAAGACCTCCTACGGTATCCACCCGCAACTCGACCCCGATCGGTCTCTTACTTGGAGTTTAGCCAAGTCGGACCAAAACACTACTCGAGTATATTTAATATGAACTTAAAGGTTTTCTCTCAAGTGGAGATGCCTTATTGAGTTCCTACTTAAGTGACTTTCTCCAATTCCCAAGGTGGGTATTTATAGAGAATGTCATGTGAGAATTCCACTCTTACATCAATGTGGGAGTGTTGGTAAAATCAATTTTCTCATTTTATTTTTAAATCAAAAATAAAAAGAAAACTCTAAACAATAATTAATCAACAAGTGTCACAAAGAGGGAGAGAGTAGGTGAGGACCACAAGGAGGGGGGGACCAAAAGCCTTACCCCCAAAGGATCCCCAACCGCCCACACGGAGCCAACCATGGCGCGCCAGCTGGCGCTGCTAGCCTTGGGCGTCAAGCCAGCCCAGCTGGCTGTCTGGCCCCTTGGCTGGGTCTGCCAGCTGGTCGCATGGCCCAACAGCGAGCGCCAGCATGCCTCGCATTTATGCGGGCTGCTGGGCGCTGCTGCCAGCACACTTGCGCGCTAGCCCAACAAGCATTGCTTGCTGTTTGCTGCTTGTTGCTGGGCGTGGCGCGCTATGGCGCTACTCTCATGCTAGCTAGCCTGCGCGCCAACACGCACACACACACACAGCAAGCCGCGCATGCCATGCGGGCTGCTGGTGCACTTATGTACGGCTGGTGCTGCTAGCTTGGCTAGTGACGCGCCAGCTGCCTAGCCATACACACCTAGTACCCTCGGCTTGGTGCGGTGCGCATGCTAGAACCACTTGCCCCTAGCACTCGGTTTTCTCGGGGCATTCTAATGCTAGGGGTATTTCTGTAAGTGTTGATTAATTATAGATTTTACCGTCTCGTCTTTTATTAATTCGACTCGACTTGCGACGCTCGGTTTCGACGCTCCTAGCTCGATTTCCGACATCTAAATATATAATACTCGAGCGACTCATTAATTCCTTCCGGATTAATTCGTCGTGTCAGATTGTTAGTTGCTTGGGTGTGACCCGAAGGGTTCAATCAAGATTAAGTTGTAATATTAATTATGGATTAATATTACTGATAAGAAGCGGCCTCCAACTAGGCATTCCGATCACTTGACCTCACTGAATAATTAGCTTTCTAATAATTCCGAACCCTCTATCGGAATAATACACTTGTTCAAAGGACATCATTCCTATCAAATATCCAGTCATGGTTCAGGACCACTATGGAGTTAGCGATCTCTATGATCGTGAATAGTTTACAAGTTCTTAAAACTTGTTAGCGACTCTTTTGCTCTAGCTTTCTTCCCTTTGGACGCCACCAAGCTTAAGTGTATGATCACAGTGGGGCTCAAGTGTGGGATGCTTGAAATATTCCCTACAACATCGGTTACACAACACCTTGGGGGCTTATTTTGGGTCTTGAGCTTTTATCCTTTCTTCTTTAACTTTTAGCCTAACCCCATTACAACCCTTGAAAGACCTCTTTGAGGTATACACACACTTATGTGAGGTTCGGCTAGAGCTACATTCGGTCTGATTCCTAACAGATACGTAGGCAACCTCACATTGGGGTGCGGCCATAATAAAAATACATTCATTCACGCATGATCATATTAAGGGATCTCCAATGCTCATCACTATCCATTTAGAGCTAGACTTGGGGCTTGATCCCTAATTTATTAGCCTATCCAACCTAAGAGTCACCATCATTTGACTCTTCTCAAAATATTTTCCACAACTTTAGCCATTGCAGCCTAACTGTAGTGTCACTCTCACACACGTCACAGATAAATAGCATAATAATCCTTCCCTTAGGAACCCTTTTTCATGAAATCTTGATACAACTTTGAAGCATGCTTTATCCTCTTAGAGTCATTCATTACTCAAATCATCATTGTATCACAAAGTATGAAGTACTTAGCCTCCGTGCCTAAGTTACCCAAATACCTTCATTATTAAGTCATCAACTGAGATAATCTAGGATGTTACAATCCTTGCACCATGAGATACAACACCAATGCATACACTTGATTGATTAAGCTCATAACATGCGCCATCACTTGATTCATTCTTTTCATCTTTTTTCTTTTTGAGGAAGTTCAAAAATTTCACTTTTCACCAACACTTTACTTCTTCATTTTCAAGTCTTTCTTTTTCAGGAGAAAGTCGGTACCCTCCATAAAAATGACGGAAAACTTTTGTTTTTTCTTCATTTTCAAGTCGAACGAGCACAATCACAATACAATGCACACACAAATCATGTACGTTGAGTCATGTCATGTCATATCACATCGAGTGGAGTTTGCACCTTGAGTCATGTCAGTCACACATGTCAAAACTCATTGAGTCGAGTTGGTTAGGTAACACAATAAGTTGAGTAACACCAAGCCTTGGGTCAACCTCAAGATAATTACAAACATGAGCAAAGTCCTATAGTCCAAGAATATAGATGCAGATACACTAAGTCCTTAGCAAACGAGCAATTTTTACGAAGGATTAAAGGCAATTTCATTGAGCGCAAGTGAACGAAAAGACATAAACAACAAAGAAAAACGAGCAGAAAAAGTTTTAAAAGCTCTGACTTGGATTCAAGCGCAGTGCGACATAAACAACGCAGCACGATGCGCCCTGACGCGGCGCTATACAGTATGATGCAGCGCGATAGACTTGTCGCTACATGATGGCTCTGATTTCTCTTACGTCAGCCTTTAATAGTCTCATAACTTGGTTGGTTGGTCCATGACTAATCCATTTGAGCCTCTTGATGAGCATTTAATTCTTTTGAGCAATTGATAGATATTTGATTGGTAATCGGCCCGATTATAGTTTTGATTGATGATCAGCCTGATGACGATCACATCTTGATTTCATATTGAAATTACACCTTTAATTAGTAGTCAGCCCGATTACAACTTGATTGATGATCGACCTAATGGCGATCAACCTATCAATTGAATGTTGATTTAGCAGATTTGAAAATTGATTAAGAACATTTGAGTATTGATTATGATCATAAAGAATTCCTAGGATTGGAAAATTTCTACGGAAATCAATATAAAGCTTGGAGAATCTTAAGATATGATTCTTGAAGTGGATTTTCCAAAGATGGAAGGTCAATTACTTCTAGGAGTAAAGACAAGAAAATTTGAAGACTTAAGATGAAGAAGTCTTCGATAGGAGGCTCTAAGATTAAAGGGTCTCTCCGGTGAGAAGGGTGGTTCGAGATAAAACGGTCTTTGGTAGCTTTTGCTATGATTGGGGAGGCTATCACTTGAGAAGATAGCACGAGATGGGCGGTCTTCGACGGCTTTCTCTAAGATTGTGGGGGTTGTCATTTGATTCGAGAAGATAGCACGAGATGGGCGATCTTCAACGGCTTTCGCTAAGATTATTTGGGTTGTCATTTGATTCTAGAAGATAGCACGAGATGGGCAGTCTTCGATGACGTTCGCTATGATTGTGGAGGTTGTCACTTGATTTGAGAAGATGGCACGAGATGGGCGGTCTTCGACGTTGTTCACTATGATTGTGGAGGTTGTCACCCAGATTTGTGAAGAGTGGTTCGGGATGAGGCGGTCTTCGATGGCTTTCGTTAAGATTGTGGAGGTTGTCATCTTGATTCGAGAAAATTGCTCGTGATGTAGCAGTCTTTGACGGCTTTCACTAGGGTATGAAGGTTGTCAATCATATCGAGTCAAAGCAAAGACGAGATTTTGAAGATGGCGACATATAGCGGTGTTCGACGATGTCCCAAAGGAGATTGTCTACAGCGGTGAGGTACTGTCGTGGCAAGGTACAGCCACAAAACTAAAGATGACAAGGTACGGTCACCTTCGACGATGTTCCCTATGATGTGGAGGATTGTCACAACCAATGAAGATAGCGAAGCACTGTTACCTTCAGATGGCGTTCACGAGGTACACTGGAGGTTGTCACAATAATGCAGCAAAAAATTGGTTACTCCAGTGACGTGTGCTCGACGGTGCAAGATACACGTTTCTAACTCCTTTATTTGCTTAATTAACACTAGTTTGCAGGTATCGGCGTTGCAAAGAATAATTTAGGATCGCATAACGTTCTGAATCATTCTCCGTCCCTATCGCTACTTTGACTTTTGTTTTCGAAACTTATGTTTCTCCAAACTCAGTCAAAGTGGGGGCTTTTGTAGACACCTGATTGTGTCTTCCCAAAAACCAAACCTAGTGATCAGTACCTTTCACGTCACTGATTATCAAACGAGGTAAAATGTTGAAGAGTCTCATGAATTCTTTTGTTTTCTAAAATGTTTTTAATATAAATAATTCATTTCTTATTTCGAAAATCATTCATTTCGTATCTTATTTATGAAAAACATCCAATCTAGTTAGTTTTGTTCATAATATGGGTCCAATAATTGAATAGCTGGATGGGTTTTGAAAAGAGCTTTCCAACGATATATTGTAATCCCAGTTCCGAGTTATAGCAAGGAAGTTATAGTTAAAATATTAAACTGGGCCTAAAACGGGTTTTATGTATCGACCCAATGATCAAGTGGAGGGTTCATTAATTATGATTGTATTCCTAAAGTCATTAGGATTTATCCTAATCTCTAGAATTATCTAGAAAGTTATTTTGAGTTCTAAAGGGATTAGGATTGATAATTATAGTTATTATTCAATTTGAAAAGATAAAGAATTCTACATAGGATAAAATGGGTGTTTTAAAAGGATTTAATCTGATTTAATCAAAGATAAGTACGGACTCCGGCTAACCCAATTTGATTGGAAGTCAGATTCCGTACAAATTTTATCGTACAGTTTCTATCACGCCGCGGTAGGCTTATCGCTGTGCGATAGAGCCATCGCGTCGCGATGGAGCCAGTTTTACTTCGAGTCAAATTCTAACTATTTCCTGATCGATTTTGGTCGATTTTTCTCTATATATAGGGACTATCTTCCCCTTTTTCAATGGACCCGCAATCATCATCTCTTCTCTCTCTCTAAGCTAAAGCTTATTCTTTCTCTCTCTCTTGATTTTCTACACCTTTACAAAAAAATACATCACACGTCTTTTGCGAAACTTAGACACACCTAGCCAAGCTCGAAGTTGCCTTACACCGCGACGTGAAAGGTTGATAGTTCTGAGGGTTTGGTCCTAAATCCTTGATTTAATTCTTTGATTAGAGTTATTGTTTAATATTTTCCTTAAAGTTACTAACGTGTGTATTCTTTTAATAGAAAGAGGTACGAGGCTTCAATGTAAGTAATTTGATTACTTAATTATTCTCTTGATATAGGAATCATGCTTAGAATATTATTTTTATTCCTAGTATCATGTTAGAATATCATATATGTTTCTAGTATCATGTTAGGATTGAAGCTTTGATTTCTAATATTTAGTGACATGCTAGGATTTGTTATTAATCTTGCTAGTATCACGCCTAGAATCTTGCTAATATTATTATGCTTTGATGAGAATATTATGATGATGATTGTTGTGTCACTATTATTATGTTGCTTGAAATTATTGTTATTGCTAGATCACGCCCTCTCTTGTAGGTTTACAGGGATTTTGTACTTGAAATCACGCTTAATAAGATAATTAATAATTTGATTTAGGCTAATATGATTTTAATTCAAGTGATCGCTAATAATAGATGTATTTGTGCATTAATAATCAACCAACATAGATTAAATAGGTTTAGGGTTAATTTATTGATTGTATGTTAATTGGAAAGCGCACACGAATATGAGAAGAAAAAAGCAGAGGCCTATTTAGGTTAGATTTGTACCTTCATCCCCGAATCTCCGTGATCGTGAAGGGGTGTAACTTTCACCTCGTGAACGGTTTACAAGTTCCTAAAACTTGTTGGCGACTCTTTTACTCTAGCTTCCTTCCCTTTGGACGCCACCATACTTAAGTGCATGATCACAGTGGGGCTCAAAGTTGGGTGTTTGAAATATTCCTTACAAGTACCAGTATCCTTCACAATATTCCCACCAAGAAGCCCAGTGTTGGCAGAGTGAGAAGCAAAGGGATCTAGCACGGAGGAGGTGCGAGCCCTCTTGGAAGCAAGCTGCTCTTCGCCAGCTGAAGGTGAAATTACTAGGTCATCCTCCAAGTCAATAAATTAGTGAGCCTGCTGATAAGATCCCACAGACTGAGAATGACCACTCCTGCTGGCACTCCGCAAACGACCTTAAAGCCCAGTAGATCGAGGAGTAATTTTGGGAGCTCCTTCATAGCCTCATTAGGAAGCTCAAAATCAAGAGTTTTAACAGTAGGAACGACAGTTTCCTTGGCAGTAATAGTAGTGACAATGCTAGTAGTAAAGAAAAGAACATGCTCAGCAGAAGTTGTGGGTTTTTCACCACCTCAACATGAGTCTCAACCCTAGTCTTAGGGGGAAAGTTGATAATACTAGCAGTTAATCATTTACATTTATCAATTTTTGGATCACTAGAAGCTTGTTTTTCTGAATCATGTACTTGGGAGGACTGAGGTGCCACCAGGCCGGAAGCAGCAACAGAGTCCTTCACAAGAGATGAAGTTCTTTGCGCCACTAATGCCTCGGATCCCGATGTAACTTTCCTCTGGCCTGTTATGGGGTTCCCGCTAACTCCCTATAGTGGAAGAGGAAGGCTCAACTTCAGACCCCATTAGGCGCAGCTTGGTCTGCAATGGTCACAATACTAAAAACATACCTTTGTTCAGTAGGGGCCAAGTGAATTTCACCCTTTAAGGCACCAGCATGAACCTCCACGGTATCAAAGAGCTCAAGAGGGTTGTTAGGGGTGGCAGTGATAGGATCCTTCCAATTGTCCTTCAAGCCGAGGATCTGCCTGTCCAACTTGTCATAACCTGAAATAGCAAATAAGCAATAAAAAAATATATAAATAAATTCTTCCTCCGTTCTATTAATAATGCAACAATGGAATTTTTGCATTATTCATCACTCTTGTTTTATCATATAATATGATTTATACGTTAAAGAAAATATAGTCATGTGGGATCTTGTTGGATTTGTCTCATAAAATACCTTCATAATATCAACATTTTATAATTTTCACTCTTATACAATTATAGATATTTAGCATATAAAAAGTGCTTTGGGATACGTAATTTCATCCTTGTTGCAATATTAATAGAACGGAGGAAGTATAAGACAAAGGCAGATAGAAACAAGGCAGAAAGGCACACTAAATGGAAAGAAAAGAAGGACATACCGGACTCATGAATAGAGCATAGACGCATGGCAGAAAGCTGTACGTTGCCTACAATGTATAGAGAATTAGGCAGCTAGATCATGGGATACTTAAAGTCGCCTATACCAACCCCTTGCAACGCATCAAAAGCATGTGTTCCCAGGCAGATTCAGAAGGAGAAATAGTGACCCCTGCCATGTTTGTACGAACAACCCTGAAGTTATGGGGCACTGCAAAAGAGGAGGGGACAGAAACCCAAAAGAATTTTCCAGCCCAATCCCTAAAGCGACCAAGTTTAGGATAAGACAACACTCTCCCTTCCTTAGGGGCAACATAGTACAAACAAGACTTAGAACAACCAGAAGACGACCTCTTTAAGCTCATCAAAGAATTGAACAAGTTCAGTGATTTTGGGTAATGCTGGAAACACAGGAACCACATCAATCAGATTAAAGTATGCAGAGAAGCGGGATGCAGCAAAGCAATGCACATATTGAAAGCGCGAAAGACCTTGTCCAAAGTCGGGTCCTGGGGAAAGTGCAAACCCAAGTCCAGTTGGGAAGTAAAAATATCAATATGCCCAGCAGGAGGAGCAGACAGCTTTGAGCCCTTAGCAGGAAAAACCAGCTTGTAGCCGAGTCCGAATCCATAAAATTCCTGACCTAATGCAGCCAAATCCAACCTCTCAACATCCTTACGCCAATTGGAATTCAGCGTACAGTTCTTGGGTCCATGACAGCTCTCATAAAGATATTAGTCAGACTTCCCCTCTTCCATGGGCTCAACCACATTAATGGGCTGGCAGTCCTGGAAAGCCTGCTCAATAGGAGACTCAGCAGTTTTGCTCATATTCTTGGCTGGAGAAGAGGATGGTGAAGAAGTTGGAGAACGACCACCCCGCACTACATAGTGATCAAACCGATTCACATCAACCATATCATCAAGCCAAGCAAAGTTGTTTAAAGGATGAACATGGGGAATAAGGCTAACAAGAGACACATCATGGGGATTATCCTTAACCTCATCAGCTAACCATTTAGGGCGCATTGCATGCATTCTCAAATGAATAAGATGTGGCATAAGAACCCTATAGTGAGTAAGTTCCTGCTCGCCGTAAGGATCAAAGAAATCAAGAAGAGTTTTAAAGCGAAAAGGGCGAAAAGCGCTGCTGGTAGCAAGGCGACTACCGCCCGACCCGGATGCTGTTGGAGGGGTCGCAGCGGTACCCACCATGCTTCCTGCAGGTAAGGGGTAACCCGACATAAATACTTAATTGCAAGGGAATGGGGGGAGGCAAAAGAAGAAAAAGAAGTTTGCGCAAAACGCTCACCTGAGCGAGTCGGCTCAGGGGAAGAAGCGGATTTAGTGCGAATGAAAGGAGAACTCGAATTCTGACTGTTAGTAATGTTAGATATCTTAAGATCTACAAGCAGCAAAAAGAGCCCCCAAGGACAAAGCGATTAGGGGACGAAAAAGTAAAATCAGTTGCGTTGGAAGGGCAAATTTTAGAAAGGAAAAGCAAAAAAAAGGGAAAATTGCAAGGATGAAACAGCAAAATGCAATTACCAACAACAAAAGAAAAAGAATGAACAAGAATAAGCCGAACCTTGAAAAAGACTTAATCTTGCTAAGAAAGAAAACAAAAAGAAACGCAATTGAACAAGCAAAAATGAGAAAAAGGCACAAAGAAAGTACCTTTACGAGAAAAATCGCAAAAGCAAAGGAGCACAACAACAATGGCGTTACCACAAAGCCGAAAATGGGAATGGCGACTTCAAACTACAACCAAAGAAGAAAATGGTCCCAATGTAGGACAAAAAATTGGAAAGAAATGAGCAAACAAAAGAGAAAAGAGAAACAAAAATGAAGACAAAGGAGAAAAAAAAAGGAAAAACTTACAACAACAACAACGGGAAAATGGCAAGGGCGAGAAATTTGAAAAAGGAAGACGAAAAATGAGAAATGAAAAAGGAGACAGTGAAATAAATGCAGCAGTTAATAGGCAATTTTAGCCAAACAATAAAGCCAAACCGCCATGACACTTTAGTATAAATAAACTGACCCCCATATGGCTGACACGCGTCCCACACATGTAAGCACTGTCCCCCCCCCCCCCCCCCCTCAAAAAAAAAAAAAACTCATTTCTACGACTTCATTGGGAGTAATAGAAATTCCTCCCTGCAAGCTTGTCATTTCTCAAATTTCAACGGGAGTAATTGAAATCCCCCCTACAAGCTCATGTTCCCTCTAGTGTCAACAGGAACAATCAATATCCTCTAACACATGGATGACAATTCCCTCACAAACTGGAAACGTCCATCATCAGCAAGTAACAACAAACTCCGCCCTCAGCACTTCTCAGCATGACCTCCCAAGTCTCAGAACTATATAATCAATCTTGAGACTTGAGGGGCTAGAGGTATGTAGAGTAACTTAGCCGAACAACCTATTAAGCATTACCGATAAGGTTACGCACTCTATGAGTAGCCTCATACCACCTCTTGAGGGGCTAGTTGTATGGGATAGCTCCTAGTGAATTATTCCCTCTCAACTAAGCTCATCCTGAGGGAGCATACAGTTCAGATAAGAGTCGGCATGAGTGACCTCATACCACCTCTTAAGTGGCTAGTTGTATGGGATAACTCCCGCTGAGCTATCACTAGGCTCCCGGCCTCACTCATGGGGTGCGCACTCACCGTTGGAAGAACGTCCAGAGGGGCTCACCAACCCGACAGAGTCAGCTCGCAGGCTAACCAAGTAGGACTCTCCGTAAAAGAGATCGTACACCTATAAATAAGGGATAAAGTACAACGGAAAGGAGGTTAGACACATAAACTATCACACTATCTCTATCTCTCTAAGTGCGCTTTCTCTCTCTAAGTACGCTTTCTAACTTAAGCATCGGATGGGGGTTCCTCGACCCACCCCAGGGCAGTCATGTGTGTTGCCTTGCGCTGGTCGTCAGCTGGACCCAGCCTATCCCAGTCAGAACCCTTGGATCCGCACTCGGAACACAGGGTTTTTAATTTTTATTATTATTATGTTTTGTAAGAAAATTTGTTGCAAAGGACTGATCGATCGAGTTTTTTTTAAAAAAAAAATGCTAACAAGGACGTAACATTTGCTCATTAAGGGACTAAGCTTAATTATAATTGGTGCTCAGGTGGGTTAAAGGTGAGTGAAGTGGCCGGAATTCTAACCACAAGTCCTTAAAGGTGAAAAAATAGTGCAAGGTCCTTAAAGGTGAAAGTATGGATATGTCAAGTCCTTTTTTTATGCTTAACTCATTAAAAGATGTCATAGGTTTTGGACTCCTAACCTTAATTGGCTTAAAAATAAAGCGCATTATTGCATTAATCGCTAGACCCCTGAGTGTGTATTAAAAATATATAGACCGTTTAATATTCATATCTCTTTTGTTTTAAATTTCGCTTGAATGGATCGATCCATTTGGTTGGTGGGGTCAATTTGGATCGGCTAAGCAAATAGCGGGTTTAGTTTTTGTTGTATTTGTAAATGGCATCATTTTGCAAAAAAAAAAAAAAAAAAAAAAAAAAAAAAAGAAAAAAGACTTTTTCTTTGTTGAAGAAACCTTCTACCTCTAATTCACTTAATCATCATCTAATTTCTTCTAATTACCTTTTAACTCTTATTTAACCATTTAATAATTAAATTAATTTTTAATAAAAAAAAAAGAACAAAACAAAAACCACCACCCTAACACCACGACCCAGCTACCCCCTCCATTTCCTCCAGACGTGCTGAATATTTTGACAAGGTTTTAGCACTAATAGAATCTCATCTGATGTAGGGTTTTAGCACTAATATTATTTCGTCCTGATAGAGGGTTTAGCTTTCCCTTAAGCTCTACCTTTTACAAATATTTTTTTTAAGAAAAATGGCCCTATTTGGTAATTAGTTGTTAGCTGTAATATAGTTGATTGTTTTAACTACTGGTAGTTTGACTAGTTAGTTATATTAAGGGATTTGACTAGCTAGTTGTAAATAACTTATTGTGTAAAAGTGTTAGGTAAATAACTGTTTGTTTTTAGATGTTTTAGTGTATTTAGTCCCAAAAAGCTAATTGTTTAATAAGCTAATTCCAAAAAACTTTTATAATGAGCTTTCTTTAAAAGAGATTATTGATCCCAAAAAGCCATTTATATATATAAGCTATTTATGACGTGGGGAAAACTATGTCGTTGAACTAATCCTCCCTACGGTCAAACAAATTTATAATCACTCAACTACCTAAATACAAGTATAGAGGTAAGTCAAGGGTCGAACCACTAGGAACGGTTATGTTCAAGTGTTTCTAATTAACGCCTAAGCTAGGTCGAAGTCCAAGGTGAAAGTTAACGCTATTCTACTTTCTAAATCAAGAACCAAACAAATGAAACACTAGGGAATGGGGATCAACATGCATTCATGATAACCAAGGTAATTAGGGAGTCAAGCAATCCAAGCTATGCAAAGACAAATAGTAGGAGCAATTAGGGGCATTCAACTAATCATCCTCACACTCTCTAACATAGATTTCTCTAGTGCTAAACAATATGAAGAAACATAATCAAATACTCAACTAATTATGATCAAATCGATATCAAGTGGTCATGTCAATCAATTCAATCATGCAATCAATGCTAGCAATCATGGTTAGCTACTCCAATCAAACTTATGCAACATGCAAACCTCTATGAATCAATTTAATCACAACACAAGAACTACTCTAATTCCCAAATCAATCTCAATCCATCAATCACACATGTTTACCCAAACCCTAGCAAGTAAACTACTCAAGAAACATGATCAAATCTACTATCAACTATAGAGAACAAAATACCAAGAACAATTACTCTAATCAAACATCAAATTAAAAAATCAAACCAAACAAACATCAAATTAAACAAAGCAATTGAATGAGATAGAGTTTAGAAATGCTCATTGATAATAGAGAAAATCTCAAACACAATTATCACACTTGCATCTTCAATATCTCAATCACCATTGAAATCTCTCACTTTCTCTCTCTAAAACTACTCCTAAAATAGCCTAATCTAGAGAGAGAAGCTCTCAACCTAAGAGAGAGAAAACTAAGCTAAGCTAAACCAAAATAGAATAATAGTTGGATACTAATTATCCCCCAAAAATGGGTATTTAAACTAAGCTAAGAAAAATAATAAAAGAAGGAAAATAAAATAAATAAACTAAGAAAAGGAAAATAAAAATAAGAAAGGAAAATAAATTAAGAAAAGAAATAAGAAAGGAGAAATAAAATAAAATGAAAAGGAAATAAATAAATAAATAAATAAAAGGAAAGAAAAAGAAAACAAATCCCCCACCCAAAACCAAATCATCAGACCCCAAATAATTCCCTTTTTCTTCGATGTATTGGCTGCTTGATCTCCATTGAAGCGCATCACCATCATCACCGTCCATCGACCATCATCAACACCACTCATCTTCATCATCTATCATCAAGCATCAATCGAGGCCGTTGATCTTCATTAATACCACGTGAGGAACTTGTGATACGGTTCAAATTGAACCCATAAAGCCGCACCCGCGGTGGTCTAAGCCGCGCCTTCTCCATAGCCACCGCGTCCGCGGGAGGACCTCGGGACAACCGCGGCTACTTACTGCCTGATTTGTGACATCGAGCCCGCGTCCGCTCCTATCACACCCGCGTCCTCGGGGAATTTCAATTGAATTGGGGGAAATGAAGGAGGTTGCGAGAGTGGTGAATGAAATTGATGAAAGATAAAGGGGCTACAGGGGTTGCTAGCTGCGGGTTTGAAAGTGGTGATGGTGGCTGGTTGTGTTGCTGCAGTTGGTGGCGTGATGGTGGCGGATTTGGTTTGGTTGTTTCGGTGGTGTGTGAGGGGGTAAAAGGTGCAGCAGGTGGCGCAATTGGTGAGGGATAAAGGTGGCTGCTGTTGCGGGATTACGAAGGGATGCTGCTGGTGGAAATTGCGGTTGTGTGTTGGTGTTTGCGGGAATCATTGCTGCTGCTGGGTTGCGTGGGTGGCTGTGGTGTTTTGGGGGTTGCGGTGTTGCGTTTGGAGGTGCAGCGGAGCTGCTGCAATTGGTGGCTGGCTGGAGGTTGGTGTTGCGTGGTGTTGCGAGGTTTGACGTTGCTGTTGTGAAGCAGGGGAAAGCAGGGGAGCGTTGCTGTTATTGGTGTTGTTGGCTGTTGTGAATTGGTGAAGCAAAGGGAGAGCAGGGGAGATAAATGGTGTGGTGTAGGATAGGATATGGTGGGGTGTAGGATAAGATGGCAGCAAGGGGATAAGACATGTTGGCTTGTGATCGTTGCAACACTTAATTGACTTTGAACTTAAGACCTCGAAACATCAAGCTTGAATATCGGAATTCCGAATATGACAATGTAACTCGTGTCTTGTCCCGAGCAATCACCTACACGAACAACCAAACATGAGGGAGAAATAGAAGACAAATAAAATAAATAAAATGAAAATAAATAAAAGAAATAAAACTAAAACTACGAATTAAGGGCTAAAATAAAGAAAAACACATAAAAACTAGACAAAACTCAAAATGAGTTATTAAAATGGAAAACCAAATAAAACTAAGAAAAATATAGGAAAATAATGAAAGAAAATAGAGAAAAAGAACCTAAATCTTATTCTTATGAGCGCCATAAATGACGCTCATCAAATTCCCCCAAGCTAAACTTTTGCTCGTCCTCGAGCAAAATAAAATCCAACCCAAGGAAAAATGATGAAATTATTCAAGCAAGGAAAGAATCAAGAAAAACTAGAGAAGATGGGAATATACACTAACTCACTTTCGTAGGAATCACGGTTGTTTTTAGCTATAACAAGCCCTTTAAACCCCAAAGTCGCCTATGAGGACGAGTGAGGTCTCGTAAGGGTATCCTAAGAGTTTGACCCATAACTCTCATAATAATACAATCAAGGAAAAGCATGAAAAAGAAAACAAAATAAAAGAAAAGCAAACAAATGTTCATGAAAGGACCTTTGCAAATGTACAAGCACAAGCGGATGCAAATCTTTCTAAACAAGTAAGGGAGTGCACGTTCCAAGATACCCAAGGTTGATTGAAACATAAATATGCTAAGCATAGGAACTAGCTTTCACAATCCACTTTCATCCCAAACGATCTTACCGCGTCCTTCCTAATAGCTTCAAATCGACCTCTAATGAGCATCCCAATGATTCCACGAAGGAACCGGAAAAAGAGAATTTTTAGGCTACTCGACATCTTGACTTTTGCATTCCCTCTCCCTATTTCTAAAACTCACATTCCTCTCCACCGAAGAATGACTCAACCATTTAGGTCAAAAGGTCTTTCCCCAAGGTTGTAACGTAAGGCAATAAGGGTGAAGGTAGGCTAAAAAATTTGAAATTTGGTGGTTTTCCTAAAAGTGAAGCAAAGAACGGCCAATTCTTAGAATCACAATCAAGTAGACACCAATCCAAACAAAAATACTCACACCCCCAAGCTTATTCAAAGCTATAAATCACAAACATATACACAAAAAGCGTGAGAACGCTTCCCCCCAAGCTTAAATGGAGCATTGTCCTCAATGCTCAAAAAGGGAGAAAACTCACATCAAAATATTTTTGGATTTTTTCATTTTTCACTTTTTTTTTCTTTTTTTGTTTTACTTTCAAAAATGCTTTGTCCTCGCCTTTTTTACTTCGGACGGCTTTTTCGACTTTGCACTTATTTGTCCATGCCTTTTATAATATAGGACGGCTTTTACTCATACTCATTTGCCATTATTCACAAAGAAGATAAAACACAATCTTGCTTCATAAGAACCAAACATTTCAACTTCTCCACCACAAACTCCATCTAGAATGATCAATTGCTTCACAAAAACCAAGAAAAGAAAGAAAATGAAACAAAAGGCCAAAGATCTAAAGATGTGGCTTGAAAAGAAGGGATAAGGCTCAAATGGTTGCAAGAAGGCAAATGTAAACCCAAAAATAACAAAAATGAATAAAACTATCCTAAAAAAGAAAAATACCACCCCGAAAAAGGTGCCTTTGTCCTCCCTAAACGGTTCGGTCTCGGATTCAAGATCTATGAGTCAATTTTCAAGATTAGGTTTGCGAAAAGTCAAGGATCCATGCCGCTCATACAAGTATAGGTAGAAGGCTTGAAAAACAAAGAACTCACACGGGTGTAGCAAAAACTCACTATTGGCGTCAAAACGACTATAGGAAGCAACTACCAAACATGCCACAAACAAGTAGAATCCGGCTTCATGTTCCCACTAGTTCTAACCAACTACCTTAGCATGCTTTATCCTAGAATCAACCAAGCGTACTCTCAAACCGTGCACACCGTTACCATTTAGGAAGAAAAGCATTCAATTATACAAGTCCAAATGTTATTATGTCCAAAACAAGAACAAAACAAAACACATTGCAAATTTGCCTTGATAGAAACAAAAATATTTTTGGAATTTTTCAAAATATAAGAACATGGAAAAGCATATACAAAGGTGCATAGTATATATGAATCAACATCCCACCAAACATGATAGAATACCCTCCCCCAAGCTTGAATGAGACATTACTCAAACATAAACCAAATAATCCAAGGGAGGGGAAAAACAAGGAGATCAATCCAATCAAACCAACATATGTCCAGCAAGTCATCATTCACTAGAGAGAGAGCAAGGAAGGATATTACCGGATATTAGGTGGGTGTAAATACCCGCAAATGACCCAATTTTACCCTTTCAAGGCTAACAACCTCTAGTATTGAATTTGCCTTCCTTATGCTAGCAAAAATAGGAGTCAACCTTCCTTGATTCTTAATCCATATTGAAGCACCAAAGTATATCAAGTCATGTACCTAGCAAAAGGCACACAAGCATTTCCATGAGATAAAATCTATTCTAAAAAGAAAATAAAATGAAAGCAATAAAACACGGGTTACTTCCCGAGAAAGGCTTGCTTAAGGTCCAAGCTTGACCGCTCTAGGAAATAATAATTCAACGCACGCAAGAGCTTGTCAAATGCACTACTACACATTTCATATGATATAAGGTAGGCAAATGACGGGATAAGGACGTGCAACAAGATCGTTGCACGCAAGTGAGAAGGGAGATGCCAAAAGAAAGAAGAAGAGGGATCAAAAGGAAAAACAAGAAAATAAGAAGAAGAAGAAGGGGGAATAAAAGAATGGAAAGAAAAAGAAAAAGGCAAATCCTCCTCACTAGAATATTTTTGGGTGACAATATCACCCCTTTCCTCAATCGGGGACAAATGAGCCACATAAAAACCATCATAAACAAGAGGATCCCCAATAGGCTCATTAACAAAGGAAGGGAGGGACATAGGAGTGTAGGGGATATGGTTGAAATTCCTTGAAAAAGGGACATGTGAGGAGGGAATAGGAGCTATGGTCTCGCAAATGAACTCTTCCTCACCACCATGCCTCAAATCACCAATTAGAGCATGAAAATCAATCATAGAATCCTCAAAAGAAGAACACTCATGATCAACATCTCCCTCAAACATCCAACTTCCAAGAGGAACTACATAATCCCCTCCATCACAACCATGAACAACAACTCCCTCAACTTCCTTAAAGCCTAAAGTCTCAAAGCCATGCATGAATGGATGTAAATTCATTTCAAACTCATCTCTCTCACATGAAGCATTCTTAATAAACTCACTCAAAAGGCTATGGGTTTTCATTTGACACTCAAAAAACATATTAGACATAACCTCAAGTGAATACAAATACTCATGGATAAAAGAATCACAATCATGCACTAGAGACTCGTCACGATGGGAAAAAGGGATAGGATTTTCAAAATCAACACTCTCTTCATTCTCAACTCCTTCACCATCACTCAAATGCTCACAAATGGGATCCTCACACTCTCTTGGTCGCTCAAAATCATCATCATCATCCTCAACACACACATTAAATTGGGATTTTTCACAAATAAGCATCAAGGATGACAATTGGCCTTCTAACTCTTCTTTTCTTCTCTTTCCCTCCTCAAGACGCTCCTCACTCTTTTTCATTATCTCTAATTGACCTCTCATAGAATTAAGAATCATCTCCTTACTAGGCCCAAACTCATTATCAAGCTCAATGTGCCTAATTTGAGATTCAAATACATCAACAAGAGATTCAAAAGATGTAGAAGGTTGAGGTTCAACAAGAGGAGAAGAAATACAACCAAGATTGGAAGAATCAACATTAAGATCATGAGCATATACATCACATTGGGGAGTGGGGGCAAAATCAAGAACATGAGATTCATCATTAAGGGAATGAAGCACATCACAAGAAGGCTTGGTAAATAATGAAGAATATTGAAACACACCATTAGCATCAACTTGAGCATGTACTTCATCATCATGAACAAAAGGGGAAATAGAGTTGAAATCATGTATTCTAGGTTCACCAATAGGATCATGTGACAAATCATGGGATTTCATGCTAATATTAGAAGAATCAACACATTGCATATCAATATTAGGATCATGATTACCCCTACTATAGACATTCCTAGCAAACCAAACATAAAAATCCCAAGCATCATCAATAGACAATGCTCTAAATTCACCATTATGCATGCATTCAACTTCATCCCTAGTTTGCTCATTCAAACCAAAATAACAAATCTCACAAGCCTCCCAAATATTACAACAATTACAATCAAGAAATCCCTCTAGTCTATTAAAATATTCACAAAAAGGCTCATTGTCAAATTGAGGAAATGAGAGACATGCCATTTTTTTCCAATGCAAACAAAAAGAAATAAAAGAAAAGTATACACAAAGACCTAGACTCAAGCAATCAAAAACACTCAAACATAGACACCGTTCCCCGGCAACGGCGCCATTTTGACGTGGGGAAAACTATGTCGTTGAAGTAATCCTCCCTACGGTCAAACAAATTTATAATCACTCAACTACCTAAATACAAGTATAGAGGTAAGTCAAGGGTCGAACCACTAGGAACGGTTATGTTCAAGTGTTTCTAATTAACGCCTAAGCTAGGTCGAAGTCCAAGGTGAAAGTTAACGCTATTCTACTTTCTAAATCAAGAACCAAACAAATGAAACACTAGGGAATGGGGATCAACATGCATTCATGATAACCAAGGTAATTAGGGAGTCAAGCAATCCAAGCTATGCAAAGACAAATAGTAGGAGCAATTAGGGGCATTCAACTAATCATCCTCACACTCTCTAACATAGATTTCTCTAGTGCTAAACAATATGAAGAAACATAATCAAATACTCAACTAATTATGATCAAATCGATATCAAGTGGTCATGTCAATCAATTCAATCATGCAATCAATGCTAGCAATCATGGTTAGCTACTCCAATCAAACTTATGCAACATGCAAACCTCTATGAATCAATTTAATCACAACACAAGAACTACTCTAATTCCCAAATCAATCTCAATCCATCAATCACACATGTTTACCCAAACCCTAGCAAGTAAACTACTCAAGAAACATGATCAAATCTACTATCAACTATAGAGAACAAAATACCAAGAACAATTACTCTAATCAAACATCAAATTAAAAAATCAAACCAAACAAACATCAAATTAAACAAAGCAATTGAATGAGATAGAGTTTAGAAATGCTCATTGATAATAGAGAAAATCTCAAACACAATTATCACACTTGCATCTTCAATATCTCAATCACCATTGAAATCTCTCACTTTCTCTCTCTAAAACTACTCCTAAAATAGCCTAATCTAGAGAGAGAAGCTCTCAACCTAAGAGAGAGAAAACTAAGCTAAGCTAAACCAAAATAGAATAATAGTTGGATACTAATTATCCCCCAAAAATGGGTATTTAAACTAAGCTAAGAAAAATAATAAAAGAAGGAAAATAAAATAAATAAACTAAGAAAAGGAAAATAAAAATAAGAAAGGAAAATAAATTAAGAAAAGAAATAAGAAAGGAGAAATAAAATAAAATGAAAAGGAAATAAATAAATAAATAAATAAAAGGAAAGAAAAAGAAAACAAATCCCCCACCCAAAACCAAATCATCAGACCCCAAATAATTCCCTTTTTCTTCGATGTATTGGCTGCTTGATCTCCATTGAAGCGCATCACCATCATCACCGTCCATCGACCATCATCAACACCACTCATCTTCATCATCTATCATCAAGCATCAATCGAGGCCGTTGATCTTCATTAATACCACGTGAGGAACTTGTGATACGGTTCAAATTGAACCCATAAAGCCGCACCCGCGGTGGTCTAAGCCGCGCCTTCTCCATAGCCACCGCGTCCGCGGGAGGACCTCGGGACAACCGCGGCTACTTACTGCCTGATTTGTGACATCGAGCCCGCGTCCGCTCCTATCACACCCGCGTCCTCGGGGAATTTCAATTGAATTGGGGGAAATGAAGGAGGTTGCGAGAGTGGTGAATGAAATTGATGAAAGATAAAGGGGCTACAGGGGTTGCTAGCTGCGGGTTTGAAAGTGGTGATGGTGGCTGGTTGTGTTGCTGCAGTTGGTGGCGTGATGGTGGCGGATTTGGTTTGGTTGTTTCGGTGGTGTGTGAGGGGGTAAAAGGTGCAGCAGGTGGCGCAATTGGTGAGGGATAAAGGTGGCTGCTGTTGCGGGATTACGAAGGGATGCTGCTGGTGGAAATTGCGGTTGTGTGTTGGTGTTTGCGGGAATCATTGCTGCTGCTGGGTTGCGTGGGTGGCTGTGGTGTTTTGGGGGTTGCGGTGTTGCGTTTGGAGGTGCAGCGGAGCTGCTGCAATTGGTGGCTGGCTGGAGGTTGGTGTTGCGTGGTGTTGCGAGGTTTGACGTTGCTGTTGTGAAGCAGGGGAAAGCAGGGGAGCGTTGCTGTTATTGGTGTTGTTGGCTGTTGTGAATTGGTGAAGCAAAGGGAGAGCAGGGGAGATAAATGGTGTGGTGTAGGATAGGATATGGTGGGGTGTAGGATAAGATGGCAGCAAGGGGATAAGACATGTTGGCTTGTGATCGTTGCAACACTTAATTGACTTTGAACTTAAGACCTCGAAACATCAAGCTTGAATATCGGAATTCCGAATATGACAATGTAACTCGTGTCTTGTCCCGAGCAATCACCTACACGAACAACCAAACATGAGGGAGAAATAGAAGACAAATAAAATAAATAAAATGAAAATAAATAAAAGAAATAAAACTAAAACTACGAATTAAGGGCTAAAATAAAGAAAAACACATAAAAACTAGACAAAACTCAAAATGAGTTATTAAAATGGAAAACCAAATAAAACTAAGAAAAATATAGGAAAATAATGAAAGAAAATAGAGAAAAAGAACCTAAATCTTATTCTTATGAGCGCCATAAATGACGCTCATCAATTTATCAAACACCTAAATTAGGTTTTTTATTATGGTTAAACCTCTAGTACTGCTTAATACACTAAAACCTTTTCAAAAAGCGCTTTATCAAACAAGGCTATAATATAACAAAATAAATGATTCCACTAACTCTAAGTGTGTCTAATTTAAAAAACAACTTTAGTAGATTGGAAGGGGAAAAAAGTGAGTTAAGAGTACAAGTAGGTACTCAATTCTTCAATTTTTCACCTTTTAGGTACTCAATTTTTTTTGCTCACCTTTTAGGTACTCAAACTTATTTTCAGGCTAATTAACTCACCACTAACTCACCACTAACCATACCTAATTAAAAAAATAATTTAAAAAAAACAATAACTAATTTTTCTGTTGAAGCATTCAAAAAGTAGTCGTTATTAGGCTATTTAAAGAGGTCTGAACTAGGCAAAAAAATGCCATGAATACACCAGCAACAAAGTAGCAGCAAACGGAATCAATCCAGTTTTCTTATCCTAAATTTATCATTAACGATTTTCCCAGAATAAAAAAAAAAAAAAAAATCAGAACAGTTGCTGCTTCTTCAAGATCTTCCCTTCTGTACTGCAGTCCAATTGAAGCAAAACCTCCCCTGTTTTACTTCGCAAAACACATACATTAATCAAACCCTTCCGCATAATTAATAAACAACAATCAAACAAAATCCATCAACAACACTAGCATAATCCATCAACAAACAACAACACAGCAACAAATTATGTCTCAAAAAAACAACAAATCAACATCATCAATTTCGTTCACAAAACCATAAACCCTAACTCGCAAAATAAGATCATCAATTGGCCAAAAAATTCGAAATTTATATCAAAATAACAACAAAAACAATGAGTAATGAAGGTTACCTCAAAAAAATGGTTGCGCTAAGTGTCGTTGTCCCCCAAATTTGCCCAAAGGAATGCTCGTGTTCTTCACCAAATGCGAAGCTATTTTCCAGAATTGGAAAGAATAAAAGGGGAATAAAGGGAACAGAAGAATAAGAAAAGGGAGGGGGAAAAAAAATTCTGACCCGCGCTTTTTTAATTCGGGTGGCCCGAATTTGGGTGGGCCCCACTTAGAGTTAACCCAAGGTACTGAATTGTTTACCTAGGGTACTCAATTCTTAAGGGAAATTAATTTTTTTTGTCGGAATTTGGTACTCAGTACCCAAACGGGGAAGAAAATAAATTCAGTACCTAAACGGTGAAAAATTGTAGAATTGAGTACCCAAATTTGTGCTTAACTCGAAAAAAGTTATAAAATTAAAGTGGAAACGATGAACAGGAGTTAATGTATAATGTAAAAGAAGATGCATTAGTTTATATTATCTATGTTATTAAAAGATTAATCTTCACAGGATTTAATCATTTCCCTTGAAATGTTTAAGATACGGAATAGTCGATCATGAATATATATGTGATGATTTTTTTTCATTCATACAACTTTTTATAGGGTACATTTATGTTAGAGATTGTTATTACTAATGACAAAATTGTTGTTCTACAATTTTGCCGTTTTTCTTGATTTTTGTTTTCAAAAAATCGTAATTTAGGCCCTGTTCTCTTCACCTTATTTTTACTGAATTGAAATTATTTTTACTGAAACAAAATTATATTTGCTGAACTTAAATTATTTTTACTAAACTTAAATTAAATTTACTGAACTGAAATTATTTTTGCTGAACTGAAATTATTTTTATTGATTTTCTATTATAATTCTTCTTTAAGAAAACTGAATTTTACTAAACTGAACTTATTTTTACTGAACTGAAATTATTTTTACTGAACTGAAATTAATTTTACTGAACTGAACTTATTTTTACTGAACTGAAATTATTTTTACTTTTCTTTAAGATGAAGAGAACAGGATCTTAATCAATTTTGGAAAAAATTTTATGATTAATACTAACTTTGCCTCATCCGCTAATATTATCTCAACTTTTGATTATTTATTATTAATCCGAACTTTATTTCCCCGGTGACCTGTAGCAAGTAATATTTTTTTTAAAGTTTAATAAACACGTCACATGTGATTGGACAAAAAAAAATAAAAATCAAATCAAAAATAAAAATGAAAATAAAAAACATAAAAAACCAAAACCACCTTCACCCTTACTGCACAGCCACCTCTCCCTCCCCCTGGCTGTGGCAACCCATCGACGACATCTCCCGGAGACGATAGCACCCTCCTTCCCCGGCTGGCGTGATCCAAGCCCTTCCTTCCCCGGCCGTTGTGATCCCTTAGCCCTTCCTATACCCAAACCCTGTCGCGAATTTGTTGGTTTTAAGAGGCGAGTTGGCGGCTTGTTGCTGTTAGTGTTGAGAGGTGGTGTGGCTACGGTTTTAGTGTTGCTGAGTTTGCGGGGTGTCCGTTCGTTGTGAGGGCTGTAGCAGCTCGATTGTTGTTGATGTTTCGTGAGAAGAGAGGTGGATGGAGGGCAATTTTGGTGGGCGAGAAGAGAGATGGCTAACTCTGCTTTGGTGCGGTTGTGGCGGTGGAGAAGGTGGAGCAGGGGTATTTTGGGTGCTGAAATTGGAGAGTGAAGGTGGAGCAAGGGAGGGTGGTCGGACAGCGCCGACACCAGGGCAAGGGAAGGGGGTCTGGGCGGTGGCTGGTGCTCGAGGGGAAGGGGGTTGGCTGGCCGTGGGTGGTTTTTTTTTTTTTGTTAATTTATTTATATTTTATTATTTAAAATTTTTTATACCAATCATAAGTTGACATGTGTCTTGTAACCTATAATATTAGGTTAGATGACCGGTTGGGAGTGTTATGGGCGAATGGGGTATAAAATTCGGTTAATAAAAAAATAATCCAAAGTTGAGATTAATATTGGCAAATGAGGCAAAGTTAGGATTAATCCTGATAATTTTTCCATTAAGGGTCTGTTCACATTTACTGAATTGAGCTGAACTGAATTGAACTGAACTGAACTGATTGGAGCTGAACTGAACTGAACTGAACTGAATTGATTGGAGCTGAATTGAACTGAACTGAGCTGAAATGAATATTTTATGAGAGAGGGAAATTAGGAGCTGAACTGAAGTGAACTGAACTGATTGGAACTGAACTGAACTGAACTGAACTGAATTGAAATGATTGGAGCTAAACTGAACTGAAATGAAGTAAATGTGAACAGGCCCTAACTTTTGTAGTAGTATTTTTTTCCCCTTGTTTTAGAACATTTTTTTTTTCGCCTCTTTAGAATTATTTTTCAATTTATTAAAATTGATCAATTGAATATTAAGCGCATTTTGTGTGCGATTTGCTATATCATGTGGCTACTTATAAAAAAATAAAATAATTCGTATAACACCAACCGAGTAATTCCTATAAATTGACCGAGTAACTCTTGTAACATTGACTGATTGAATTTTTATAAAACTGATTGAGAAACCTCTTTAACCGTAGCCACTCCACCTCTCAACACTAACAGTAACAAAGTAAGTCGATAACTTCCATGATAGTTGACCATACTATGACCAACCACATACTTATAGTAAGAAAAACTTGATCAAAGAAGCTGGGATCAAAAACAGGATTACAAATCCATACAGTAGTATAAGAGAAGGCTGAAAAACCAAGCCAGGCCCAAAAATACCCAGCTTAAAAAACCCCAACCCGAAACTCTAACTTTCTTCTAACCTACTCCACCATATAAATTCCCCTCACAAACTCACTTCACTACCCCTTCTCTCATACCCAAAAGAAAACCCTAATTCTCATTTCCGCCTCTTCTGGCAATTCATTCCCCCTTCTCTCAAAATGTCTTCCACCGCCGCCGCCGTCCGCCCACTGGTGACTATCCAAACCGTCGAGTCCGACATGTCGACCGACTCCACGCCCTCCGCACCACTCCCTGACGTCATGAAATCCCCCCTTCGCCCCGACCTCGTCACCTACGTTCACTCCAACATCTCCAAAAACTCCCGTCAACCCTACGCCGTTTCCCGCAAAGCAGGGCATCAGACCTCCGCTGAGTCCTGGGGCACGGGCCGTGCTGTCTCCCGTATCCCCCGTGTGCCTGGTGGTGGTACTCACCGTGCCGGTCAGGGAGCTTTCGGGAACATGTGTCGTGGTGGGCGTATGTTTGCTCCTACCAGGATCTGGAGAAAATGGCATGTGAAAATCAATGTTAATCAGAAGAGGTATGCTGTTGTTTCTGCTATTGCTGCTACCGCTATTCCCTCACTTGTTCTTGCTCGCGGGCATAAGATCGAGACTGTTCCCGAGCTTCCCCTTGTTGTGTCGGACTCAATTGAGGGTGTTGAGAAGACTAAGTCTGCTTTGAAGGTGTTGAAATCAATCGGTGCGATTGAGGATGTGGAGAAGGCCAAGAAATCGATTGCGATTCGTGCTGGGAAAGGAAAGATGAGGAACAGAAGGTACATTTCTCGAAAGGGGCCGCTCATCGTGTACTCGACCGAGGGATCAAAGTTGGTTAAGGCGTTTAGGAACATTCCTGGGGTTGAGATTTGTCATGTTGATAGGTTGAATTTGTTGAAGCTTGCTCCTGGTGGTCATTTGGGAAGGTTTGTGATATGGACTAAGGGTGCTTTCGAGAAGCTCGATTCGATTTACGGGTCCTTTGATAAGGCTTCTGAGAAGAAGAACAAGTATGTGTTGCCAAGGGCTAAGATGTTGAATGGTGATCTTGCTAGGCTTATCAATTCTGATGAGATTCAATCGGTTGTACGACCGATTAAGAAGGATTATGTTAGGGCACCAATGAAGAAGAACCCATTGAAGAATCTCAATGTTATGCTGAAATTGAACCCCTATGCTAAGACTGCTAAGAGGATGGCTTTGTTGGCTGAGAAGCAAAGGGCTGCTTCTAAGGAATCCAAGCTTCAGAAGAAAAGAAAGGTCCTTTCCAAGGTATTTTCTTTTACTGGTTTCTTATTTATTTGTTATTGTCTTACTTTAATTGTTATTATTATTGTTTTTATCAGTTGATTTTGTTGCTGGTATTTTCTTATTATAATGTGTATGTGATTCATCGTTACTGCTTTGTGGAAATTAATGTCTGTGTTTGAATTTTATTATAGCTTATTGTTATTGCTATTAAATCTTTGAAATGTTAATGCAAATGAATTTTACAGTTGTTTAGTTGTATGATTAATAGGTTATGATCAATGGCCATCACTTTGTGTATGATTAGTAGACAATGAATTTTATTATTGTTATTACTACTGATCAGTAGACAATGTATGCTTATATTTAATCAATGTTGTTGTTTTGATTCGGAAATTCACAAGACTTTTGAATTTAATGGTTTATCGTGACGTTTATATGCTATTTTGTTAGATGAGTTAGTTCCCTTTGATGTTGCTACTGATCATGTTTATTTGGTCTTATTGTGTATCTTGGTTGTTTGATACTGGTCATGATTTCACTTGCTTTCTCGAGATTGAATGCATATATCTTGTTTCAATTTAAGTCCTTTAGTTTTGATAGTTAATCAATTCATTAAATTGATGTATATGTTCTGTGATTGCTATAGTCATTTAGTATTTGTGACTGTTTCTTGAGAGTGTAACTGTGATTTCTCTGTTGTTGATGTGTTTGGATGCTGTATGTTTTTCTTTTCAAGAATTTGTACCATGCTTGAAATGGAGTGAAATTCTTAGTTGTAGTCATAGTTCATATTTGTATTGAAGTATGGTTGTATAAAAGTGTTGAATTATTTTACAACTGCTAATTTTGCTGTATATTTCCTGAATGGTTTAACAGGAGGAGCTTACTGCCATCAAGGCCTCTGGAAGATCGTTCTACAAGACTATGATTTCCGATTCCGATTACACCGAATTTGAGAACTTCACAAAATGGCTTGGTGTTTCTCAGTAATTTTGTTTTCTAGATCTAAATTTTTGTTAGAGATATTTGGTTTAAGATTTAATCTACCAGAGTTTTGGATGTTGAAGATATTAAGACTTGAAAGTTACCCCTCGTCTTGTTATTTCAAATCTGTGCCTATAGCTGTTGTAGTTCGAGGGCTCTTAACTGAGAAATTACTGTCTTTGGTATTTGTTGCTCTATTTCTTATATGGATTTTCATACCTTCATGTCTTTGGTATTTGTTATTTGTTATTTATTATTTGTTATTTGTTATTTGTTGCTTGTGGATTTTCATACCTTCATAGTTGTGTGTGAGTGCTCCTCAGATTTCAGTTTTATGATTCTGAATTTCCGATACTTGGGAAGTCTTATTTTTGTTTAATGAAGGGACATGGTCACAATACATTCATTAGTCTTTCTTTGCAACCTTTGTACTTGGTTTACTTATATTTCCCATGACTTGAGGCTTCAGTTGGAGTCTTGTGGAAATAGCAGAAATCTGCTCAAATGATCAATTAAAGCAGCCTAATACAGCCTTGATTGGTATGTTGCTGCTCAATCATTTGTTACGGAACATCATCCGTCGGGACAGGCAGGCACTGCTTTCTTTTTGTTACCATTTTCTGTCCGAACACAGAGCTCTAGTTTTATACCTCCCTGTTCTGCATGCTTGATGGCCAATTGGCTACTATGAAAAAATGAAGGGTATCTGAAGGACTAGTAGCATCAGCGGTGCCTGTAGTCCCGCGGCCGTAGCAATATCTGCTTGCGTTTCAATTGAATTTGATAGTACTTGCGTATGGTTTCTTTCAATAGAGCTTTCTCACTATCATCTTCAACTACTGTGTAAAATACTTGGGATAGTTGAGCCCAATTTGAGTACGAATGTATCCTTGCTGACCCTACATGGAAAGTGCCTCTAGTGCTTTAAAAAAACCACTCCAATAAGCTGGTGATCCTGTTATCCAAACATAATTGTTGTTTTTGATGTTTTTGCCTCTGTACTAATTTAGAGTGACATAGATGGAATTGTCGTTTTTGGTTTCAGTTGATGACATAAAATTGAATCATTGTTTCCTTGACTATGATTTCAAGCATTATGGACTAGGATAAAATGTAACCCCTTTAAGATTTTAACTTAGAATTTCGTTTGAAAGTGACTTGTTTTTCTTTGAGCTTGGAGTTTAGAGTTTCTGCTTGGAAGTTCTGGTGAGATTTTTTGTCGAGGATGAATGAATGATGTAAGGCTAATTTTGGGCCTATATTGATGATTTGCTTGTGTTGATTTAATTAAGTTTCTTTGGGAGATGACAGCTTGAGTAAGCTTAACCCATCACCAAAACTTGATGTTTTTTGCTTCAGCGACCATATAGAAACTGCCACTTCACAATGGAAGGAAATTATTGCTGCTGAAGGTTTTTAGGAGCCACTTTAACCTGGTTCAGATAATCTGCTATCTGCATTCATATGTTGTTGCTAAAGCGCTCATTGAGAGGGGAAAAGGGTCTTTAGCTCAGACCAAAAGCGAGTATGTAAATGCTTTTCCATCATCGGGAAAAAAAAAATAGCTCTCGGTCTGGTCTGGGACTGGTTATTAGGAAGGATAGTGGCTGTGATTATAGCAATTTGAGAGCAGGAGCCTCAAAATTCTTTGCTCGTATGTCATAATGTAGACACTCAATGCATCCATCTTCTTTGTAACTTGACAGTCTTGGTGATCGACAGCTATGTTGGTTTACTCGACGGTATTATAAAGTTTGGGGTGTTTTGTATCGTATGATTGATATCTGGTCTTGGATTACCAACTTATTTTGGCGATGTATTCCTCAAAATTTTATACTCTGTATCTTGCCAATTTTTCTTATATGGTCACTGTACATACTAGTGTGGTTGTGTGGGTACTCCCTCAATTTTACGATTTTGATATGTGGAAAATAAGTCGTCTTTTTTTCAATGAAAATACATGGTCCCTATTATCTGTCATTCTTTGTAGACTTTGTATTCAATATATATATTGGCCCGACTGAAGGCCGCAGATTGGAATGGAGTCGCTCTTGTTGGGGTTTTTAGATATTCCCCAAAATTAAACTCCAAGTCTAGGTATATTTGCTTCAAAAGATCAAAATTCAAATTTGGTTGATTGTCTTGTTTAATATCACATATCAATTAGTTGACTTTTATCAGGGGCGGGGCAAAGAATTTCTTGACTTTTGCCATAACAATGTTAAATATTTTCTTTTTGTAATGTCATGGTAGTTTAAGACTTTTCTATTATATGATTATTATAGTCCAATTTAGTTATGATTTTCATTTTTTTTTTATCAATTTAAGGTTTTTAATCAGATTGTTTACTTTGTTACATGTAAAATAAATGTATTTAATGAAAAAGAATCTCATTATTAATTAAATATAGATATTTTCACTCTAAATCCTCTAATTATTTTCATTTTATTACATATCCTTTAATTATCAACATTAGTAGCTAGCTAGTAGTAGTATAGTAATAGTAGTAGTATAATAGTAATAATAGTAGTTAAAGAAGAGGGTTGTTGTGTTGCTGAAACGGGTCCTGAATTTCTCGAAGAATAAAAAGATATGAGCACTTGCTGCTGCCCATATTTTATAGCTAGAAAAGTGGGGGTCTAGATTATATCTCGGTTTCACACTAATTTCTTGTAAGTTATATGATTTTGTTTGTTTTTATAATAATAGTAATAATAATAATAATAATAATAATAATAATAATAATAATAATAATACTGGGCATTTCGCGATGGGTTAAATCCTGTTATTCTAATCCAGCTAGATTATGTTATGGGGACCAAACCTTATGGTCGTCTCAAGGGGTGCAGCAGGGTGATCCCCTTGGCCCTTTGCTTTTTGCTTTGGTTTTATAGCCCATGGTGTGTAAAATCAGAAAGACTTTTGATGTATGTCTTCAGGCTTGGTATTTGGATGACGGCACTATTATTGGTGACACGTTGGTGGTGGGGACGTTTTTACAGTAGATTATGGAGGAAGGGCCTCGTTTTGGATTACGTCTTAACGTGGAAAAAACTGAAGTCTTCTGGCCTACAGAAGACCCTCGAAGCAGGCTTGTGGGTGTCTTTCCACCTAATACTGCCCGACCTTTGCATGGTGTTAAGTTGCTTGGTGGTCCCGCTAGTTCTGACTCTGGTTTTAGTGATGAGCTTGTGATGTAGAGGGTGACCAAGACCATTGCCCTTATGGATAAGGTCGCTATGCTGGATGATTCTCAGTGTGAGTTGTTGTTACTTAGGGCATGTACCGGAGTTTCTAAACTCTACTTTGCATTGCGTACTTGTCCTCCTAGTACTTTTGAGGTGGCTCGGCGCACTTTCGATGGGGCTCTTCGTTCTTCCTTGGAGCGTATTGTTACTGCTTCGGGGCCTGAGTTTGGCAACTAGCAGTGGCAGCTTTCCACCTTACCATTTGCGTTTGGAGGGCTTGGTGTTAAGTGATGTTCGTCACTATGCTTTTCTTGCTTCTCGACTGCAGTCTGATGGATTGCAGACACAACTAAATTCTACGGCATGCTGGCATTGTTGGTCTTGGACGAGCCTTTGAGGATGCTTTGGGCCTGTTTAATGGAACAGTGGAGTCTGACAATTTGAGTAATCCTAGTGAGATCGCTGCCCCTAAACTCATGAAGAAATTAGCAGATATATATTTCACAAAGGTTACCACTTCTGTAAAAACTTCTTTTCTTTAACTCCTCGACAATCAGCATTATGGAAATCATAGCAGGGAGATCACACCTCCGCTTGGCTTCAGGTGGTCCCTATTTCGGGGTTGGGTCAGACGATGAATGCCAAGACTTATCGCTGTGTGCTACGCTACCGGTTGGGTGTTCCATTGTTCTCTATCACGACATCGTGCTCTGCTTGTTCAACAGTTTTTGCTGGGGATATTTTCGGTGTTCACGCGGTGTCTTGTGCTGGTATTGTGGGCATTAAACATCAGAATAATGTTGTTCGAGATACCCTTGTTGATGTTTGTTATCGATCAGGGATTTCAGCTAGAAAGGAGGTGGACATTGGGTTATCTGAAGGGAACGACGGGGCTCTCAGACCTGCAGATGTGTTACTTTATTCATGGGATCGTGGTCGCGATGTCTGTGTTGACTTGACAGGGTCTTCTCAATTGACACAGTCCGGGCTTTCTGATTTTTTTCCAAGACGGGTAGTGACTGATGTGGCCAATCGGAAGCGGGTCAAGTACGAATCTAATTGTCGAGCAATTGGATATGGCTTCCTTCCTTTCTCTTTCTCTTCTCTTGGGGAGTTAGAAAAGGAGGTTGTTGCATTGTTGAAGCGGATCCAGAAGTTCTCGAAGACTCAGGACATTAGGACGCGTGCTGCAGTTCATATTTTTACTAGGATCAGCTTTTCCATAGTTAGAGGAGTGGGGGCCCAGATTGTATCTCGGCTACCCACTAATTTTCTACAGGTTGTATAACTTTGTATGTTTTTGAGATATAATAATAATAATAATAATAATAATAATAATAATAATAATAATAATAATAATAATAATAATAATAATAATAATAATAATTACAATTTCTTGGACAAGGTTGCTAAGCTCGATGATTCTCAGTACGAGCTGTTATTGCTTAGGGCATGTATCAAACTTTCTAAACTCTACTTTGCTTTGCGTACTTGTCCTCCTAGTACTTTTGAGGTAGCTCAACGCACATTCGACGAGGCTCTTCGATCTTCCTTAGAGCGTATTGTTACTGCTTTGGGATCTGGATTTGGCGATTGGCAATAGCGGCTTGTCACCTTACCATTTGCGTTTGGAGGGCTTGGTGTGTATTCCGCAGGTGATGTTCGTCATTATGTTTTTCTTGCTTCTTGGTTACAGTTTGCTGGTGATGTAAGTCTAAATACACCCACCCGAATATAGGTTGATGGATTCAAACTTTTTAAAACAGGTTATTCACGAAGTACACTAGAAAACTCACGAAACGGGATAGATAACCAAAACTCAAGAACACACTCAAAGTTTTGGGATTTTAGGCAAGAACTCAAGACACACTCAAAGTTCACCCTAATCTTATAACTCAAGAACAAACTCAAAGCTATAAGGAAACACTTTAACTCGAGACAAACTGAAAGAAAATTGCTAAAATACTTTTTTTTTTTTTTTATCAATAATCAAAAGTTGATATTCTCTTGTTATTAGCTCCCTATTTATAGGAAATATGGGCAGCAAGGTAAGTGAAATGTTACCACTTAACATCTCCTAAAACCGTCACATTAATTCAACGATTACAAAAACTAAATAAAACTCTAGCTCTTAATTCACTCCTTTGTAACACCTATATAAATGGGTAGTTACAAATGACCAATTAAGAGTTACAATAACTCCTAATTACACAGAAACTTACGGCTAAATAAGAGAGGAAGTTAGGAACTCCTCTAAGCCTTATTACAACTTAAATAAAAGATAAAACAAACTTAACTATATAGCCTAAGATAGTGAATGGGCCATGCACACATAGATAACACTCTTTTGTGGGCCTTAAGTGATCTCCCAAGTGAGCAAAGTGAAAAATTCGGGCTTGAGAGAAAATGGACTGAATCCAAGAGTTTCTAACCTAAGGGCAACCAGTTCTTGATCCATGGAGCTTCTAAGTGGATTACTTGATCTTGGATTAGCTGGGTTGTAGACAAAGCTTCTACGTCATGTTGGCATTGTTGATCTTGGTCCGGCATTTAAAAATGTGTTGAGTTTGTTTAATAGAACGGTGGAGTCTGTCATTTTGAATAATCCTAGTGAGGTCACTGCCCCTAAACTCATGAAGAAATTGGCAGATATATATTTCACAAAGGTTGTCGCTTCTGCAGAATCTACCTTTTCTTTATCTCCTCGACAATCAGCATTGTGGAAATCGCAGTAGGGAGATCACACCTCTGCTTAGCTTCGAGCGGTTCCTATCTTGGGGTTGGGTCAAATGATGAATGCAAAGACTTACCGATGTGTGTTGTGCTATCGATTGGGTGTTCCATTGTAATCTGTCTCGACGCCGTGCTCTACTTGTTCAAGGGTTTTTACAGGGTATATTTTTAGTGATCACTCGTGTCGTGTGCTGGTATGGTGGGTATTAAACATCGGCATAATGTTGTTCGGGATACCCTTGTTGATGTTTGCTATCGATCTAGGATTTCTGGAAAAGAGGTTAACATTGGGTTGTCTGGAGGGAACGACGAGGCCCTCAGACTTGCAGATGTGTTACTTTATTCCTAGGATCGTGGTCGTGATGTTTGTGTTGACTTGACAGGGTCTTCTCCTTTGACTCAGTCCGAGCTATCAGACTTTGTTCCTGGACGGGTTGTGGCTGATGCGGCTTGACGTAAGCGGGTCAAGTACGAATCCAGTTGTCAGGCAATTGGATATGGTTTCCTTCCTTTGTCTTTCTCTTCAATTGGGGAATTAGAGAAGGAGTCGATTGCGTTGCTAAAGCGGATCCAGAAGTTCTCAGAGACTCAAGACATTGGGGCACGTGCTGCTAGGGGTGTTGAAAAATACCCGACCCGGTTGACCTGCTGACCCGCAAAATACCCGACGGGTATTTTTTTTTGAAAATTTCCCATTTTTGTGGGTCAGGTAATAGGCCGCCGTCTGAGTGTAACGGTTACATGTTAAATTTTATTTTTTATTTTACTTTTTTAATTTCTATTGAATTAAAAAGCACTTCTTTTAGGCTTTAGGGTTACAACCTTACTGGGCTTACTTTGAGAAGCCGACTTCTCACATCTCTCTCCTCTCTCTCTCATCTCTCAAACACTCACTCTCATTGCACCTCTGAAACCGACCACCACACCTCTCCACTCTCATTTTCCGGCCATCTTTCACTGTCACTGTTACTCTCTCAGGTTAGTCTTCTATTTTTTTTGGGTTTATTTATTTGTTGATATTTGTTTATTTATTTTTCTTTTGTTTTCAATTACATTTTTAGGGTTAAGTAATGAAGGTGTGCTTGTTTTTTCTTTGATCAGAAAATGTCTTCTGATGACTTGGGGGAAAATCAAATCAAACAAATAGAGTTAGATGACGATTTTGATCTTGAGATCTTGGAGGTGGCTTCATCAATGCCTAAGAAAAACAAAAATCTTTGGAAGAGTAGGTTTTCTTTAAAAAAAAAAAACAAACAAACACAACAGGTTCCCTTTTTTTTTAAACATTATAAAAAAACAAAGTTTTTTTTTTTTTTTTTTTTTTTCTAATAAACACATCAGCTTTTCTAAAATGAAAACAACAAGTTCTTTTTATGAAAACAACAGGTTTATAAAACCATATACGAATTGAAGTACAACAATTTCTTTTTTTTTTTTAAAAAAAAATTGATATATTAAAATACTGGGTACCCGCTGACCCAACCCGGTAAAAATGGGTACCCGCAGGTACCCGGTCTTACCGGGTCGGGTAATGGGCCTCCTAATTTACTACCTGCACTTCTGGGTACTGTAAGGAGGGTGTGCCCATCGTAGGGGATCCTTCCCATCGTAGGGGATCCTTCTCCTTTATGCCCATGACCCTTTAAAAGTTTAGGACTTTACACTTTTTAGGGTGTTTTAGAATTTGAATTCCTGACTATTCGGGAGACCTTTGAATTAGAGTTGATCCTATCATCATGTTTTTTTATAAGAAACTAGTAAGGAGTCGCCAATGAGTTTTAGGAAAACTCATAAACCTCGTGCATGCCTTTCTTACAAGTAGGGTTCAAGGGATATTTAGCATGAATCATAAGTTTACCCCATGCCCAAATTAGTCTACTTATACCAGAAATGAGTTCGGGAGCGAGGGTACTAAAATAACGTTCCTTTTAGGGAGGAATCGCTATTCTAGCCCTAGTGTGGCCTCTACTAGCTCTTCCTTTTTCACAATTTCATCACCAAACAATATATGCAACGTGGCTACTAAAAAATAAGTTAGTTGATTTTATTTACAAGCATTAATCATGTAGGAATTACATTGTGAAAGTCGTTATTCTTTTGTTATTCAAATTCGTGAAAAGAACAAGAAATAAACAATATTGGCCTTGACTTATGTGATAAAACAATCAATTAATTATTCAAACTCTAGTCTTGATTAACGAAAGAATATTATGTGAAATAAATTAATTAAAAGTTTGTTTAAAGTGGTCAAACAACACTGATTAATCATTTAAAGTTATTTAAACAATAAAAGAAGAGTGATTTATCTAAGTGCTCAGGAAACTAACCGTTCTTCTTTTATGCTAAATCTCCATCTAATGCGTTTATGGACTTTCTTTCTTCTTCGTACCTCCAAGGGCTTCAATGTATGGATTAGTGTTGAAGAGTATTTACGAAGAAAGGAGAAAAGTAGTATGATAGTAAGAGAACTTGAGAGATTAGGGTTTTAAGAATGCTAAGGTTTAGAATTCTGCTTTTTTTAGGGTTGAACGAAGACCCCTATTTATAGGCGTAGGAATCTAGGTTTAGGGTTTTAGAGCCACGGCGTCAGGTGGTGCGAGCAACCGTCGGAGTCGCGCTGGGTGCCGCGCGCATCTCAATGACTTGCGCGCACTCGGTGCGGTTTGCTTTATACGAAAATGCGTTTTTAAAACTTCCATAACTTTTGATTGGGAAGTCGAATTAAGGCGTGTGAGATATCATTGGAAAGCTCTGAATGTCTAATTTTTAATTCCATTAAAATTAGGTAAAAATCTGTTATGGATCAAAAGATATGGTTGTTGGAGTGCAAGGGTGTCGGTTTTAAGGCCCGGTTTAGTGTTTTGATCATAACTTCTTCGTTTTAACTCGGAATTGGGTTTATAATATACTGTTGGAAAGCTCTTTGAAAGGGCTATTCATCTGTATAGGCCTTGCATGGAAATTTGATGGTTGATTTATCTGAGTGGCTCGGTTTTTTTAACAATGTAAGATCCATTGGATCCAATCATTGCATTTGACGCATTTGGGTCCATTATTAATCAAATTTAAATATGTATGAGCACGTTTTAGGCCTAATTAGTAATTGGACAAGGCTTTAAGATAACTTGGTCTCAAATATAGGTTTTAAATCACTTCATAGTGCATTTCGTAGTCCATAAACACTTCAACTTTGACCTAGCATGAAGAGCGGATTTTTGTAACATCATCGCACTTCCTGTCGGGACAGGAGGCCAAAAGTAGCTGTCTACAGGTACCCAAAAACTCAGTACCCGGATATGAACACCCCTATGTGATGCTGCTCATATCTTCACTAGGGTAGGATTTGCTACAGCTAGAGGAGTGGGGGCTGTGATTGTATCTCGGCTTCCCACTAATTTTTTGTAGGTTGTATGGTTTTGTCTGTTTTTGAGATATAATAATAATAATAATAATAATAATAATAAGTAAAAAAAAAAAACCTTTTAAAATAACCGTTTTGTGAAAAAAAAGACGTTTTAAAATTTTTTTTGTTAAAAAAACCCGATTTTTTTTTAATATTTTGGCAATAGAAAACTCGATTGTGAATTTTTTTTGTTAAAAAAACCTAGTGCCCCTAACTTACTTAATTAACCTCTAATTTCTTTTTTATTAAGTTCTAATTCTTACTTAACCATTTAATAATTAAATTAATGTATAGATTAAAAATAAAAACTACCACCCCACCACCATCAAGCCATCCTCCCTTTCCCCTTCACTTGGCAGGCGGCAGTAGCCCTTTCCCTAACTAAGCTACCGCCTAGATCCCCTACCGACCACCCCTGGCGACCCATCTTCACCGTTGACATACGACCCATCCAGCTTTACCCTCGTCCGCCACGTTCTCTCTCCTCCCTTCCACCAAACTCCTCAACCTTAAATTTCTCTATTACTAAACCTCCAAAACCTTCTTCTCCACCACCATCAAACCCATCTCTTCTCCAATCTCAATTCCCACCCTTTTCCAAAACAATCTCAACAAAACTCGCCGCTAAAGCACCGTTGCATTCGCTATTGCCCGAATTGAAATACATCTTCAGGTTAGGGTTTAGGAAGGTGGGTGTTCACGGGCGGGGGTAAGGGGGGAAGGGAGGGGTCTCCTGGCAGTGGAGGTAGGTCGCCGGGGGTGGGGGGAAGTGGGCGACGGGGGAAGGGGTAGCTTCTAGGGGAAGGGGAAGGGGAGATGGTGGTTGACAGATGGTTTGGGGGTTGGTGAATTTTTTTATAAATTAAATTTATTTATTAAATAATTATGTGGGTTAAAGTAATCAAGTAAACTAGATGAAGCCTGTGCGATGCACGATTTGTTTTGAATTTTTTAAAATAATATATATATATATATATATATATATATATATATATATATATATATATATATATATATATGTGCTAAAATTTGTTATATATTTAGATAAAATTTCTAATATCAAAAGATAATATTTATATTTAATTAATTTAAATTGGAAAATTTCATTCGCTAATTTTGTTTATGTGTCATTTAAATTATTTAATTCTAAAAGAACTTAATAGTCTCGTATTTAATTGGTTACCACTAAAATTTATTATCCTACATGACGCTCTGAAAAAATTAAATCCTACGTGGCTCTGTAAAAACTCGAGAAAAAAAAACTCGAGAAAAAATTTTATATATATATATATATATATATATATATATATATATATATATATATATATATATATATATATATATATATATATTAGATAGATTAGAAAATATTTAGGAAAACAAGATTTTACTTGAAAAAAAAAAAATGAACGTGGTAGCTTTTTTACCCAAAAAAACTTTTATTAATTTATTTTATTTTATTTTATTTTTGTGAAATGGTGCTTTTAAATTTATTATTTGAAAAATTAATTATTAATAATAATCGTCCAAGTAAGAAATTGTGATATATCTGTCAAAAAAAAAAGAAATTGTGATATAAAAATGAAGTTTGGATTTGTAAATCCATACAAGTATATAAGAAGGCTGAAAACACAAGCCAGGCCCAAAAACACTCTTCACTCAAATCCAAAAAAACCCCAACCCGAAACTCTACACTCTTCTTAAACCTACTCCACCCTTCTCTCATAGTCTCATACCCAAATAAAACCCTAATTCTCACTTCCCCCTCTTCTGGCCATTCCATTCCCCTCCCCACTTCTCTCAAAATGTCTTCAACCGCCGCCGCCGCCCGCCCACTAGTGACAATCCAAACCTTCGAGTCCGACATGTCGACCGACTTGACCCCCTCCGCACCACTCCCCGACGTCATGAAATCCCCCCTTCGCCCCGACCTCGTCACCTACGTTCACTCCAACATCTCCAAAAACTCCCGTCAACCCTACGCTGTTTCCCGCAAAGCAGGGCATCAGACCTCCGCTGAGTCCTGGGGCACGGGCCGTGCCGTTTCCCGTATCCCCCGTGTGCCTGGTGGTGGTACTCACCGTGCTGGTCAGGGAGCTTTCGGGAACATGTGTCGTGGTGGGCGTATGTTTGCTCCTACCAGGATCTGGAGAAAATGGCATGTGAAAATCAATGTTAATCAGAAGAGGTATGCTGTTGTTTCTGCTATTGCTGCTACCGCTATTCCGTCGCTTGTTCTTGCTCGCGGTCATAAGATCGAGACTGTTCCCGAGCTTCCCCTCGTTGTGTCGGACTCAATTGAGGGTGTTGAGAAGACTAAGTCTGCTTTGAAGGTGTTGAAATCAATCGGTGCGATTGAGGATGTGGAGAAGGCCAAGAAATCGATTGCGATTCGAGCGGGGAAAGGAAAGATGAGGAACAGAAGGTACATTTCACGAAAGGGGCCGCTGATCGTGTACTCGACCGAGGGGTCGAAGTTGGTTAAGGCGTTTAGGAACATTCCTGGGGTTGAGATTTGCCATGTTGATAGGTTGAATTTGTTGAAGCTTGCTCCTGGTGGTCATTTGGGGAGGTTTGTGATATGGACTAAGGGTGCTTTCGAGAAGCTCGATTCGATTTACGGGTCGTTCGATAAGGCTTCTGAGAAGAAGAACAAGTATGTATTGCCAAGGGCTAAGATGTTGAATGGTGATCTTGCTAGGCTTATCAATTCTGATGAGATTCAATCGGTTGTTCGACCGATTAAGAAGGATTATGTTAGGGCACCAATGAAGAAGAACCCATTGAAGAATCTTAATGTTATGCTGAAATTGAACCCCTATGCTAAGACTGCTAAGAGGATGGCTTTGTTGGCTGAGAAGCAAAGGGCTGCTTCTAAGGAATCCAAGCTTCAGAAGAAGAGAAAGGTCCTTTCCAAGGTATTTTTCTTTCTTTTGTTTTTGTTAATGTCATTCGTAAATTATTATTATTATTGTTTTATCAGTTGATTTTGTTCCAGGTATTTGTTCATTATAATGTGTATGTAAATAAATTTTACTGCTTTGTGGAAAATAATGTTTTTGTTGGATTTTCATTATAGTTTAGTTTAGCTGTTAAAGCTTTGAAATGTTGGTGATGATAAATTACAATTGTTTAGTTGTTGTGTGATTAATAGGCTGTGATCAATGTTCATCACTTTGTGTATGGTATATTACTGATTAATAAACAATGTATGTTTATATTTAATTGATGTTACTGATTTTGGAAATTTACAAGACTTTCGAATGTAATCTGTTTTGTGGGATGGCTTTTCGTGATGTTTATATATTATTTAGTTTTAAGATAACTCCCTTTGATGTTGCTACTTATCATGTTTATTTAGTCTTGCTGTTGATCTTGGTTGTTTGATACTGGTCATGATGTCATTTGCTTTCGTAAGATTGAATGCATATAATCCTATTTCAATTCAATTCATTTGTTGTATAAATTGATGTACATGTTCTGTGATTGCTAGTCATTTAGTATTGTGATTGTTTCATGAGAGACTGTACCTGATTTCTCTATTGTTGATATGTTCTTGATGTTGTACGATTTTCTTTTCAAGAACTTTTACCGGGCTTGAAATGGGGCGAAATCTTATTTGCAGTTATAGTTCATTGTTTGTATTGAAGTCTGGTTGAGTCTTGAATGATTTTACAACTGCTAATTTTGCTGTATTTTTACTTTAATGTTGAACAGGAGGAGCTTACTGCCATCAAGGCCTCTGGAAGATCGTTCTACAAAACTATGATTTCCGATTCCGATTACACCGAATTTGAGAACTTCACAAAATGGCTCGGTGTTTCTCAGTAATCTTGTTTTCTAGATCTAAATTTTTGTTAGAAATATTTGGTTTAAGATTTAATCTACCGAGTTTTGGATGTTGAAGATATTAAGACTTGAAAGTTACCCCCTGCTCTTGTTATTTTAAATTTGTGCCTATATCTGTTGTAGTTCGAGGGCTCTTCACTGAGAATTTACTGTCTTTGGTATTTGTTGCTCTAGTTCTTATATGGATTTTCATACCTTCATGCTTTGTTGCTTGTGGATTTTCATACCTTCATGCCTTGTTGCTTGTGGATTTTCATACCTTCATAGTTTTGTGTGAGTGCTCCTCAGACTTGGGTAGTCTTATTTTTGTTTGATGAAGGGACATGGTCACAATAATTAGTCATTCTTTGCAACCTTTGTGTCTGGTTTACTTATTTTCGCCATGACTTGAGGCTTGAGTTGAGTCTTATGGAACATCTTCTGTCTGGGTAGGCAGCAGACACGGAACTATCTTTTTGTTACCATTCTATCTGGACATAGAGCTATAGTTTTATACCACCCTGCTCTGCATGCTTGATAGCTACTATAAAGAAATGTAGGGTATCTGAAGGACTAGTAGCATCAGCAGTGCCTGCAGTCCAGGGACCTAAGCAAGAGCTACTTGCATTTCATTTGAATTTGATGTAATGAAGTAAAATAATTCCCAAATTTGAATTTGATGTAATGAAGTAAAATAATTCCCAAACCATTTCAATATGTATGAATGTATCCTTGCTGATTTCTTGTGCTTTTCATTTGAATTTAATAGTACGTGCATAATGTAATGAAGTAAAATAATTTCCCAAACCATTTCAATATGTATTAATGTATCCTTGCTGATTTCTTGTGCTTTTAAAAAACCTCTCCAATAAGCTGGTGATCCTGTTGTTCAAACATGGGGTTTTCAAGTATAAAAACTTGATGCAGAATGCATCATTCACTGAATTTCGTGCTTCTTCACTTATCTTTCAATGTTGAACTCTTGTACTCTACAAAGAGATTGTAATGGAAAGTCCAATCTTAAGGGTTTAGTTGTATGAAATGAGATAATTATTAGCCAGAGCACTTTTAAAAGCCATCTTGTATAATATGAAATTCGGCTCTCCAATGGTACATTTTGTTGCTTGGATTGTGGGATACTGTTGTTTTTGATGTTTTTGCCTCGTACTAATCTAGGCAATGTGATATAGCTGGAATTGTCGTTTTCGGTTTCAGTTGATGACATTAAATTGAATCATTGTTACCTTAACTATGAATTCAAGCAGTATTGACTAGGATACAATGCAACTCCTCTAAGATTTGAACTTAGAATTTCATTTGAAAGTTACTCGTTTTCTTTGAGCTTGGAGTTTAGAGTTTCTGCTCGGAAGTTCTGGTGAGTTTTTGTTTTTTTTTTTTTTGAGGATGAATCAATGATGTACACATCTACTAGAGGAAGGTTAATTCTGGGCATATTTTGAGCATTTGCCTGCGTTGATTTAATTTATTAGGGAGATGCCTGAGTAAGTTTAACCCATCACCAAAATTTTTGATGTATTGTGATTCAGCGACTGCATAGAAACTGATATTTCCCACTTTCATAATGGGAGGAAATTATTGCTGGTGAATGTTTTTAGAAGCCACTTTAACCTGGTTCAGATAATCTGCTATCTTCATTTGTATGCTGCTGCTATAGTGCTCGTTGAGAGGGGGAAATAGTTTCTGGCTCAGACCAAACGTAAGTATGTAAATGCTTTTCCATCATCTGGAAAGAAAAATAGCTCTTGCGCTGGTCTGGGATTGGTTATCAGGAAGGAGAGTGGCTACGAATAGAGCACTTTGTGAGCAGGAGCCTCAAAATTCTTTGCTCGTAAGTCATAATGTAGACAACTAGACACTCAGGGTCTGTTCTCTTCAGCTTAATTTCATTTCATTTCAGTTCACCTCAGTTCTAATCAATTCAGTTCTTAATTTCCTTCTCTCGTAAATAGTTTAGTTCAGTTCAGCTCGGTTCAATGAATCAGAACAGGCCCTCAATGCATCCATCTTCTTTGTAACTTGACAGTCTTGGTGATTGACAGCTAAGTTGGTCTACTCGATGACATTATAAAGTTTCGGGGATTTTGTATTATATGATTGATATCTGTTCTTGGATTACCAACTTATTATGGTAATTGTATTCCTCAAACTTTTATACTCTGTATCTTGCCAAGGTTGATGAAAGTGAATTTGTTCGTCCTATATGGTCGCTGTATATATTAGTGTGATTGTGTGGGTACTCCCTTTAATTGTACGATTCTGATATGTGGAAAATAAGTCGTGTTTTGTTTAATGAAAGAACATGGTCCCAATTATTTGTCATTCTTTGTAGGCTGTGTTCAGTTTAGTTTTTTGCCCGATTAGAGGCTGGAGTGGAGTCTCACTAAAATTAAAGAAAGCTGCTCATTAAAATCCTCATACAGTTGTTAGTATGCTATCATTTGTTACGTAACATCTTCTGTCTGGACATAGAGCTATGGTTTTGTACCCCGTTCTGCATGCTTGATGGCTACTATGAAGAAATGCAGTAGCAGTGGTATCTGAAGACCAGTAGCATCAGTAGCAGACAGTAGTACCTTCAGTCCAGGGTTGAAAGGAAGAGCTACTTGCATATAGATTCTTTGAAGTAGAATAGAATTTGCTGAAATCTTGAACAGGAGGAGCTTACTGCCATATAGGCCGCTGGAAGATCTTTCTACAAAACCATGATATCAGATTCTGACTACCCCGAGTTTGACAATCTCACAAAATGGCTAAGGTCTCTCAGTAATTTTGCTTTCTAGATCCAAGTTTCTGTTAGAAATATATGGTTTAAGATTTAATCTACCGAGTTTTGGATCTTGAAGACATTGACTTGAAAGTTATTATCCCTGCTCTTGTTATGTAAAATTTGTGCCTATAGCTGTTGTAGTTGGCTCTTTACTGAGAGTATACCGTCTTTGGTATATGTTTCTCTAGTTCTTATATGGATTTTCATACCTTCATGTCTTGTTGATTGTGGCTTTCTTTTTCATTGTACTATGCCTTCTTGAGGAATACATACGTTTGTGTGGTGATTTTTGCTTCATTTTATTTTTATCTAAGCTAAATTTTGGTCTGAGATTTTACTATGTAAACTTGTTATTTGTTAGGAAAATTTATCAATTACTACCTCAAAAAAACGCGTTTTTGTAAATTACTACCCCTAAAAAAAATTTGTTAATTACCACCCCTAAAACTAATTAATTCAAGTGATTGATACCCTTTTTCTCTAATTAGCCCCTAATTAGGTGATTTAAGCTCTTAATGACATCATTGTCTAGTAAAATTGTAATTAGTTGCTTTTAAACCATGATTAATTAAATAAACCCTAATACCACCTCTAAACCACCACTGCACCACCTCCAACAGCCCCCTTACCCCATCCCCACCATCACCGGCAGCCCCCTTACCCCATCATCCCCTTGCCGACGAGCTGGTAAGCAGCCTACCCCCGCCCTGGCATCCACCCCATCTCTAAACCCCTAACTATCCCTCCCACCCTCGAAAAATCGCTCCTCTCCACCCGGCGGCGGCCCTAACCACCTCCCCCTCGCTAGCTACTAGGCCCTCCCTAAGCCTCCTCCACCCCCCTCTCCCCTTAATCACCACCCTAAAGTTCCAAAATTAAAACCCCAAAGCCCTAATTAGGGGGAAGGGGTGGAGGCAGATTAGGGAAGGTCAAGCAAGGTTTTCCGACGAGGGGTAGGGGGCAGGGTCGTCGAGGGTGGGGAGGGGGGGTATCGTGAAAGGGAGGTCGTTTAAGGGTGGGCGGATGGTGGTTTTAGGGTGGGGATCGAGAAAGGGGTGTTGTCATGGTGGGGAATTGGAGGAGGTAGGTTCGGTAGTGGGTAGAGGGTTGCCGGAGGTGGTGCACTGGTGGTGTGGAGGTGATTCTAGGGTTACATTAATCAATTAAGGTTTAAAAGCAACTAATTTTAAAATTAGCCGAATAATGATATCGTTAAGAGCTTAAATCGCCTGATTAGGTAAAAGGGTAATAATCACTAGAATTAATCAGTTTTAGGGGTAGTAATTAACAACTCATGGCGTGTTTAACTGAAATTTATATGGTGTGACCTCTTAGTTATTTCAGAGACGATGTAATTGAACTAAGCAGTTAACTAATGTGGTGCCTTATTTTTAGGAGAGTAGGAATTGATTGTATGATTTGAATAACAAAAATGAATAAGGAAAAAAAGAAAAAAAAAGTTTGCATTTAGAAGAGATATCAATGAGATTTTTCTATAGTGATCAAATATATTTTAATCACTTTAAGAGAAAAGTGGGTCCGCTGGGGTGGTACTCTTATGGCCACAATAAATAATAGACCTTCTCTACTATTTTTTAAATCAAAAATCATTTAAATGATTTTCTAAATTGTTAAAAATATTTTAAGAATTAATATTAAATATTTATGAAAATCTAAAAACAATAAAAATTATTTTAGAAATAATTTTTATTTTTATTTTTATAAAGAAAACCAGCCACCCTATCCCCGCCGATCTAACCTTCTCCCTTTCCTCGACACCTCATTCCCCCCTTCCGGCGTTCCCCAACCTAAACCTAACTCGAAACCCTTCCCCCCTTCCCCCACAACGAAGCATCCATCCTCCATTTCCCCATCCCAAAAACGAGTCGTTTTTCGGAGTAGGGGAAAGGAAGGAAGGCTATTTCGTGATGGGGAAAGGGAGGGGTGGGTTGTGGCCTACAGTTTAGGGTCGCGACAAGGGTAAGGGGGAATGAGAGGGGATGGGTCGGCCGCTGAGAGACGTGGGTCGCCAGTGGGTGTGGAGTTATGGGCGGTGGGAAGGGCAGGGTGGCTAGCTGGTGCTGGGGGTGGAGGTGGTGGTTGTTTTACTTGATTTAAATATTTTCTAAATTAATTTAATTATTAAAAAATTAATTACGAGTAAAAACTTTAATAAAAATAATTATTCTCTTTGATAATAACCAATATTATAGTTGGAGGGTCTTAAATTACAATATATACTATGAAATATTATTATTAGGGGTGCCAATTCGAATGATCATATCGAGTTTGGTGAGGTCGGGTTGAGTCGATTTTTAAAGTTGAGTCATACTAAATTATTATGTCTACGCGAGTCAAAATCTGAATCGGATATTTTTGGGTTGATTTCGGATCAGGGTCCAAGTTATAAATAAGAGGCTTAATTTTCTCTTTTTATAACCTCTCTATGTTAATACTCCACAAATTTTCTCCAATGTGGGACTTGCAAAAGAATGACTTATGTTTTTCTTTTTATAACTTCTCTTCATTGATCACTCCTAATTTTTTCCAATACGGGAGTTGAGCAAATCTTTTTGCTCAACAAAACTACTTTATGCTAGCTCTTTCTCACACATTTTTTACAAGATAGGATTTGCTATAGCGCGCGTGGTGGTCCATATTGTATTTTGGCTTCCCACTCTTTTGTTGTAAGTTGAATGACTGTATGTTTTTAATACTATGGAATAAGGTCTTGTTCACTACACCTTAAAATAAATAATATTCAGTTAAATAATTTCTGTTCGGTAAAAATAGTTTCACTTGAATAAAAATAATTTCAGTTCAATAAAAATAATTTAAGTTTAGCAAAAATAATTTTAGTTTAGTAAAAATAATTTAATTTGATAAAAATAAGGTGAAGTGAACAAAGCCAAATAGTAATAGCAATAGTAATAATAATAAGGCAAAATTGATCGTAATACCCTAAAGTATGGCTTAGGTGCAATGAGCACCCTAAACTATGTGTAGTAGCTAAAACACCACCAACTATGGTGTTAGGTGCAACGAGTGCCTTAAATTAAAATTTTCGGCCACTTATTTCATCAGAGGAGGTGAATCCATGTGTTCTAAGTGGATGGAAGACTACATAACTGTTATAGAGAGTGAAGATTCACCTCATCCCGGTGAAATAAGTTGTCGGAAATTTTCATCTATGGCATGTGATGCACCTAACACCATAGTTGGTGGTGTTTTGGCTACTACGCAAAGTTCAAGATGCTCAGTGCACCTAACCCATACTTCAGGGTGTTGCGGCCAATTTTGCCTAATAATAATAATAACAACATGAACAATAACTAATAGTTATAACAACTAACAACAACAATAATAGTAAGAGCAATTCGTAATATATATATTATAATTTTAAGGACTACTTGATATTGTCCAACTATAATATTGGATATTATCACAGATAATAATTATTATAATTAAATTTTGTAATCATGGTTAGTTTTTTTAATAATTAAATTAATTTATAAAAATTTAATTTATTAAATTAACTTATAGGCATGAATCGAAATTTGGATATCATGGGGGCTTTATTATTCAGCATATGCCTGGGTGTAGTGAAACATATGCTAGGGTTGCTAGGTCATCGCTCGAGGCGCCATCCCGGCGTCCGAGGGTGGTGTCAAGTAATCAAGTATGCAAGGTTTCCTGCATGACATATGAATGCATATAAAGAAGCTTGTCCATGGAAATAGTAAGGGAGAAGAGTAGGTCGTCGGCGGGAGAGGGTTTGGTTCTCTAGCGGGGGTGGGTCGGTGGTTGTTGGCGGGGTTGGGGGTTGGATTGCTGGAGAAAAGGGGTGGCTGTTTATTATTAAAAAATATTATTTCTAAAATAATTTTTTATTATATTTTGATTTTCATAAATATTCAATATTAATTTTTAAAAATATTTTTAACAATTTAAAATTATGTAAATTATTTTTACTAATATATAGGAAAGGGGTGGCTATTTTTTTTTCAATTTTTTTTTTCTAAAATAATTTTTATTATTTTATGGTTTTCCTAAGTGTTCAATACTAATTCCCTTCAAAAAAAAAAAAAAGTATTCAATATTAATTTTTATAATATTTTGTACAATTTAGAATTTTTTTTTTTATTAAACATAATTTTTATTAATTTATGCTTTTCATAAATATTCAATATTAATTTTAATAACATTTTTAACAGTTTAGAAAATCATTCAAATAATGTTTAAAAAATGATTATAAAAAAAAAAAATTTTAAAAAAAAAAATAAAGAGGGACCACATTTTTATTGGTGATTAGTAGCTTGATACAGAATATTCTATGGTGATAAAAAAAATTAATTGATTACCTTAGAATTTTCAGATGTGAATGATAATTCGCAAGTGAATACTTGATTTGAAAAAACCACTGTTTTGTTAAAATATATATATATATAAAAAAAAAATAAAAAAATAAAAAAAATAAAAAAAATTGTATCATACATACTCTCTCCATCCATATTTTTTTTGCCCCATTGTTAAAGTTGGGTCAATCTTTTAACACTTTGACCATAAATTCTCGTTATCTAAAATGAAGTATAATATAGTATTGTGAAATCTTTTTTAATCCGTCTTATTGTATATTTTATTAACTTTTTATAAATTTTTTTGTGTATGAAAATGGATATATAAACCTTTTAATATGTATCTTGGAGTTTGTGAAAAGTGAAATAGAGCAAACAAAAAAAAAAAAAAAAAAAAAAATAAAAATAAAAATAAAAAAGTAATAAATAGCAAGCATGTCCTTTTCCAATTTGCATCCTTGATTGCCATAGAGCAAACAGAAACAAGATTATTGCGGTACACTTTAACAAACATTTTATATCCCATTGCCTTCATTGGAGATATACAAGATACAACAGGGCTGCTCTGTTTATCTTGCGCTCTGATTCTCCTGAACAGAAGCTTAATGACACAGAATCCTACAATATACAAAAGTTAAACTACTCCGACTACGAACAGCAAACTGGCAGGTTGCTCCACAAACTTAATTACCATACAAGGAGGGGAATAACGGCTAGCACTAATTTTGTGCTAGGAGTAGATTGGACATCGAACAACTGCATTAATTAAACAGTTATATTCAGTACAACTTATATGATGACTGTCCTCAAAAGTCACTCGAAAACTTGGTGTACACTAGTCATAGATTGGAATTTCCTTTTTACAATTTTGTTTTTGGTCGCGTTACCAGAGCACTCTAATCATTACAGCACCCTGGTTTTGCATGAATAGCCTATGAAGAAGAGAAACTTTTAACAGCTTGCAATCCAACTTTATGTCAGCTATTAAGAAGAATACAAAACTAACTTTTAGTATATTCATGCTTAAGAGGCAGCTGTTGCATTTCTTCCCATTTCCCGTTGTCTGGCACGCTCCATCTTTCGCTTCCGCCATTCTTCCAAAGCTATTAAATATAAAGTACATTAGTGTTGCCAAAATAGAACACAAAACAGATGACAATGCTCACACTAATTTCTGAAGCAACAACTAGATACATGTACAATGGCTTTGTTATATCACTTTTATGCAAGCATAAAATGCCAATGACAAAACTTCAGTAGACAAAAGCCTAAATATGAATTGAGTCAAAATGCCCAGGAAGAAAATTGTTATAGATGTAGATTATTCCAACTAAGCTGAACAGCTTAGTTGGAAATATTTTACTATTTTGGTAGATTCATCAAACAGAATTTTCATATCCTTGCAAAGGTTGAAGCTACAAAAGTGAATAGAAAACAGTAAGGGATAGCTAGTTGCAGAAAGGAAAATAGTTTATTTAAAACCAGCTGTTCCATAAAAATATTATGAGGCAAACTAAACTTAATGTAGCTATCCAAATGACTCTTCGAAGTTAGAACCCAAAATTCAGATAATCTTGGACCTTGATAAAAGTTCTAGCAAATAAAATTCTAACATCTTTGAAAAAATGTGCTCTCTGTTTCCAGTGCTTCAGGCTATCAAGATAAGTATTAGTCTATCATCTGTAACTTTTGGTCGACTAGTTCTGGTTATGCTTATCCTTTCCATTGGAGAAGGAAGTTTTAGAACCTCCTAAAGATTGGAGGACTGGGGTTACTCAATATCAATTTATTGTATAAAACTCTCTTAGCAAAAAAAAAAGCATTTTGGATTCGTAAAAGAAACTGTCTACTTGTAAATTTTTTCATACTTGTTCTATGGACCCAATATCCAAATTTATATTTCAATTAACATAGCGATAGATTATCCAAACACAGCTTATCTCCTAAAACTATGTCCACTCATCAGTTTTTAGACTAATGTGGGACAAAGGAAGTATATCCTCTCCAGTTGAGCACAGTTTTCACAACTCTTATCCTCCTAGAACCTCATGGAGATTCAAGTTGAGTGTAAGAGCATAAGAAAGCGTAGGAATCGGGTTTACAAGTAAATCGAATTAGGTGCAACAATTAAAATCCAGAGGACAGGTGGGTTGTAGGTTTTGGCTTAAAGTTAAAGAGCCAAGATGACAGTTAATGGATGCACTTGCAAAAGGTCAGTGATCTAATGATTTCTGGACAGAGGAAATGAAACTCTGCTCTAATATGAAATGCTTTCCACAGAGAATTAGAGACTCAACCAGGCCATTCTTTTGCTTTACGACTTCAATTCCTACTAATGGGGGGATTGTGAGATCTCACTGTTAGGTCAGCTTATGTTGATTCAATGGAGAGTAATAGTCCAGAGTTCAGGAAGAATTAAAACAAGGTCTTCATCATGCTTGGGAGCACTTCTGGTACTTAGAAATTTTACCCAAGTGAAAACTATATGTATGGAGACTTGTGCATAGAGCACTAGGCCACCATCAGTTACTGTAGACTGAGGACGAACATCACTTATTCAAGGACAACTCAATTATTAAGTATATTTGAAGAGATTCTACTCGGTATCAATATCACTAAGAACAATACTACTCTAATTAAAAATTAGATTTGTAATTTTATCTCATTCTTCCTATTTCAAGAAGGATGATGAGCCTAATATCTTGTGCGCTACAGAATTCCAAATCACCGGGAGAGATAGATTCATCATAACGATATTGTCTACAAATTTGGATCTGTCAACACTTAACAGTCTTAACACAGGGAATGTAATGACACTTATTGATCATTTTTGAGAAGAAAGCCGGAGGGTACTGGAGCTTAAAAAGAGGATGCAACTGCTCTATAGTAAGGTATCTTAATCAATCAGGTTTCTGCTAGCTGGGAAACCAGTAGCTAATGAAGTAATCTTTGTTGTGGATGGTCCATGGACAAAAATGATAAGGGAATATTTGGCAGGCATTGGATGGTACTGTAGTAAATCGGTAGCAATTTGCGAAAGGAGAGAGTGTTCTAGCTGTTAATGCCATAAAGGCGGGGGGAATTTTCATGCTAAAACGTCAGCTGGAAGTGAAGAGAAGAGAGCTGGAGAAGGTGGATATTCGATCCGACTGCAAGGCATTATGAATTTCTTGGAAGAATAAAGTTGCTGGTGCGATTTCAAGCCTAAGAATATCAATTCATGCCCACTTAGCAGGAGCAGGAGCTTGTCATGTTAGCAGGAGCTTGTCATCTAGCTTTTCTATCAGGAAATCAAGGTTTGTTTGTTCTCATTTTTGTTTCTTGCTGTCAAAGATGAAATTACAAATCAACTGTTCTATTGACACAACGGCTCAATTTTCCTGGCCCATCTTAGAAACTGCAACATATCTTGGTCTGTTTAACATATGTCAGCATATGGGATAGTTAGGTCTTAAACAAGTGTAGTCGAGGAATATATAGATCTTAAAGGTTGTAATTCATGTCCATCCTAAAATATCTAACTGCCATTTAACAAGCATTGAGATGACCCTCCCATCGAAAGATGAAAGCCACACTAAATGAACACATCATCTATCTAGGAAAAAAAAAAAGTTTGTGCGAAAGGGGTCAGGAATTAGCTGACTATTTGCCTACCTTTTATGCTTGCTGCATCAGTAAAAGTGCGGGCGTTTAACCTCTTTGACAGATCAACTGCAGCAGTCTGCTTCGTCTCTGTATGTTGAACTGTCTCCGGTTCTGCATATGATTCTCGTTCAATTTCCCTGACCTAAATGCAAGAGATCACAAGTGGGTACTTTTAAGAATGAGAGATGACAAATCGACACTCATAAAAGAGATTTAGGGAAGCTACTCAGGTAACATCACACTGCCTTCTCAAACAGATAGAATCTCATTCCTACAGTTGTTCCCCTACAGCATAAGTCCCTAGATTCATATCAAAATAGCAATAGCGCAATTGAGGTATCAGTGACAGGACATTTGTGCATCGGAATCATATACTTCCTCGGATTCCCGAGGTTTGTCTACTTCAGCATATATGATTAACCTGCTAGCTACCACTATTCCTATCTAATGACAACAAAGAAGCATTTGATCCTGACGTTGACCAACAAAAGTAAACAAATTCAAAACCACAAAAAATGAACAAAATGCATCATTACAAATTGTAAAATTCTTCAAAAGACAAGCTCATAGAACATACTCTTCGGATCAGCTCCAACGGTTGCATAGCTCTCCGAAGTTCATCAGATTCCTTAACATACCTAAGCTGAACTGTAATAAATAGAATAATAAATCCTGAGTTGTAAGACTGCTATATCACAGAAAATAGTGAGCAGTATGACAAAAACCCAGATAAATTAAAGGAGAAAAGTAGAATTTCCTAACAACTTTTTTCAACAAACCCTGGTCATAAACCAATCAAAAAACGAATAATTCAGATGATTTGCAATCTCAATTGAATAATACAAAGTAAACTAAGACATAAATTTGCCGAAAATATAGAATCCTGCTCACTTTAACATTCATAGCTACAACAGTATAAATCACCCTTCTAACTTAGAAGAAATCAACCATTAGAATCATTGTAATTTGAGGGTATGTCATTGGCTAATTCAAAACCCACTGGACTCCGACTAATCTGGATTCGGACCGGGTCATGACCCAATGTTATATATGAAGAATGGATCTTTGGTATGTTGCAAAATAAACCAAAAAATCACTTGGTACAAAAATTAAATTAGAAAAAGAAAATAAAAACCTGAATTGGAGTGATCTGGAGGAAATCTTCGAGAAGAGTAGGGAGAGAAGAAGCCCTGAAGCAAGAAAAGGGCAGTAACCAAATTGATCAAACAAACAACAATTGTAGCATTTTTGAAGGAAAATCTCAACTTCCATGACTGTTGTTGGCTCTCCATTTCTTTGCTTTCAGCTTAATTAATTTTTGGGGGTATAATAGAAGGTTGGTAAAATACAAAAATGGAAGAAATAGAGAAAAGGGAGTTTGTTTGTCCCACATCGGAAGAAGAAGAAGAGTAGGGTGGTTTGGAGTTGTATAAGTAGAAGTTTTAAAGACTTTATCAAACTGCCTTAAACTAATGAGTAAGGAAAACAAAGCGGGCGGTGAGAACCGACCGCAGCGTCTATCAATAAGAATTGGTGCGCAATAATTTTTGGAGGGGTTAAAGGCTAGCCAAGTTGAGACGCTGCTTACTTTTGCAGAACTCACTTGTGCAGGCCTCCCAAGCCCACCTAATTCTAGTTTGTTAAATTGTAAACAAATAACAATTTCTTAAATAATCTTATTTTTTCGAAATTTGGTAAAAATTCCTATTTTTGAGCTTTTAAATCTACAACTTGTTTAACAGGTTAATTTTATATAAATCAAGAGTCTTACAATGTCACCTTCATTTCAAATCCCGAATATAAAAGTTTAAAACGATTAGATCTTAGCACAATTTGACTCTCGCATTTATCCAAGTTTTGGGGTTAACAATAAATGATTATAACATTACAGATGGTTATAAATGGTCATGAGTTAATGCCTAAAGTTCATTGGTCTATTTGGGTTTGGAATAGATATAACACTTCAAATCATTCCTTCATTTCTTGGTTGGTGGCTTTGGATGAACTGAAGACGAGGGAAAAAACTATGCAGATTTGAGATTTGCACAGATGACATTTGCTTGATGTGTGGGCCTCACATAATCTACCAGCCATTTGTTCAATTCTTCACCCATCATTTTGTTAATAGTTGATATAATAATATATGTACTTGGGTGGGAATCAAACTAGATAATACAAATTTTTTTAATGTTGTAAAGTATTTTGGCTATGAAGATTTTGGATTTGCCGATGGTCAAATAATTTTATCTTATGGTGATTATTCTTCTTTAATTTTTTTTTTTGAATGAATTCTTCTATAATGTTTAATTTAGAAACATTTGTAGGTTTTTTTTCAAGCTTTCGATCTTGCCGTGAATACAGAAAAGACAACAATCTACTTTCGGAATGCACCTAAGTGTTTGCAGCAAGATGTTTTACAACTGCCTAGTTTTGTCAAGGGTAACTTCCCCATCTACCCTAGAATTCCTATAACCTCTAAGAGAATGTTTGTTAAAGATGGTGATGTTCTCATTGATAAAGTTTGTAGAAGATCCTTAGTTGGTCTAGTAGAAACATGTTTAGGTGGATTCATTCTTGTTGTCCTTGAATTACATATGTAGCAGGATTGGGCTTAAATTTTCCTTTCTTTTGTATTTTAGTTAGGGTTACGTCTGACCAATTTTATATATACGATCTCTCAACTATGCATAGCTTATTAATTATTTATGGGAAGGGAGACATATATATACTACCTCCTGAACATATTATATGCAACTTTGGAGATCTCACAAAATCCAAGACAAAATTTTCATAATAGTGATTTACTGGATTAAAGAGTATGTAATTAAGGGTAGGAGAGAGAATGGAGATAATTAACCACCACCACCAACAACAGTCACCCCCACTAGGCTACCACCATAGCCTAACTGTAGCCTCGTCGGCACCACCTCCACTCACCCTAAACCACCACAAAACTACCCGACTTGCCCGAAAGCACCCCTGAACCAACCCGAAACTACCCCCACTCACCCCGAAACTTCGGAAATCATCTCCCAGTGAACCCAATACACCTCGAACCCACCCTTACTCACCCCAAACGCCCTGAAGCCACACCACCATTCACCTGACCAACCATCGTCGAACCCACCTCGAAAACCCCCTAAACCAGTCGAATCAACTCGCTGAGGAGCTCGATTTCTTGCTCATCCTTACTCACTAAAACATCGGCATCGAGTGGGGTGAAATCCGACATATTCTGGGAATAAGTTATTAAATCATGAATAACAAATATATATAGGAAGTTTTGCCATCAAAAACTCCTATTTTACGTGAGTTGGATATGAGTGGTTTCCTAAGTTAGTGGGATAATGGGTAGTAAGTTTCCTTTATCACGGGAAACTAATTTCCAAGATAAATGGACCACTTAACTTAGGGTTCATTTGGCATTGCTGTGGTTTTCTGTTTTTTGGTTTTTTGTTGTATAAAAGTATATTATATATGTTACATAATGAATCAAAAATTATTTAAACTTATTAAAATCATAATAATTTTGAAAACTGACAATAAAAAAGTGGAAACACCTTTTTCTTGTTTCCTATTTTTGGTTTTTAGTTTTCAAAAAAACAGAAAACTAAAAACCAAAAATGATGCCAAACAACCCCTTAATTGATAATTATCTATTTTCAAAATAATTCAAAATATATCCAACATTCTCCCACTTGGTCCATTTAAACAGAAAACTCAATATATGAATCATAGTGAGGAATTCCCTAATAACGAGAACTAATCTTCCATGTATCACAATATATTTAGTTTTTCACCACTCATATAACGTAATGAGTAAACCTCATGTTCACTCTAGGTCAAATAAAATGACATTTCTTATTGAAATAACTAAATTTCCAAAAGTATGTACATAAATTCAAATAATGCAAGAAATATCAAAAACTTATTGAAAAAGGTTTCAATACAACAAGTAAATGTTTCACATGACGGAACCAAGTCCCATCTTTTCTACATGACCCTTGAAACCATTAACTGGCATGCCTTTGGTCAAGGGATCAACAATCATCAATCCAGTACTAATGTGTTCTATGATCACTTTCTTTTCTTGAACACGTTCCTTTATGGCTCGATACTTTATGTCAATGTGTTTACTTTTACTCCCACTCTTATTATTCTTAGCCATAAAAACTGTAGCTGAATTGTCACAATACATCCTTATTGGATGAATGATAGAGTCAACAACTCTTAACCCAGATATGAAACCTTTTAGCCAAACACCATGTGAGGTAGCCTCGAAACAAGATATGAACTCAGCCTTACTCCCACTCTTATTATTCTTAGCTATAAAAACTGCAGCTGAATTGTCACAATACATCCTTATTGGGTGAATGATAGAGTCAACAACTCTCAACCCAGATATGAAACTTTTTAGCCAAACACCATGTGAGGTAGCCTCGAAACAAGATATGAACTCACCCTCCATAGTAGAAGTAGAAGTTAAGGTTTTCTTCGCACTCCTCCAAGAGACGACACCATCAGCTAACATGAACACATATCCTGAGGTGGATTTTCGTGAGTTAATGCAGCCACCTTAATCGGAGTCAGAATAGCCTACAACTTCAAGATCTTCTGTTCGTCTATACATAAGCATGTAATCCTTGGTACCCTGAAGGTATCTTAACACTTTCTTTGCAGCCTTCCAGTAATCAAGACCTGGGTTACTCTGGTATCTTCCCAATACTCCAACAGCATATGCAATGTCAATTCTAGTGCAAACCTGAGCATATATAATGCTTTCAACAACTGAAGCATAAGGAATATTTCTTATTTGTTCCCTCTCAAGGTCATTCCTGGGACATTGGTCCAAACTGAACCGATCAACCTTTACAATAGGTACGGTGCTACACTTGGTGAATAATATTTCATATTAAATCTTTCAAGTATTTTGTTGATGTAGGCCTCTTGAGATAGACCCAAAATACATAAAGATCTATCTCTATGTATCTTAATGCCAATGACATAAGATGCCTCACCCATATCTTATTATCTTTCATATCAAAACTACTTGAAAGAAATTGTTTCCCCTCATGCAACAACCCTTTATCATTAGTTACTAGGAGAATATCATCCACATATAACACAAGGAAACATATCTTACTCCCACTAACCTTGTGGTATATACATTGATCCATGATGTTTTCTTCAAAACCAAATGAAGCTATCACTTTATGGAACTTCATATACCATTGGCGAGAAGCCTGTTTCAGTCCATATATGGATTTATTAAGCTTACAAACCAAATGCTCACCCTTTTCAGAGAGGAATCCTTTAGATTGTCTCATGTAAACCTCTTCCTCTAAGTCACCATTTAGAAAAGCTGTTTTCACATCCATTTGATGTAACTCAAAGTCGAAATGAGCTACTACTGCCATAATCACTCGAAGAGAATCCTTTTTTGATATAGGAGAAAAGGTCTCCGAGTAGTCGATTCCTTCTTTTTGAGTGCACCCTTGAGCAACAAGTCTAGCCTTACGTCTCTCGATGTTGCCTGATGAGTCTTTCTTTGTCTTGAAGACCCATTTACATCCATTGGCTTTTACACCATTGGGCAACTCAACAAGGTCCCAAACTTTATTAGACGTCATAGAATTCATCTCATCTTTCATGGAACTTATCCACAAGTCCAAATCCTTTGAACTTGTGGCTTGTGAAAACGTAATTGGATCATTGTCAGCTTCAACATTATAATCCGGTTCTTGTAAATACACCTCAAAATCATCAGAAATAGCTTATTTTCTCACTCTAATGGATCTCCTTAAAGGAACTTGATCAATGTAGTGATCATCCAAATGTTCCTCATTTGTATTATTATCCATTAAATCATTATCAGCATTTTGTGGAACTTCATTGGCTATTGGTTATCTTACGTCCGTTTGAACTTGAGGGATGTGAACAATAACCATCTTATCACTTGAATTAGAAGGTGGAACTTCAATGTGATCCTTTTTAGGAACATTGCCCCGAAATTGACAACTCCCACTAACTAAGTCATTCTCAAGAAATTTTGCATTTCAAGATTCCACAATTCTGGTGCTATGAGATGGACAATAGAATCTATACCCCTTAGACTTCTCGGCATATCCAATGAAATACCCACTTATACTCCTTGGGTCAAGCTTCTTTTCTTGTGGGGTTGTAAATTCTTACTTTAGACGGGCATCCCCAAATGCGCATATGGCGCAAACTCGGTTTCCATCCTTTGAACAACTCAAAAGGCATCTTAGAGACAGTCTTAGAAGGAACCCGGTTTAATATATACGCTACCGTCTTAAGAGCTTCAATCCACAAAGATGGTGGAAGTGTATCATTGCTTTGCATACTTCTAACCATCTCTATTAAGGTCCTATTTCTTCTTTCTGCCACACCATTCTGATCTGGAGAACCAGGCATGGTGTATTGGGCAACAAACCTATGCTCTTGAAGAAATTTTGCAAATGGACCACATGCTTGTCCATTCTCGGTGTATCTACCATAATACTCCCCACCTCTATCTGATCTCACGGTCTTAACGTTGCTTACCACATTGTGTCTCTACTTCGGCCTTAAACAATTTAAAGGCGTTCAAAGCTTCATCCCTGGAATGAAGTAAGTAAAGATACATGTATCGCGAAATAATCATCAATAAAGGTAATGAAGTATTTCGGATCTTTAGCGTTCATGTCCGGACAACAAATATCCGTATGTATGATTTCTAATAGGCCAGAACTCCTCTTAGCACCCTTTTTAGATTTGTTAGTTAGCTTTCCTTTAATGCAACTAACACATGTCTCAAAATCAGCAAAGTCTAGAGTATCAAGTACCCCATCCTTTACTAACCTTTTGACTCTCTCAATGGAGATATGTCCATATCTCCGGTGCCATAGCATAGAGGATTTTTCATTCATAATGCATCTTTTTAAACCAATATTAACATGCAAGGAATTATGAGTGATATCATTTTGCAATTTAAGACAATATAAACCATTAGACAAAATACCATAACCAATAACTTCAGAATTTCTTGATAAACTGAAACCAGAATCTGAAAAATTAAAGGAAAATCCCAAAGGTACAAGTCTTGAAACTGAAATAAAATTTCTAGAGAAATTTGGAACATAAAATGTCCTTTCTAAATGTAAAATAAAACAACTACTTAGAGTTAAGCTGCATATCCCAACTGCTTCCACATGCGAACTCATCTTGTTGCCAGAATAGATGTTATGTTCACCGCCCATTGGTTTCCTTAGGTTTGTCATACTCTACAAGGTATTCGAAATATGGATTGTAGTACCAGAGTCAATCCACCATGTATTAGAATTAACATCAACCATATTAGATTCATAACAAACAAATGCTAGAGAATTACCTTTCTTCTTAAGCCATTCCTTAAACTTGGTGTAGTCTTTCTTCACGTGTCTCTTCTTTTTACAAAAGAAACATGTGGACTCCTTCTTAATGGATGACTTTGCTGGAATCTTTCCCTTTCCCTTTTCCTTTTCCTTAGTGTGATCTTTTTTTTTTCTTTTCAGAAGTTGTGAGATTCACCTTTTCACCCTCTTCCATACCCAGTCTTCCTTCTTCTTGAACACGCATGTTCATAAGTTTATTAATTGACCATTTATCTTTATGTGTGTTGTAATAGACTTTAAAAGGGCCGTATTGATTAGGAAGGGTGCACAGAATAAAATGCACTAGGAAAGAGTAAGACATGGTAATTTCCAAATCCTTAAGTTGAGCTAGTATATCCCTCATGATATAATCACACACTCCCTTGGTCTCAGTGAGCTTCATGGATGAAAACTGCATGATTAAGGTGCTAGCAAGAGCTTTGTCAGAAATTGCAAACTGATCATCGATGGCCTTAATGAGTTATGCTTATCGACATAACCACAAATGCTAGCACATATTTTAGTCTTTATGAACATAACGGAGAGACGGTTAGACCTCTCCCACTTTTCATAAAGACTAATTGCATCTTGAGTGCTATCCTATATTAGGGCAGGTGGTTCGTCTTTACTAATAGCATAGTCAATATCCATCCATCCTAATTGCAGTAGCACTCTTTCTTTCCACACCTTATAGTTATCACCCCTTAGTTCAGGAATGTCACATTTGACATCAGAAATATTTCCTGGTAAAACTACTGCAAAATTAAATAAAAATAAAAATGCTTAATTTCAATATAGACTGTAAAATAAAATCATGCTTTACCAATGTAAATCATGCAGAAAGTACATAAATCTAGTGACATAAAACTTGCATGTGGGCTAAATTTCTACTCAATTAGATAAATACTCCTTTTGTTTCAATATGATAGTCCCATATGGAATCAATCACATAAAATAAGAAAAGATAAATATTTGGAATCTAACATTAAAGTAAAAAACAATTCATTAATAGTTTTGCCTTATTTAAATTGTTTTGATGTTTTATAGGAAACCGTCGACCATAATTGCATAATTCAAGGGAATAATTTCTTTACTTAGAGTCATGTTATAAGTTCACAATCAATTGACTTAACCAATCATAATTTAATATGTATAAAATAGGAAATAAGAACTAAGTTAAAAGTGAAAAACATTCAATATGGATAGATCTTTTTGATACGCCCAAAATAGTATATGGGACTAACAAATTGAAACGAAGGGAGTATAGTATAATAATCATACGGTGAAGCTATTAAATTGTATTAATTTCTTAATTTCCCGTGAGATATTTAAGAAATAAAGTTTAATACTTCACTCTAATTAATCATTCTAATATAATAAAATTCCTGTGGGTAAGGCCCCGTTCTCTTCACCTTATTGTTGCTGAACTGAAATTATTTTTACTGAAAGAAAATTATATTTGCTGAACATAAATTATTTTTACTGAACTTAAATTAATTTTACTGAATTGAAATTATTTTTACTGAACTGAAATTATTTTTACTGATTTTCTATTATAATTCTTCTTTAAGAAAACTGAATTTTACTGAATTGAAATGGAAGACAGGAAGAACGAAGAAGAAGAACCCAATTTAGGGTTTTAATCCCAGAAAAATTTGGGGAAATGTTGGCCCAGATTTTTTTTTTTCAATTTTAAAGCTGGGTGATTGCTGATTGGAGGATTGAAATAATTTTGGTGGGACTACTCAATTTAATCTAGTTAGATTAAGTGTTTTAATAACCTTAGCTTGGGCACTATACTTTTGAGCTTCTGGGCAAAGTAGAGTAGATTGCAACAGAGCAGAGCTAGCCGAGCCGAGCAGAGAAGATTTTATTATTATTATTATTATTATTATTATTATTATTATTATTATTATTATTAAGATTATTATTATTATTAGATGTAAGCCCGTGCGATGCACGGTTCTAGTAAATCATTTTATTTAATTTAAAATTTTGTAAATTTATGAAGATCATTCATTAAATATATGGATAAAATTCCTAATATCATAAGATAATTTTTTAATTTTGACCCTAAAGTTATCTTTTGTTGTTTTATTTATTTTATGTGATGCTTGAATTTAAAATCCCAAACCTTATTCACTAATTTTGCTTATGTGACAATTTAAATTTTTAATTCAAAAAAGAAATGACAAATCTCGTTTTTTATTGATCAATATAAGTCTTTTGCCTATGCGTTTATTTAATATACTCGTTCTGTTTAAAATGTTAGTCTCATTTATAATCGTATAACTATTAAAAATTATGGGGAATTAGTCATATGAGATATAGTTTTATTCGTCTCGATGAGTACATTATTAAAATTAAACTTTTATAATATTTGTTAGGGAGAGATTAAAGATATTTGCGATCAAAAATTTGCATCCATATATGTAAAAAAGATAATTATTACTCTTTTTTTAGAAGATAATTATTGGGTTTTTAAAAATAATTTAAATTTTAATTATTTTCTATTCGTTGTTTTTACCTATGTGTCAAAATTCTTAAATCTTATTTGTCACTTTGCTTAGGTGGCAAGTAAATTTTTTATTTCTAAAATAAATTATTAATCTAATTTTTCATTGGACAAAATAATACATTTTCTTACGTGGCGCGCCAAATTCTCCCGAAAAATGCCTACTTTATTTGTATATATTAGATTAGATTTTATTATATTAGAGAAGAATTATTATTATTATTATTATTATTATTATTATTATTAGTACTTTTATTATTATCAGTATTATATTATCGCATTATTATTATAATAATTAAATATTAAATATTAATTATTATTATTATTATTATTATTAAAAAATATTATTTATTATTATTATTATTATTAAATATTAAATATTTATTATTATTATTGTTAAAAGTTAATAACTATTATTATCTTTAAATATTAATTTTTATTATAAAAAAATCAATTATTATTATTATTGTTATAATAATAATTATTATTATCTTTAAATAGTAAATTTTATTATAAAAAATCAATTATTATTATTGTTATTTTTAATAATAATAATAATTATTATTACTACCATCATTATTATTATTATTATTATTAAATATTAATTTATTATTATTATTATTATTAAATATTAATTATTTATTATTATTTTAATTATTAAATATTAATTATTATTATAATAATTTAATATTAATTATTATTTTTAAGCAGAGCAGGGAAGAGCAGAGCAGATTGAAGCAGAGCATGACTCAGCAGAGCAGAGCAACTCTAAAGAACAGGACCTTAGTTGTCTAACTAAGTTATACAGAAATTTAGTAAGGATAAAATAATAATTTCATTCATTTAAAATTTTTTACTAAAATTAGAAAGAATGGAAAAGTTGCATCTAATGTGAAGTTTCTATTTTTAACAAAAGTTGCATATAATATGTTCCGGAGGTAGTATATAACTTTAATGAATGCTTGTGCCTATTGGGCCAACGGGTGTAGAGAAAGGCTTTTAGTGTTTTGGGCATAAAAGATGGAATTCAATGGAACAAGACAATAAAGGTAAGATGGTTTGACAAGTAGTTATAAAGGCTGACTTAATGTGGCTGAAATGGGTTCACGATGTTATAATGTTTTTATTAGGGAAATTTTGCAAAAAAAGAAAAATTACCTTTTTATTAGAAATTTTTTATAAGAAACCACTTTATAACTTTTATTTTGTAATGACACAACTTAATTATTTCTTTTTCGCAATGACACACCTTTGATCGGAAAAGAGAGTTTGTCCTGTTTCCCGACGTTGACCCGAACATGTGCGAGGCACGTGACCTCTTAAAACCACTCTCCAACTACGCCACTGATAACATGATAATATACACCTTTTATATGCCATATTATGATTTTTGTCGTGTTTTCTTCATACATTTGCTTATCTAAGCATCATTTTATTATATATTTTGACATTGCTCTCTGTGGGATCTTTTTTTTTTGTTTTGTAGGAATAAGCTATTGTGTGAGTTGAGCTATATATTGGAGATGTTTTAATATGACAAAGAGAAGGAAATTTATTGAAAAACATCCAAGAAAAGCTTGCCCCGCAACCAAGTTGTGGTTTGCTACATTCCTCCACAACCTACCCCTGGCTAGCACGCCAAACGGAAGAAGAAGAGTGGTGTGGCAGCCCACTCCACAGCCCGCCTGTGCCCGACAGAGGAGCGCCACAACCAGGTTATGGCCTGCTCGTGATTGGTACTTTGTACACGAAGTTGGGCTCATTTTGGGTGATTTCTCGGGAGTTCTAATTGTATTCAACTTCTCCAATATTATATTTTGCTCTTTGCTTATATATAGCTAGTTATTAGGGATAATAAAGGGGGTAGCCGCATGATACAAAACTAGGAGCAGCAACCCCATATAACTAGTTAGTTGTTTTTTTTGATTATTTCTTTTTTGCTTAATTCTCTTTTATTTATTATGTGTTTCTAGTCTTATTTTCTATTTAAGTTAAACCCTAATATGATTAATACTTGATTTATTGTTTTAAATTCTCAATTAATTGTTTATACGGTTCATACTTAATTGATTACGTTTAAGTCAATACTAGATTATGGATAATTGATATTGTTATTATTCCAGCATTGTCTTGATCGCAACAGGAGTTGGGTTTTGATAGATTTGAATAGATCAATTAAGGGTTTGAAATTCTCTACGAAAGTAGGTAGAATGAATTGTTAGGAAATTAGGGTGCTGAACTTAATGTTTTTAATAGGTTTGATTGTTAATAGGGAAGCCATTCACAACTCAGGAGAGATCTTTGGTATTTTATAGGGTGTACCTTTCTTTGTGAACATATAATTAATTGGTTGGGGTAAGAATTTGTCTTGTATTGATTATGCTAGTGGTGATACTTAATTCTAGATGTTCTTTTTATTTGATTTTCTTGCTTTAGTAGTATAATATTTTCAACCCTATTTTGATTGACTCGACTAGTTATAATTCATAGCAACTCAACATTAATACTACTTTCTCTATAGGATCGACCCTGACTTACCCTACTACATATTAGGAAGATTAGTTAGGCTTTTATATTTTTATTAGGTGTGCGACCGCCTATTAAAATTTTGGCACCGTTGCCGGGGAAGGTGACGGATTGATTTGGTGTGCTTAGATCTAATTAGTTTGAGTTTGTAATTATTTCTATTTCCCTTTTTTTTATTTATTTATTTGTCCCTTGTTCATATTATTGTTTTATCATGGATTGGAATCAATACAATGGTGAGTATTCTTATAATTATCAACAGACAATGGTTATAATGCGTGGAATTATCATGTTTCTAATTTTGATTCCTCTTACCAAAATTTCTAGGATAGTCGATCTTGTTTAGGGTAAAAAAAATACCCCAACATGTGGTCCAATCTCGTAGTGACATGTGGTCCAATTAAAGGGTGACACATGTTCCTATGAGAAGATGACATGTTTCAGGGCATAAAGCGCACTTGAAAAGAGAGTAAAGGGCCTCATTACATCAATAGGCCCAAATCCCGAGAAAGCCACCAACGGTGCTCTAGGTGGACACGTGCCCAATCCTGATTGCACCGTCAATTAGGGCACGCCATCTTAGGTCACTAACCCTAAATGGGCACATTTCCCCACCCCTATAAATACCTCAATCATTTATGATGGGAGGGGTGGACTGTGACATAACATCAAAAAGAGCATAAAAGAGCTTCAACTTCTCTCTACTTTCTCACTCTAAAGATTTCGTTTTCCGATCACTAACTTGATAGTCGGAGGCATATATTCCGTCAAACGGAATTGTTCCATGTGTGGATCCAAGGGTTCTGCTGGCACAAGCTGGGTCCCGTTGATGACCTACGCAAGGTAACACATGTGAACTGCCCTCGGGGGTGGCTCGAGGAATCCCTATTCGATGCTTAAGTTATAATGTGTTTAGAGAGAGAAAGTGTACTTAGAGAGATGTAGAGAGTGTAATAACTTATGTGTCTAACCTCTTTTCCGTTGTACTTTATCCTCTATTTATAGGTGTACGATCTCCTTTGTGGAGAGTCTTACTTGGTCAGCCTGCGGGCTGACTTTGTCGGGCTAGTGAGCCCTTCTGATTATTCTTCTAGGGGTGAGTGCGCACCCCGTGAACCAGTCTAGGAGCCTGGTGATAGCTCAACGGGAGCTATCCTATATAACTAGCTCCTCAAGAGGTGGTATAAGGTTACTCATGCCGGCTCTTGTTTGCGCGGTGTAGCCTTTCTTAATGAGTCCAACTGGAAGAAATAGCTCAGCAGGAGCTATCCCTACAACTAGCCCCTCAAGAGGTGGTATGAGGACACTCATGGCAGCTATTTTGAGCGTGTAGCCTTATCGGCGGTTGCTCAACGAGTCGTATGGCTAAATTACCTCGTGCACCTCTAGCCCCTCAAGTCTTTAGATTGACTACGCGATTCTGAGACTTGAGAGGTCACGCTGTAAGTTGGTGGAGACGCGTTGTGCTATTGCTTGTTGATAGTGGCACTCTTTTGCCTGTGATGTGCATGTCTTTTGTGTATCAGGGAACATTTAATTTATTCCTGCTGATGTTAGAGGGATAATTGATTTTCTGGAAGGAACTTGAATTGTTCCTTTTGGGCTTTGAGACATGACGAGTCTACGAGGAGAAATTTCGATTACTCCTGTTGAAATCTGAGAAATGACGAGCTTATAGGGAGGAATTTCGATTACTCCCGCTGAAATCTCTCTCTCTCTCTCTCTCTCTCTTTTTTTTTTTTTTTTTTTTTTTTTTTTTTTTTTTTTTGCAGGAACAATGTTTTGCATGAGTGGGACATGTGTCAGTCATCTGAGGGTCAGTTTATTTTTACTGAAGTGACATGGCGGTTTGGCTTTATTGCCTACTCAACCGCCCATTTACTTCCCCATTTAATTCACTATCCCCTTCCTTTTCTTTTTACCTTCTTCATTTTTTCATCTTCCTCTTTCCTTTTTCAAATTTTTCGCCTTTCACCTTCTTCACAGACGTGGTCGTTCCTCCATTGTTGGTGTAAGTTCTCATTTCTCTCGTCCTTGTTTTTGTTCCACTTTTTTGTTTTGTTTGTTTGTTTTTCCTTACTCTTCATTTTTGCTGAGATTTCTTGCTTTTTAGATTGCAGTTTGAAACCTTGTTCTTTGCTTGGCTTCCTGGTGTCGCCATTGTTGTTGTGCTTCGTTGCTTTTGCAATTTTTTATCGTAAAGGTACTTTCTTTGTGCCTTTTCTTGTGTGTATGTGCCCAATTTTATTTCTTTTAGCCTTTTTTCTTCGCAAGGTTGCGTCTTTTTGATCAATTTTGATTATCTCTGTCCAATTCATCCCCTTCTATTGCTGTATTTGTACTCGCAATTCTTTTCTCCCAATTCTTGCGTTGCTTTTTCTACGCTTGTTCTTTTGGGATTTGACTGATCCTTGATTTTTGGCACCCCATCTTCTTCATCTTCTTTGGGGGGCTTTTTTGTCTTTGTAGATTTTAGAATGTCCGATACTACTGATAGTCAAAATATGAGTGAGCCTTCTGTGGTCACTGAGTCAGGCTCTCCTTCTGAGTCATCTCACTCGGGTGAGCGTTCTACGCGCACTTCCTTTATTTCTCCTACTTCTCCCCCCCTTCCTTTGTAAATGGTTATGACTTTCGATCGCGCTCCTGCTGAGAGCAGGGCGAGTACTGCTGCGACTCCTCCTACTGCACCTAGATCGGGTAGTAGTCGTCCTGCTAAGGGCAGTGCTTTTCGTCCTTTTCGGTCCAGGCGTCGTCCTGATTTCTTTGACCCTTATTGCGAGCGGGTGCTTATTTAGGATGGGATTCCTTTACCCCATCTCACCCATTTAAGGATGCGCACGATGCGCCATAAGTTATTAGCTGACCAAGTCAAGGCTAATCCTCCTGATGTTTCTCTTGTTAGCCCCATTCCCCATGTTCAGCCTTTAAACAATTTTGCTTAGCTTGATGACATGGCTGATGTGAATCGGTTTAACCATTATGTAGTGCGGGGTGGCAGCGCTACAACTTCTTCACCATCTCCTTCTCCAACTGCTGCGAATATGAGTGGGTGGCTGAATCTCCCGGTGGGCGTGCTTTTTACGACTGTCAGCCTATTTACGTGGAGGAGCATGTTGAAGAGGGTAAATCTGAATTCTTTCTGGACGAAAGGTGTCATGGCCCTAAAAATTGCGTGTTGGACTCCAACTGGTGTAAGGACGCAGGGAAGTTGAATCTTGCTGCTGTGGGACAGAAGTTCTATGGGTTTAGTCAGGGCTACAAGCTAGTTTTGCTGGCTGAGGGGTCCAAGCTATCTGCTCCTCCTGCTGGTCAAATTGCTGTCTTTGCTTATCAACTAGACTTGGGCTTGAGATTCCCCCTTGACCCTACTTTGGACAAGGTCTTTTGTGCCTTTAATCTTTGTATTTCTTTGCTACACCCTGCTTCTCTGCACACTTTGATATGTTTACTGTGGTTCCTGCAATTTTGGAGGTATCCAGAATCGCTGCATCTATTCAAGTCTCTGATGAGCCTGAAAAGGTCATATTCTAGTTCTGAATCTGGGTGGTATTACGTGGCTCCCAAAGAGGGCAGAGTCCTGTCTTACCCTAAGCTTGGTCACTTTAGGGACTGAATTGGCAAGTTCTTCTGGGTTGCAGCGCCTTCCTCTTTTGCTGTGCCACGCAATTTTCGGGAAACAGATGCTTTTGATATGCTGTAGGGAGCAGGCACAGGTGATGCGAAGTTTCCCAAGTTCTGGCTGCCCAACTCCTTGTACATTGTGGGCAATGCCCAGCTTTCTGCTATGTGCTTGTGTTCTACCCATGAGCCTGGTAAGCCTTGTCTTCTTTTTATTTTATTATTTTTAAGTGTTTTTCTTCCTTTGTTTTTGTCTATGACGCGCTCTTATGCTTTTTGCCTTTTCTCCTTTGCTGCCTGATTTTCAGGTTATGACAAGCTGGATAGGCGCATTCTTGGGCTGAAAGACTACTGAAAGGATCTTGTAGGGAATAATTCAAGCATCCCACACTTGAGCCCCACTGTGATCACACACTTAAGCATGGTGGCGTCCAAAAGGAAGGAAGCTAGAGCAAAAGAGTCACCAACAAGTTTTAGGAACTTGTAAACCGTTCACCGGGTGAAGGTTACACCCCTTCACGATCTATGAGATCGCTAACTCCATAGTGGTCCTGAACCATGACTGGATATTCGGGGATGAAGGTACAAATCCAACCAAAAAGAGATTGAACCTGCCCTACATATAGGCCTCTACTTTATTCTTCTCATATTCATGTGCGCTTTCTGACTAACATACAATCAATAGGTCAATCTTAAAACCTGTTTAATCTATGTTGGTTGATTATTACTGTGCAAACAAATCTATTATTGGCGATCACTTAAATTAAAATCATATTAGCCTAAATAAAATTATTAATTATCTTATCAAGCGTGATTTCAAGTACAAATTCCCTTTAAACCTGCAAGAGAGGGCGTGATCAAGTAATAACAATAATATCAAGCAACATAATAACAACAATCATCATAATAATATCCTCATCAAAGCATAATATTAGCAAGACCCTAGGCGTGATACTAACATGATTAATAATAAATCCTAGCATGTCACTAAACATAAAGATCAGAGCTTTAACCCTAACATGATAGAAGAAAATAGGAAGCAACCTAACATGATACTAGAATGCAATAAATAACATCCTAACATGATACTAGGAATTAATATAATTTAAGCATGCTTTCTAAAGATATATAGCAATAAAACAACTTACTTTGTTGCCTCGTATCTCTTTCTATAAAACAATACACACGTCAGTAACTTCAAGGAAAATATCAAATCAAACAATTAATTTAAATAATTGACATAGGGATTTGGGACCAAACCCTCAGAAATTATCAACCTTTCACGTCTAGGGCGAGGCAACTTCGAGCTTGGTTAGGTGTGTCAAAGACTCGTGAATGCGGTATTGTATTTTTGAAAAGGGAAGGCTTAGAAAGAGGGAGAAAGAACAAGCTTCTAGCTTTAGAGAGAGAGCATAGAATTAGATGATTGTTGATGATTGAAAACGGGGAAATAATGCCCCTATTTATAGAGAAAACATCCGGAACGTTTAGAAAAGAGTCGGAATTCGACTCAGAGTAAAACTGCCTCTATCACGATGCGATAGGCCTATCACGATGCGATAAGCCTATCGCGCCGCGATAGACTCATCACAGCGCGATGGTGCGGCTACGATAAAACAGCTGTACAGAGTCCCTCCCCTAATATAATTAGAAGATTAGACTTCGTGTTTATCCTTAATTTAAGATCAGTTAATCATTAAAATATTTGTTTTATCCCAAATTAAAATTCATTATCTTTTCTAAATAAAATATAATAGTATAATTATTAATCCTAATTCCATTAGAACTTAAAATAACCTTCTAGATTATTCTAGAAGATTAAATTCAATCCTAATAACTTTAGCAATAATGATTAATGGGTCCTCCACTTGATCATTGGGCCATATATAAAATCATTTTGGGCCCAGTTTAGTATTTTGGCCATAACTTCCTCATTATTCATCGGAATTGAGCTTATAATATATCGTTGGAAAGCTCTTTTTGAGCCCCATCCAACTACACAATTATTGGACCCATATCATGGACCAAATTAAACTGGACTGGATATTTTCCATAAGTAAGGTAAGAAAAGAAATTTTTTCAAAAACAGAAAGAAGTATTTTTATTAAAAACAGGTGCATCACGAGACTCTTTCACATTTCACCTCATTCGATAATCAATGACGTGAATGATATTCATCACTGGGTTTGGTTTTTTGGGGAGACACAATCAGGTGTCTACAGAAGCCCCCACTTTGACTGAGTTTGGAGAAACGTAAGTTTCGAAAACAAAAGTCAAAGTAGTGATAGGGACAGAGAATGATTCAGAATGTTCTACGATCCTAAATCATTCTTGTAACGTCGATACCTGCAAACTAGCGTTAGTTTAAACAGATAAAGGAGTTAAGCAACGCGTATCTTGCACCGTCGAGTACACGTCTTTGGAGTAACCAATTTTACTGCATTTATGACGACCTTCCTCTAGCCAGGGGAATATCGCCGAAGACCGCTCCACTTGTAGCTGTCTTTTCTTTTTTTCTGTGACTGTCCTCCACAAGCTAGGGAACACCACCGAAAATTGTTCCGCTTGTAGCGATCTTCTGCTGTTTTGTGACCATTTTCCGCATGTTAGGGAACATCGTCGAAGATAACTCCGCTTGTATCCATCTCCCGTTTTCGTGACAAATCTCCACAAGCTAGGGAACATTGTCGAAGGTGACTCTCCTTGTAGTCATCTTCAGTTGTTTGTGACAACCCTCCACATTTTAGGAAACGTCGTCGAAGATCATTCTGCTTGTAATGATCCTCAGTTTACTAATGCTTTGCCTGTGCTTTGCTTGAATGTTTGCTGTGCTGTTGCTTTGCTGTATTTTTCTATGAACCAATATCTCGGTGCTTGCGATGAGCCAATGTTAGGCTCTTAAGCTAAGTGAGACGATCATCAGGTCGATCACTTACCGCGATTGTAATCGAGTCAATTACTAATCATGTCAATTTGCTTATACTGGCTAATTGGCGTACCAAGGAACCCAATTTTTCTTCATAAGGTCCACATAAACCAATATAGGGCCTAAGGAATTGCATCACTAAGGAAAGAAGACTATCGCCTGTTGCCACGTGCCATCGCGACTCGCCAAGTTTATCACGTCGGGATAGCCCTATCACGACGCGATAACGTTAGCGCGTCGCAATGGAGTCGAGTTTTCCGGATTTAAACCCCTTCTTCCTCATTTTGCCGCTATTGCTTCTTGTTTTGCACGAGTTTCGCAAAAATATCATTTTTCTTGTTCTCCTTCGTTTTTCAACGAAATTCGCTCAAGTTTTTTGCAAATCGAAGGTTGTCATCTCTAGTTTGCCGATCTATGTAAGTTTTCCTCAAACTCACTCTATTTTTGGCAAATTTTCGCTCGCGGGTTTTCGAAAATTTCGAAAATATTTTTGCTTCTTTTGCTTTGTTTGTTGAATTTCATGCCATGAAACCACTTGTTTATATTTTTATATTTCCTTGGGAGTATTTTGAAACTTGTTTGACTCAATTTGGCGAAGAAGCGAGCAAATCGCCATTGTTGAACACCTTGAGTTCATGAACATAATGCGGCTTGTTCTTCATGTTTTTGCTTGCTTTTCATGCTTAATTTGTCACAATATTTGCCATAATATTGCAAGAAATTGTTTGATTGCTCAGAAATGCTTGTTATTATCGAATCAAAACATGCTCAGTTTTAGGACTACGTACTTTATTTTTTGATGAACATAGTATCATGCGGCTAGGCGAACTTTAGACACATAGAACCATCAATTTTTTTTATGTTCTTGAATGTGATTAGCATGACTCGTCGTCGAGGTTCTGGCTCTCGTTCTCGCGGGGCTCATCGGGAGGACGAGCCCGTCGACGCAGACGAGAGGACTTCCTCTAGCCTTGGGGAGCTCCTTGAGTGGGATGGACGCGCTTTGTACTTTGTGCCCAGGTTCCACATTTTAGGGCGCGTTCGGCGCGGTATGACCGATGAGCGGGTTCGTTGCCATGGTTCAGGAAACGATACCAATGGTCATTTGTACGACACCTACTTCATCAACAACGCGGAGTTGCGCAGGCTGTGGGAGTCATCCGGCTTAACTCCTCTGCTGCAGGCCACTAGGCTTCTCTATTCTTTGCGGTCGAGCCGTTTCATCATACGAGGTTTGGTGGAGTTCTTCTGGGACATCACCAACACGTTCCATTTTCCATGGGGTGAGATTACCGTCATTCCCCTCTACTTCTCCGTCATCACTGGACTGGAGTTCTAATCGACTGTGGTTCCGTTGGGTAGGGATATTACCCTTATGTCACCAGAGGTGGACAAGCTGTTGGGTCCCATTTTTTTCGACTCGTGCTGAGTCGAGATCAGTACAGATGAGCGGCCGATCCATTCGTCGGGCTCTACTTGCAAAGGCCTTTTGAGATGATGTGACCACCCCTGAGCAGCGGGTGCGCATCTTTGTTCTGATTCTATTGTCAGGGACCTTTTCTCCTGACAAGGGTAGCCGAGCGCTACTCTACTATCTACCTACTCTTCGTGACCTACGAACGGTCAGGACTTTTGAATGGGCCAGCTTGGCCTATGCTGACTTCCTGCTTAGATTGCGACTCGCCTGTCGCCATCGCAACTACAAGGAAGAGGTCACACTTTCTAGTTTCTAGAGGATCGTAGAGGTATATTCTACTTACAAAAGCTTACTTTTGATGCACGTTAGCTTTTGCTGACCTTTCCCCGTTGTTACAGGTATGGTTCTACGAGTACCTTCCATCTTTGGTGCCAGCCAGGCCTTCGCCACGAGGGCTCCCTATTGCTACTAGTTGGGGAGGCTGTTATCCTGGCTTGAACACTACCGCACTCGTTCGAGAGGCGCTTCTCTCGGTATGCATTACTTTTGTCATTTCTATTTATCCTATTCAACAGGATTCTGACTCATGGATATCTCCTTTACAGGGGCATGAGCCTCTTTTCCATCCATGGGCTGAGTTGGACGTTCCTGCGCGAGCCGTCGCGTATACAACTCAGAGTCATTATTTCTAGGGGACGTACAACGCCGTGGTGTATTTGGGCAAGAGAGTTGCGATTCAGCACTCTACGGAGTTCTTTGTGGTTCCGCGACGTCCTCCACCACATATGATGGATCAGGAGGCTCTTCCAACTCATATGGAGAGGTCAGTGGCTGGCGAGGGTTGGCAAAGGCATAGTCATCTGACCCAATACTATGCTAGGAAACTCTTGCCGCGATTGGCTCCACCGCCTTGTATATTGGAGGAGGAGGAGGTGTATTTTCATCTCTTTTGACTTGTTTACCTTGTGGTAGCCTCCAACTATTTTGACCGTTAGAGTTTATCTTTGCAGGATACAGCTGCTGCGGAGTTTGTACCTCCGCCTATGTCCATCACCTACCAGGGGTCCTTTGGGCCCATAGAGGAGATGATACCTCCAGCTCCCGAGGAGTGGCGTCTGGTGGAGAGATCGATTCCCCGCCATCAGACTTCGGTAAGCTATCTCTGATTCTTTTCTATATGCATTTTCGACTGTTTTTAACCTCTTTTACTTTTGCAGTTTTCTCGCGAGGTGATGACGAGGATGGGGAGATCTATGGACGCCTTCCGTTACCAGCTTGCGAGGTTGAGCCACCAGGTGTCGTGTCGTCGTGATGGCGATGTGGCAGAGGTACGTCTCTTTGCTTGCATTTGATTACTTTAGTTTTTTCTCTGTATTTAACTTCGCTTACTTTTCTGTTTCAGCCTGTCCCTCTGACGCGTACTCGCACGAGACTCGAGAGTAGGAGAGAGAGGTCTGGATCTGGATCGAGACGTCACCGCACTTCGATTGAGAGCTAGGGCGGACGAGAGGGGTCGGACCGCATTGTCGTCATAGAGGGTTCTAGTTCCTCTACTGAGGAGGAGGTGAGGCAGCCCCCTAGTCAGGATACTTTGGTGCCGATTCCTTTCACGGCTGGCGGGAAATACGAGGTTGGCTCGTCGTTGCGGAAGCCACATCAGTAGGAGCCTCAGCAGGGTGAGCCGGGATGGGCTGACCCTACTCTTTCGATTCCTCCGACTGGAGAGGCTGATGCTGGACAGGAGGTGACTCCGCGAACTTTGCAGTTTTATGATACTTTCGGCATCCGTCCTCCGGGATCATAGATGTACCTGTTGTTTATTTATTTTGACTGTATAGGACTTTGCTATTTGTGTTGTACTTATGTTTAGACATATTGTATATACATACTATTATTATGTCTATTATATTTCTTGCATTTTATTTGTTATTTTATGTGCATGTGAGTGTGTGAAAAAAATTGTGACAAATTTTTGCGCAAAAATTTCCTTCATTTTTATTACTAGTGGAGTGTATCCGAGTTTTTCCCCCAAAAGAAAAAATGAAAAAAAAATGAAGTTTGATTAAAAATAAGCTTAATTAATTAAAATTAAAATAATCAATAAGTTGCCAAAAATAGGATTGGATAAGGCTTTGAAAAGATCAAAAACCGTAAAGTCAAAGTATAAATCCGAGTCAAAGTCGGAAAAACGCGGTCAGCATCACGTGCGATGCTGTCGTAGGCAAGAGAAGGCTATCACGGCGCGATAATTCTACTGCACTGCGATATGCCTATCGCGTCGCGATAATTTTAAATTCCCGAATCCGTTCAGGATTTGGTTTGCGTCAATCCCTGTTTATAAATAGCCCCCAAATCTGCCGATTTCAACATAATTCGAGCAAATTAAAATACTTAGCTTTTAATTTTCAATCAAGTAGTCATGGCTAAGACTATTAGTGATTTTACTCGTGAGTGGTGCCAATATTTAACTGCTAAGGAGAGGAAAGAGCTTGACTTTTTTCACTTGGGGGGTTTATATGGTATTAAGGGGGTAGATCTTGATATAGACTTTATTCATACCGCGTTAGAATATTGGGATTCAAATACCCATTGCTTTAGACTAGGTGATGATGAAATTTGCCCTTTACCGGAAGAATTTGGTGCCATTCTTGGTTTTCCTTCCTTAAATCTTGCGGTAATTCCTAAGGTGAGCATATATTATTGTAAAGATTTTAAGCGACTTCTTAACCTTAGGAATAAGGACTTGAAGGATATAGTGCATGGTAATGTGATTAATTTGAAAGGTTTTGCACGTTTTTATTTTGATAGACCACGATCTGAGTCTTTTCATGTTTATAAGAGGAGGGCTTTCCTCTTTTGCATGTTTAGCCAATATCTCCTCACTAGTGGAAATATTCATGAGGGTCAAGCAATTTTGGTATCTTTCATGGGCAAATTGACTTAGGGTGAAATCCAATGCCATTAATTGTTGGAGAAACTATGCTTAGCTTAGATGAATTAAAAAGGGATCCAAAAGCACCTCTTCGAGGTTCTCCAATTTTATTACAGGTAGAAAATCAATATTTTTAATTACAGAAATAAAAAATATTTAATTTTGTATAGTAATACTAATTATTTTCATTGAGTTTTTTGCAGATTTGGCTAATGGAAAGGCTTGAATTAATTAGCGTTCCTGACAATATTGAAAAGTATACACCAAATTGTCTTGTAAGAAGGAAGAAGTGATTTTCCATAAAGATGGGCCGTCGGGAATGGAGTAGAATATTTGAGACTCGCAACTTCTCCATTAAATGGGTTGTTACTTGGTGGAAAATCGAGAAGATGATTGGTGTCAATACTCAACCCTTTTGCCGTCTTCCAAGCTTGTCCAAGTTAACTTTTTATTATCCTTCTAGAGTAAGAATACAATATGGCCTTGCTCAAACCATTCCTTCTGAGGATCTTTGTCGCCCTTATGAATTTCCCGTTCCACAAGATGTAGAAAGATTTGACGATTATTGGTGTGCTAGACCTTTGTGGGAAATAGTTGCCCATAAGGTTCCTCCTCCTTTGTCTCGAGATGTGAGGCAGTGGCTACTTGGTAGATCTCAAAAGGACAAGAACAAAGTCCGAAACATGAACAAAGACAAAACCAGTGTTAAAGATCGCCTAGGAGATAAGAAAATTCCTCCTAAAGATCGCCTAGGTGCAAGAGTTGAATTCAAGACTCCTATCATGCCTAAGAAAAAGAGTGTTGCGAAAGGCAAAGAGAAAAGGAAATTTGACTCTACAGAAAAGAAAGCATGGGTTGAAAAGAAGATTGGTGTAATGGCCAAGGGAGAAATTATCTCTACAAAAGTTGTATGCAGATCATCTAAGGGGTCCCTATTGGTGAAAGAGGTGGATGATGAAGAGGAAAAAGACAAAAATTGGAAGAGGGGTAGAAAAGAAAAGACCGATTAGAGCATTTCTTTACTTCCAATTTATTAGACATTTATTTTATTTTCAAGTCAATTTTATTTTTAAGCTTTTCTTTTAATTCCATCAATAATGTAATTTTATTTTATTAATTATTAATGCAATTTTTCAGCTTTTCAAAATTAAATTAACTTTTTATATTGAAAATAAAAGCAATGAAGACGACTTGACTAGACATCGAAATTTTTTTTGAGTACGAAAGTAAAAAATTCCCGAAATACACCGAAATTTGCCCAGATCGACGAAAACATATTAGCGCTGGAATTTTGAACCTATCGCGGCGTGATGATTCTGTCGCGGCGCAATAGACCTTATCGTGGCGCGCTGGTCTTGAATTTTGCGCGACGTTGATTCTGCGTTGGTGCGCTAATGTAGGAGTGCCAGATGTGTAAAAATTAAAGTGGCCGCGCCCCGTAAAAGGTTGCCTACGTATCCTCTACTTAGGAATCAGGCCAAACGTCGCTCTTTTGAGTATACTGCTCAAGTTTTTATGGGTAGAACTTCTTAAGTTGGTTAAGATTCGTTATGTTAGAGAACTCATTACCATCCATATCAATTAGTTTTGCGACACCTCCTGATAGGATAGTTTTGGCAATGTATGGTCCAAACCAATTAGGCCTAAATTTGCCTCTTGGGTCTAGAACATTTTTCCTTAATGCTTTTAACACCAAGTCTCCTACTTTGATGTTTCTTGTCTTGACCTTCTTGTTAAAGTGTCTAGCCATGCGATTTTGATAGCATTGAGTATGATGAGAGCTTCTAGTCATTTTTCAACAAGTAGAATCAGCTCTTCGTATCTTGCTCTAGTCCATTCAACTTCATCGAGTTTACTTTCCAACGCGATGCGTAAGGAAGGTATTTCCAGTTCTACAGGTTGTACGGCATCCATTCCATATACTAAGGAAAATGGCGTATTTCCCGTGGATGAACGAATTGACGTGAGATAACCCCAAAGAGCAAAATAGAGTTTGTCAGGCCAATCCTTGTAGTTTTCTGTCATTTTTTCGATGATAGTTTTCAAGTTTTTATTGGCTGCTTCAATAGTGCCATTTGCTTGAGGTCTATATGGGGTAGAGTGATGTTGTTGAATGCCATATTTTTGAAGCAATTCTTCACATTTCGCTTGAAAGTGAGTTCCATTGTCACTTATCATTTCATGTGGGACTCCATATCGACATATAATGTTTCTTTCGATAATGAATGCTACATGTTTTGCGGTGAGTTTTGCATATGATGCTGCTTCAACCCATTTCGTGAAGTAATCAATTGCTACAAGAATGTATTCATGGCCTCCTGTTCTGGGAGGGGTGATTTTTCCAATAATGTCTATTCCCCATGTTGAGAAAGGCCATGGTGATATATAAGTATAGAGGAGAAAAGGAGGAACATGTTACGAATTAGCGTATATTTGGAATTTAGGGCATCTTTTTACATATTGATGACAATCTCTATTCGTGGTAGTCCAATAATAGCCTTGGCGCATTATCTTTTGGACTAGTATTTTTCCATTCATATGAGTTCCACATGCTCCTTCGTGTATTATCCTCATTGCCCTTTGAGCTTCCTTTTTGCCTACACATAGGAGAGCCCTGCCTTTAGGTACCCCTTTATGTAGCTCGTCATTTATGAGCACATATTGGGAAGCCAAAAGTCTTAGAGCTCGTTTTTCTCTTTTGTCAGCGTGAAGTGGTATTCTCCTTTGGTGACATAGTTGAGGATGTCAGTGTACCAAGGTTCTTCCTCCTCTTCTTCTTCTTGAATTACCTCATCATCTTTTATGGCTTGGATGTAAGCCGGTTTATGCCTTTTTTCGGTTGTTAGAGGCATTTGCTCAATTTCCTTATGAATTCTAACCATCGAGGCTAGTCTTGCCAAGGCATCAACAAATTGATTTTCTTCTCTTGGTAGATATGTGTATTCTACCTTTTCAAGTTGATCAGTAAGAGTTTCCAAATATGTTTGATAAGGATCTAAGCTTTCACTCCTTACTTTTCATCTTTTGGAAATCTGGTTGATGATTAAGGAGGAATCCCCGAATATTCAAAGTTTCTTTACTCCTAATGCCAAAGCTGTTTTGAGGCCTACCACGCATGCTTCATATTCCGCGGCGATGTTGGTAACGTTAAAATCTAACTTTATTGAGATTGGGACGTGTTCTTGTTTAGGTGATACTAATAATACTTCTACACCACATCGTTTTTGATTTGAGGCTCCGTCGAAGTATAATGTCCAAGTATCATCTTCTGTAACCATCAAATCTTCGTCTGGAAAATCGTTCTCATGTATTGGTGTCGAATCTTCTTTTGGAAAATCTACTAAGAAGTCCGAGACTACTGATCCTTTAATGGCCTTTCGAGGCATAAACTTTACATCGAATTAGGCTAAGTTGACTATCCATCTAGATATTCTCCCATTGAGTGTAGATTTCTTGAATAGATACTTAAGTGGGTCCATTCGAGATGCTGCATAGACCGTACGGACGAGCATGTAGTGTCTTAGCTTGGTTGTGGCCCACACTAATGCGAGGCAAAATTTCTCAAGCGGTGTGCAGCGTATTTCATACTTGAGCATCTTTTTACTTAAGTAGCAGATGACGTTTTCTTTACCTTCTACTTCTTGTGCGAGCATGGCTCCTATTATTTCTTTAGTGACTGTTAAGTACAATCGAATAGGTATTCTTGGAAGCGCTGGTGCTAATACAGGAGGATTAGTGAGATAGGATTTGATCTTATCAAAGGCTTTTTGACATTCATCGTCCCATATCACCAGCACATTCTTCTTGAATTTCCTAAATATTGGTTCAGATATTGTAGTTAACTTAGATATGAACCTACTTATGTATTACAACCGGCTAATAAATCCTCGAATTTGTTTCTCGGTCTTAGGCGGTAGCATTGACATGATTGCTTTGATCTTGGTTGGATCTATCTCTATTCCTCTAGAGCTAATGACATAGCCTAAGAGTTTTCCTGAGGTGACTCTAAAAGCATACTTAGTTGGATTTAACCTCATGTTGTATTTCCTTAGCCTTTCGAAGAATTTTCTTAAGGCTATTTGATGTCCTGGACGGTCCTTTGATTTTACAATCATATCGTTCACATACACTTCAATCTCTTTATGCATCATGTCGTGGAGTAAAGCAGTCGCTGCTCTTTGGTAAGTGGCACCCGTGTTTTTCAACCCGAATGGCATCACCGTGTAACAATAAGTGCCCCAAGGTGTTATGAATGTAGTCTTGTCCATATCTTCTTCATCCATGAGAATTTGGTTATACCCTGCGTACCCATCCATGAACAAGAGGAGTGCGTGATTTGCTGTGTTATCTACTAAAATGTCGATGTGTGGTAAAGGGAAGTCGTCCTTTGGACTTGCCTTATTTAAATCTCTGTAGTCGACACACATTCTTACCCTTCCATTTTTCTTAGGAACTGGTACCACATTTGCAACCCATTCAGGGTATTTGGATACTCTGATAAAACCTGCAGTTATTTGTTTTTGAACTTCTTCTTTTATTTTTAGAGCTACGTTGGGTTTCATTCGACGTAACTTCTGTTTACAGGTTTCATTCCTAGAATTAGTGGTATTGTGTGTTGAGCTATTTTTCTATTTATTCCTGGCATATCTTCGTATGACCAATCAAACACATCAATGAATTCTTTTAATAGATTAATTAAATCGGTTCTTTCTTCTTTGTTAAGAGTTAAACCAATTTTAACCTCTCTTTTAATGGTGGGATCTTTTGAGATATCAACCGTTTCGGTGTCTTCAATTACTGGTGTTTTGTTTTCAAATATTTCCATTGCTTTAATTATTTCTTTGTCACTTTCATTGTTAGTTAAGCAATGCTCGTCATCTTGAGTGAGAGAATAACACGAGGAGTAAGCAAATGAAGACATATTATTGAATTCGGAAACCATTACATCAAATAAAGAAACGTCCGTTGGAACTTGACTGCTAACTATCCTAGGAGCATGTTTTGAACTAGAAGGAATAAAAGGAGACGTAACTATAGAAGGTTTAGAAGACTCGACTACAGAAGGCTTGAATTCAGACTCAGACTCAAACTCAGATGATTCAAACTCATCGAACATTGGTCCTTGTCCTGTTGTTATGGAGATCACTCTTCCACTTAGTGTAGTCACCTTTACAATCTTTTGCCATCCTCGGACTAATCCTTCTGCCGGAGTAATGAGCTTTATAGGATCAAAGTTTTCACTTTGTATGACTGTTTGGAGAAGCGCAGAATCATCGTCGATACGCTTAGGCTCATTTTTCTCGTAGCCAAAGAGGAGTCCCATGACATTAAAGTCAAAGCATGGGGGTGCTTTCTCCTTGTGAATGGGAGTTGGGATCTCATCTAGAAAATTGCAATCTAAAAAGATTTCAAGCCCTGGTTGTCTTACCCCATCCTTGACAAATGGTTTAGGAAATTTGTAGCATGGATAATCTTTTCCCTCTTTTATGAATTGTCCATTTAGAGTGAGGGGGTAATGATCCATTGGGATTGCTTTCTTTTGAGTGCGAGCATTTCTCCACGCATTGGTCTTTTCCCGGGCTTGCTTATTGTAGACACCCATTTGTGTCTCCCCAAAACCAAACCCGGTGATGAATACCTTTTGCGTCGAATCATAATCGAATGAGGTGAAAGTGTGAAAGGTCAGGTGTTGCGGTTAGTTTTTATTTAAAAATTCTTTCTTTTTGTTTTTGAAAAACAACTCTATTTTATGAAAGCAGCCAATCCAGTTTAGTTTGGTCCACGACAAGGGTTCAATAATAGTGTAGTTGGATGGGGCTTGCAAAGAGCTTTCCAACTATATATTATAAGCCCAATTCCGATTAGTAATGAGGAAGTTATGGCCAAAATACTAAACTGGGCCCGGTTTGATCTTTACATGCGGCCCAATGATCTAGGGGAGGGCCCAATGTTAATTATTATTCCTAGAGTTATTAGAATTAATTATAGTCTTCTAGAATTCTCTAGAAGGTTCTCTTTAGTCCTAATAGAATTAGAATTAATAATTATATTTTGATAAGTTTTATTTGGAATAAAATATTATTTTATGGAAAATACGATTTCGATTTTCATACGGACTTTACAAATCGATTTTAATTGATAAGTGGACTCTGTGTTTTAAAGCGCATAGGAATCCAGGCTGCCGCCAAACGACAGGCCTGTCGCCACGCGACAGACCCTGTCGCCTGGCGACAAGGTCGGTTTTGCAGCGACAGAGTGGAGTTTTATTCCTTATCAAATTCTACCTATTTTCGGACTGTTTTCTTATAAATAGGGTCCTGAACCTCCGTTTTTATTCATTCAAAATCATCATCCACATCCATCAATTCTATTCTCTCAATTCTCTCTATGCTCTCATCTCTCTAGCTTTTTACAAACAAAATTCCGCATTCACGAGATCTAGACACACCTAGCCAAGTTCGAAGTTGCCTTCGCCCTAGACGTGAAAGGTTATAATTTCTGAGGGTTTGGTCCCTAATCTTTATTTCAATTATTTAGTTTAATTTAATTGTTTGATTTATTATTTTCCTTGAAGTTACTAACGCGTGTATTTTGTTATTAGAAAGAGGTACGAGGCATCAAAGTATGTAATCTTGTTGCTCTATTCTCGTAGAAAGCGTGTTTAAATTTGTTTAATTCCTAGTATCATGTTTAGGATGTTATTATTGCTTTCTAGTATCATGTTTAGGGTGCTTCCTATGCTTTCTAATATTATATCAATATCATGTTGGTATCATGTTAGGGCTAAAGCTTTGATTTTTAATGCTTAGTGACATGTTAGGATTTGTTATTAATCTTGTTAGTATTATGCCTAGGATCTTGCTATTATTATGCTTTAGCGTTATTATGATTATGATTATAATTATTGTTTTTATAATTATTATGATTTATGATTATTATGTTGCTTGATGATTATTATTGTTATTGCTTGATCACACCTTTTATGCATGTTTAAAGGGAATTTGTACTTGTAATCACGCTTAATAAGATAATTAATAATCTTGTTTAGGGCTAATATGATTATAATTCAAGTGATCGCCAATAATAGTTTTATTTGTGCATTAAATTCAACCAACATAGATAAACAGGTTTAGGGTTAACCTATTGTTTGCATGCTAGTCTGAAAGCGCACATGAATACGAGAAGAATAAAGTAGAGGCCTATTTTATAAGGCAGGTTCAGTCTCTTTTAGGTTGGATTTGTACCTTCATCCCCGAACCCTATTTGGTTCAAGACCTTTTGGAGTTGACGATCTCATGGATCGTTAAGGGGTGTAACCTTCCCTTGTGAAAGGTTTACAAGTTCCTAAAACTTGTTGGCGACTCTTTTGCTCTAGCTTCCTTCCCATTGGACGCCACCATGCTTAAGTGTATGATCACAGTGGGATTCAAGTTTGGGGTAATGCTTGAAATATTCCCTACAGTTTTTGGCAACTCCACTGGGGAGGATTTCTATTTTAATTCCTAAAATTTATTTTGGCAATGATTTAGAATGAGTGGATGAGACTCGAAAAGTTCTAAGTATTTCATGTGCGTAATTTTGATTAGCATTATTGTCATATGCATAAAAAAGGTCCTCATTGGATAGACCATCCGAAATGAGTAAAAAACATAGGATTTTTTACACGTAGGAAATTTGAGAAATATCTTTCACAATTAGAATCGAAATAATGTTGCGAAATCTGGAAAATGCTAAGAACGTAGATACCTGCTGAGGCATGTAGGAACTAGCGCCTAGAAAATAGGGCTTGTTGCCTGTAAAGTGATTCTGTCGCCTGGCGACAGGGGTACTTTTGCAGCGATAATCCCTGTAGTCTGGCGCCAAGTTCTTCCAATACCGAGCCAGAACTCTGGCTTCTTGTTTTGACCATTTCTAGCACTGTTGGCTCGTTCTACTTCCTGATTGAGTTTTTCTCACTTTTCTGAAACCCATATGTGTTCTACATATGGACATAACCCTCTGGGGGTTCATGCTCCATCTACCCAATCGAACGCTCCTGGCAACGATGTATACATCCGAGTTTGTAAATCCACCAAACCGTGGAAGCAAGTTTTTTAACTTGCGGGGTCCTATCCACTCGCGCCAACCCTTCCAAAGGTAAGGCTTCCGCGCGGTGCATTTAGACTCATAACCATGGACCCTCTTTGACTAACCCATATCCTGAACTTTAGATAACTAGAGCCATGGTTAGGTTGCAAACTCATTGCATCATATTGTGACTATTTGAACTATTTGTGCATTCTTTGCTTGTGCATATCATATATGTGCTAACCGTTTGTTTGACTTGTTTTTAAGTCTAAATAAACCAATTAATGACTAAAAAGGACTTTGTCTAAGTAATTAATTAATTAATTTGACTAATTAAAGACTAATAAAGTAATTAATATGACTAAGTACGACTGTAGGCATGTCCCCTTAAAGTAAGCTTACTGGAAACAGTCCCAGATTAATGTTCCAGCAATGGCGCAGGAGTTTGGGTTGTGGCGCCATAGTTTGCTGCTTGTTGCCTGGCGTCAGATTTGTCGTTTGGCGACAAGCTTTAAACTGTGGCGACAGTCCAGATTCTTACTCGAGTCATCACGACGAGTCTAATTAACCAGTATGCTAATCAGTTTAACCAATTTGTTAATGGCTTTAGCTATGTTTAAGTCCTTAATTGAGTTTAGGCACTTAGTCCCATGGTCATATACAAGGGTCAAAGCATGTCACTTGCAATCACTTATAAAGCACACACTTAACATGTATGTCACACCTTGACCATGTCTAGAGAGTCTTGAATGCGTGTTTTCCGTCATTTTTTTAGGGGGGTAAGTCGGATATTAATCCTCAAATTAAACCACTTGTTTGAACCCATTCCCAAAAATATGCACCCTATTTTTTTTAACCATAAAATCAAAGTCAACCTGAGTCAAGTCATTAAAACAAATATGGTTTAATCTACAGTGTATGGTTAAGAAACGAAGGGTATTTAATCAAGGACAACACTTTCGTTCAAATCTCACTTTTTGATAAGCCAACCGGTAAAAAAAGGAAAGCTAAGAAGATAATGGCAAGTCAGGGTGAAGTCAACGAACTCAAGGGACAGGTGGCTAACATGGCTGAAATGTTGAAGAATCTGACTCTTCAAATCAATGACCCTGCGAGACAACAACAGATGGAGCTCATCTAGGAAAGTTTGAGCAGATTATCCAATGACTATAGATTGTAAGGCATTAGCTCACTAGGGGTCTCGGTGGACAAGGATCTTCTTCCGCAGAAGTTCAATGCCAACGACATCCCGAAATTCAAAGCAATGGATAACCCTTATTTTCATTTAAGATCCTTTGAAACTGTAATGAATATTAAGGGAATAGACAAGAAAGCTTTTCATTCTGTGTTTTCTCTATCTTTAGAAACCGTTTGTCAACAATGGTACTTTTCTCTTGATAAAGAGAAAACCTCTAGTTGGGAGTCAATTGTAAACGCTTTCATTAATAGATATAAATGCAACAATCAAGTTGAAACTGATCATAGGGAACTTGAAATACTCAAGCAGAAAGAGAATGAAGGCTTTACTTCCTTCTTTAATAAATGGAGGGAGACTTCTACAAAGATGGTTGAGGTGCCTAGAGAGAAAGAATCTGTGAGAGTGTTTATCAAGAATCTCCAAGAAAAATATTCTAAGCATCTCAAATACCAAAATAACTTGCACATTTTCAAGGCCGTCTATGACATTGGTATCAATATTGAAGACGACCTAGCTAAACAAAAAGCTGCTAACAACAGTAACTCCAATAGTGGCTGGAAAGGCAAGAAGAACGACAATCCTTCTTCTTCCAAAACCACCCACTCGAACAATGTTAGCACCTTTAATTTGAGTGAAGTCCTCGCTATGAATAATTAAGGACAAAAGAAACCATTTAGGAGGGACTTTACTCCTATTGGTATGAGTTATGACACCGCATTCGATCGCTTACATGCAAAAGGTTTTATAAATCCCATAGGACCATTTGGGGACCCACCTGTCGAAAAGAGAACGGCTAGCTGGAACCCCAATGCACATTGCAAGTATCATCAGGGTAGGGGCCATCTCACAGAAAATTGTTGGACGAGGAAGCAATCCAAGATTTAATCGATAACAACAAACTTCCATTGCCCCCTGCAAGCAAGAAGCCAAGTATCAATAATGCACCACTGTCGGATTCCTTGGCTATTTCCGATGAGGAAAATCAGGTTGACCCCTCGAACCTCATCAAACCTGTCGAAGCTATTGAAGAAGAGGAGGAAATCTTCGAGGATGCCGAAGATCATTTTCCTTGTGGACAAGAACCTGCGACTAAACAAGAAGTGTGTATGCTTATTCAGGTTGTATTGGAAGCAAGAGAATTGTTACGCGAGGCCATGGAGGTTGTAAAGGAACGAAACGAACTACTCAAAAGTAGACCTCTACCTAAAGAAAAGAAATCGTTCTCCCTCCAAGTAATTGACACACCCAAAAGGAGCAATAGGCCATACACTCCAATTGGGACTTCTTATGAAAATATGTTCAAAATGCTCTCCGAGAATGGTAAAATTCAACCTCTCGAACCGAGACCATTTGAATCACTAAAAAGGAAAGATAGGTAATACTATCCATATCATCAATCGGGAGGACATACTATAGAAAATTGTTTCAAGTTCAAAGACTTGGTCCAAAGATTGATTGATAACAAGAAACTAGTTTAAATCCCACAAGAACAAGATGCTACCATTAATGGGGTTTGGGATAGTGATGACGAGGATGTCTACCTCAAGGACGTCGAAGAAACTCCACTCTCGCCAATATATCCAGTGGGCGACATTTGGGATGAAGAGGATTCACCCATAGATGTCCTCACCAGATCTGGGAGAATGCAACCTCCCATTACTACACAACCTATTCCCACTACTCAGCAAGTTCCCATACCAATCATAGAAGACAACGATGTTGTCAAACAATTGAAAAAGACTAAGGTCGAAATGAACGTGTGGAAACTTCTAGCTACATCCTGAGAACATAGAGTTGCGGTCATGGATGCTTTAGCTAAAGTAGGGATAGAATCGGACACCACTCCTAAGGGGTTGGCTAACTTCCTCACGAATGATCTCCCAAGTCCTACTAATTTGATCACTTTTTCCGACAAAGATCTACCGCCGGAAGGTGACAAGCACAACAAAGCTCTCAACCTCACAGTAATTTGCAAGAGAATGAACGTCCCCATGACTCTTGTAGATAATGTATCGGCAATTAACGTTTACCCAGTTAGAACCGCGAGGATGTTGGGGATAAGAGATGAAGATTTATCTCCGTCAACATAAGGAATAAGAGCCTATGATAACTCATGTCGCCAAGCATTAGGCACAATTACTATGAACATAACGACGGGAGTAATTGAACATGCCACCACATTCCAAGTGCTAGATATTAAGGCCTCATTTAACTTACTGTTGGGAAGCCCTTGGCTTCATGACCTCAAGGCCATCCCTTCATCTTTTCACCAACAAGTGAAAGCCATAGTTGGAGGAGTACCAATTACAATCGATGCTTCACCCATGAGGATCAAAACAGTAGAAAACCCACTAATCAATGTGGAGCACGATGAGAATGACGAAGATCTGTGGGGCTTTAATGAAGAGGTCTCCTTAATCGAGGAAGAAGAAAGGACCCCTCTTCGCTATGAGTTTAGGAAAGAAGAAAGGGATAGAAAAACAGATGGGACTACCTGGCCTCCCGAAATTAGACACTTTCGGACTTGGTTTCGAACCGACTCTCGAAGATCTAAAGCGAGCCCAGGAAAAATCAAAAGCACGTAGAAATGCTCGCGCACAAAAGAAAGTAATCCCAATGGATCAATACCCTCTTACTTTAAATGGACAATTCATAAGAGAGGGAGAAGATTATCTATGTTACGAATTTCCAAAACCCTTTGTTGTAAACGGCATAAGACAACCTGGGTTCGAAATATTTCTGGATTATTGCTTTCTAGATGAGATCCCAACTCCTATCTATAAAGAAAAAGCACCCCCATGCTTTGACTTTAATGTCATGGGACTTCTCTTTGAGCAAGAAAAGAATGAGCCAAGATATATAGAGGATAAATCGTCACTCATTCAAACAGTCTTACAAAGCGAGAACTTTGATCCTTCCAAGCTCATCACTCCAGCAGAGGATTTAGTGCGCGGATGGCGCAAGACAGTAAAGGTGACTACCACAAGCAGAAAGAAGATCTCAATAACTATATGACAAGGGCCAATGTTCGAAGAATCGTTTGAGTCAGAGTCTGAGTCAGAGTCTTCCCCTATCGAGTCCTCTAAATCTCTAGTTGTAGCACCTCCCTCTACTCCTAGGATAGTTAGCAATCAAGTCCCAACGGACATTTCTTTATTCGATGTAATGATTTGTGAGTCTAATAATATGTCTTCTTCCCCTTATTCCTCGTATCTTTCTTTAACTCAAGATAACGAGTATTGCTTAACTAACAATGAAAATGACAAAGAAATTATTAAAGCAATGGAAACACTTGAAAATAAGACACCAATAATTAAGAACACTAAAACGGTTGATATCTCAAAAGATCCAACCATTAAAAGAGAAGTTAAAATCGGACTCACGCTAAACAAAGATGAAAGAACCGATATAATGAATCTACTTAAAGAATTCATCGATGTATTCACTTGGTCATATGAAGATATGCCAGGCATTAATAGAGAAATAGCTCAGCACACTATACCACTAATCCCAGGAATGAAACCAGTAAAACAAAAGTTGCGTCGAATGAAACCCGACGTGGCTCTTAAAATAAAAGAAGAAGTACAAAAGCAAATAACTGCAGGTTTTATCAGGGTAGGGTTCGAATGGGTTGCAAATGTAGTCCCAGTTCCAAAAAAGGATGGTAGGGTTCGAATGTGTGTCGACTATCGAGATCTAAATAAGGCAAGTCCAAAGGACGACTTCCCTTTACCACACATCGATATTTTGGTAGATAATACAGCAAATCACGCACTTCTCTCATTTATGGATGGATACGCAGGGTACAACCAGATTCTCATGGCCGAAGAAGACATGGAGAAGACAACATTCATAACACCTTGGGGTACTTACAGTTACACGGTAATGCCATTCGGGTTGAAAAACGCGGGTGCCACTTACCAACGAGCAGCAACTGCCCTACTCCATGACATGATGCACAAAGAAGTCGAAGTATATGTGGACGACATGATTTTGAAATCTAAAGACCGTCCAGGACATCAAGTGGCCTTAAGAAAATTCTTCGAGAGGCTAAGAAAATACAACATGAGGTTGAATCCATCCAAGTGTGCTTTTGGAGTAACCTCAGGCAAACTATTGGGATATGTCATAAGCTCTAGAGGAATAGAGATAGACCCAACCAAAATCAAAGCAATCATGTCAATGCCACCGCCCAAAACCAAGAAGCAAATTCGAGGATTTATTGGCCGGTTGCAATATATAAGTAGGTTCATATCTAAGCTAACAACAATTTGTGAACCGATATTCAAGAAACTTAAGAAAAACGTGCCAGTAATATGAGACGACGAATGTCAAAAAGCCTTTGAGAAGATCAAAGCCTATCTCGCCAATCCTCCCGTATTAGCCCCAGCGCTTCCAGGAATCCCTCTAAGGTTGTACTCAACAGTCACCAAAGAAACAATGGGAGCTATGCTCGTACAAGAGGTAGAAGGAAAAGAAAACGCCATTTACTATTTAAGCAAAAAGATGCTCGAATATGAAGCACGTTATACACCACTTGAAAAATTGTGCCTTGTATTGGTGTGGGCCGCAACCAAGTTAAGACACTACATGCTTGTTCACACAGTCTTTGTAGTATCACGAATGGATCCTCTCAAGTACTTATTCGAGAAATCCACGCTTAACGGACACATCTCAAGGTGGATAGTCAACCTAGCCCAGTTTGATGTAAGATTCATGCCTCAAAAGGCTATCAAAGGATCTGTAGTCTCGGACTTCTTAGCGCACTTTCCGATAGAAGATTCGACACCAATGCACGACAATGAATTTCCAAATGAAGACTTAATGGTCACGGAAGATGATACTTGGACTTTATACTTCGATGAAGCCTCAAACCAAAAGGGATGTGGTGTAGGAGTCCTACTAGTATCACCTAAAGAGGAGCATGTTCCAATCTCAATAAAGTTGGATTTCGACGTTACCAACAACGCTGCAGAATATGAAGCATGCGTGGTAGGCCTCGAAACAACTTTAGCATTGGGTGTAAAGAAACTTTGAATATTCGGAGATTCTTCTTTGATCATCAACCAAATCTCCAAAAGATGGAAAGTAAGGAGTGAAAGCTTAGCCCCTTACCAAACCTATCTCGAAACTCTCACCGATCAACTGGAAAAGGTAGAATACACATATCTACCTAGAGAAGAAAACCAATTTGCCAATGCCTTGGCAAGACTAGCCTCAATGGTTAGGATTCCTAAGGAAATTGAGCAAATGCCTCTAACTATAGAGAAAAGACACAAACCAGCATACATTCAAGCTATAGAGGATGATGAAATAATCCAAGAAGAAGAAGAAGAAGAAGAAGAACCATGGTATACCGACATACTCAATTATGTCACCAAAGGAGAATACCCTCCTCATGCTGACAAAAGAGCAAAACGAGCTTTAAGACTTTTGGCTTCCCAATACGTACTCATAAATGATGAGCTACACAAAAGGGTACCTAAAGGTCGAGCCCTATTATGTGTAGGCAAGAAAGACGCTAAAAGAACTATGAAAATAGTCCACGAAGGAGTATGTGGAACGCATGTTAATGGCAAAATGCTAGCCCAAAAGATAATGCGAGAAGGATATTATTAGACTACCATGAATAGGGATTGTCATCAATATGTAAAAAGATGCCCTAAATGCCAAATTTATGCAAATTTGCAACATATTCCTCCATCTCTTCTCTATACCTACACCTCACCATGGGCATTCTCAACATGGGGAATCGATATAATCGGAAAAATCACACCTCCTGGAACAGGAGGCCACGAGTACATCTTGGTAGCAATCGATTACTTCACAAAGTGGGTCGAAACACAATCATATGCTAAACTCACTGCAAAACATGTAGCAATCTTTATCGAAAGGAACATAATTTGTCGATACGGAGTCCCACATGAGATGATAAGTGACAATGGAACTTACTTTCAAGCTGAATGTGAAGAATTGTTACAAAAGTATGGTATTCAACATCACCATTATTCCCCTTATAGACCTCAAGCAAATGGAGCAATTGAGGCAGCTAATAAAATTTAAAAACTATCATCGAGAAAATAACAGAAAATTATAAGGATTGGCCTGACAAACTCTATTTTGCACTTTGGGGTTATTGCACGTCAATTCGAACGTCAACAGGAAACACGCCATTCGCCCTAGTCTATGGAATGGATGCCGTACACCATATAGATCTAGAAATACCTTCTCTACGCATTGCGTTAGAAAGTAAACTCGATGAAGTTGAATGGACTAGAGCACGGTATGAAGAGTTAATTCTACTTGATGAAAAACGACTAGAAGCTCTACATCATACCCAATGCTACCAAACTCGTATGGCTAGACACTTTAACAAGAAGGTCAAGACAAGAAACATCAAGGTTGGAGACTTGGTACCAAAAGCACTAAGAAAAAATGTTTTGGATCCAAGAGGCAAATTTAGGCCCAATTGGTCCGGACCATACATTGTCAAAACAATCTTGTCAGGAGGTGCAGCTCAATTAACTGACATGGATGGCAATGAATTCTCAAACATGACCAATCTTGACCAACTTAAGAAGTACTACCCATACTTACTTGAGTAAGACACTCAAGAGAGCTACGTTTGGCCTGCTTCCTTAAGAAAGGATACGTAGGCAACCCTTTAAAGGGTGCGACCACTTTAATTATCAAGAATCTCGCGTCCCAGCATCGACAAAAACATAAGCGCCAAAAAAAAAAGTTTGTCGCCAAATGACAAGTGTGTCGCCAGGCGACAAGATGAAAAGTCTGGCGACAGACTCCTATGAGCGGCGCCAATTTTCTGCGAATATCTGGACAACTTTGGTGCATTCTGGAAATTTTTTCGAATTCCTACTTGAAGAAATTTTTTCGAAAAAAATATTTTAAGTTGTTTTCACTGCTTTAAATGAACAAATGTAAAGTTAATTTAATTAAAAAGCTGAAATTGCATTAATAAATAAAAGAATTACATCATTGTCTAAATTTAAATAAAGCTTAAAAAATTAAAATTAACTTAAAATTGTCTAATAAATTGAAGGAAAAGCAATGCTCTAATCTTTCTTTTCTTTCTTACTCCTTTTCCAATTCTTGTCAGAAGCTTCCTCTTCATCCATTACTTTTGCTAAGAGATATCCATTAGAGGCTCTACATTCGATTTTAGTATGGATAGTCTCTCCCACAGCTAAAACTCCATGCTTTTTCTCTACCTAAACCTTTTTTTTCTGTAGAGTCCACCTTTCTTTTCCCTTTGTCTTTATTAGCACTCTTCTTCTTAGGCAACACAGGAGCCTTAAACTCAACTCTTTCACCTAGGCATTCCTTAACAGGAAATTTCTTGTCACCAAGGCGAGTCTTCACATTGGTCTTCTCTACTTTGGTTCGGTCCTTTTGAGATCTACCAGTCAACCACTGCTTCACATCAATGGACAAAGAAGGTGGAACCTTTTGTTTAATCAATTCCCATAAAGGCCTACCACACCAATACTTGTCAAATCTTTCAACTTCTTGTGAAACCAGGAATTCATAAGGGCGACGAAGATCTCCCGTAGGAACGGTTTGCGCAATCCCATATTGCCTCTTTACTCTACAGGGATAATAAAAGGTCAATTTTGACAAACTAGGAAGACGGCAAAAGGGTTGGGCATTACAACCAATCATCTTTTCAAGCTTCCACTAGGGAATGACCCATTTAATGGAGAAGTCACAACAGGCAAAAACTTTGCCCCACTCTCGGCGACCCATCTTCAAGGAGAAACGCTTCTTTCGCCGAACAAAGCAATTGGGGGTATATTTGTCAATATTATAAGGAGGACTAATCAATTCTAGTCTCTCCATGAGCCACATCTGTAAAAATCAATGCACATAATCAGTATTGCTATACAAAAATATATTTTTAATTTCTGTAATTAAGAATATTATTTTTCTACCTGTAATAAAATTGGGGAGCCTCGAAGAGGTGCTTCTGGATTCTTTTTCAATTCATCAAGACTAAGCATAGTCTCTCCAACGATTAATGGCATGGGATTTCTCCCAGATTCGATTTGTTCTAGCACAGATATTATAATTGCTTGACCATCATTATTTTTACCAGTAGTAAGAAAATATTGGCTAAGCATGGAAAAGAGGAAAGCTCTTCTCCTATAGACATGAAAAGATTCAGAGCGTGGTCTATCAAAATAAAAACGTGCAAATTCTTTTAAATCAACATTATTACCATGCACTATTATTTTTAGATCTTTACCCCTAAGGTCAAGGAAACGTTCATAATCTTTGTAATAATACTCACTCACCGTAGGCGTTACCACAAGATTTAATGAAGGAAAGCCTAGAATGGCACCAAACTCTTCTGGAAAAGGGCAAATTTCATCATAGCCTAATCTAAAACAATGAGTATTAGGATCCCAATATTCTAAGGCGGTATGAATAAAGTCTATATCAAGATCTACCCCCTTTATGCCATAAATACCCCCCATATGGAAAAAGTCAAGTTCTTTTCTCTCCTTAGCAGTTAAAGAACGACACCACTCACAAGTGAAATCACAAAAACTCTTCTTAATCAAAGCCATGATTAATTTTTGAGTTAATCTGTTCGAATTATATACAGAAATCGTCATATTTGGGGGCTATTTATAAACAATTTTTTGGCAGATTTCGAATTCTGCAAGGATTTGGAAAAATAAGTCTGTCGCCAAATGACAAGCTTGTCGCGTGGCGACAACTCCTGTGGCGTGGCGACAAAGCTTGTCGCCTAGCGACAAAATGATACGCGTGGCGACAACGCGTCTGAGCCAACGACAATTACGCATTATGTTAACCGCGTTTTTTAGACTTCGATTCGACTTTGATTTTGCACATTCCACCCCGATATTCAATACCCCTATATACAAATCCATTCCATATTGCCTTTTTCTTTTGATTAAATTAAGCTAAGGCTTATTTTTAGTCGAAATCATTTTATTTTTCATTTTCTCTTTTGGGGGAGAAAGTCGGATACCCTTCATTAATAATAAAAATGACGGAAATTTTTGCGCAAAAATCAAGTCACAATTGCACACACTCACATGCACATAAAATGAAAAGTAAAATGCAAAGATAAAACAGGCTTAATATAAAAAGTTTGTATATACAATATGTGAGTCATATAATATAAAAGACAAAGTCATATGAAGTCAAAATAAATAAATAAGCACAGGTACAAACTATGGTGCCGGAGGCCGTAGATGATGAGGTACGCCCATCATATCAAAGAACGCTGTAGTCTGGGGTGTATGCCCCTCACCATCTCCTGACCCACCAGTTGGTGGAAACCTCAGCTCAGGGGCAGTCCACCCAGGCTCACCAATCGACAACGGCTGAGGCTGCAAGGGCTACTGCGACGACGAGCCAACCTCGTACGTCCCACCACCTATCGAAGGAGCCGATGTCACGCCTCCTTGGCCCGTCGGCCCAGCAAAGACATCCTCAGGTGAAGAAGCCGAGCCCTCGGTTGGAGGAGCCTTAGACCGGCCACCTCGGCCGCTATCAGAAGTGCGAGACGCCTTGAGCCAGATCTACTCGACTCTCTCCTAGCCTCGGGTCTCGACCGAGTGCGAGGTGAAGGAATAGGATGTCCCTACAAAGGTAAATCAAGTCAGATACCAAGTAAAGAATATAATGAAAGGTGATACAAAAGAAAGACAAGAGAGGTACCTCCTCAACGTCGTTCCCCCGACAGATAGCTCGGTTCTGTAACCTCACGAGCTGGCTGCGAAAGGCGTCTATACACCTCGCCATAGTTGTCACCACCTCGCGAGAAAACTGTCAAAGGAATAAAGTCAGTGATAATACAGAACAAATACAAAAGCAAGAAAATAGATAAACTTACACGAGTCTGGTGACGAGGAATGGAGTGCTCCACAAAACGTTGATCCTCGGGGGCTGGAGGAATCATCTCCTCGATCGGTCCGAACGTACCCTGGTAATAGATAAACATCCTCGGAGGGACGAACTCCCTAGGCCCAGCCTGATAAAATTCAAATGATCAGAATTCACTTGGGGGCTACCTAAAGAAAAATAAAAACTAAGCATACCGCTGCCTCCTCGGACAAAACAGGGGCCGGCGCTAGCAAAGGCAGCAAGTCATCCTCGTAACTCTGCTCCAAATGGACATGAGACCGCCAGGGAGTGCCAGGAGACGACAGACTCGCGCAGTCACGCATCAACGCCTCGTGAAACATATGTTGAGGCGGGCAAGCGGGGACGACGAAAACATCCGAGGAGTGCTGAATAGCTATTCTCTCGCCAAGATACACTGTAGCGTCATACGTCCCCTGAAAATGACGACACTCGTTAGTATACCGCGCGACCAGCGCAGGTATAGCTAAATCAGCGCATGGTCGGTATACCACGTCAGGCTCCTACAAAACAGCTATGTAAGATAAATGCACTCAAAAGAGTAATATCAAAAAATAAGTGTTCACGAGAATCTACCGAGAGGATTAGATCTCGAATACGTGCAGTCTCAACCTGGCCAGTGAGACCTCCCCAACCAGCGCTGACGGGAAGCTCGCGAGGTGAAGGTCTCACCAGCGCAAGCGAGGGGAAGTACTCGTAGAACCAAATCTACATAGATAAGGAAAAGTCAGCAAATGCTTGCACGAGTTTAGAGCTAATTTCAAAAGGATAGAAATATACCTCTACGACCCTCCAGAAACTGGAAAGTGCGACCTCTCCAGACAAAGCCCTGTGACGACAAGAACGTCGCAAGCCCAGAAGAAAGTCAGCATAGGCCAAGCTGGCCCAGTCATACGTCCCGACCAGGTGAAGGTCGCGAACAGCTCTCAGGTAGTAGAGGAGCACTCGACTACCCTTGTCAGGAGAAAAGGTCCCTGAAAGCAAAATAAGAACAAAGATGCGCACCCCCTGCTCGCGAGTAGTCGCATCATCCTCAAAAGCCGCTACCAAGGCGGAATGGCGGATGCACCGGGAACTAAGCTGTCCCGGCTGAGCCTCGGCACGGGCCCGAATAGAAATCAGACCCAATAACTCCGAAACCATCGGTGTGTAGACAGTAATATCACTGTCAAATGGCAGTGGAGAAGAACGAAACTCCAAACCTGTGATGAGACTAAAGTCGGCAGGAGTAACCGTCATCTCACCCCAGAGAAAGTGAAAGGTGTTGGTGGTGTCCCAAAAGAACTCCACCAAAGCTCGGACGACGAGGTTACCCCCATCATAGGAGTACATGGCCTGAGTAGCCCGAAAGAGGAAAGTCAACCCACAGGACTCCCACAGCTGTCGCAACGCCTCGTCTCTACTGAAGTACGCTTTATATAGCGTACCAATGACGTTGTTGCCAGAACCGTGACTGCGAGTTCTCCCACTGATCAGCCCGCGACGCACCCGCTCAGAAATATGGTACTCGGGAGAAAAGAAAAGAGTGTGCTCATCCCACTCTAGAAAAGGTCCAAGTCTAGTAGAGGGGTCTTCACCCTCGCCGACAGACTCGTCCTCCCGGCGTGTGTCCCTCGATTGAGAACCAAAGCCGCGTTGCCTAACCATGCTATATTATGCAAATAAGAAAGATTAAGGTTCTATAGTATCTAAGGTTTGCCAAGTCGCATGATACTATGTTCGTAAAAAATGGAGTACGTAGTACTTAAACAGAGCACAAATTCAATTTAAGCATAATTAGCATTTTCGAGAAACCAAATAATTTCTTGCAATACTATGACAAATATTGTGACAAATTGTACAAGAAGAACTAGTAAAAACACAAAGAACGGATCACATTGTTCTTCACGACCTCAAGAGGTCCAACAATGGTGAATCGCTCATTTCTTCCCCAAATTGAGTCAAACAAGTCTCAAAACACTCCCAAGGCAATGCATAAGCATAATCAAGCAAGTTCAAAGCATAAAATTTGACAAAAGAAGCAAATTAAGCGAGAACATGTTCGGATTTTCAGAAAATTCGTAAACAAAGAACGCATAATTCAGCAAAAACCGAGATGATTTTGAATAAAACTTACATGGATCGAGAAAATAGATGAAATAAGCTTTGATTTGCAACAAGTTTGAGCGAATTCGGTCGAGAATTGAGCGAGAACGAGAAAATTGAAGTTTTGCGCAAATACGAAAAAACAGAACAACAGCAGCGGAAAATGAAGAAGAAAGGGATGGTATTTAAAAAACCCGACCCTGTCTCCAAACGACAAGTTTGTCGCGTGGCGACAAGCGAAAATAGCGGCGATAAGTAGTTTCGGCTAGCGCCGGAGCGGCGCTAGAGTACAGGGCTCCATAATATGGTTATGAGAACCTCGTGCAGCGGTTTAGGTTCCTTGGTACGCCAGTTACCCCCTCTAAGCAACTTGACATGATTTAATGATCGGCTCGATTACGATTAAATCAAGTGATCGACCTGGTAAAAAGATCGTCTCACTTAGCTTAAAGCGCCTAAACATTGGCTCATCGCAAAGGCACCAACATACTGGTTCATAGACAGCAATGACACCGACACACTGGTTCACAAGCAAGCAAAAGCGCCGACGTACTGGCATAGAGAAAGCAAAGTTCAAGCGAACTTTAAGGAATCAACAGGCATTGGTCTTCGGTGATATTCTTCGGAGTATTGTCGCAACAAATGAGGATGACTTCAGGCGAAGATATCTTCGACAGCGTTCCCTAGCTTGTGGAGGGTTGTCACAAACAACTGAAGATGGCTACAAGCAAAGTTATCTTCGATCATGTTCCCTAGGATGTGGAAGATGGTCACAAACGGCGGAGAATGACTACAAGCAGAGTCATCTTCGATGAAATAGGAGGCAGCTACAAGCAGAGCAATCTTCAACAAAACACAACAAACTGGTTACTCCAGAGACGTGTGCTCGACGGTGCAAGATACGTCTTAACACTTTTATCTGTTTAACTAACGCTAGTTTGCAGGTATTGGAGTTACAAGAGTGATTTAGGATCGCAGAACGTTCTGAATCATTCTTCGTCCCTATCGATACTTTGACTTTCATTTTCGAAACATACGTTTCTCCAAACTCAGTCAAAGTGGGGGATTCTGTAGACACCCATTTGTGTCTCCCCAAAACCAAACCCGGTGATGAATACCTTTTGCGTCAAATCATAATCGAATGAGGTGAAAGTGTGAAAGGTCAGGTGTTGCGGTTGGTTTTTATTTAAAAATTCTTTCTTTCTGTTTTTGAAAAACAACTCTATTTTATGAAAACAGCCAATCTAGTTTAGTTTGGTCCACGACAAGGGTCCAATAATAGTTTAGTTGGATGGGGTTTGCAAAGAGCTTTCCAACGATATATTATAAGCCCAATTCCGATGAATAATAAGGAAGTTATGGCCAAAATACTAAACTGGGCCCGGTTTGATCTTTACATGCGGCCCAATGATCTAGGGGAGGGCCCAATGTTAATTATTATTCCTAGAGTTATTAGAATTAATTATAGTCTTCTAGAATTCTCTAGAAGGTTCTCTTTAGTCCTAATAGAATTAGAATTAATAATTATATTTTGAAAAGTTTTATTTGGAATAAAATATTATTTTATGGAAAATACGATTTCGATTTTCATACGGACTTTACAAATAGATTTTGATTGATAAGTGGACTCCGTGTTTGAAAGCGCGTAGGAATCCAAGCTGTCGCCACGTGACAGACCCTGTCGCCTGGCGACAAGGTCGGTTTTGCAGCGACAGAGTGGAGTTTTATTCCTTATCAAATTCTACCTATTTCCGGACTGTTTTCTTATAAATAGGGTCCTAAACCTCCGTTTTTATTCATTCACAATCATCATCCACATCCATCAATTCTATTCTCTCAATTCTCTCTATGCTCTCATCTCTCTAGCTTTTTACAAACAAAATTCCGCATTCACGAGATCTAGACACACCTAGCCAAGTTCAAAGTTGCCTTCGCCCTAGACGTGAAAGGTTATAATTTCTGAGGGTTTGGTCCCTAATCTTTATTTCAATTATTTAGTTTAATTTAATTGTTTAATTATTATTTTCCTTGAAGTTACTAACGCGTGTATTTTGTTATTAGAAAGAGGTACGAGGCATCAAAGTATGTAATCTTGTTGCTCTATTCTCGTAGAAAGCGTGTTTAAATTTGTTTAATTCCTAGTATCATGTTTAGGATGTTATTATTGCTTTCTAGTATCATGTTTAGGGTGCTTCCTATGCTTTCTAATATCATATCAATATCATGTTGGTATCATGTTAGGGCTAAAGCTTTGATTTTTAATGCTTAGTGACATACTAGGTTTTGTTATTAATCTTGTTAGTATCATGCCTAGGATCTTGCTATTATTATGCTTTAGCGTTATTATGATTATGATTATAATTGTTGTTTTTATAATTATTATGATTTATGATTATTATGTTGCTTGATGATTATTATTGTTATTGCTTGATCACACCTTTTATGCATGTTTAAAGGGAATTTGTACTTGTAATCACGCTTAATAAGATAATTAATAATCTTGTTTAGGGCTAATATGATTATAATTCAAGTGATCGCCAATAATAGTTTTATTTGTGCATTAAATTCAACCAACATAGATAAACAGGTTTAGGATTAACCTATTGTTTGCATGCTAGTCAGAAAGCGCACATGAATACGAGAAAAATAAAGTAGAGGCCTATTTTATAGGGCAGGTTTAGTCTCTTTTAGGTTGGATTTGTACCTTCATCCCCGAACCCTATTTGGTTCAAGACCTTTTGGAGTTGACGATCTCATGGATCGTTAAGGGGTGTAACCTTCCCTTGTGAACGGTTTACAAGTTCCTAAAACTTTTTGGCGACTCTTTTGCTCTAGCTTCCTTCCCATTGGACGCCACCATGCTTAAGTGTATGATTACAGTGGGGTTCAAGTTTGGGGTAATGCTTGAAATATTCCCTACACTTATAGTCTTTCGGAGTCGGTTCGAAACCAAGTCCAAAAGTATCTAATTTAGAAAGACCAGGTAATCCCATTTGCGTCGTTACTCCGTTCTTCTTTCCTAGAGTCATTCCAGGAAAGTGTCTTTGTTTTCTTAGAATGCTATTGACTATCATGTTTGAATGGAGGTCGTAGTGAAGAGGGGTCTTCTCATCTTCCTCGATGAGAGAGACCTCTTCAACATTGAAGCCCCATAAGTCTTCATCATTCTCGTCATGATTCACATTTATGAGTGGTTTATCAATTGCCTTGATCATCATAGGAGAAGCATCGATCGTGAAAGGAGTCTCTGATATCTACCACTTGAAAAATGGTAGCATGCTCAATAACCCTTGTTGTAACATTCATGGTTATAGTCCTAAGAGCTTGGCGACGAGTGTTGTCATAAGCTCTTATGCCTTGTGTAGATGGAGATAAGTCTTCATCCCTTATTCCTAGCATCCTCGCAGTTCAAAGTGGGAAAACATTGATTGCCGACCCATTATCTACAAGAGTCATTAGGACATTAATCATTTTGCAGATTACTGTGAGGTTTAAGGCCTTGTTATGTTTATCACCCTCGAGAGGTAAGTCTTTGTTAGAAAAGGTGATTAGATTGATAGGGCTAGGAAGATCACTCATAAGGAAGTTAGCCAACCCCTCAGGAGTGGTTTATGAGTCTATTCCTACTTTAGCTAAAGCATCCATTACTGCGAGCCTATGCTCGTGGAATGTAGCTAATAGTTTCCATACGTTCATTTCGACCTTAGTCTTTTTTAATTGTTTGACAACATCGTTGTCTTCTATGATTGGTATGGGAACTTGTTGAGTGGTAGGAATAGGTTGTGTTGTGATGGGAGGTTGCATTCTCCCTAATCTTGTGAGGACATCGATAGGGGAATCCTCTTTATCCTAAATATCATCGGCTGGATAAATTGAGGAAAGTGGAGTTTCTTCCACATCCTTAAGGTAGACATCCTCATCATCACTTTCCCAAACTCCATTAACTAATTTTGAAAATATCTCTTTTTCAGGTCGATCTTGAACCAACTTTTTACTGTCAATCAATCCTTAGACTAGGTCCTTGAATTTAAAACAGTGCTATATGGTATGTCCTCTTGATTGGTTATATGGATAATAGAACCTATCTGTCCTTTTTAGCGATTCGAATGGTCTTGGCTCGAGAGGTTTGATCTTCCCACTCTCGAAGAGCATCTTGAACATATTCGCATAAGAAGTCCCAACAGGTGTGTATACCCTGTTACTCCTTTTGGGTGTTTTAACTACTTTGAGAGAAAAGGGTTTTCTTTCAGTAGTCTTTGTGGGCATCATTTTTTCAGTGGCACGCTTGCTTTTTACCAATTTTTCATGATCGAGGGCCTCACGATATAAGGCTATTGCTTCTCTCATTGTGTTTATGAGAAGCCATACCTCTTCTTTAGTGGCTGGTTGTTCTCCTGCGGGGAAATCGCTCATGGCATTGAAAAAGGTTTCCTCTTCTTCTTCGATAGCACGAGTTTCTTCAATTGGTTTAATGAGGAGTGAAGGGTCAGCGTGGCCTTCCTCATCAGAAATCGCCAAGGAGTCTGAAAGTGGAGCACTATTGATACTTGGCTTCTTACTTGCAGAAGGCAATGGGAGTTTATTGCTATCAATTAGATCTTGAAAGCTTCTTTCACTTCCAACAGTTCTCAGTAAGATGGCCCCTGCCTTGATGGTACTTACAATTTGCGTTGGGGTTCCAACTAGCCGTCCTCTTTTTGACTGGTGGATCTCCGAATGGTCCAATAGGAGTTATGAGACCTTTATCATGAAGACGATCGAATGTTGTGTCATAACTCATGCCAATAGGTGTGAAAAGTCTCCTAAATGGCTTCTTTTGTCCTTGATTGTTCATGGCTAGGACCTCGTTTAAGTTAACGGTGCTAACATTGTTTGAGTGGGTGGTTTTGGAAGAAGAAGGATTGTCGTCCTTCTTTCCTTTCCAACCACTGTTAGAGTTGCTAGTAGCTTTTTGTTTCACAAGGTCGTCTTCAATATCAATTCCTATGTCATAGACGGCTTTGAAAGTACTCAAATTGCTTTGGTATTTGAGATGTTTTAAATACTTTTCTTGGAGGTTGTTCTTGACGAACAACCTCACAGATTCTTTTTCAGTAGGAACCTCAACAATTTTAGTGGAAGTTTCCCTCCACTTATTGAAAAAGGAAGTGAATCCTTCATTCTCTTTTTGTTTCAACATCTCAAGTTCCCTATGGTCAGTTTCAACTTGAATGTTACACTTGTATGTATAAATGAAAGCGTTTGTTAAAGAGTCCCAAAAGGAAATTTTTTCCTTATCAAGGGAGAAGAACCATTGTTGACAAACAGTTTCTAAAGATAATGAGAACAACGAGTGGAAAGCTTTCTTATCAATTCCCCTAATGTTCATTATTGTTTCAAAAGCTCTTAAATGAACGTAAGGGTTATTAGTTGGCTTGAACTTAGGGATGTCGTTGGCATTGAACTTCTGCGGAAGAAGTTCTTTGTCCACAAAGACCCCTTGTGAGTTAATCCCTTGAAACTTGTAGTCATTGGAGATTTTTCTCAAGCTCTCTTCCATTCGCTCAAACTGTTATTGTCTTGCAGGGACATTGACTTGAAGAGCGAGAGTTTTGAGCATCTCGGTCAAGCTAGCCATGTTCCGCCTTAGTTCATTAACTTCTTCCTGGGTTGCCATTTTCTTTTTAGCATTTCTTCTTTGTCGAAACGATTTATCAAAAAGTAAGACTTGGACGAAAGTGTTGTCTTTGATTAGTCGCCCTTCCTTTGTTAACCAAGCGCTGTAAATATTAAACCATTTTGACTTAATGACTTGACTCAAATTGACTTTGATTTTTTTTAAAAACAAAAGCAAAAATAGGGTGCATATTTTTGGGAATTATGTATGGGGTTCAAACAACATGGTTATGTTGGGAGGATTAATATCCGACTTACCCCCGTAAAAATGACGGAAAACATGCGCAGTCAAGACCCTCTAGACATGGTCATGGTGAAACACATATACAAAGTGTGTGCTTAAAAAGTGAGTGAAAGTGGCAGCTTTGACACTTGTGTAAGACCATGGGACTATGTGCCTAGACTTAATTAAGGACTAAATAAAACTTTAACTATTAACAAACTGATTAATTAGACTTAGTGTGAGGACTCAAGCAGAAAACTTAGCAATCGCTGAAGCAACGGAACTGTCGCGATGTGAAAGAGCCATCGCGGCGCGATAATGTTATTGCGTCGCGATGGACACTTACGTGTCGCACCACAAGTCAAACCTTCGCGTCATTATTGAAACGTCAGTCTGGGCCTGTTTCCAGTGTTCTACCTTAAAATTAAAGGACAAGTCTATGGTCGTACTAAGTCAGGTTTAGTCAATTTATTAGGTTTTAATTAACCATATTAATTAATTAATTAATTAAGCAAAGTCCTATATAGTCATTAATTAGTTTATTTAGACTTATACACAAGTCAAACAAACGGTTAGTATAAACACACATAGATTATGCACAAGCAAGAATGCACAAATAGTCAAATAAGCACAACATGATGCAATGAGTTTGCAACCTAACCATGGCTCTAGTTCTCTAAAGTTCAAGGAATAGGTTAGTCAAAAGAGGGTCCATGGTTATGAGTCCGGATGCATCGCACAGAAGCCTTACCTTTGGAAGGGTTGGCGTGTATGGATGGGACTCCACAAGTTAAACTTGTTTCCATGGTTTGGTAAATTCACAAACTCGGATGTACCCTTCATTGCAATGAGCGTTCGATTGGGGTAGATGGAGCGTGAATTCCCAGAGGATTATAGCCATAGGTAGAACACATATGGGTTCAGAAAAGAGGGAAAAACTCAATCAAGAAGAAAAATCGAGCGAATAGTACAAGAACCGGTCAAAATAAGAAAGCAGATTTTGGCTCGGTATTGGAAGAACTTGACGTGAGACAACAGGGACCATCGCGAGACGATAACCCTGTCGCGCCGTAATATTGCTATCGAATCGCGACAGAGCCATCGCACTGCAATGGGCACTATTTTCTCAGTGCCAATTCCTACATGCCTCAGCAGCTCTATGTGTTCTTAGAATTTTCCAGTTTTCACAGCGTTCTTTTGATTATAGTTGTGAAAGATATTTCCCAAATTTCCTACGTGTAAAAAGCCTATGTTTTTTACGCATTACGGATGGTCTATCCAATGCGGACCTTTTTTATGCTTATGCCAATAATATCAATCAAAATTACGCACATGAATACTTAGAACGTTTCGAGTCTCATCCACTCATTCTAAATCATTGCCAAAACAAATTTTAGGAATTCAAATAGAAATGGTTTTTTCACCAAATGCCCTTGACCTTTCGAAAAATTCACCAAATACCCATAAGTTTTTCAAAATTCACCAAACACCACTAACATTTGTTATTATTCATACCATGAAAGAGCTAGTGGCCCAGCTAATACAATGCTAAAGTACACAACCAAAGTGAAAGAGCTAGTGGCCCAGCTAATACATTTTCAGATAGATTTGGTCCCTAGAGCGGAGAATTCCCAAGCTGACGTATTAAAGTTAGCCAGTTCCACTCTTCAAAGCCTCACAAGGACAGTCATGGTGGAAGTCCTGGAAGAAAGCAGCATTGCAGAAAGTAAGAAGGTGAATTGCACCGGGCAGCAGTGAGCATGGTTCTCAGACATACTGACCTATAAGGTACATGGCTCGCTTCCGGATGATGAGGCACAAGCCAAAAAAGTAAAAAAGGATGCCAATTGGTACGTGGAGATGAATGGGGAGCTCAACAAAAAGGGCTTCTCCAAGCCCCTGCTGAGGGTTATTCCAGAGTGGGAGCAGAAAAAAAATTATGGAAGAAGCACACTCAGGAACCTGTGCCAACCATATTGGCGGAAAAGCCTTGGGAGTTGAAGTGCTAAGAAGAGGAGCATACTTGCCAACCCTGACACAGGATGCCTTAGCATACGTCAGGAAATGTGAAAAGTGCCAAAATATGCTCCAGTTATAAATCAGCCAACAAATGATCTAACCCTAATTCTCAGCTCGATCCCGTTCGCTCAGTGGGGAATGGACATATTATGAACTTTCACCATCGGGTCAACGGGTAGGAAGTATCTCATAGTGGCGGTGGACTATTTCACCAAGTGGATTGAAGCTGAACCCGCCAAGTACATAAAAGCTGCCCAAGTAAGAGCGTTCATATGGAAGAACATCATAACAAGATTTGGGGTGCCACAGTTCATAGTCTTTGACCATGGGTGCCAGTTCGACTGTGACACCATCAAGGATTACTTGGAAGAGATGGGTACCAAGTATGTAAGCGCCTCATTCTGCGAGAAGCCCTATAAAGGGCAAGGAGATACTGAAGCCCTATACAGCCACATCAGGGAGCAAAGTTAGGGAACAGTAAAAACAAGCGCAGCAGGGAAGCCTAACCTACGAGGCTTCACCTAGCACAACAAAGGGGTTGTTGAGTTAAGGTTTAAGTACCATTATACCATGACTCAGCAGCAGGCTTGAGCAAGCATACTAGTAACAGGATATGCAATAAACGAAATGACAAAGGAGTTATCAAACGCATATACTAACAAGCTGAACCTCTGCCCACCAGGATAGAGTAAACATTCAGCAGAAATTTACAACATTCACAAAGCTGAACCCCCATCCACCAGGATGAGGAAACATTCAGCAAAATAGTACGAAAAGTACAGAATTCAAGTTGAGCTGGCCAAACCCAGCAGACGGAAAGTAAAGTGTTTGAGAAAGCACGCAAAAAATACAATCTTTGGCGGCTATACACCCCAAAGATAATAATAAAAGCTACCTAGTAACTACATACCTAGGTGAGGGAAACTCCAATGAGCCGCTGGAGGAAGGGGGAGAAAGCCGCCAAAACCTTTATTGCTCGTTATCCAGAGTCTCCACTCAAATGGCGGCAGTAATATCAGCGCACTAAGGCACCTCCAGATTCAGCACAGCATGGTTGGGAACTTTGCAATTACCAACACGATAGTGGTTAGCAGACAGATTGTAAAATCCAGCTTCCCCAGCAGCGTGAACCTTAGCCTAAAAGGCGTTGGAACGAGCCTACTGCTCCTCACTCCCACCATAAAGACCACTCAAGCAGCAAGCTATGGCCTCCCAACCCCCATCATAGCGATCAGCGAGTAATTTAGCAAAAGTTGGAGAAAGCACAAAAGATCTAAGTGCGTTTTTCTTAGCATCTTCAAGCTCATTCTCCTTTCTAGCGCGCAAATCAGACATCTCAGCTTCCAACACTTGCACCCTGGCTTGAGAAGTTCCCAATTGTCCCTCACAGTCTGCTAGTTTGGTCTTGGTGAGTTGGAATTCTCCTAGCTGAAGTTGCAGGGCATCCGCCCTCTCTCTTAAGGGAACCACCTCACCAGCTATCGCATCCCTCTCAAAGCGAGCTTGTCGAACTTCCTTATCCTTCTGAGAAAGGGCTAAGTTCTTATTTTGATACTCCTTCTCTACTGCAAGCAAGGCATTAGCCAAGTCGCCAAAAGACTTGGTAAGCTGCAAATAAACAAAAGAACAAAAATAAGCTAAGGCAAAAGCAAAGCAAAGCAAGCTGAGGCAAACAAGCAAAGTAAAGCAAGCAAGTTAAGACAGAAAAGCAAAGCAATAAAAAAAGGCTAAGGTAAAAGTAAGAAAATAAGTAGAAGCAGGAAGCTAGAGCGAAAAAGAAAAGCTAGAAATATAAAAGCCAACCTTCTGCAAATCATGACACGCAGTGGCAGCAAGGAGATTGACTAAGCTGCTAGTATAGTCAGCGCAAATTTGAATGCCCTGAGTAAGGCGATAACCCAAGGTGCCACCATTCTGCGGGTTATCCACAAACAAGGATTCGTCAGCCCGAACATTCATCAAGGGGCGGAATTGAGCGTTCTCAGCCCTAGCAGGGCACAGCAGAGGATGAAGAGTAACATAACTGGGAACCTCCCCAAACTTTATAGGTCCAGTAGGGCGAAAAGTACCTCTAGCAGAAATTGAGGTCATAGAGAGAGGGTTCTCAAATGCATCACCCAAGAACTGGTGAACACAGCGATTAAGCTCGCTAGAGTTTTGAGTACCACTCTCCTTAGCAGCATTCTCACCAAGAAGCCCAGTGTTGGCAGAGTGAGAAGCAAAAGGGTCAAGAGCAAAAGAAGTACGAGCCTTTTAAGCAGCGGGCTGATCGGCGTCATCTGATGGAGAGATCACAAGATCATCCTCCAGGTTAATAACTGGATGATCCTGCTTGTGCCTTTTAAGTACGAGCCTTTCCTTTGCTTTTGCCTTAGCTTATTTTTGTCCTTTTTGTTTATTTGCAGCTTACCAAGTCTGTTGGCGACTTGGCTAATGCCTTGCTTACAGTGGAGAAGGAGTATCAAAATAACAGGCTCGCTTGCTCAGAAGGATAAGGAAGTTCAACAGGCTCGCTTTGAGAGGGATGCGATGGTTGGTGAGGTGGTTCCCTTGAGAGAGAGGGCAGATGTCCTACAACTTCAGCTAGGAAAATTACAACTCACTAAGGCCAAACTAGCAGACTGTGAGGGACAATTGGGAACTTCTCAAGCCAAGGTGCAAGTGTTGGAAGCTAAGATGGCTGATTTGCGAGCTGGAAGGGAGAATGAGCTTGAAGCTACTAAGAAAGAGGCACTTAGATCTTTTGTTCTTTCTCCAGCTTTTGCTAAATTGCTCGCTGATCGCCATGATGGGGGCTGGGAGGCCGCAGCTCGTTGGGTAAGTGGTCTTTATGGTGGGAGTGAGGAGCAGCAGGCTCATTGCAACGCCTTTTGGGCTAAGGTTGACACTGCTGGGGAAGCTAGCTTTTACGATCTGCTTGCTAACTACTCTCGTGTTGCTAATTGCAAAGTTCCCAACCATGTTGTGCTGAATCTGGAGGTGTCTTTGTGCACCGATATTGCTGCTGCCATTGGAGTGGAGACTCTGGCTAATGAGCAATAAAGGTTTTGGCGGCTGTCTCCCCCTTCCTCTAGCGGCTCATCGGAGTTTCCCTCACCTAGGTCTATATTTACTAGGTAGCTTTTGTTATTGTCTTTGGGGTGTATAGCGGCCAAAGATTGTATTTTTTATGTGCTTTCTCATAACACTTTACTTTCCAACTGCTGGCTAGCTCAACTTGAATTCTGTGCTTTTTTGACTATTTTGCTGAATCCTGGTGGATGGGGGTTCAACTTTGTGAATGTTGTAACTTTCTACCGAATGTTTACTCTGTCCTGGTGGGAAGAGGTTCAGCTTGTTAGTATATGCATTTGATAACTCCTTTGTTATTTCGTTTATTGCTTATCTTATTGCTAGTATGCTTGCTCAAGCCTGCTGCTGAGTCATGGTATAGTGGTACATAAACCTTAACTCAGCAGCCCCTTTTCTGTGCTAGGTGAAGCCTCGTAGGTTGGGCTTCCCCGTTGCGCTTGTTTTTACTGTTCCCTAACTTTGCTCCCTTGATCTGGCTGTATAGGGCTTCAGTATTTCCTTGCCCTTTATTGCACTTTGAGCTGGTAGGTTAAACTTCGGGAACTGTGATCTTCACTTGCTTAATGGTTTCTTGCTGCACCTTATTGTGATGCTTTCTACTTTGACTTTAATGTTTGTATGGTATTTTCTGCATGTTAGTGTGCAATGCTAAAGCATAACTTTAACGAACAAACATGTTTAAGCAAGCTCACATAGTATACTCCTCACGTAGAGGCTCGTATTTCATTGAATTCAAATGGCTTAAATTGCCTAGATTAACTTAGGATAATTTTAAACAAAGTTCTTGCATAATTTAAACAAATTTTTTCAGTTTCTACTTAGCCACATGCTTTTTAAGAGAAATATTTCTTTAACACATTTGCGTTGAAACTATTCCTTAAGACTTGACCTTCTTGATCTGCGAGGAGGAAAGCACCTGGCCCTACTTGCTCATGGATGATGAAAGGGCCTTCCCAATTTGCCGACGGCTTTCCATGCTGATTTCCTCTTCCTACCGCTGTAGTACTTCTAGGAACCAAGCCTCCAGGCAGTATTTCCTGGTGCCTAACTCTTTTGTTGAAGGCTTTTGAGATTCTGCTCTTTTGAGCTGCTAGCTTGAGGGCTGCTTGTAACACCCCGACCCCAAATAAATTAGGGAGGGGCCTATTGTCATGAAATGCGCATCGAGGGCCAACAACTGTTCTCACAGACCAACATGAGTCCTTCCAGTGCATTTTGTCTTCACTCATGCGCACCCCGAGAAAACTTCCCAGGAGGTCACCCATCCAAAGACTACTTCCAACCAAGTACACTTAACTATGGAGTATCTTAGCATATGAGCTCCCTAAAAGAAAGATGCATCTTGTTAATATGAGTAGTATATCAAATCCTTTTAAAGCAATCATGAGGGGTATTACACTGCTTTTAGCCGCATCTCTGGAAGAAAATCTAACTCTTCCAGCAGACGCTTCTCATTTCCTTGCTGCTCATAGTGCTGGATTACTACTGCATCTGCCCCATAAGCCAGGGTGAATGGAATTTTCCTAGTAGATTCCTTCTCTGTTGTCCTGTTTGCCTATAATACCTCTAGGACTAGGTCAGCCTAGAGGCCTTTATGCTCTTCCAATTTCCTCTGTAAAGCTGTTAGGATCAGCTTGTTTGCTGCCTCTGCTTGGCCATTGCTCTGCGGGTGGCAGACTGAGGCGCTTGCATACTTGGTACCCATCTCTTCCAAGTAATCCTTGATGGTGTCACAGTCGAACTGGGACCCATGGTCAAAGACTATGCACTGTGGCACCCCAAATCTTGTTATGACGTTCTTCCATATGAACGTTCTTACTTGGGCAGCTTTTATGTATTTGGTGGGTTCAGCTTCAATCAACTTGGTGAAATAGTCCACCGCCACTATGAGATACTTCCTGCCCACTAACCCGATGGTGAAAGGTCCTAATATGTCCATTCCCCACTGAGCGAACGGGATCGGGCTGAGCATTGGGGTCAGATCGTTTGTTGGCTGATTTATAACTAGAGCATACTTTTGACACTTTTCACATTTCCTGACGTATCCTAAGGCATCCTGTGTCAGGGTTGGCCAGTATGCTCCTCTTCTTAGTACTTCAACTCCCAAGGCTTTTCCGCCAATATGGTTGGCACAGATTCCTGAGTGTGCTTCCTTCATAATTTTTTCCTGCTCCCACTATGGAATACACCTCAATAGTGGCTTGGAGAAGCCCTTTTTGTTGAGCTCCCCATTCATCACCACGTACCAATTTGCATCCTTTTTGACTTTTTTGGCTTGTGCCTCGTCATTCGGCAGCGAGCCATGTACCTTATAGGTCAGTATGTCTGAGAACCATGCTCACTGTTACCTGGTGCAATTCACCTGCTTGCTATCTGCAGTGCTGCTTTCTTCTAGGACTTCCACCATGACTGTCCTTGTGAGGCTTTGAAGAGTGGAACTAGCTAACTTTGAATATGCGTCAGCTTGGGAATTCTCCGCTCCAAGGACCAAATCTATCTGAAAATGTATTAGCTGGGCCACTAGCTCTTTCACTTTGGTTGCGTACATTAGCATTATAAGTTCTCTAGCCTCATACTCCCCCTTCAGCTGGCTGGCTACCAGTTGGGAGTCAGTCTGCAGGTGCACTTTTTTGCTCCTACTGCAATACTCATTCTCAGGCCTGCTAGAGTTGCCTCATACTCTGCCTCGTTGTTTGATGCCTTGAACTTGAACTTAATGGCATACTCGAATAATTTGCCTTCTGGAGATGTTACTATTATTCCATCTCCGCTTCCCGTTTGTGCTGAAGATCCGTCCACTGCCAACCTTCAAACTCCAACCTCATCCTTGATCAAAGGTTAATAGGTCATTGGGACTACTAACCTAAACCAAATTAGAAATTTAAAATACCTAAACTTTCACCAAACTAGTTAGTGGTAAGTGTAGGGTCGAACCACGAAGAAACAAAATATTGCACAATCAAGTGAAATCAAGAATTTATCGCAAGTAACAAGGGGTATTTTGATTGGTTTTGTGAATAACAATAATCAAATTAACTACTACAAAGATTAAAGCAAGCTAATTAATAAGTTCAAACAAGGAACACTAGAATAAGAAATGAAACACTCGAATTGAGAGAAGCATGATCCAAACACTAGGGAGAGGGGGTTCTAATCATGATCAACTAAAACAACAATGATAATCAACATGGATTCATGCCAAGAAATATAAACTCAACTCAAATAACTCATTTCCATGCAATTACCCAAGTAAATTTATGAATTAAGCCCAATCTAAACTAAATCATTCCCATGCATCTAGTTTAGAACATCAAACATTGGAATTAATGGTGCACATCAATAATTCCAACCAAATCAAACACAAATTCATCAAAACAAGGCCGAATCCAATCAATTATCAAAATTATCGAAATCAATCACGATTATCACCCCCTTCCCTAGCTAAAATCTAAGCTAGAGGGAAGAAAAGAGTCATTGCATCTACTCTAAGCAAGCATTCAAACTTCATCAAACTAAACATGATTCAAAATCCTAGATAAAGAAATCAAACTTGATTAATCAATGAATTAAAAGGGAAATCAATATTACCAAGAACAATTAAACCAAAAACCAAAGTAGAGTAAGAGATTAATACCATACAAGCTAAATTAAGGAGGAAAACATGAAATTCATTGATAAAATTAAAGGAAACCTTGAAGAAATTTGATTACAAAGATGAAATTGAAGATTGAACTACTTTCTCTCTCTAGATTACCAATTGTTTCTCTCACTAGATTAGGGCCAAACTGAATAATAATCTAATTACATCATTAAGGGTATTTATGACCCTCTCACATTACCCAAAATTAAGTCTAAAAATGAAATAAAAATGCACGAAATACCCAGGGGAGCGGCCGCTCAATCGAGAGGGAGCGAGCGCTCTAGAGGATCAGGACAAACTGACGAACCCATGGAAGTGGGTGCTCCCGCTAATGGGAGCGGGCGCTCCATCAAGGGTGAGCGACCGCTCCTCTAAACTGCTTGAAATCCCATAAAAAATTCTCGAGAGGAGCGAGCGCTCCTACAGAAGTGAGCGGCCGCTCCAAGCAACTTATCCAGCTCCCTAATAATGCTTCAAGCCCCAAGCTCCTCTTACTCCAAAGCATTCCGAGGTATAAATGAAGCCTCCGGGAAGGTAATGCAAGGTTCTTGTTCAACCTGAACAAACACTCATACACAAATATAAGCAAGAATAAAGGAGGAAAGACGTAAAGAAAGAAAAAGGGGAGTAAAATACCCGAAATTACAAAATAAAGGCTAAAAGCTACCGAGAGAGGGAAACTAGGCAAATTATATCAAAACTAGGGAAAAAGGGATGAGAAAGGACTTAAATATAGAGGAAAATGGGTCATAAAAGTGGTCATGAAGACCACTTATCAAACGCTCCCCAACTAAGCCCTTGCTCGTCCTCGAGCAAGACAAAAGAGAAAAGAGAACAAACAAACACTACAAAGGCTAACACACCATGGCAAGGCATAGGAAAAACAAATCGAGTTTTAGGGTGGAAAATGCCTTATTTGGACTCAAAAGAAAAGACAAGCGCCAAAGAATGCCTACCTTTCTCAATCAAACGAGGGAAATCACGTTCTAAAATGCTCATGGTTGAAAGAGACAAACCTAAGCTAAATATAGAGAAATAATGATTTCATTTTCCGCCCTAGCCCCATCCAAAATGGTCAGCGTTCCCCCTACTAGCTTCAAATCACCCCCTAATTAGTTTCTCATGATTCCACCAAAGAACCGGAAAAGGATAGATTTTGAGGAAATAAATGGTCATCTCGACATCTCAACTATGAAAACTCTCTCCATAGGGTTGAAACCCATCTCCCTCCACCGGTTTTTGACCTCACCCCCCTAAAGTCTAAGGGTCTTTTATTAGGGTTGTAACGTAAGGCTAAGGGTCAAGGTGGTAAAAATTTGAAAAATTTGGTGATATTTCCTAAGTGAAGCAAAACAGTGGCCATCTCTCAAAAACATACTTAAGTAAACCACCTAATCACAAACAAACAACCTTCAAAGGAGATATCATAACATCACTACAATTATTCAAAGGTAAAGAACTTCAAAGCTTCTTCTTCTTTTTTTTTTTTTTCCTAGTATTTCCTTCTTCTTTTTTTTTTCTTTTTATGAACTTTATTTGGTGTCCTTGCCATTTTTTAATATGGACGGCTTTTTCTATGAAAATTTCATTTGATTTTCTTGAATTGCATTCTTCCTTTCAAAAATTCTCTTGCTTATTCAAATCAAGTTCAACTTGCAATGCTTCTCTTTTTGACCAATGCTCAAAGGGATTTCTTGTTCTTAATTAATATGTTCAAATCTCAAACCTCACATGCCAAATGTTTCACTAACTAAAAGGGTTGGTAGAACATAGGCCGTATGGTTTGTAATGTGGTTTAAGCAAGAAAGGGAAACATTAGGCTCAAATTTGTTAGCAAGAAAGTTTATGCAAAACAAAAAATCAATTTTGTAACTAAATAAAAAGAAAATAAACAAAAATGAGAAAAGGTGCCCTTTTCCTTCCTTAAAGTTGCAAGGTCACGATCTCGTGAGCTAGAGGACAACACAAGGATTAAGACATGCATAACCGAGGATCCTAAAATGTCGCTCAACAAAAATGATGAAGGCTAGAACAAATTAAACCTCACAAGGGATGGAAAATAGCAAATACCAACTAGCGGGTTTCAAATCCATTAAAGGGAGCAACTCCAGCTTACCACTTTCAACTAAGGGTTCAAACGTCCTCAAGAGTTCTTAACCTTGCTACCTTAGCTAAAAATTTGTCTATCTCAACCATAATAACTCTCAAACCATGCATTCCATCATCAACTAGGAAGAAACAAGCATTCTAAGGTTCATTATCAAATCAATCAAGTCCAAATGCATAAGCATATTCCAATACATGTTCATTTGATATTGCCATACTCATGTTTGCCACAAGAAAAGGAAAAATAAAACTAAACAAAAATGAAGAAGTAAAAAAGATTCACAAACGAGGCATAAGAAATCAAGTAAATCCCAATCGACAAACAAGTGATCGTTCGATATCAACATCAACGATCCCAGGTTCCTTAGAACCAAATGCAAACATCCTCGAACCATTCAACTTCTTCCTATACTATCCTAAACTAAAGCAACCAATCCAAATATTTAAAGAGTTAAGAAGGAAATTTGCCACCAAAAGCGTATAAGATCAAAATCCCATAATAAATGAAGCTTCGTTTCTTATATCTCCGGAAATTGCATCGATAAACCCTACACAAATGACATACTCCCAACAACTCGGAAAATATTTGGTTAGTAGCAAGAGTTATATATAAGAAGATCAAAATTAAAAGCAAAGAATAAAACTAATAAAGAGAAAGATAAATAAAAGAAAAAGGTTTTGGATTAAAAGGGAGTTTGGATTTTTGGCTGTGGGATCCAAAACAAAGAAAACATCATCAAAACATTGATTTTAGAAGAGAGAAAGGAAGTGAACATCAACAAAGATGAGAAAAACTTGCAATGGGGCGCTCATTGGCAATGAATATACCCCATAAAACATGCCCTTAGAATAAAAACAATAATAAAACACCCCCCCAACTTGAACGGAAAACCGTCCTCGGTTGGAACATAATGGAAAAAATGGGAGAGGGGGAAGGGCAAATAAGAGGCCCGAAGGCTCTAGTCACCCATATGGGAGCAAGATCCTTCTCCACGCAGACGCCATTCGTAGTCGATGTTGATAGGAGGGCCATAGGGGTCCCATCCACAGGTATAACCCGGTGGATCACCACAATTCCGGTATAGCCCTTGTTGCCAATCCGGAAGAGGGTCAAAAGGAGGTGGCATCACTATGGGCTCCGAGGTGTACATGGGGTAATTGGAGTCCCCACGATAATCACAACCTCTCGGTGCCCGATAGTCATACCCTTTCGAAGTGGGGTAATCCACACGAGGGCCACCTTGAGAAGATGGTCTTTTCCAATAAGGCCAAACTGGTTGACGGGGAGTCCTGTCGAGATGCGGTTCCTCATAAGAAGGAACCAACCCTTGTTGGGGCAGAAAGTAAGGATAGTTCACGGGAGGGTCGAAATGCCCTTGGTTTACATGCCAATCATAAATGTTGGCATTGTAAACCCCGTGACCATCGGCGGCCTCTGCCAACCGGTTGACTTGCAAGCTTAAATTTTAAAAGGTGTTTTCAATATTGAAAGGGGAAGTGAAAGAAGTCATACCTCCCTCACTAAAGGAGGGGACGTGCAAAGATTGGGACGCTTCCCCAAATTGAAATTGTTGATGTTGTTGTTGTCGACGACGAGATGCTTGAGGAACTTGCTCCCTATGAAATAAACGGAGCTCATCAAAGTTGGTGAAGGGAATTTTCCATTGATTCCCATCCTCTGGCGGGTTGGACATGAAAGGATGAGGAATTTCACACCAAGATACCTCGCGGAGCATCCAAATCCACGCATCTAGATTTCCTCGAAGAACCACCTCACGGAACATCCAGGCTTGCTTGAGAGCGGCAAGGTTCAAATAAGGGAACTCATCGACCGGGGAGAGCTTGGCCAAATCCTCTCCAAACCCAAGCTTGAAAGCAATCCAAGTGATCATACCGCCGCATTGAATGTCGCCAGTAAGAGAAGTTCCAAACTTTGTCTCATTGAAGCGATCGGCAAGGATGGCACCGAAATTGACTTTGTAATCATAGTTGATGTAACCCTCGGTGGCCAACCATAGCATAGTGAGCTCCTTTTAATTTATCTTCCCAAGCTCTTGCCGAGAGAAAAGTGCATACACCATCATCCAATGAAAATACCGAAAAGCCGGATGGATAATTTTCGAAACCTTAGAGGAGCGGGAATGGAATCTTGTGTTCCCTTGGGTGATGTTGTCCCACCACTCTTGCTCCACATACCCTTCCTATGTTCGGTCATTCACCCTATGCACGGGGCTTTCCGGATCCCACTCAAACATATTGTTTAGCTCCTTAAGAGTGACCTTCCGTTGCTTATTAAAGATTCAAAAATGAAGCTCGAGCTCCTTCACACCACACCTCTCAGTAGTTTGAAGTTGAAAGGAAGAGCGAAATTCCAAAGTGAGCTCTCGGTAAGTACAAGGACGCCTAAAGTCGACCGAAGGAGTATTGGTGAATTCCGAAGGAACCGAGACAGAGAGGAACGACTCCCAACCTAAAGACTCAGCCATGTCTTGGATATCCGCATCAAAACCCAATGTTTGACATCATGATTTATAGTAATCTTGTAGAGCGGACATGACGCTTAGAAAGTTCATCAAAACAATTGCATTGAAATTGAAACCAAATTGAACAGTGTATGGTTGGGGACGGTTGGGAGTTGAAGTAGATGAGGATGGTGCTTAGGAAGAAGAACCTTTTTGTGAATTTCAGGAAGAAGAACCCAGCAGCATATCTCTAAGTCGGCGAGACATCACTTAAACAATCAATAGTCAACTACTCCAAAAATGCTCCGTAGAACAAGTACCTACAATCAACCAAACATCCAACTTTAAAAATTCATCTCACAATATTAATTAACTCAATCAAATCAATTACCCATAAAAGGCATCACATGGTGTCATAAGATCTACTCCATAAACAAAATTAGGAGAATAATGAACATAAGAGTAAATTCAAAACCACTTCAAAGATTGTTCATTTTCAAAATCAAAGTGATAAAGAGACACCATCAAACTATGAAATTAACATATCAAACCAAATTTCATCAGCAAAGGAAAATCAATCCACCATCCAACTATTTCACTTAGTATAATGTCATATAATTATCACAATTTCATATCAAACTCAACAATATTAGTATGAATAATTACAAGTGAAATTTCATCCAAACATCATTGAATAAGAAATGTAGCCCAAATTTGACAAATTAAGCACATACTACTTAAATATATTTCCATTCAAGAACAATCAACAAAGTAGTACGGAAAAGAAGGAATTTGTCATATAATTCATGAAATTGGGTGCTCCAAATCACAATTTAAACAACAAAGTGGCTAAATATACTTACAAATCAACATTATAGTGAAGAAGAGTAAGTAAATCATACCAAATTGCTCCAAAGGAAGGCAAAAATCGAAGACCCACACGGATGAAAAACGCCGACCTCGTCAACAATGGTGGAAAAATGAAAATTTGTGATGAAATAAGGTACAAATTGAGGGAATTGATATGTTTATGCAAGATATTAGTGAAGGAGTAGTAGAATGAAAGTAGATAGAGGGAGTTAGAGTTGGAGTGAGAAAGAGAAGTGAGGAAATGAGGAGAGATAAGGGGAAATCGGGGGTTAGCTTGATTTTTTATTTCGCTGGGTATGGGAGGAGTGGGCGCTCCTCCGATCCGGAGCGGGCGCTCCACCTGAAACGGAGCGGGCGCTCCTTCAAGGTGGAGAGCGGTCGTTCAACCCTTCTGCCCGAATTTCTAAAAATATTACCTGAGAGGAGCGGACGCTTCCCCTTAGAGGAGCGGGCGCTCCTATCCTTTGGAGCGGCCGCTCCTCAAGACTGCTCGAGGATGCTAATTTGCTTAATTTCCTAAATTAGCCACATTTCTCAACCCAACTTCCACCCTGCAAAAACAAACAACACACAATGATATATTCAAAATCCAAATTAATCCAAACCAACAAAACATAAAATTCAAAACAAAAGAAACTCGGGTTGCCTCTCGGAGCGCTTCTTTATGAGGTCATTAGCTTGACCATGAGGAAACATCATCAAAAGGGAGGCTTATGATCCAAAGGATCAAGCCGAACACATTCAATCAAACCAACATATTCCTTGCAAAAATAGTGCTTCAATCGATGACCATTAACCATGAACTTATGATCGCCCGCATCTAACTCAAAAGAACCATAAGGAGTAGTCTTTAAAATTACAAAAGGCCCTGGCCATTTAGACTTCTTCTCCTTATATAGCCTTGAGTTCTCATAAGCGTCATATCTAAGCTCCTCAAGTTCATTGGGCTTGAGCGATCTCTTTTCACCGGCCAACGACATATCCATGTTTAGCTCCTTGAAATCCCACCAAGCTTTATGTTCTAATTCCACCGGCAAGTGACAAGGCTTCCCATAGACCAATCGATAGGGGGTAGTACCAATTGGAATCTTGTATGCCATTCTAAGAGCCCATAGCGTGTCATCAAGCTTGAGAGACCAATCTTTCCTAGATTTGTTCACCATCCTTCCAAGAAGATTCTTGATTTCTCGATTTGACACCTCCACTTGCCCTTGAGTTTGAGGATGGTAGGGAAGACTAACTTTGTGATGAATTCCATATCTCTTGAGAAGAGTTTCAAATTGCTTTTTGGCGAAATGGGAGCCTCCATCACTAATTAACACTCTTAGAACCCCAAATCGAGGAAAAATGATCTTCTTGAGAAGCTTAAGCACAACCTTATGATCATTGGTAGGAGATGGTATGGCTTCAATCCACTTAGTCACATAATCAACCGTTACCAAGATATATAGATTCCCACAAGAGGAAACAACAGGCCCCATAAAGTCAACACCCCATACATCAAAAGGTTCAACTTCCAAAATGTTTTGTTGAGGCATTTCATCTCTCTTGGTAATGCCACCACTTCTTTGACACTTATCACATCTTAACACAAACTTGTGGGCATCCTTATGCATCGTCGGCCACCACAAGAGAGATTGGGAAATCTTTGCCACCGTCTTGTCAACTCCACCATGACCTCCACATGGCAACGAGCGGCAATACTCAAGAACTCCTTAAATTTCATAGTCCGGCACACATTTTCGAAAAAGGCCATCTCCACATTGTTTGAAAAGGTATAGGTCATTCTAAAAGTACCTCCTCACTTCCTTGAAAAACCGTTTCTTTTGTTGAGAAGAAAATTCCAGGGGATAACTCCACAAGCAAGAAAATTTGCTATATCAGCATACCATGGGCTAGATGTTGAAGCTGTAGCTATAAGAGTTTCAAATCTCATTTCCTCATTGATTGGCACATCCTCCTAGTTCTCAAAAGGAAGCCTAGACAAATGATCCGCCACATAGTTCTCCGCTCCTTTTTTGTCTCTCATTTCCATGTGAAAATCTTGGAGGGAGGGAACCCAACAGATTAGGCGTGACATTGCTTCCTTCTTAGTCATGAGATATTGAACCGCTATATCATCCGTGTACACAATCACCTTAGAGCAAATAAGATAGGATCGAAACTTGTCAAAGGCAAACACCACCGCTAGCATTTCCTTTTCCGTTGTAGTGTAATTCTTTTAAGCTTCATCTAGAGTCCTACTTGCATAGTAGATGACATAGGATCTTTCTTCCTTCTTTTGTCCAAGAACCGCACCTACTGCAAAGTCACTCACATCGCACATTAGCTCAAAAGGCAAGCTCTAATTCGGAGCTTGCACAGCGGGAGAGGAAATGAGAGCTTCCTTGAGCTTGTGAAATGCCTCAAGGCAAGCCTCATTAAAGCTAAACACAACATCTTTCTTGAGTAATTCGGTCAAAGGTTTGGCGATTGATGAAAAATCTTTAAAAAAACCTCCAATAAAAATCGGCATGCCAAAAAAAAACTCTTACTCCCGTGATGGAAGTAGGAGGAGGCAACTTTGCAATCACCGAAACTTTAGCCGGATCAACCTCAATGCCCTAATTTGACACTTTATGGCCTAGGACAATACCCTCCTCAACCATAAAGTGACATTTCTCCCAATTCAACACCAAACTCGTCTCTTGACACCTTTTCAAAACTCTCTCAAGATTAGTAAGGCAAGTGTCAAAAGACGAGCCACCAACACTTAAATCATCCATGAATACTTCAATCTCTTTTCAAGCATCTCGGAGAAAATAGAAGTCATGCATCGTTGGAATGTTGAGGGAGCATTGCATAACCCGAATGGCATTCTCCAGTTCGCGAATGTTCCATATGGACATGTGATAGTAGTTTTCTCTTGATCACTTGGATGGATAGGGATTCGGAAAAATCCGAAATACCCATCCCTAAGAAACAAAAGAAAGCATGGTGAGAAAGTCTCTCCAACATTTGGTCCATAAAGGGGAGAAGGAAATGATCTTTCTTGTTATTTTTATTCAATCTCCTATAATCGATGCACATTCTCCACCCGGTCACCGTCCGGGTGGAGATCTCTTCTCCTCCTTCACCTTTGACAATGGTCATTCCACCCTTCTTTGGAACTACGTGAACCGGGCTAACCCACTTGCTATCGGAGATAGCATAAATTATGCCCGCTTCACGTAATTTCAAGATTTCCTTTTTGACAACCTCTTGGAGGTTGGGATTCAACCTCCTTTGAGGTTCAATTGAGGTGGATTGATTATCCTCAAGATGAATACGATGCATGCACAAAGAAGGGATAATACCCTTAATATCATCAACGCTATACCCTATCACATCTATATACTTTCTCAAAACAACAAGCAATTTTTCTAATTCAATTCCATCAAGGGTAGCATTGACAATAATAGGGTATTTTCCCTCATTATCAAGATAAACATATTTCAAAGAAGGGGGAAGGGGTTTGAGTTCTACCTTGGGAGGAGGCTTCACAAGAAGAAAATAGTAAATGGCAAGCGGTTCAAAACCCAAATGGGAGGCGGTTTTTGAACCGCTTGCGCTTGGGGGGCTTTCCATTGTCAATTTAAATGGCAAGAGGTTCAAAAACCGCTTCCCATTTGAAGGTAATGGCAAGCGGTTTTGCTCCGAACCGCTGCCCATTATGACTTTAAAAAATAAATTTATTTTTATTTTTTTTCCACAGAAATTGATACACAAAAATAAAAATAAATGTATAAAAATATATATTTCCATTAATAATTAGTTGTAATGTTACATTATAATTCAACACCCAAAAAAAAAAAAAAAAAAAAAAAAAAAAAAAAAAAAAAACTACTAAAAGTTACATTATAATTCACCACCATGCACTGCCACCACCGCCACCACAATCGACGCCACCAGCCCACCACCGCCACTACCTCATCTAACGCCACCAGCCCACCACCGCAACGCCACCCGTAATGCAACAATTAAAAAAAATTGCTCAAAAAATTTACTCATGCAAACAGAGCATGAAATTTGAAATAACATAAAAACGGATCTAAACACATTAAACTAGATCTTAAAATACAAATCCCGTTCAGAAATGCATATAGAACATTACATTTGAAAAAACATAAAATTAGATCTAAATTATTACTTAAAAACCTAGAATTCCATGGTTGAATATTAAAAAAAATAAAAAAATAAAAAAAAAATCCATCCAACAAACACCACCACCCACACGCACCACCACCTGCTCGATTTTGCTCAAATTTCTCGGATTTTAGCTTGGATTTGCTCGAATTTTTGCTCGATTTTTGCTCGGATTTGCTCAGTTTTGGGTTCGAAAAATCTAGGGTTTTTGGTTGTCTTTTTTGCTAAAAAATGATGGGTTTTTGCTCTTTTTTTGCTTTAATTTGCTCGAAAAATGAGGGGTTTTTGCTCAAAAATGAGGGGGAGAGAGGACAGGAGAGAGAAGGAGGGCGTAAGAATGGAGAGAGGAGAGGAGAGAGGAGATGAAAGAGAGAAGGAGAAATGGGATGAGGGAGGAGAGAGAAGGAGAAATGGCTTGAGAAATGGCGTGAGGGGGGAGAGAGAAGGAGCATTGGTGTGAGGGAGGAGAGAGAAGGAGGGTTGCATGAGAAATGAGGTGTGAAGGATAAGGAGGCGTGAGAATTCCTAGGGTTTTTAAGCAAATGGAAAGCGTTATTATTTAAACCGCTTCCAATTACATTTTTGGGAGTGGTTCAACCCCAAACTACTTGCCATTTGATGTCTGATGTTTTTTTTTTTTTTTTTTGCGGGTTTTTATAGGGATTTCGAAGCGGATTTTAATAACCGCTTCCCATTTACTTTTTTCTACTAGTGCTTGGAACTATCCTCCAATTTCTCCTGTTTGTTCTTAAGCTCGATCTCTTTTTGTTGTTCAACCTCTTCCTCCTTTGAAGCTTCTTCCATAGCCATGACAAACTCTCTTGCCTCTTGAGAATGGAACTATTCCTTGCATGTAAGAGCTTCAACCATTGGATCTTGAGGCTTCATCATGACCCTTTCCAAGCGATCCAACTCTTGATTCACAATATCAACTCTATATCATTTCTCAACCATGGGGGTCTTGAGAAATTTGGAAAACTCAAAAACAATCTTCTCATCGGCCACTTTACATGTAATAGTATTGTTCTTCAGTTGATGACCGCCCCAAAGGTTGGGACTCTCTTTAACAGAATAGATCATTTCTTGCTACGGAGCCCGCAAAAGAGTTGTGGATACTGCTCACACTCTCCCACACAAAAAGGGAAAGGCCTTATTCCTTATTTAGAAGACCCGCAGGTCGAGGTAGTTGGCAAATTCCCGAGGAATATGACATGGCCTTTCAGCCCAACTAAGAAAACCATGCTAGAGACTCCTCCTAGTAAGAATCCCCAGAATCTAGGGAGGTGCTCTTGAAGGCCCAACCCAGTCCTCTCGTACTAGGGTTAGCTCCTCGCAGTTCTCCGGCGAGGGAAATAGCCAAGAACTCAGCCGGAACCTCAATACTTTTTAGTACCTGAAGATTTTTTACAGCGGTCTCCCCTAGACCTTATTCCGTCCAAGCATTCGTGATCCAGTAGAGGGGAAGGGGCCTAGAAGTGTTTAGGCTTGGACTTACGGAACCTGCTTTCAAATTGAGGCGTCAAAGGTGTTTAATCGTATTCAACTCCTTTCCTTTTTTCGCTTGGACTCTCTCTCACTCCTCTTGGCTGGAGGTATCAGTGTGCCCCTTCCTGTGCCAGGTTTCGAATCTTCTTCGTCACTATCCAATTCAATCACTGGTGAAGTTACTCTCTTTCAGGCTAGGCAAAGTTCATGAGACCTCGAATTCCCACGTTCTAGCGTGCCAAATCCATCCTTTTTTCTGCTTTCTTATCTTCCATTTCAAAAACGAAAAATGCTTGCAGTGCCTCGAGACGGAAAGCTGAGCTTGCTCCAAACCATGAAATCCAAGAGAGTGCTTGTCTGGATGAAGTTTCTTCCCAACTTTTTCCGAGGGAACCGACTACCTACGGGGTGCTTGGACCATGTCTCTCGAACAATCTCGGAAATATTCGTCTTCGAATAGAAGTGAATTTGAAGAAAAAATCACTGGTTCGAAGAGCTGAGTTGCAAGACGCACCTTTGGAAGGCAGGGAGTGTGACAACGTACGTGCTTCCCTTGCATAAGAATAGAAGCATTTCCTGGGAAGCTGAATCGAGAACAGGTTGGGCAAGTAAATGAAAAGAACAGGGGCATACCATAGACAGCTTTTTACCCTTGCGCCCTGTGAAAAGGTTGGTGCCCGGAAAAATACATAAAAAAAATTCATTCAATTTATAAGAATCGAAATACGCCAGACTGAGTTGATCAAAATCGCTAAAAGCGAAGTATGGGTCTTAGGCCTAGCTTGTGTAGGCTATCTTTCACCATGTAAACGCGTTGCTCCGGGGTGAGTAAAAGGTCCAACTAGCTCCTTTCCCTATCGCACTGCTTGATGAGATCTGAAGTTGACCTAGGAGTATGGATAATAGATAGTTTGTTCACGAGCCGGCAAGAATATTTCACGTTGAGCTACATGATTCCTGGAGGGGGGCAACTGGAAATGATAGTGGTTTTGCATATCAACGACAGCTTTGACCTTCCTGATCCTGTAACTGGTTTCTCCCGATCATATAGGCTCTACGGTGAACTGCCCAACTCGCATCAAGACTAAAGGCCAACGATGATTCTTATCAAAGCTTTCGGCTATTTAATCCTGTCTGGGAATCGGAAGCGAAAAATTACCATCTAAACCGGTGCCTTTTTTAATGTGGTGGAAGTAAACCTTTTTGCGCCGGCTCTTCTTCTTCTTTGGTAGTTTGTTCCTAGATCTTTTTTCCTTAAGAGCTTCACGACCCAAGATCAAAGGAGTATCAACATCTTCCTCCATATCCATCACTACAAAATCACATGGCACAAAAATATGCCTAACTTGTATAGGAACATCCTCAAGCTCGCCACAATGAAGTTTGACTGAGCGGTCGGCCAATTGAATCATTTTTCTTGTGGGTATCATTTCAATATTGAGTTTTTGTGCAATGGAGAGTGGAATTAAGCTAACACTCGCTCCTAAATCCGCCAAGGCACCCCTAGTTTCCATGTTGCCAATTTTAATCGGTAAAGTAAAGCTTCCCGGGTCCTTCTCTTCCTTTGGCATCTTGTGTTGAACGAGTGCACTAACTTAATGAGGGAGGGTAATGAGCTCATCATTGAGTTTCCTCTTGTTGGTAAGCATGTCTTTGAGAAATTTGGAGTACGAAGGCATTTGGGTAACAACTCGATGAAAGGGAGACTTATGTGTAAGTTCTTCATTACACTAAGGAATTTTGCGAATTTATCGTTCAACTTTCCTTCTGCAAGCCTCCCGAGAAAAGGAACCGGCCCATCTAGTTTCCTAGTCTCACCAGGAACAGAAGTTGTATTCTCATCATTAAGCTTCTTCTTCTCCTTATTCTCATCTTTCCCAATAACCTTGTCTTGTTCAAGTCTCTTCTCCACCCTCACACCTTCTTCTTCTCCCTTCTTTCCCTCACTATCTCTCTCTTTAGGCCCTTCATAGGATGTGCCCGATCTCAATGTGTTTGCCGTGTAAGAATCGGTTTTTATGTTGTCAGAGGGGTTAGCTTGTGCTTGTCCGGGTAAAATAGAAGGTGAGTTGAAAGGTACTCTCTCGGCCAATTGGGCTAATTGTGAATCAACCATCTTGTTATGAGCCTTGACCTCTTGTATTTGTTTATTCGTAGCTTGGAGTTGTTGAAGAATTTGAGTTTGTGTGGAATCAGGTTGAGATGCTTGATCTTGGCTCCTTTGAGCCTCTTGATTTTGGTTGTTGTATTGGTTTTGGTTGTTGTATTGGTTGTTTCTTGGGTAGTTACCTCTTGGGTTTTGGTTTTGAGGTGGAGGTGGGTTTTGGTATTGAGGGTTGGAATTGTATGATGGTTGAGCTTATTGCCCCCATTGTTGAGGTTGTGGTGCAAATCCGGGTGGTGGTTGTCTCCAAGCTACTCCTCCGCCACTTCCCCTATATCCATCTTGCCTTGTGTTGTAAGCAGCAACATGCTCAGGGCTCAAACCTCCACAATAGGATGTATCATGGTTTGTACCACCACAATTTTGATATGAGAAAGAATTGACTTGAGAAGAGCTCGTCCCACTATTAACACTTGTGTTCAACTTTGCAAGATCCTTTGTCAAAAGCTCAATTTGATGTTGCAATTGGTCAACCTTTTCCAATTCATACATCCCACCTTTCTTCGGTGTGTTCCTCCTTCTACCGCCCCAAGAGTATTTTTTCGCTACCTCTTCAATTGTTGCTTCAACTTGATTTTGGCGGATCTTAATCAATTGTCCACCCGCCCTCGCATCCAAGTTAGCTCTAGACATAGGTTCCAATCCATCACAGAATAATCGCATGAGCAAACTTTGATTGTATTCATGATGAGGACATGCTTGTACCAACTCTTTAAACCTTTCCCAAGCTTCACTAAGACTCGCATCCGCTTCTTGTTTAAATGATGCAATCTTCCTTCTCATTTCGGCGGTCTTTTCCTCGGAAATAAACCTCTTCAAGAATGCCTTGACTATCTCTCTCAATGTTGTGAGAGAATTTGGCTTGACTTACTTGAGCCACTTCTTTGCTTTACCCGAAAGAGATTGTCGAAATAGATGCATTCGGATGTACTCTTGAGAAACTTGATTTGTTTGAATCATGGCACATAGCTCAAGGAATATATCAAGGTGCACTATGGGATCTTCACTTGGAGAACCCGAGAATTGTTCCGCTTGTACCATTCTTGTGTATTGGGGGTGAATGGTAAAGTTGGTTTCCGTGACGGGTAGCAAAATCCCTCCCGTGAGTTCATAATCTTCCGGATTTCCAAACTCACGAAACAAAACATCATCCTCTTGACCTGCCATTGCTTCACTTTGAGAACTAGAAGACAAAGAATCACTTTCACTCCCAACAATAACACCAAGACCTCTCGCCTCTTCTTGATAAAGCTTACGGACTTGTCTTAAAGTACGGTCGATCTCGTGGTCAATGAAACGAGTGGGTGGTCCTTGAGACCTCCTTAGCATCCACCAAAGCTAAGCAAATGATTAGCAATGAATAGCAAGAGAGTAAATGAATAAAAGCAAAGCAACAAATCCAATAATAACACAATAAGAGTGCAACACTAGCCATTTCCCCGGCAACAGCGCCAAAACTTAATCAAAGGTTAATATGTCGTTGGCACTTCTAACCTAAACCAAATTAGAAATTTATAATACCTAAACTTTCACCAAACTAGTTAGTGGTAAGTATAGGGTCGAACCACGAAGAAACGAAGTATTGCACAATCAAGTGAAACCAAGGATTTATCGCGAGTAACAAGGGGTATATTGATTGGTTTTGTGAATAACAAGAATCAAATTAACTACTACAAAGATTAGAGCAAGATAATTAAGAAGTTCAAACTAGGAACACTAGAATAAGAAATGAAACACTTGAATTGAGAGAAGTATGATCCAAACACAAGGGAGAGGGGGTTCAAATCATGATCAACTAAAACAACAATGATAATCAACATGGATTCATGCCAAGGAATAGAAACTCTACTCAAATAACTCATTTCCATGCAATTACCCAAGTAAATTGATGAGTTAAACCCAATATAAACTAAATCATTCCCATGCATCTAGTTTAGAACATCAAACATTGGAATCAATGGTGCACATCAATAATTCCATTCAAATTAAACATAAATTCATCAAATCAAGGCCTAATCCAATCAATTATAAAATTATCCAAATCAATCATGATTATCACCCCCTTCCCTAGCTAAAATCTAAGTTAGAGGGAAGAAAAGAGTCATTGCATCTACTCTAAGCAAGCATTCAAACTTCATCAAACTAAACATGAATCAAAATCCTAGATAAAGCAATTAAACTTGATTAATCATGAATTAAAAGGGAAATCAATATTACCAAGAACAATTAAACCAAAAACCAAAGTAGAGTAAGAGATTAATACCATACAAGCTGAATTAAGGAGGAAAAAATGAAATTCATTGATTGAATTAAAGGAAACCTTAAAGAAATTTGATTACAAAGATGAAATTGAAGATTGAACTACTTTCTCTCTCTAGATTACCAATTGTTTCTCTCATTAGATTAGGGCCAAAAACTTAATAATAATCTAATTACATCATTAAGGGTATTTATACCCCTCTCACATTACCCAAAATTAAGTCTAAAAATGAAATAAAAATGCATGGAATACCCAGGGGAGCGGCCGCTCAATCGAGGGGGAGCACGCGCTCTAGAGGGTCAGGACAAACTGACGAACCCATGGGAGTGGGTGCTCCCGCTGATGGGAGCGGGCGCTCCTACAGATAAGAGCGGGCGCTCATTCAGGGGTGAGCGGCCGCTCCTCTAAACTACTTGAAATCCCATAAAAAATGCTTGAGAGGAGCTGGCGCTCCTATAGGGGTGAGCAACCGCTCTAAGCAACTTATCCAGCTCCCCAATAATGCTTCAAGCCCCAAACTCCTCTTACTCCAAAGCATTCCGAGGTATAAGTGAAGCCTCCGGGAAGGTAATGCATGGTTCCTGTTCAACCTAAACAAACACTCATACACAAATATAAGCAAGAATAAAGTAGGAATAAGCCCCAAACTCCTCTTCCTACATTTGCTTATTTGAGCATCATTTTATTATATATTTCGATATTGCTCTCTTCGGGATCTTTTTCTTTGTTTTGTAGGAATAAGCTATTGTGTGAATTGAGCTATATATTGAAGATATTTTAATATGACAAAGAGAAGTAAATTTATTGAAAAACATCCAAGAAAAGCTTGCCCCGCAACCAAGTTGTGGTTTACTTACATTCCTCCACAACCTACTCGTGGCTAGCACGCCAAACAGAAGAAGAGAAAAGAATGTCGACTTGGGTTATGAATGGACAGAAATTGAGTTGTTGTAGAAAAGAAAATATATCATGCTATAGCAATAAATATATTTTTGATAAAGATTAAATGATCGACTCATGCATAATCCTCTTGCCTCCATTTCTCCTTTTCCACATTCTTATGTCGCAAACATGCCACAATGCCATATTATTGACTCTTTTAACACATAAGTGATCCAGACAACAACATTCTACATTGTTCCTTGCCTTCAATGAGGCATCTAAGAGTTTAATATAAATCGGGTTAGATCTTTAAAGCCTATTCGCAAATTAACTCAACTTTAGATTCCTACTACAAAAATTGAGAAGGAAAGGATTACATGTACTTGTATATTTATAGCTCCCTGAACAAAATGTGGCAATGCTAGTTTTGAAGTTAGAACAAAGTCAATAAGTAGATTATAATGTATACACGAAACCAACTTAGCCAAACTACTTCACTTTTACACATTTGCAGCTTATATAACATATACAAGTATGTTGCTAACTCAAGAGGAATGTTGATTTAGGCAGAAATTGCAGGTAATCTTTATTAAAAATATATTTATTGCTACAACACTTTTTTTTTTAATTTTTTTTTCTTTTTAATAAATTGGTTTGACAATGTAATTAACTCTTAATAACAACTTTAATTATGATTAATTAACAATTAAAATATTTTTAAATCTTTAAAAAAATATTTTTAAAATTTTGAAAAAAAAGTCAAAAATATCTCCTCCACCAGCCACCGGCCACTTACTACCGGCGCCATCCTCCCTCCCAAGTCCCCTGACGCCGACCGCTCTCAGATCCCCTTCCTCGGTGCCGGCGCCAACCCCCCTCCCCCTCCCTTGCGCGTCACCATACCCCCTTCCCTCTTCCCCAGCAACCAGCGAACCCTCGTCCCAACAACTCGCGAACCCCTTTCCCCAAAACCATCCCTCCCCCACAAAACCACCAAAAACCTGTATCCCACCCTCGAAAAACCCTAACCGAGTCCCTAACGATGGCTAGGGAGGTCCGGTTAGGGTATTTCGAGGGTAGGAGATGGGTGTTTGGTGGTTTTGCGTGGGAGGGATGGTTTTGGAGAAGAGGGGGTTCGGGCTGGTTTCCGAGGAATAGGGAATGATGACGGCGGAGGGGGTCGGCGCCGGCACCAGGGGAGGGGGATTTGGGCGCGGCCGGCGCTGGGGGTTGGGAGGGAGACTGCGCCAGTGGTGCTAGTGGTTGATGGAGGAGATGGGTGAGTTTTTTTTTTTAAAAATTAAATTTTTTGTTTTTTAAACCTTTTTAAAAAGGAAAATTTAACAAGAATAATCCAACTTTTGCTTGGTTCTCCCAAAATAATCCTACCTTTTGATTATTCTAAAATAATCCAACCTTTGCTACCCATTTTCTCTTAGCAACCCTAGTAGGTCACCTTACTCATTGAACCGGTTACTAAGCCACGTGTCACTTCCTTATTGATTAATTTTAATTTATTTTTTTAATCTGATAATTAATTTAAAAATTAAAATTAAAATTTAGTTAACAAAAAATCACCTAATTTTCTTTCTCTTCCTCTCATCTCCAATACCACCACCTTCCTCCATTACCACCACCTTCCTCCCACTTACCAACCAACCTCACACACAACATCACCACTCAACGACACCTGTCGCCACACAAACCTCCACTCACTGGCCACAACCACCACCAAAACTCCCACCCGCCATGAACCGCAACCTCCACAATCTATCAACACCACCTCACTCACAAGTCTCACGCGAACCACCACCACCACAGTCCATCAACACCACCTCACTCACGCGAACCATCACCACCACAATCTATCAACACCACCTCACTCACACAAACCACCACCACCGCCACCACAAAATCCAAACCACACACAATTATAAAACCCCAAATCACCCCGAAAAACCACACCCTTACCTTTCTAATACTTCAATTATGGTTTTATGTAGTTAAATTTAACCATCAAAGCCTCACACTTGAAAGGTTTAATGGTGGTGATGAATTGAAACAAAAAAAAGAAGAGAGAGGAAGTAGCAGCGGTAAATCGGTATTAACGAGAAGGGGTAGGGTTGAATGGTTGATGCAAGGGCGGCGACGCTAGGTAATAGGATGGGCTAAGGGTGGGACAGCGTGGGGAGGCGGGGGAGGCGGTGGTTGTAATCTGGAATGCAGAGGATGAGGAAGGAGAAGAGTGAGAAAGGTTAGGGAAGGATTCAAATTAAAAAAAGATTAAAAAAAATAAGAAAAAAGAATTTGTCAAAAGAAAAAGAAAATGATTACCGGTTGTTCAAGTAACAGGTCACCAAGGTTCGTTAAAAGACAATACCCCTAAAGGTTGGATTATTCTGGAATAATCAAAAGGTGGGATTATTTTGGGAGAATCGAGCAAAGGTTGGATTATTCTTGTTAAATTTTCCTTTTAAAGATGAAAAAATAATAATAATCTTTTAAAATTTAAAAAAAACAAATTTAATGGTCAAACCAATAAGATAATAACACGTGTCCTACATAATCTGTTAATTAGGTTACTAACAGGTCATAACTTGTTTAAAGCGGATACTTTCCAAAGTTCGTATTATTTAGAAATAATCAAAATATTGACTTGTTTTTGGCGGAGCGCTCAAAGTTTGTATTATTTTTTTGACAATTTTTCCATATTTAACTCAAAAAAAGTTACCCATTACAACCTAAACCTTTAAAGCTATTTTTTTTAAAAAAAAAAAAAAACTCCATACTTACAATCCATCATAACATCCAACCAAAACATAAAAATTAACAAATGCACTGATTTTCAATTTTCATCTTTATCATTTTTTTTTTAAAAAAAAAAGTAATAGAATTATTGTTCCAAATATTAAAAAAATAAAATAAATAAAATAAAAGAAGTCACCCTATACATCCTAAATATTTCAAGCTATAAGCTACTAACAATCCATCATAACATAAAAATTAAAAAAAAAAACCTAAAATTAAAATTAAAAATCAAATTCCACATCATGCTTTTGTTTTTGTTTAATAATGTGGAATCAAGATAGAGTAATAATAACGTTTTAAAATTCCTCTCACAAGACACCACGTAAATTCAATGCTGTAAATAGAATCAACACACTAATATAGTATATATAAAAGTGATAAACGAATGGCTATAGAATAGTTTTTCCCTCTGAAAATTGTAAATTTATACTTTGTATAAGTGTATAATATTTAAAAGAAAAACAAAATAACAACGTATTCAAAGTTCATCACGCAAGACATTTTGCGCGGGGTTTGCTCCAATTGTTGGAGGTACATTATCATGCTGTACAACATTGAGTCCATCTGCCGCTGGTTGTCCAGCACCAGCTCCTCGATACATACCTGCTTTTAAGGATGCAACAACTACTCTCTGCAGTTTCAATATTCCAATACGCTTTGAAACAACATAAAGAACAACTAGAGAGAAGACGAGGAACCCTGCAAAAATTAGGACACTGCAAAGAGAAAAAGAGTGTTCTTTTCAAATTCCAGATAGTTCAATATAAATGGCAAAGAAAGTAAAGGGCAGAAAGAACTTCTATACCGGTCTATAAGGTCTTGGCGCTGCATCGTGGAAAGTAGGTTACGTGTTCGCATTAACAATGATCGATGTCCTTTGTATTCACTTTCAGCTTTCTTCAATGTTCCAGTCGATTCCTCTACAGGTTAAGACATCTAATTAGCCTCAAATTAGTAGCTTTACCCATATCCTAGTCTATAAAAAGGACATCTAATTAACCTCAAATAAGCAACATATCATTATCCTAGTCCAGCAATTTCAGTCATGTTTAATCTCATAGAGCAATATTATATTGCAATCTGCTAGCAAAACTCATGGGCTTTCCTGTTGAAAACTCAGCAGGAAATCGAAATACTGCAAACCCATTTGGTAGTAGATCAGCAATTTATCATTCCATGGGAAACTATTTCCAATAAACCAAAGTGGAACTTAATTTTAGGACTGCTTGCTCTTTTCCTTAACAAGGGCACAAGTGATCTAATAATAACCTTTGGGTTTTGTTCATGAATATCAGATCATTTAAAACAGCTAACCAAACAGAAGAGTATTATAGGGAAACAAGTCAATGACATCCAGAAAAGCCAAATCAATAAAATAAAACATCTCAAGACTTTTTACACCTCCTTTACAGGACACAGGTGACCCAGATATGCTGGGCATCTAAAAATTGGCAAAGTTAGAAGGAAGTATAAGAGACGTTGCAAACAAGAAACAACAAAAGCAGAAAACTGTAGTCCAGGGGAAAGAAAAGGAGAGAAAAATAGGGATGAATCAACATACCAAAAGTCATTAACGTACTTGTACTTCTGTCCAACTCCTATGCTTAGAGAAAGATAAGAGTAAAGGAACAATGTGAGTTCTTCAATTAATATTAACTTGACATAAAATGTATTAATAACCAAACATTATCCATATACAAGTACAAACCTGAGCCATAATCTGGCGACTACGACGAAGGCTCTCAGTAATGCTTTCAGCTGTAGACGTCATCCCGGCCTTTGTCCTTATATACAATAGAATGCAATCATTACTTAGCTAAATTTCCATACTATGATATGATTAAAAGAGAATGTACAGCAATATCTCACAGTCCTATTCACAGTAACGAACTAACGAAGCATAGCACATACTGTAAATTGCGTCTGCGCGCAGTAGACTCGCTACCACCACCTAGAAGAAGTTCCCTCTGAAATCAACAGATTGGCCACAGTGAGACAAAATCTTATGCATTAAAATTTTCAAAAGCAGTGATTGAAAATTCTTTAAAACTAACAATGGATATTTGGAGTATTTTAAAGTCTGAACAGTAGAGAGCATGAAAAAACCTAGGATCCTAACAAAGCCCAAAATTGTTGATTCCTGATTGTAATAGAGTTGATATTCTTATTTATCCTCTATATATACCCCTAAACATATCATTAATAATTAGAAAATAAAGACAATAAATGATATTCTACATTCCTTAAAGAAGAATCTCATTCCAGTAATCATGAAGTTCCTAAATCCTAATAATACAATTACAAAATTCTTCCCTTTTAAGATTCACTCAAGTATGAATTTCAAAGATAATAATAATCAGTTCATTAGCACGGTAGCTATGTAGTTATGGAAACAAAGAAAAATTATTGCCAACTTGTAGGGTTCGAAAATAGAAGAATATAATGGAGACCTGGGGCTGGGGGAAATGAAATCCATGGATGAAACTTAAAAGAGCAATGGAAAGTGAACCTACACAAGCTTTCCATACATAATACATAAGAGGTAGTTTAATCATTTCCTCTTTTTCATCAACTCATCCTTTTCACTTCAAAAAATCATGTTCAAAATTTTATAGTACCTGTGTAGAATCTTACCCACTTCACAGTACCAGCCATGAAAACCATAGGAACAAAATATTAGGTTTTGTTGTTGGTTCAATAAATTCATCTCCCATTTCAACACAGTTATGCTTGTCATCAGCCTCACTTCATCAGGTTTAAGGTCCTATCTGTTTCCTACATTCTTTTCTCAATATGCAATTCCTTTACTCTAAGTATTAAGGTCAATTCTCATGCTAAATATTAGGAAACACTGAATATTTCTGACCCTTGCTCATGTGTTTAAGCCTTCAAGTCAATAAGTGAGTGCTCGAAAAATTGATAATATGATAGAACTCCATAATAGGCGTTTATCCATTCATCTTTAAAACAAGTTAAGCAACAAAGCGGGATTCGATAATCCCTTGGAATAGCTCATATCATCTGTTCATATGGGCCAATGATGTCCTTTATAGTCAATAAACCCAAGATCTCTTTTTAAAGGAAAAGGAATTGCAAATATTAAATTAACATTGAATAAATCCTAAGGGTAGTATGGCCCTATACATAAGTTAACAAAAAGAGCAAACAAACAAGCTATGATCAACTGATCTTTCTAGTCAAGAATACTGTTTATGACATACAGAACACATTCCAGTAGCTGTCTTGGATGGAGATGACAGCTGAAGGTATACATATAGCGGTTTTAACGTAACAGCAGAAAACAGATGTTTAAAAGCAAAAGATTATCATTCAGTACAAAGCCAACAACTCTATAATAGGCTACGAAGCCACGAACGTAATGGATGACTTTTTCTCATACACTACTTAAAGAATTCACTACGCAGCGTGGCAAAGCCAAAGTGTATCATTATGAAGGTCATGAATAAAGAAACCATAAACAAATTAACTAAGATTGACTTAATTACCTCTTTCTGAGCAGTTTTCCTGCTGTTCACCTTCGCTTGCAAATTAGCATTCCTCAAATCAATTCGCAAGCTACATAATAGAAACAATGCTCAAATTGTAAACCCCAACATTGAAAAAAATAAATAATAATAATAATATTATATTCCTTTTCCTTTACCTTTGAGATTGTTGCTTCCAGTTCTCAAGAAGAGCTTGGGCAGACTGAACCTCGTCGTAGGTTGGAAGTTGAGGAGCCAATGTATCAAGCTTAAGCTGCAATGAGCTAAGCATAGCAAGCCCATCCTGTGCCAAACCGTTCAATCGAGGAAGCGAATTCTTCTCTCCACTTATTTCTCTAGAACTGTCATAATCTTCTATCGCCTTTATATGTCCTTGAGTCTGAAAACTTGTTTCAGACCACTGTTTCTTAACTTCCTCCACAGCCTTAACAATCTCATCCATTATGTATTGTCAGAAGTAACAACCTTCAAACCAACAAACAACCAAATTTCATAATTCAATCCTAACATTTAAGGGTTCTGCATCACATTACCAACTAACTTTGAATCAATTATCAAATTAGCTCGAAAAATTGCATAAGTTTAGGGAGAAAAGGCACATTTGATTCAATTCTAACATTTAAAGGTTCTGCAACACATTAGCAACTAAATTTGATTGAATGATCAAATTAGGCATGAAATCGCATAATTTTAGGGAGAAAACGCACATTTGATTCAATTATCAAATTAGGAAAATAATTTTCTTCTCTAGCAACATAATCGGTCGTAGTAATGTAATTAGAATCAATAGTCCTAAAATTCGAACCCTAAAGTTACTATACTAACAGTTAAACTAAATTAGATCAACGATAAATCCTAGATTGTAAAATTGATATTCGATGATAACAAAAAGAAACAACAACTTACCTCAGAAGCAGCTTCAAGGAGAACGTGGACTGCGCTTCAATGGAGACTGAAAAAGAGAGATAGGGGAGGAAGACAGATAGTTCTACGTTTTCTTCCTTTTCTTTTCAGTGCCAAAGCCTTTGGGGGGCGCGGCTGCGGTGGCCTGGATGTCTTCGCGGCAGCCGTTGGAGGAGGCGGCTATGGTGGAGAGGGTTACGGTGCTGAACCTTGGGTTGAAAAGGAGGGAAATAAAAGAATAAAAAGGGAAGGTAATTTAACGGGAAGGGATGAAAGGAAATGGGAAAGAAGAGAGCATGATTTTTTATTGAAAAAATTGTCAAAAATAATACTTTCTGTTGTGAAATAAAGAGCACGAGAGAGAAATTGGTAAGAGAATCAATCACTCTATAATTCCAATGAGTAAGGGGTATATATATATGTACAATAGTTAGGGTTTTCTTAGAGAACACTAAACCCTAGATCTAGAACATTCTAAAAAATACAGGAATATAATGGTCATCCACAAATATTTCATAACACTCCCCCTTGGATGTCCATTATCGAAGACTGTGCCTCATTAAAACCTTATTAGGAAAAACCCTGTGGGATAAAAACCTAATGAAAGAAAAAGAGTACATCATTCTTCGTAATACGCTCGAAATGCTGTCTCGTTAAAAACCTTACCAGGAAAACCCCAATATGGGACAAAAACCATGATTAAGGAAAAAAGAGTGCAGCGCGTAATTTCTCCCCCTGGTGAATACTCAACTTGAGGTCATGCAATGAATCCAATATAGTTGAGAGTCTTCTCACATGACGCAGAATAGTATTATTCCTTGATTATCGATCCTCCCAAATCTTCAAATCTTTACGCGAACAAGCGAGTCTTCATATCACTAAACCTATAACAATAATATATGTGTTTGTCCACATTTCATTCGAAATCTCTATTTAAAGTTGTCATATTCATTATACTTATGCTTTCTTCTGGAGGCCGTGAATAATAAAAATTGATGATCATTATTATTCGATTAAACATTCCTTAATAATAATATGGCAACACATGATATTATTAATGTTGATTTTTCAATCTTGTATAAAATAATAATATAACACATGTAATTATATACATTGATCATGGTTCTTCTAGACCATGATAAAACAGTCACACGCATAAGTATCTTGTTGATTCTTTAGAATATTTATAATTGATACGATAGTTCACTTTCATATACAAATAGTAATTCTCATTACTAGCACTTATATGCTCAAACTTCAGGTTGAGATGTCAATGATTTAGTCATGTAGACTAAAAGTTTAATAATAATTACAATATTCAAAATATAAATTTTGTAGGGCTGGATATATAAATGCGTCGTACATAAGTTCTTCAGGAACTCTTCTTCTTACATGATTCATAACATGCAATTAAATCGGCGTCATCAATAATTTCATCACAATTATAAGCCCATTGGAATATAAATATCTCTTTCTCATTTTCCATCAAAGTTGTAAATATGTCTTAATATACTAGGAATGAACATTGACATACACCACAATTATTGTATAGAAAGTAATGCGTGCAATATGAAATATAGAAAATATGATAACATATTAAACAAATAATACAATAAGTAATGCATCTAACAACTTCGAACATATGCAATGAATAATCCAGTAACCTATGACTCACACATGCATATGAACATACATAGGACTCGAAATAATGTAAGACACTATACAGTGTGGATTTTAAAAATCCATATTTCATTGGACTTCTGGTCCATGATAAACTTTAATTATTATCATTATGTCGACAATAAAATGGACATATATTCCAGATCCCTTATTCACTAGTCCATTATATCATGCATATGCATTATTTATCGGTTCCATCATATACCGGTATCATCATATAATTCCTCAAGGTACAATTTTAATTTGCATGCTATTTTGACAATGATATCTGAATACATTTTTCATTGGTACCATCATAATTTTTCTTACATAATAGGCAATCTATTATAATAATTCAGATATCTATACCACCTATCAAGGGTATTTCTCACCCTATGGTAATAATATACTATTATTACACTTTAAAAGTATCAATTGCACTATCTTGCCATATATCGCATATTTATATTGGAACCGATCATATAAACTACACTTCAGGTGCAGTGATTTAAGAAAAATTGGCAAGATCTATCTTAATGTATGCACATAATATCATTATCACTATAATAAAGATATATCTCTCTATTCCTCTGGATGGGTCATAACGGTATACAAATCAAATCATAGATGTGCAACATATGTTGATACAAAAGTTGGCATGTAACTTGCAAAGTATCATTAGAGGGATCAACTAATTATAGTTTTATAATTTTGCCAACTTACTTCAATTCTTCCCCCTAAGTTGGTAAAATATCTCAAATATTGGGGCAATTCTTTACCAACTTAGAATATAATTTTATGTGCATCAAATTTCATATCGTAGGATAATCATATATATGCAACAAAGTTCTATCTCTTCTGGAGAATAATGAAATTTTGTTCTCTTCTAGAAATCAATATTAATAGGGGGTAATAAATTGTGCAGTTGTTAATTTCTTATTCTATTCCTTATGTGCTGACATACAATAGCCCCAATCAAGAGAATTGTTATACAAATATAAACTTTCTTGTAATTTTACTAGGTGGTGACCTTCGGGATCACTAGAAATATTGATAGTATGATACTAGTTATATAAAATTTCCACATATAACTTGTACGTGGTGAGCTTCTGGTCACCTAATATTTGTCAACATATAAATTTCTCTAGTGAACTTCTGGTCACCAATTATTTAGAAAAACAAATGTATTGTCTCTTGAACTACTCTTTTAACACAAGCTATTGAAAATCACAATCCAAATATAGCTCAATATCAATGTTATGTCTTGCCATTCAATTTATTTCATATATTTAACGTGAGAGAGCGTCAGCACATTATTTCTTTCATATCAAATGAAACTTCAGGTTTTCATAACGGGAATTTACTAAACCCCGGATGGCCTAATTATTAATATCACATCCAATCACTTTTCCTTTAATATTTAAATTATGGTCAGTTTTATAATATTGGTGATCACCTTATTAGAGATACTTTATGCATGGCCATGAATATGATATGATATAAGTACACCAATGTGTTTCTTTCTACAATTGGAAAGACAATTAACTAATACTCATACTCCACTAGAGCATTGCTTGTAACCTTGATACGTGCTAATCTTGTTGGACAACATTTTATACTCTTCTGGAGTACTTTATATAACCTTAAAACATTTTAATGTATTAGAAACGATCTCTTCAGGAGATGCATCAAAATGTGTCATTTTCACAAATTTGTCATTTTCAATTATTGCTCCTTTCCTCTTCTAAGGATTCTTATCGTTGTAACCCTTTGGATTACCATACTTTAGGTGTGCTAGTTTCAATAGCAACTGATCTTGTCCTTCTAGGACATCAACTTAATATGTACATTTATAGCTAGTATATAGGTAATGACATTTATTCATATCCATCTTCAAGATGGTATCATTCTAAATATTTGATTATCATGTGGCCACCTCTATTAAATAAATAATTAATATTTAGGCTAGTGTATGTACTAAACTAACCATCAACATATTTAATTATTCATGTGCAAGGATTACATAAAAACAATGGAGTAAACACTATCTCCCCCTAATCCTTGCATATGGGGGTATAAAAATAATCCAACAATCTTTAAATCCCTTGCTCCTTTTAAGCCAAAAATTCTTTTAGCAATGCATGTATCAAACAAAGCAAAGTTATTCTTTTCCTCTTGCCCAATTATATGAATCTTTATATTAAAAATTTGTCAAAATTAAAGTATGGGCATGATGAATACATTTTTCAACTAAGAAACTCATAATGTCATACTTAGTTTCTTAAACTCATAATTAACATTGTTTCTTGCTCAAATAGATATTCTAATTCAATATAACAAATATTCACAAAACATTCATAAAAATTCAAGACATGAAATCTAAATTCTCATTCATACCACATAAAGTGCTATACTAGTGTATACATATTAGACTTGGTACTACCTTCCTGATTAAATTAGTCTCTTGCCAAACCATACCTTTTGGTTCTTCTTAGAGACACAAAGAAAAAAATAGTATCATCTAGAAAATATTAGCTTGGCACATTCTCCATGATTAACAATTACATTGTCTAGGTCTTAAGATCAGGGTGAAAGTTTAACAACTTGAATCATTCAAACTAAACAAACAATCCATAATCAAATAATAAGGTCCATAATCTAACATAATCTATTAATGGACACAAGTATTAGTAGAGATAATAAACATGTATTAACAAGTAACTATGCAAAGATGGAAAACTCCTTAATTTGTAAGTCTTATTAACTCATTAGTTACTCTGACTAACCAAACCCCGCATTGGAATACATTACATTATCATAACAAAAATGATGTAAAAGGATACACATCAGCATATTAAGTGAGTTAGAGTATAATTATATAACGAAATAATGTAGTGAGGAAGACTTTCCTACATTAGAGTGCATGGGGATTTTAAGGGCTTTCGGGTATGTTGGATCAAAACTTTGATTTGAAGATCGATCTTTTCGACATGTGGCCGATATTCAATTTTTAAGGCAATTAATCCCAAATGCTAGCCGACACGTTATTATAAGAGGTTCACAGTTCACATGATGTTAATTTGTTTATAAAAAATAATCAATTTATCAAAAGTGAAATATTTATAATCTATTAGTCTTTGACTGGTAGCCCACAAAGCGATAATAAACATTGTTGACCCCATATTAATCTAAATAGTTGCAGATCACAAGGGATTTGGAAACTAAAATAGAACCAAATCAGTCATCCTACAAAAGTAATGAGCTGAGGAATCTTGAACTCGAAACCCACTTTCAACAACATAACATTAATTTGCTGCACTCTTTTCAATTCAGAAATTTTGCTCAATAATTAATTTGTAAAAGTGTGTAAAATTATTTACCTAATAATTTGATATAAAACATATAAATTATCAGTGTGATAATATATTGTAATCTAAATAAGCATCGATAAGAAAAACAATCACCTTAATAGTGGATTGGGGTAATATAAGGTATACTTTATCATATTGTATTAATTAGACTTCATACTATTGTAGTTCACATTCTAGGATTTATAAAAGACTACATAATAGACAAATCACAAAGTGAATATAGCTACTACTACTTAAAATAAAATTAGAATATAAAGTTTCAAGATTAAATCACACGTAGATCAAAATTATTTGGAGAGTTGTACTCCATATGATGGAAGTTTTCCAAAACGTAAAGAAACAATTGGAGGTTATATATGTAACCACTTGAAATTTAGAGCAAAATCAAACAATGTTTTAATACTATATTATTAGCAAATTTACAACATGATGTCAATAATAGTTTTAGAGGGCAAATTTATTCTAAGAAGTTGTCTCCTGAATAGTTATAATGTCGGTAATTACTTTAGTACGAAGTGTTAGTTACTGATATGCAATCCAAATGAGCAGGCATAAGCACGCAACACATATCACATATTCAAGTAGATATGTTTAGTACTCGCACATATTTAATTTCCAAAAATCACCGACAATTATCGCTAAATCAAAAAGTGACCATGATGTTAACACACTCTACGACAGATTATCAGTTGGGCAATTAGTATAGGCATGACTCATATGATGTAGGGAGAAATGAGAGATAACCTTATTTTATAATACTTCGTAATTACTAATTTATCAATTTTTCTTATACTGCTCCAAGGAATAATCACATAAAATGATATTAAAGGATGCAATCAAATTAATTATTAACTATTGATGAATTTTGATTTCAAAGCATTTAAACTGATCATCACAACCCACCTGGACAATTATTCTCGCTGTAGCAAATCACAATAATCAAAGAAAAGAAAAAGAAGCGCATACAATCAACAAGATCAACAAAAAAAAATTTGGATTCAATTAAACCATGATTTACCATGACTCCATAAGATAACACATGCCCATATAAGATAATACATATTTGAATACGAGAACATGTAGTTCATTAAAAATAAAAATCTTTATTGTATCAGATAAATCTATATGAAGAAGCTTTACTATTTGATAAGATTAATTTCACTTTAACAATTTAATCTAATCTCTAAAATTAATCTATAAAATTAACCCGTATGTACATATGTGAAAGCGTACCTGATATACACACAATTAGAGCTTTGGTTCTGATAACGTGTTGTGAAATAAAGAGAACGAGAGAGAAATTGGGAAGAGAATCAATCAGTCCATAATTCCATTGAGTATGGGATATATATACATGTACAATAGTTAAGGTTTTCTTAGAGAACATTAAACTCTAGATCTAGAACATTTCGAAAATACAAGAATATAATGGTCATCCACAAATATTTCATAACACTCCCTTCTTTTTTAAATACTTGTTTCATTTTTCTATGCGCGAAATTTTAGGAGAAATTGGAGAAAATAATAAAGTATAGAGATAGTGAGGTTAGTGGAAGGTAAATTAGAAGAGAGGGAATCCAAAAGTAATAAAGTTGGATCCCACTAGTTGAGAGAAATGAATTAAATATTATAAAAGCTTTTTAAATAAGGAAATGGAGCAAGTATTTAAAAACGGCCGTAAAAGAAAAGTGGAACAAGTATTTAAAAATGGAGGGAGTATAAAATTTCACCCATACGCTAAAAACAAGTCAAACTTTCGATTTTTTTTTTAAAATAATACAAGTTTTATAAGGTTTCTACTTTAAACGAGACATTTTACCTACAACCTAAATGACCGGTAAACTTAGTTTTATTATAAAAAAATTCATTTAACAATTTGATTAACATATAAAAAATACTTAAACCATAGTTAATAAAAAAAAATAAAAAAAAAAACCACTCTTTCCCACGACCAGCCACACCTCCCTCCCACCAACAGCTTCCCTCCCCAACTTCCACCCCCGGCGGCACCAACCCAGACGCTCTGCCTTGTCGTTGCCCTCCCCCTCCCCCAAACCACAATCACCGAACCCCCTCCCTTGAAATCCTTTTCCCTCCCCATCGAAATCCCTTTCGCGACGAGATTGAATCAAAATTGGGTTTGCTTTTGGGTGTTGCGAGCTGCGATTGATGGTGGAATTGTATGTTGTTGCTGGTGTGAATTGAGGAGTATCAGTAGCGGTGGTGTGCAATGCGCAGGGGTTGAGATGGTGGTTTGATACTTTGATGTGTGGTTGCGATTGTGCGGTGTGATTGATTGGTGTTGTTGGCGATTGTGGCAAGGGGAATTGGTTGTTGGCATTTAATCAACCAAAAGAAAACGAAAATCACGAGTAATGTCGTCCCTACAATCCATACCAAGACCGATAATGTTATAAATAGTGTGGTTGCTGGTTTGCTACCGGTGCTCTATTTAAGGCGGCTTCGGGTCCAAGGGTTGTTGCTGTTACTGGTGCGGATTGAGGTGTCGCGGTGATGCGAGCTATTGTGGGCTGCTATGTTGTTGCGGTGGCTAAGGGAAGGTGGAGATGGTTGGGCTGCTTGCGTGGGGATGCCGGGAAATGAGGTCACCGGTGTGGGGGAGGAGGATGAGAAGGGATGGGATGGGTGTGGTTGTTAGGAAGGTTTTTTTTTTTTTAAAAAAAAAAACAAAAATAAAAAGTAATTATAATAAAATTTTATCTAAAACCCTTTAAAAAGTTGAAACTTCTACTGTAGCTTATATGCAGTGTTTTACTGATTTTGCCCTCTGCTGGGAAAAAAAATACTATTCAGTTCTTTGTTACCTGTTGTCTGTGGAAAGCACATATGGCCTTTTTGTTTGGGATCGGTGCCACATTTACGGTTATTAGTAATGGTTGTTGGCTGAATTTTGCATGGGTTGTTAATGCGTCTATTTTGAGTTTGTTAGTTGATGGTTGTTTTGGTACGGGGTTCCGAGGTGGTGCTTGGCTCTTGTTTTGATTCCTATCATGGCGTCCTTTGGTATGGGCTTTCATGGCGTCCTTCGGTGGTTTGCTGGAGTTATTGTTAGGTTTAGCATACGGGGTAAGCTTTCTAGATTGATTGTGCTCTTTGGTTAAGTAATTCATGTATTTTGTTTATTAGGCATAGATAATTAGTGTTAATTTGATTATGCAGATGCATTGTTTTCTGAAATTTGGGTTCTGTTTGATTTTTATGATTCTGATTTGTATAGTTTATGTAATTAATGTTTGAATTGTGTTGTCGTTTAATTGTGTTTAAGTGCTTGTGTTGTTGAGGTTTTGCGTGACTTGAGCTGATTTTGAGGTGTTTTGGGAGTGCCTTACCTGTGTACGATTGGAATTTGGCATTTTGCATTGGTTCCTTGTTTTCCATTCTTTTTGGATATTATCTGTTGGATGATAGCTTTTCCTGCTTAATTTTGGGTTGGGAAATCATGCTTGTTTGTATAAGCCTTGCTCTTTTGTCACTTTCTGGGGTAGGTGTTAGCCATTAGTGGACGGTGATTTGGTCTCCCTATATATATTGGAGGTCTTTGTAGTTTAATTTTGTTGGTGCTAGATTTGGTTTTCAGCAAGGTACCTTGCTTAACCAGCCTCCTTAGTTTTAGTTATCTTAGTTGTATTTATAATGATCATTGCTATTGGACTTTTACTTAATACTATTGGATTTAAAGAACACTTTTTCAAATAATGAAGTTTACCTACATTTAAATTTTGGAGGACCTTGTGCCTTACAATGAGTTTAGCCTAGAAGTTATTGCATTTTTCCAGCTTCCACTTAATATGTAAATGGTTAACGCTGTTACTCATTGCATGAATATATTAGTTTGGTCAATGTTTAGGTTGTGAGTTAAGAGTATAGCTGGTGTAGTTGTTGGAATCTGTCATTGTTTGATGGTAATAAAGTATAAAAAAGGGGGTTGTTTGTGGGGGGGGGGGGGAATGTAGTGTTCATATCTATATAGGTGATTGTAGTTGTTGTTTAGTGAAAATATTGACTGTGGTTTGATATATGGCTGGTGTAGTTGTGGGAATCTGTCGTTGTTTGATGATAATATAGTATAAAAAGGGGGGGTGTCCATGGGGGGAAAATGTAGTGTTCAGATCTATAGAGGTGATTGTAGTTGTTGTTTAGTGAAAATATTGACTATGGTTTGATATGGGCTTAATTGGATTGTTTGGGTTGGTTTCATATGATATGGTCTTCATTGGATCATTTGGTTGTTGTTGCAATTAGTAATTTATCCATTTCTATAAGCTGATATGTGTAGCAAGTCTTAGTTCGGTTTTGCAATTGGTTATGAGCTTTTGTTATTTTCTATACTGTGTTTTAGTTATTAGATAGGCATTCTCTAATATTTGCAAAGTCTTACTGCTATGCTCATGGTTTGGTTCAATGTGCCAGGTTGCTTTGTTATATCATTTGGACATCGTTATCGTGTTTCTGCGTTGTGTATGCTGTATGAGGTGGGGATTTCCCACTTTTTCCCCTGTGCTTTGGATTAGCCATGGATCTTTTGTTGTGTATTGTTTCTAGTGTATTAGGTGTTGAGATTGGTATGCTTACTCTTGTTTTCAAGGGGTTAGGTTATTTACTTATTACCTGTTGGTGTCTTGTGCGTGGAATTATGGAGTTGCTATCTTAGATATATGTTTGTGTTGCTATTTACATTCTGCATTGCTCTGTACTACATTTGTTTGTTTTGTGTTTAGTTGGTTAGCGTACTGTCTGCTTAAGATGCTTGTATGCCTTTTTTGTGTCTATTGTGGGATACCTTCTTTGGGTAACTGTGTTCATATTTGGACATAGATGTATTTTGTGTCTATTTTGCTTGGTTGTTGGTTAGGTTTGGTGGCCATAGGGAACATGCTTGTATCATTGTAACTCTTTTAAGTTACATGTTATGGCATATGAACTAAAGAGAATTTGTGTTCCTTTTCAACCATTGTTGGAGCGGATAACTGGGTGTCTACAATTTCCAAAACCGGTTTATGGTCTTAGGCATGTTGGGCGTAATAATGCTTATGTACGAGTCCAACCAGAAGTGGGCCCTGGTTGCATATACTTTGTTGGTGGTGACGCTTCAACTATAGACCTATCGCGTGAGAGGGTTGTTCGGCACCTGATACGATGTTATGGTGTATGTGTGGATGACTTCACGTCTGAAAACTGTAGACATCTACTTTTAGCCTCCTGTCCCGACAGGAAGTACTATGACGATAAATAAAACTATCTTCGTGTTAGATCAACGTGAAGAATGCTTATGGACAATTGATTAAATCACGAGAACGCAAAATGACTAGTCTAACCCAAAACAAAATAAATTAAGGTCCAAATTAACTAGGCCCGACCATGATTAGGCTTAAGCCCGAAGCTAAAACCTAATTATGACGGATTTAGAGGCGCCTAGGTTAAAAATCAATGCTACCGCAGAGAAATCCGAGCGCATCTCAATGAGTCGCGCTAGTATGGCGTGCGCAACTTAATCAGTTGCGCGTGACACCCAGCGCAACTGCTAGTGATGTGCTTGCAGAAGATTCAGAATTTCATAAAAATATAAAATCGAATCTTACCATAATACCACGCACAAGAAGTTTAGTTGCGCTGCCAATAGCAGCGCATCTAAAACACTTGCGCTGGGTTGTCGCGCGCAACCCATTCAGATGCGTACCACACCTGCTGTGGCAGAACGTTCAAAACCCTAAACGTATCCATTCCCTATAAATAGAGACTTAATATGAGGCTTCAATAGATAGAAATTAACCTAAAACTATGGTAGAAACTTTGTGAACTTGTGTGCTACCAAACCCTCTTGACTTAAACACTCACCCCCCTTTAATACTTGTTACTACGGTGGAGGTTCCCGAACAAGAAGGAGTCCATAAGTGTTCTAAACGAAGATCTAGCGAAGAGAAGTGGTATGATCTCGAGCACTTAGATCAATCACCTTTATTTCTTGTTTAAATAACTTTTAATTAATTAATTAGTGTTGTTTGATCACTTTAAACGAACTTTTAATTAATTAATTCCACATAGTATCTTGCGTTAAATAAACAATAGAATTGAATAATTAATTGTTGATTGATCACCTAAGCCAAGGCGAATCTTGTTTATTTTTGTTCTTTTCACGAATATTGATTAAATAAGAATAACTACTTTTGCAATGTAATTCCTACGTGATTGACGCGTGTAAATAAAATCAACTAACTTAGTTATTTAGGTATCACGTTGCATATATTGTTTAGTGATGAAATTGTGAAAAAGGAAGAGCTACTAAAGGCCGTACTAGGGCTAGGATAGTGATTCCCCCCTAAAGGGAACAGTATCTTAGTACCCTCGCTCATTTCTAGTTCATTTCTGGTTCATGTAGACCAATTTGGGCATGGGTAAACTTACGATTTGTGCTAAATATCCCTTGAACTCTACTTGGGAGAAAGGCATGAACGAGGTTTATGAGTTTTCCTAAAACTCATTGACGACTCCTACTTGTTTCTTATAAAAAGCGTAATGATAGGATCAATTCTAATTCAAGGTCCCCCAAATAGTCAGGCATTCAAATCCTAATACACCCTAACAAGTGTAAAGTCCTAGGCTTTTAAAGGGCCATGGGCATTTAAGGAGAAGGATCCCCTACGATGGGCACACCCTTCTTACAGTGGCGACTCCACTGAGGACTTAGAGGTTACAAGATTAATTTTTAGTTATGGTCCAAGGTTTCCAACACTAGGTTGCCTATAAATTGTAACGAGAATTAACTTGGATAATCTCTAGTTAGAGAACGAGACTTGAACGCATAATATCTTCCTTTTTTCGCAAAAGTAAAAGCCAAACAAGCAACATTGCATCATGCATAATCATAGCACACTATAACCCTTGGGGATTGGCTCATTGACTAGGGGTTGCCGACACAAGGTTCTATCCGAAAATCAATAACAATCATCCCACCCATATCGCCAACAAAAAGGTGGGTGGCAGGCTGCCACGTGGCGCGTTGCCACTTGGTGGCTGCCAACGTGGCATGTCGTAACCTTGGCGCGCTACCATGTGGTGGCTTCCAACGTGGCACGCCACGTGTGCTGCCATGTGTGCTGCCACGTGGCGCGTTTCTATTTGGCGCACTTTCCTCGCCTTCGCGTGGCTAGGGTTTTTACTTGTTACTTAAAGCATTTTCCCGTCTCGCCAATTCCTAAATTTTGGCTCGACTTTTAAGATTCGGTTCCGACGCTCTAAGCTCGGAATCCGACGTCTTTGTTCACAATACTTGAGTGACTTATTAATTCCTTTCGGATTAATTCGTCGCGTCGGTCGGTTATTTGCTTGGGTGTGACCCGAAGGGTTCAGTCAAGATTAATTTGTAATATTAATTATACATTAATATCACTGATCGGAAGCGGCCTCCACCTAGGCATTCTGATCACTTGACCTCACTGAATAATTAGCTTTCTAATAATTTCGAACCCTCTATTTGAATAATACACTTGTTCGAAGGACACCATTCCTATAAATCTCCCACTTGTCCTTCCAGACAAGTGCGCTTTTAGTGTATAACCTTTTCCTATGTCGCTTAATGTCTCTTCATGAATTATAAGGTAAGATTTATTCGTCATCCTTATTATGTCCAGGTGTTTCTCGATCCCAAGACCGACTATTAATAAACAGATGATTTCTAAAATCCATCCGAGCACGGCCATGCATCTTTACAGTCTTGCTCTTCGAGAGGCCTTGTAAACAACAAAGACATCTTCCCTATTTTATTAGGGGGACATTCCCAGTCTTGTAATGTAGCCTCTCTTACTGAGAGGACCTAGCCGCCCGAGTGTTGCCGTTATAATCTCCTTTTACGGCAGACGTTTGACAACATCAAAGTGGACTAGTACTCAGACAAGAGAACTCACAATACTCATGGTCAAGGAAATAGGTTCTGATAGCCATAATGAGAAGTATACTTATGATGATTTTTAAATCTCTTAAAGTATTCTCATAGGTCGATCCAGTATGGTTCTAAACCAATACTTGTGCAAATGATTTATGACAATCATGTCCTTGTAGCACAAGAAACGGTGCTATAAATCAAACTACACACTAATCTCAAGTGGTCATTAATCGCCTGTCATTTAAATGACCTTGATTAGGGATAATTCTCGATTATAATATTCAATGTTCACTTAATAGGTGTTTCCTTATCAAGACTGGTCTTGATACCCTATTTTGAATATTCTCATAATCGAATGGACTCATTATTTAATCCTAAACCATAATTAAATAGCAAACAGAGTGATAAAATTGCATGAAATTTTAAATTACTCCAAAACCTGAATGGTTCATCCTATGATAAATGGTTTTTCTAAATGTTTTAAAAGTAACACTCTTTATAAAACATTTATATAAATCACACCCATATCTAATATGATTGATTTCTTTCGTGCAATTGTGAATGTTGTCGTTCACTTATTGCATAGGTTTAGTTATAATTACTTTGCTAATCTTGGCATCTTCATTACTGATCATTTTCATAATAAGATGATAAAATTTGAGAGTGTCATGGATTATATGTGATTTAGGATTTATTGTCCAAGTGATGGCTCCCACTCATTTTCATGATTGAGATCTTCAACTTGACAACCTACAATCATTAACGTTCAACAACGAACTTTCCATAGAACATCTTCTTTATTATTGCCTTTAAGGCAACAATATTCTCAACATATATTTAAGTAGACTTCCTAATGATTCTTTGCTTGGGTTTCACTCCAAATGGCTCATAATGATTTGGGATACCCTAATCACTTGTGATCATGGAAATTTACCATAAATTCCCGCATAATACACATGGATGCACGTCCATGTTACCATTTTCAAGCCAAGACTTATTGTTAGCTCGTGCTTATAAACAACTTCCTTATTAAGGATCTAATCCTTGTTAAGGTTTGTGCTTGCAACATCAATTCTCAAATTGTATTTGTTTCCACAAGTCAAGAACTCATCCTGTTACTTATCCAAGTACTTTGGATGTTCTTGGCCATAATCTAATGATCTATTACATAGATTCAGGTTGATTAGTACTATATACATACTTCACATGCTCTAAGCAAGTAAGTCATGTGACGATTCCATATCGTAGCGTACATGATGGATTTAATTATAGAATGATTCTCAATCTTTTTCCACCCACGTTACATTTTAGCTCATCCAGTTTCATTGAGTCTTGCTAAACTGTTTGCTATGTGATATGGTTGAAAGTCTCTACTACAGTCTTTCTAAGTCCTTCAATTCATGTTTAACACGGTAAATTCCTTTACATGTTCAAACATTTTATTAAGTCTATATAATAGATCTTAATACCCAATATGTACTAAGTATCGTCTTTTGCTTGGTCCATTCTTGAAAATACTTTCAAATCTAAGAATTTAGCATTTGATAGTTAATTTATAACAGAGTTCATAAACTTCTTATTGGACCCTACAAGATTGACTCTTGCTCCCACTAAACTTCTTATTCATAAGAATTTCTATGTTTCTTCATAAGTCAATCCATTTATTAACTTTATGAGAAAACACGTTCTAATTCCTTTATGCGCTTCCTTCAATCCCATAATGGATTTCTTGAGCTTGCTTTCAAATCTAGCATTATTTAGATTTTCAAAACCCTTAGACTATTTTCATAGTCACTTCCAAAATCCTATTTTAGGAAGGCGGTTTTGGTATCTATTTTGCCATATTTCATATGTATAATTTTGCTAGAATAACCATGAAAAGACTTGAGCATTCTGATTGGTGAATAGGTTTTTATTAAAATCAACTCTGTGAATTTAATTATATCCTTTTCAACCAATCTAGATATGTATGCATATACATTTCCACATTTGTTAGTTTTCTCCTTGAAAACTTTTTTGCGATCGATAGGTCTTTCACCCTTCATGCAAATCAATTAAGTTTTAAACATGATTTTTAAACATGGAGTCTATTTCGGATTTTATGGCCTCTAACCATTATTTGGAATTTGGATTTGTCGTAGCTATCTTACAAAGCATTATTACCTTACTATCTAATGGTAAATAGTATGCTTATAAGTCTTAGGTTTATTTCTAACTAAATAAAAAATTTATAGGATTCAATCCAAAACTTTGGTGAATTCTATACCTATACGGGGTTATTGCATTAAACACTGAGTTTCAAGGTGCTTCCAAAGCCCTTTGATTATCTTGATCTTACTCCAACTTTACAGAAGTTTTGCGAGTAATGAATTCTCTTTTAAGACACTTGTAAAGTCCTTTTGAGTATTCTTGATCAAGTATTCTTACGAAGCCCTTTTAAGGTCTTCCGAGATTCTCAGTTCTAGTTTGTTGTTAATCTCGATGGTCATCGAGTTCATTTTCCTCCCACTTGTCATTTTGGAATTGTGTTACTTTCCAGAAAGACACCACTTAGAGCAACAAACATTATGTTCTCAATTAGGTTGTGGAGGTAATGCCCGTAGTCTCACTTGAATGCTTACAAATAGACATGTATATTGTCTTTGTGTAAAAGTTTGTTATGAAACAAATAGTTAGCTCCCACTTGAGCTATCTTAGCCTTTAACCAGCCATTAAAGCTCCCACTAAGCCACCTAGCTCTTGCTAAGCCAGTGAGCTCCCACTGAGTCACTTAGCTCCCACTGAGCCAGTGAGCTCCCGCTGTGGCTAAGAGTTTTAGACATATACTTGAAAAGACGTGTAGAAGTTAATTCTATCCATGACTGAATATGGTGTCCTTTCTTAGCTCTGACATTTTGTTTAGTGTAACATTAGTCATTTGTGCAATTTTTAAGAACTTTATAGGAAGGGATGTGATCCATCATTGTTCGAGTCATTTTTAAATGGCATCGAGGTCTCCGTGAAGACACACTATGTTCTTTGTGGAGATATTTATGAAAATTCCAATTTCATAACTTTGTGATGGTCACGCTTGGCTCAAGCAAACATCGCTTGATCTAATCTAGACGTTTTGATATCTTGCCAAGTCGATTCTGTACTTCATTAAACTCTTGAGCTATTCAAGGTCAAGTTTGTTCAGATTTGATGAATATAGCCATATTCTTTCAAATTCTTCGTGAAACGTTGAAGTAATTGAATCCTCTTTAGCTTTCAGATTCAATCGTCTATACTAAGAACAATAGCTCTTTGCTTTGTCGGTTTTTAACAAATAAGATTTGCTTGTCTTAGAACGATTCCGAATTGATCAACTGTCAAGAGCCTATATAGCCTTGAGTACATTCTTGTTAATGTGACATTGCTAAAGATGTCCGGAACACAAATCATCTCTGTGATTTGAACTTTGTGAGTTTTCATGTTAGGGAAATGTTTGTTTATAATCAAGCATTCTTGACTCATGGTTTAGAAAACCATGCCATTCAAATAATTCGCAACTATTGCTCTTTACTTTGAATGTGAGTCTTTCTGTGTGTTAGCGGATTGTTTGCAGATTATGGAACACAATAACCATTTATTTGTTCCAGCCTTAGCTTAAAAGGTCTTTAAACAAAGCATACGACCTTACAACTGATGTAGCTCTTCTTGCTTTATTCTAAGCTTGTAAGTCAATAACTTAGCTTATCTTCAATAGTTTTAGGTCACTTTCAAAGTGTAACACTCAAGCAGTATCTGATACTTGTGAAGATAATGACTTGCTAATTTAATATGAACTCTTTAGTAGAAATTAAATGGAATCTAATTCCTTTTCTTTGTTCCTCGTTTCCTATAATTCTTATCATACTTTATCTCATAATCTTTCAGAATCATTTCTTTAAGAGTCTTTGACTTTTATACTTTGTTAGGCATAATTAAGCATCTAATGCGCCGTATAACAAAGTTCCATCTTTTCCTTTAATTCGTACTTGAATTAATACATCAATGAGTTGTACTCATCAGCGTATAAAGCGAAAAGATATGTTGGTTGTCAAGCATTGACAATTTTTTGAGTTTCCAACTCAATACTTAATGTTTATCAAAACTACCTATTATTTTGAATACATGATGTCCAACTGTTCTTTTGGACTTATAAAAATCATTTATGAGAATTGCATTTTAGAAAAGCCTTTCCTTTCTTTGAGAACTGTTCTCAAAGATTTCCTTTACCAATCACGGAAAACAATATAGTTTGATTTGGAATTCTACAAATATAAGTGCAAAGTATAACCATTTATCAACATAATAATTTTGAAATTTAAAAGCATTCATGCAAATTTTCAATCTTATTAAGCTTCTTATTCACGCATTAAATTTGTCCCCATTTGGCGAGAATAAGGCGATTCCAAGATCCAAAGAAACAATGAGTGGTTAAGCATGCTTTGGCTTGTCTTAACACTCAATCTTCTAAGGTAAGCAACTCTTTGCTAATGGCTCCAAGCCACTCTTGGTTGGATAAATCGTCGCATCTAATGCTCTCTTAACAACTTATCCACTTTGCCACGACATTTTAGGACTCCATCACTCATATCGTTGAGAAAACCAACATGTATGCGATGTCTTGCTTTGGCAAACCCATCATCATACCTTACGGATCCTAGGGAATAATAGTGATGCTTCACTTTGCTGTAGCCCATCACTACTCTCAATAGGTCGATAAGTTTTGTTTTGGAATGGCATATTTTACTCAATATTTTAGGGACCTAGGGTTTCTATGTTGGTTGATTTAATTGAACTTAATTAATCATCCCAACATTCGAAATCCTAAACATGCATCTAACATATAAATCACACATATATATAATCATATATATATATATATATATACATATATATATATATATATATACATATATATACATATCGAAAACATAAATAAAGATGAATTTGGCAACTAGCATGACCCCTTGAGTCTTCAAGTCTTCAAGGGACGGCTTTTGCAACTTCATGGCTTTGTCTTCCAAGAACTTCCGTCTTCAAGACATGAACATAATTATGCAAATATTAGTATCTACGATTAGGACTAATCTAAATATTACGGTACAAAAATACTCAACGGTTCGCAGACCGTATTTTGATTTACAAAAATACATCACGAATCGCAGTCCGTATTTTCTATCCTAATCAGGCCCCACTAGTTGCCATTTCATAAAACCTGTGAGAGAATATACATTTCATTCATCCATTCACTATTTGTGAATGGCCCATGCATATTACAACGATAAATAAGTAACAATGCATAAAACACGCGTAAACTAGTAACTAATTTAGGTCGTTAATCCAATTAACATGCCTAATTAAAACTAGTCAAAGTTTGTTAAATCGATTATGTAATTTAGCGCAATTAAAAATTGAAGCTCCCACTAAATTCCGCATCCATCTTAAATAATCTAATTAATTAAGTCGGTAAACCCAAAATTTTTGTCAAAATTAAATTTTGCCAATGCCGCTCAAAACCGAGGCCTAGTCTCAAAATTTAATTAAAATAATTAAAACGGCAAAAGAACACAAAAAATGCGTAGTCCAAAATGTCTAAGAGCCTATCACCAAGACTTGGAGTGCTCATTGCACCACATTGCTTCGCAAGCAATGTCCACGCACACTAACCCCTATCAAGCACCAACATGCATACATACATATATATAGCATGCCCAACACCACAATATCCGAGCCACACACAGGGACGCACCTCCTCGAGGCAGCCCCTTGGCAGGCACATGTGGGTACTATGCAGCCCGACTCGCCAAGGGATGCTTTGCCCTCGATTCTCCTGCAATATCCCCGGGTTTTTAACCCCAATTTTGTGTGACTAAATAATTAACTCCAAATTAATTTTAGATTTAATGAAATGAGCCGAAATGAAAAATTAATACAAGTCCAACTTAAATTAAAAAATTCATCAAGGTGCACATAACCAAAATTATTTCCAAGAACCATTCTTTAATAAAAATTGTTTAACTTGGTGCAACAAAATGAACATGGGTAATAACTCACTATTAATTTAATTAATTTAAATTAATCATGAGATTTTGACAAAATAAAGGGGGGTTGGAATTATGAACACAAATATTTAAATAAAGATTCCAACTTTAACTTGTTAATCCTTGAAAAATTATATCTTCCAATATGAAGATAAATGAAATTCTATCTCAAGATTCAAACTTTATGATTCCAATCAACTTAATACATGATTAAATCAAAAGTTCAACCAAAAATTCATGTAATTTAGTAACTCAAAGTTTCAATCACTTAAAACAATTAAAGATTGAATCTTTAGTACTTAGAAGCCTCAAAGAACAAAATTTTCACACTTAATGCAATGGATTTGCAATTATGTGAAAATATGAACCAATCTTTCAAGCACCAATTACTACAAAAGTAACCATGCTTAAAGAGGTTTAAAATTGCAAAAAACAATTAAGGAAGGAATTAAATACATAACCACCATAAATATGCCATTAAGATTCAAGATTAGAAAGACTTAAAAGAAACAGGCATTTCTGGTCGGATTTTGGCCAAAAACACAGTCCTAAAAGGGTAAAATCAATTCCAGAACACGTTTTCCACCCAAAATTCACTATTTTTAGGCGAAAATCTAGGTTCTGGGCTGAAGACAACTCTAATACGGGCTTAAAATAATAAAATCGAGCTACTAATCTAATTAGCAACATAAAACCAGAAAAAATTAAGTCATAAAAACACCTTGAAAATTATGATTATAAAAATAAATGAGCAAGGCTCCGATGCCGCTGTTGGGTTTCGATGAGTCTAACTCACCGCGGAAGAAAACCCGAGCTAAGACCAAACTCATAATTAATATAATCACAAGATATAATTAACTTAAATAACAAGAATTAAGGAAAGATTAATACATTTGACGCGTGCTTCGCTCTCAACAAGAGCTCTTACTTCGGAAAGCTTTTAGCTTCGCTCGCACAAAGACCTATAACGGAAGTCCACCCACAACACGACCCCGACAAGGTCCAATGCTTAGAAGTTAGCTAAGCCCGACCTAATACTCGAGTAATTATATGTGTTTAAAGGTTTTCTCAATAGAGATGCCTTTTCTAACACCTTACTCAAATAAACAATCCAAAGGTATGCCTTGGCTATTTATAAGGAGTACTTCCTTGTGAATTCCACTCATCTTTCAATGTGGGACTTTTTCACAAAAAGATCCCACATAGAAATAATGTTGAATTCAATCCTTAGTTAAATAAACCAAGGAATAGCAAAGTAACAACTGACAAGTGTCCTATGGTTAGGAGAGGACCACTTCCTCACTTGCTCCCCAAGGCAACTCACATGCATTGTGATCTAACCATGTGGCACCAAACATTGAGCCCCAAGTTGGGTTCGGTTGGGCCGCCACCTTTTAGCCCGCGTCCATGACCCGCCACCCGGGTCCGCGGCCCGCTGCCACATGGCATTTTGCCACGTGGCGCGTTTCTTTTTGGCGCGCTTCCCTAGCCTTCGCGTGGCTAAGGTTTTTACTTGTTACTTGAAGCATTTTCCGGTCTCTCCAATTCCTAAATTTTGGCTCGGCTTTTAAGTTTCGGTTCCAGCGCTCTAAGCTCAGAATCCGACGTCTTTGTTCACAATACTCGAGTGACTTATTAATTCCTTTTAGATTAATTCGTCACGTCGGTCCGTTTGTTGCTTGGGTGTGACCCGAAGGGTTCAGTTAAGATTAAGCTGTAATATTAATTATACATTAATATCACTGATCGAAATCGGCCTCTACCTAGGCATTCGGATCACTTGACCTCACTGAATAATTAGCTTTCTAATAATTTTGAACCCTCTAACGGAATAATACACATTTTCGAAGGACACCATTCCTATCAAAGTCTTCATGCAAATGTTCGAGCCGAAATTCTGCAAAAGATTTCCCCAAAGATTCCAAATGTTGTTCAATTGCCCTTATAGTAAGTTGTCTAATTCTTGCTTCATTTTTCGGGTGCCTATGTCTGTAGTCCTCAGACAAATCTGTGTAGAGTAGTAACCAAAGCATGTTCGGGTTGCTAAGCTGACAAAAAACTAAAGTCGTAGCAAACAGGTGCTGCAGAGCTACAGGCATATGAGTTTTTGCTGCCTCATCCAAACATGAAACAACTGCATCATCTTGCTCAAATATGCCTCTTTTGATAGCTGCTTCTTGGAAGCTAGCACAAAGCACTCCATTCACAGTCCTAAGATCATCATATGATTTAGGGCTTCGCACATTTATTAGAAGCAAGCGCAAGAAAAAATGTTCTCCTTCTGCTGGTGCTACAAATGCAAGCCGGCCAATCACAATTTTCTTTGTTCTCCTTTCAAACCAAGCTTTAGCACTGCTATCCTATCTATGACGCTCAATGAATTCACTATAAAGTTATCCTGTACCTTCAGGAGAAGCGGCATTAGCTTTGAAGAATGCAGTTAGTTGAATCCTGGACCTATGTCCATTTAATATTATATACTGTAGCTGTTCATGAGGTCTTATCGGAACTGTATGCATGTTTTGAAGGTGTACTTGCAGTAGTTGCATAGGTGGGTGCATCTTAAACAAATCAAAGCCAAAGATCCTCCAAGTTGCTTCACATGGCGAACCCACCGGCCAGATTGAAATCTGTCAATCTCATCCACACAAGCGTTTTCTTCCCCGACAACATTAAAGGATACTTTGTCATGTCCTTTATATACATACTTATATAAGTACTTTACAACCTGAATTGTCGAACAGACTTCCACATTTAAATGAAAGTCAAATAAAGTTGAAAGGTAAGGATTGTAAGGAATAACCCAGCTATTATCAAGAGTTGCACCACGGATCCGGATACCCTCTCCAGTGTTCCTTCTTCTGTACATAGGATAACCATCATCGTGATTTGTTGTTTCTTGTGCGAATTTTTTAGGATACCCATATATACATGACACAAATCCATCATTCTTCTGAACCATACATGAGCATTCCGGATTCAAGCAACCACATGGCCCATGAATCATATGCCTTACAACTATTTTTTGGAGTTGTGCAGAGCTTTTAGGTGGCAACCCTGCACATACTAATCAAAATCTGCTAGAGTTTTAATCTTGAAATCATCCTTTAGTATTATCAAGAAATGAGCATGAGGAAGGCCTCTCTTTTGGAACTTAACAACATATGTCATAGCAACTACCTCCCCAAAAACATGCTTCTTCATGATTTGTTCTTTGAGACAAATCAATTTCGACCGGAAAATTCTAGCGGCGATGTCTGGGCGATTATGAGCAATTTCACCATCAGCTAGCTCTGCTTTGATCTCTGGCCAATTAGCATTACAAGTCATAGTCATAAAGAGATCCGGTTTTCCATAGCGCTGAACCAAAGCCATGGCATTTAAATACCGTGGCTTCATGTCACGTGGGCCGCTTATGAAAGTTGGTGGTAAAATGACTCGCCGACCAACAATTACAAAACTTGTTTCGCCGTTTTCAACAGTGTCTAAAATCCCTTGATATAAATCAGCTCTGATTGTCTGCTGATTGCGCCGAAAATAATCAAGCCGAGTGTTTTCAATTTTGGCATAAATATCAACAATGTACTGCTGGAAACATCTTCCTGCACGCAGAAGCATGTTGTTTGGTCGGCATTGCATCTTGTAAGCATAGTATTCACGTAGTGAAACATGCTGCACTGAAGTCCCGCTCGAATCTGCTGAACCTATAAGCAAAATAATTTTAAAACTCTATAAAATTGTAAAAGAGAACAGAGAACAACTAATTAAGGACATGAAAAAGAAATTTGAAGTTGTTTTCCTAAACTTACGCCTAACTTCTTCTTCTAGGAGGTCTTCCTCGGTGTGTACAGTAGAAGACAGAACAGGATTAGGTTCCATGATTGGTTGTTGAGTCGCCATAGTATGACTTTTACTAAGACCTTGAGCCCAGCTGTAGTCACCTCGAGGGAATAAAAGAGGGTACTGAAGTGGATCATAGCATCCATAATTATGATATTCTATGAGATTTTTGTGACTTCCCTGCAACAGTTATGTATATGGGCCATGAGACTCGCTTGACGAAGTGTCTTCAGACCATATTGCAGCTACTTCATCACTCGTTGGAGCATTGTACACACGCTGATCTGGAACTGTTTTTTTATTAATAACAATCTGTGTATCCTTGTTAATTTGTAGTTCTTTTAAAGACCTAAAGAAACGAGCATAGGGATTCTCCAAACTGATCCTCATAAGAATATCTATAATATCTTTCCTAACCTCTTTGAAATCCTTAGTTCTCTTTGATGCCTCACAGTGAGCATCATAAAAACTAAAGTTATAAGTATTTAATTAGGGCCTTCATTATTAGGTATCAAATCAGGAAAGTTATGATATATTTGTCCATGTAATTTGAACACATAAATTCCTTTTTTCAGTTTTCTCATCAAAGTCTCCACCTAATGAGCTAAATGCAAATAAGTTGTTGTATAAACGAATATACTGTCTAAAATGTTTTTCATCTTCATCGTTAGATGTAAATAATTGATATAGTTCAGGTGGGAAGTCATTTGTGGCTAGAATAATATTTCCATTTCCACAGCAAAAGTGTAATGACTCATACTCAAATTTTTTCGCATTGCATTTAGCATAGACTGTGGGTTCTTTTCAATTTCAAAGGGCTTGTGGGTAGTCGTAACCCAACTACAGCTGCTGGAGTTTCTGAAATTCAACTATTATATGTTAGCAAGGTCATAAAGCATGCTAAAACACACACCAATTTTTTTTATAAGAAGTATATTAAAATTGCTTACTCTTTTGCCTGACTCTAGTTTTCTTCGCAACTTTGCTTGTTGAGCATTGTTTAGCTGGTTTAGCTGTTTTTAAGACAAGCAAAACAAGCACCAAATTTTATGTGAATATATATATACACTTGCATATAACACAAACAAACATGTACATATACTTGCTTACCTCTTTTCTTAGCCTTGCCTTTTTTCACTTTCTGTGTTCGACCACCTTGTGCACTTGTTTCGCCTATTTCTCTATATAATGGAAACAAATTACTAAAGGGGAAAATAAGCTAAAATAAATATATAAACATATTGTACAAGCAGTGGTTATTTGTAACAATGCATATGACATACAAATACCTAATTGAAACCAGAGCTGTAGACATAGCTACAATTGCTTGTAAACGCTTGCTAACTCGAGTTTTTGTAAAAGAGTTACTATACAGTAGACAGTGGTCTGACACTGTGGGCATAGCTTGATAAGTGTTTATATTAGTGTTTATATCAATCACATCATTTACTGCTATTTCTTATTCTAAAACTAAATTTAATGTGAATTAGCATCAAATCACAAGACAACAGGACACCATGACATGTATTACGTTGCTCTTACTGTTGGTTCTAGTTTTAGCCTTCTTTTCAACTTGACTGGCTGCATTTTATGTGCTTACAACATTAACACTAATAGTAGCATAATCCTCTTGCTGAGAACTCTGTTCACTAATGTCACTTAATTCCCTACAATTTGAAATGGGATTATACGTGTAGGCACTCAAACACTGCAATAAATGGGATAAGGATTGTGTTCCTCAAAAACAAGGACATATATGCAAATACCGAATAGAGATTGGTGGGTGAGTGTAGGGAATATTTCAAGCATCCCACACTTAAGCCCCACTGTGATCATACACTTAAGCATGGTGGCGTTCAAAGGGAAGGAAGATAGAGCAAAAGAGTCGCTAACAAGTTTTAGGAACTTGTAAACCATTCGCAGGGTGAAGGTTACACCCCTTCACGATCCATGAGATCGCTAACTCCATAGTGATTCTGAACCATGATTGGATATTCAAGGATGAAGGTATAAATCCAACCTAAAAGAGATTGAACCTGCCCTAAATAGGCCTCTACTTTATTCTTCTCATATTCATGTTTGCTTTCTAACTAACATACAATCAATATATTAATCCTAAACCTGTTGAATCTATGTTGGTTGATTATTAATGCACAAACAAATCTATTATTGGCGATCACTTGAATTAAAATCATATTAGCCTAAATAAAATTATTGATTATCTTATTAAGCGTGATTTCAAGTACAAATTTCCCTTAAACCTGCAAGAAAAGGCGTGATCAAGCAATAACAATAATATATCAAGCAACATGACACAACAAATCATCATAATAACAATATTCTCATCAAAGCATAATATTAGCAAGATCCTAGGCATGATACTAACAAGATCAATAACAAATCCTAACATGTCACTAAACAATAAAGAATCAAAGCTTTAGCCTATCATGATACAAGAGACATACATGATATAAGGAATAGGAAGCAACCTAAACATGATACTAGACAGATATAAATAACATCCTAACATGATACTAGGAATTAAAATAATCTAAGCATGCTTCCTAAAGATATATAGAAATGAAATTACTCACTTTGTTGCCTCGTACCTCTTTCTATCAAAACAATACACACGTTAGTAACTTCAATGAAAATATTAAATCAAACAATTAATAATTGAAATAGGGATTTGGGAACAAACCCTCAGAAATTTTCAACCTTTCACGTCAAGGGCGAAGGCAACTTCGAGCTTGGCTAGGTGTGTCTAAGTCTCGTGATGGAAGAATGTTGTATTTTGAAAAAGGGAAGGCTTAAGAGGGAGAAAGAATAAGCTTCAAGCTTTGAGAGAGAATAGAAAGATGATTGTTGATGATTGAAAACGGGGAAGTACGACCTTATTTATAGAGAAAAACGACCGTATAAGATAGAAAAGAGTCAGAATTCGAATCGGAATAATATTCCTTTTGACGCGGCAAGATAAAAAGTATCGCGGCATAATAAAAACAGTTTTTTTTTGCGGATTTTGTTTTTATCATATCTTTTGATCCAGAAGTTGAAATAAGTCATATAATATGTCATTGGAAAGCTCTTGAAGTCTACTTTCCAACAAAATTAGAATCAGATTAAAATCTTTTGTAGAATTAAAGGTATGGGTGAAATAGCGGAAGGGTGTCAGTTTTGGATAGAGATTCGTATTTCTTTTATATCTTTATCGTGATAGCTCGGAATTATTATAATATATCATTGGAAAGATAATTTCAAGTGCTATCCAACGATTTAAGATTTGGATAAAAATTATGAGGCACAAAAATAATATTTGACTGTCTTTGAACGTCTTTCATTTCAAATAGAATTAGGATTTTCAAAAAGAGAAGTTTTATTCCATTTCAAATTCTTTAATCTTATCTTTTCAAAAAGGATAATAAAGATCTTTAAGAAACTTATAGAAGCTTTGAATTAATTCTAATTGGTTTAGGAATATAATTAATATTAATGGGCCCTCCACATGATCATTGGGTCGCACATAAAACTCGTTTTAGGCCCAATTTAGTATGTTGGCCATAACTTCCTCATTATTCGTCGGAATTTGGCTTATAATATATAGTTGGAAAGCTCTTTTCAAGCCCTATCCAAGTCACAATTATTGGACCCATATCATGGACCAAACTAAACTAGATTGGACGTTTTTCATAAACAGGGTACGAAAAGAAAGATTTTCGAAAACAGAAAGAAGTATTTTTTATTAAAAACAGAGAAATCACGAGCCCTCTTTGTTCGATAATTAATGACGTGAAAGATATTCATCACTGGGTTTGGTTTTTTGGGGAGACACAATCAAGTGTTTACACTGAGACATTGATTCAATTGTGCGTAAACGTTTGCTTAGTCGGGGTTTTGGAGGAGTTTTCTTATTAAGCAGTAACTGACCTGACAGCATTGCATTAAATTACAAAAAGAAACACCTGTTAGCCAAATGCAATGACATGTTTCTGGTCATTTGCTCACTTAAGCAAAAAGAAGGTTAGAGGCGCGTGATTTACTCATGATTGCAGCAGCAGCTTGTTCAAGATTCAAATTGCTAATATTACTGTGAAGTCCTAATTATCATATACCCTGTAAACATGAACGAATGCATATAAGCTAAATTATATGTAGTCTTTACAAATGCAGCTGGACAAAACAATAAGCTTCACCATTCAATACAAGATTACATGGAGTTATTTAAAAAGAAGTAAACTTTTCTGAATATAAAAGATCATTACAGCAAAAATCAAAGACAACGTAGAAATAAACAATCATAGCAAACAAGACCATATGAAACCAACTTATTTTCATTGATAAAATGCAAAAGGATGCAAGACATCATAGTTTGGATAGCTAAACAAGCAGCTCAACATAATCTTAAGCAACACATCAAGACTTAGCCGCAACAACTAAACTTGGAGTAATACAAAATGCTAACCTACTAAAGCTTAATGCCTAAGATAAGATATTCTAAAGACCATCATATCATAAAACCGAAAGAGGAACCCTATGTGACGTACTTGTTACAACCTAATCAAGCTTTCTACGCTTAAATAATCTGCTAAGTTTAGGGGGGAACTGGAAATGGCTGGCCGCTGACCCGATCACCAAAGGAAAAATGAGCTCTAGGCTTGCGAGGTAGAGACGGGGGTAGAGCTGGTGTTGGAATCATAATCAAGCGAGATTTAGGTGTAACGCAACGTTCTTCATATAAGTATGGAGGCAAATGCAGAGCTCCTTGAATCCCAAGAATCCGTTCCTCAACTGCTAGGTAGCTCTCCCTAGCCAATGAACACTTAATACCAGCATAAACTTCATTGCCATGATTTAGATCCACTATGTCTAAGTCAAATAATTTACAGCTCTCCTAGCCACGTCTTGTTTGGAAACATTGTAGTCAGGCCTTACAGTGCTGAAAATGCATTCCATCTCAGCAGCACTTGAAGGATTGTATATGGTCAGCCATGACACAAACTTTGTTGTGTCAAGTTTGAAAGTGTCCACTTTAGAAACCCGAGCTTTAGTTTCGAAAGCTAAAGTGTGCAACACATCCATGAAATCAATGCGCACATATTTTTCACGGCGCTTCCGATTAGGCACAGCAAGCAATTTAAGTGGAGGCTTGTTCAAGTCTCTTTTCAGGGATTCTATCTCAACACGCTTCATCTGATAGAGAAATGAACACTTCTCGAGTTTTCTAATCCTCTCTATTGTCAAGTCTTCAATCTGTACACCGTATTCCATCCGCAGGGAACATACTGCAGCTTCAGCAGCCCTTTCCAATGACTGCTGAACCTTATCAGCTGCACCACCTTAAAAAACATAAGGTGGTAAACCACTATCTGTTTCCAAAACAAGGTTCATAGCATTCGCACCCACATCCACAAAATAGTAAAGCGGAGACGAGACTTGAAAGCACTTAACCACTTGCTTTAAAAGACAACTGAAAGAAATCAAAACTGTCGCCGAAGCAACAGGACTGTCGCAAAACGCCAGGACCAGCACGATGCAAACTCATGCGCCATTAACTGAAGCAGTTGTCTGGGCCTGTTTCCAGTGTTTTACTCTAAAAGGACAAGCCTATAATCGTACTAAATTAGGTTAGATCAATTTATTTAGACTCATATTAATTAATTAATTAAGCAAAGTCCTTTAGTCATTAATTAGTTTATTTAGACTTATTCACAAGTCAAACAAATGGTTAGTGTAAGCACACATAGGTTATGCACAAGCAAAGAATGCACAAGTAATCAAGTAAGCATAATATGATGCAATGAGTTTGCAACCTAACCATGGCTCTAGTTCTCTAAAGTTTAAGAATAAGGGTTAGTCCAAAGGGTCCATGGTTATGAGTCCAGATGCACAGCGTGGAAGCCTTACCTTTGGAAGGGTTGGCGCGTGTGGATGGGACCCCGCGAGTTAAACTCGCTTCCACGGTTTGGTGAATTCAACAAACTCGGATGTACCCTTCGTTGCCATGAGGGTTCGATTGGGTAGATGGAGCGTGAATCCCTAGAGGGTTATGGCCATATGTAGAACACATATGGGTTCAGAAAAGTGAGAAAAACTCAATCACGAAGTAGAATCGAGCAAACAGTACTAGAATCGGTCAAAACAAAGAAGGTAGATTTCTGGCTCGGTATTGGAAGAACATGGCGCGAGACAACAGGGCCTGTCGCCAGACTTTAACTCTGTCGCCAAACGACAATGTTGTCGCACGGCGAAAGAGCCATCACATGGCGCTGACACTGTTTTCTCGGCGCCGGTTCCTATATGCCTCAGCAGCTTTCTGTTCTTTGAATTTTCCGATTTTTCGTAGCGTTTTTTCGATCCTAGTTGTGAAAGATATTTCCCAAATTTCCAATCCTATTTTTTTGACGCATTACGGATGGTCTATCCAATGCGGACCTTTTTTATGCATATGTCAATAAAGTCAATCAAAATTACGCACATGAATACTTAGAACGTTTCGAGTCTCATCCACTCATTCTAAATCATTGCCAAAATAAGTTTTAGGAATAAAAATAGAAATCCTCCCCAGTGGAGTCGCCAAAAAACTGTAGGGAATATTTCAAGCATCGCACACTTGAGCCCCACTGTGATCATACACTTAAACATGGTGGCGTCCAAACGGAAGGAAGCTAGAGTAAAAGAGTCGCCAACAAGTTTTAGGAACTTGTAAACCGTTCATAGGGTGAAGGTTACACCCCTTCACGATCTATGAGATCGCTAACTCCATAGTAGTCTGGAACCATGACTGGATATTCGGAGATGAAGGTACAAATCCAACCTAAAAGAGATTGAACTTTCCCTAAAAATAGGCCTCTACTTTATTCTTCTCATATTCATGTGCGCTTTCTGACTAACATACAATCAATATATTAATCCTAAACCTGTTTATCTATGTTGGTTGAATATTAATGCACAAACAAAACTATTATTGGCGATCACTTGAGTTATTATCATATTAGCCTAAACAAGATTATTAATTATCTTATTAAGCGTGAGTACAAGTACAAATTCCCTTTAAACCTACAAGAGAGGGCATGATCAAGAAATAACGATAAATCAAGCAACAATAACAACAATCATCATCATAATCTCAATCTCATCAAAGCATAATAATAATAGCAAGATCCTAGGCATGATACTAACAAGATTAACAACAAATCCTAGCATGTCACTAAATAATGAAGATCAAAGCTTTATCCCTAACACGATACTAACATGATAGAAGAAAATAGGAAGCAACCTAAACATGATACTAGAAAGCAATAGAGACATCTTAACATGATACTAGGAATTAAAATAATTTAAGCATGATTTCTATATCAAAAGAATAGTTAAGCAATTAAATTACTTACATCGAGGCCTCGTATGTCTTTCTAATAACAAAATACACACGTTAGTAACTTCAAGGAAAATATTAAATTAAACAATTAATTCAAATAATTGAAATAAGTTTTGGGACCAAACCCTCAGAAATTATCAACCTTTCACGTCTAGGGCGAAGGCAACTTCGAACTTGGCTAGGTGTGTCTAGAACTTGTGAATGCGGAATTTTGTATTTGGGAAAGGTTTGAAAGAGGGAAAAGAATAAGCTATTGCTTGAGAGAATTAAGGATGTTTGATGATTGTTGAATGATTCTGCGTGAATCTCCGTGAATGAAAACGGGGAAATACGACCCTATTTATAAAGAAAATAGCCCAGATTCGATAGAAAAGAACCAGAATTTGAAATAGAATAAAACTGACCCCTGTCGCCAGTGACAGAGCCCAGCGCGAAACGACAAGCATCATGCATGGCGACAGGCTCTATCATTTGGCGATAGACTTGTCGTATGGCGCTAGTTAAAAGATAAAACGCGCTTTTGTACAGAATCCTTTTCTTAATAAAATTAAGCAATTAAACTCCGTGTTTATTAATTTTTAAACAGATTTTATCAAAATAAAACACTTGTTTATTTCAAACCAAATTCATTATTTTTCGAAAGATAATTATTAATCCTAACGCCATTAGAACTCAAAATAACCTTCTAGACTACTCTAGAAAATTAGAATTAATCCTAATAATTTTAGGAATAATAATTAATTGGTCCTCCACTAGATCATTGAGCCATAAAACCATTTCAGATCCAATTTAGTACTTTAGCCATAACTTCCTCATTATTCATCGGAATTGGGCTTATAATATATCATTGGAAAGCTCTTTGCGAGCTCGACCCAACTACACTATATTGAACCCTCGTCACGGACCAAGCTAAATTAGACTAGCTATTTTCATAAATAGAGAAGATTTTCGAAAATAGAAAGAAAGATTTTCTTTAAAACTAACCGCATCACAAGACTTTTCACACTTTCACCTTATTCGATAAACAAGCGACATGAAAAGCACTCATCACTGGGTTTGGTTTTTGGGGAGACACATTTGGGTGTCTATAGAAGTCCCCAATTTGACTGAGTTTGGAGAAACGCAAGTTTCGAAAACGAAAGTCAAAGTAACGACAGGGACGGAGAATGATTCAGAACGTTCTGCGATCCTAAATCATTCTTGTAACGCCGGTACCTGCAAACTAGAGTTAGTTAAACAGATAAAAGAGTTAAAAAACGCGTATCTTGCACCATCAAGCACACGCCTCTGGAGTAACCGATTTTGTTGCTGTATTTGCAACAACCTCCACAGTGCCTCGTGAACGCCATCGTCGAAGACCACTGCCTGTAGCTATCCTCGATTATTTGTGACAACTCTCCACATCCTAAGGATCATCGTCGAAGGTGACTGCTTGTAGCCATCCTCAGCTTTGCTGTGACAATCTTCCACATCCTAGGGAATATTGCCGAAGACTGCTGCTTGTAGCTGCCTTCAGGGTTGTGGCAATACCTTGCCACGGCAGTACCTTGCCGCTGTAAATAATGTCTTCCTTACTTTGGAACATCGTTGGAGATTGCTGCTTGTAGCTATCTCCAATTTCTCGTCTTCAGGGTTGTGGCAATACCTGCTTGTGCTTGCTTGTGAACCATACCTTAGTGCTTGTAATGAGCTAATACTTAGGCGCTTAAGCTAAGTGAGACCATCGTTGCCAGGTCGATCACTTAATGCAATTGTAATCGAGCCAACTACTAATCATGTCAATTTTCTTATAGGGGCTAATTGGCGTACCAAGGAACCCCAAACCGCTGCAGTAGGTCCGTATAAACCATTACGGGGGCTACAGGCTTTGTCGCTGAGCCACCGCACGCTGCTACACATTATCGCTGCGCGCAGCAGCTGTCGCGATGCTGTCGTTAGGCGCTGGAGTCGAGTTTTCGAAATAAAAACCCCTTCCTTCTCCATTTCGCCGTGGCTGCTTGCATTTGCTCGGTTTTACTCAAAAGTTCAAATTGCTCATTCTCACTCGTTTCTCAACCGAATTCGCTCAAGTTTTTGCAAATCGAAGATTTCAATCTCTAGTTTCCCGATCCATGTAAGTTTTACTCAAACTCACCTCGGTTTTTTTGCTGAATTTAGCGTGTTTTGTTCGCGAATTTTCGAAAAATTCGAAACTCATGTTGCTTAATTCTCCTTGTTTGTTGAATCTTATGCCATGAAATTTTTGTTTATGATTGTGTATTGTCTTGGGAGTCTTTTAAGACTTGTTTGACTCGATTTGGCGGAGAAAAGAACATTCTTCCATTGTTGAGCCCTTTGAGTTCGTGAGAACAATGTGGCTCGTTCTTGATGTTCTTGCTAGCTATTCATGCTTTATTTGTCACAATATTTGTCATAGTATTGTAAGAAATCATTTGATTGCTTGAGAATGCTATCTCTACTCGAATCAAAATTATGCTCTGTTTTAGTACTACGTACTCTGTTTTTGATCAAACATAGTATCATGCGGTTAGGCAAACCTTAGATACTATAGAACCATTGATTTACTGTTGTTATGCATAATTTAGCATGCCTCAACGTCGTGGCTTTGGCTCTTGTTCTCGCGAAGCTCACCGGGAGGACGAGCCCGTTGACACAAGCAAGGGAGCTTCCGCTAGTCTAGGAGAGTTCCCCGAATGGGATGAGCGCACTCTTTACTTCGCGCCCGAGTTTCACATCTCGGAGTGGGTGCGGCTCAGGATGACCGGCGATCGGGTTCATTGTCATGGCTCAGGCAATGAGGCGATTGGTCAGGTGTACGACCTTTAATTTTGCGACAACAATGAGTTGCGTGAGTTATGGGAGTCTTGTGGTCTGACTCCTCTACTCCAAGCTACTCGGGACATGTACTCTTTTGTGTCGAGCCGTTCTCTTATTCGAGCTTTGGTGGAATTCTTTTGGGACACCACCAACACTTTTCACTTTTCTTGGGGTGAGATGACTATCATTCCCCTCGACTTCTCTCTTATCACCGGACTAGAATTCTGGCCAACTGCGGTTCCATTCGACAGCGACATTATTGTTTTCTCTCCGGAGGTAGAGGAACTAATCGGTCCTATAACTGTTCGAGCTCGTGGTGAGGCTCGGCCGAGGCAAATCAGTGCTCGGTGCATTCGTCGAACCATGCTGATGGAGGCCTTTCAGGATAGTGCGACTACCCTGGAGTAGCGGGTGCGCATCTTCGCTTTGATTCTTTTATTGGGGACCTTCTCCCCTGACCAGGGTAGCCGTGTGCTACTCTACTATCTTCCTGCTCTTCGCGACCTTCGTATGGTCAGATCATATGACTGGGCCAGCTTGGCCTATGCTGACTTCCTGCTTGGATTGCAACTCGCTTGTCGCCACCGCAGATTCGATGGGGAAGTCACACTTTCCTGTTTTTGGGGACTCATAGCGGTATACTTTATTTCCTTTAACCGACATCTTAGGTTTTGTGGTAGCACTCGCTGACGCTTTCTTGTTTTATAGGTCTGGTTCTATGAGTATTTCCCTTCTTTTTCACCGGCGAGGCCTTCGCCTCGAGGGCTCCCCATTGCTTCTAGTTGGGGAGGCCGTTATAACGACCAGACTGCTACTGCTCATGTTCGAGAGTTAATTCTCTCGGTATGTTTTCTAAACACTTTTTGTTAAGATTTGAGCTTAACAAATCTTAACAAATCTTAACACTCTTAGTAAGATTTGAGCTTATGGATGTTCGTTTTGTAGGAGCCTGATGTTCAGTTTCGGCCGTGGGATGATTTTGTTTTTCCTGCACTAGCCGTCCAATACACTGCCCAGGGTCGGTATTTTCAGGGGATCTGCGACGCCGTGGTATACCTGGGTGAGAGAGTTGCGATTCAACACTCTTCAGAGTCCCTTGTTGTTCCTTCTCACCCTCCACGCCATATGTTCGATCAGACGAGGCTGAGAGCTCGGGCGACTAGGACACCAGCGTTATGGGGATAAGATTTTGCGGCGTTTGGCCCCACCACCTTACTTGGCATAGAGGGCAAAGGTATCTTTTGTATTCTTTTATTTATTCCTTTGGTAGCCTTCTAGCAAATTCTAACCATTTTTATTTTGGCAGGATTCGACAAGAGAGTTTGTGCCTCCGCCGGTATCCATCATCTATCAGGGCACTTTTGGTCCTATTGAGGAGATGATTCCCTTGGCTCCTAAGCCATGGTGCTTCATAGAGGAGTCCACCCCTCGACACCAGACTTCGGTGAGTCACTTTATTTGTTACCTTATTTGCACATATGTTTTGATTATCTCTGACTTTGTGACTTTGACAGTTTTCTCGTGAGGTTCTGACGAGGATGGCGAGAGGCATGGACGCCTTCCATTACCAGCTCGTGAGGTTGAGCCACTGAGCTATGTGTCGTCGCGGTGATGACGGCATGGAGGTATTTCTCTTGACCTCCTCTTATGTTTGTTTATATTTGTCTTTCTGTATTTGACTTGGTTTGCTTTTTCTATTTTAGCCTATTCCTTCGACACGGATTCGTACGAGACCCGAGGCTAGGAGGGAAAGATCAGGGTCTGATTCGAGGCGTCGTCGTACCTCGGCTGGGAGTCAGGGCGGTCGAGCAGAGTCAGACCGTACTACCAGACTAGAGGGTTCTGGCTCTTCGTCTGAAGGTGCGTCAGGGAGGCCGACCAGCCAAGGAGGCACGACGTCAGCTCCTTTAGCGGGTGGTGGGACGTATGAGGTTGGCTCATCGTCGCAGTAGCCACAGCAGCCTCAGCATTCGGGAGCCCAACAGCAGGGTGAGCCTGGATGGGCTGGCCCTACTCTCTCGATCCCGGCTACTACTGATCAAGCTGCAGGCGAGGATCATACTCCACGGACTGTACAATTTTTTGATACATTCGGAGTTCCTCTTCATCTGCGTCCTCCGCCGCCCTAGATGTACCTGTACTTGTATTTATTTTGACTTTGTAGGACTTTGCTCATTTGACTCATCATTTACACTTTGTATATATATCTATGATTATTTAGCCTTGCATTTTTTATTTTTCATTTGGTGTAAACATGTGAAAATTATGACTAATATTTGCGCAAAAAATTTCCATCATTTTTATTATTAATGGAGGGTATCCGACTTTCTCCCCCAAAAAGAAAAATGAAAAATAATGTAAATTTGTCTTTAATAAGTGATGGAAGGTTGGATTCTAGGTCGTTGAAACTAAAATTCCTCCAATCAAACTAAATTTGTAACCAAACCACACCTAGTAATAGGGCAAGTTCGGGTCGAACCCTAGGAATGGGGGGAATTTGCTATGGCCAAAATCAAGCTATTTCGAAACGTAAGAGGTAGTGAAGGTTAACTAAATTCAACTAAACAACAAAGTAAATCAATATATCAAGACACTAGAGATTTAGGATCCACATATTCTTGCAATGGACACACACTAATCGGGTTGGAGATTGATTAATTCGAGTATTGCGAGGGAAGATAGACAATGCAATTAAAAGAGCTCAACAAGCTATCTCCTAGAGGTCTAGCTAGCGCCAACTACGAAAGACTCTAACTAGGAACGTCACTAACCAAGCTCAATCGACAAATGTGAGCTACAAATCAATTGTCCGTATCAATGTAGGCACACAATGCAATCTAGTACGACAATTAAAGTTAGCTACTCTTTAACTAATCACACACATGCACAAAATCAATCAACCAATTTAATCATAATGCGAAATCAATCAAAAACTCCCAATTAGCTATGATCCATCACTCAAACATGCTTCACCACCTCCCTAGCAAGTAAACTACTCACAATCCATGGAAGAAATCAAGATCAAAACTAAGCTAATCAACAAATTCATCATCATCATTTCAATCAAACAAATTCAATCAACTAATCAACAAACTTGAACAATCAACAAATAATTGAAATCAAAAGCTAAAGATTGCATTAAAGTAAAAGAAATCCTTACAAACTTTGGTGAAATCAAAGGAAAATGTGCTTAGAATCATAAATCATCAACCTTGAGTTTCTCTCTCTAAAAATCTCTACTCTAAAAACTCTAATTAATTCTCTCTCTAAAAAATGAAATCTCCAATGAAAAAATTAAAATCTCTCTAAAAATAGAAGAAAAATTTATATATAGTAAAACTAACAAAGAGAAATTAGTTAGATCGTCCAAAATAGACCCGTACAGGTGCGACCTTCTTCAAGAGGATACGCGGCCGCGCAAAAGAGGGTACGGAACAGGGGGAGCAATAGGCGTGGCCGCGCCAAGGCCGCGTGTCCGCGCCATCGTCGCTCGCGCCCGCGCCTGGGAACAGGCCAGCTTCCTTTTCTTTCAACTTGACGCTCCTCGTGCGCTCCACTTGATGCTCTTGATGAACAGGGAACATGGCAGAATCTAAATACCTTGACGGTGGGTTCAACACCAGAATTGGTGCCCCCACGGCATGAATGTAGGACCTAAGGTTACTTAGAACTTGCACATTTCCATACTTGGGCTTCAAATGGAAGACACTAAGCATCCTAATCAATGCAAAACTCGGGAAGAAACCTCGGGAATCCTTGGACAACGATCTTAACCTGAAAATGAAAGAAAACAAACAAATAAAAGGGAAAAAGACAAAATAAACCAAGAAATGCATGAAAACGGAAAATCAACTAAGGAAAATGTAAAATTAAGGAAAAAGGAATGAAAAGAGCTATAAAAGCAATCTAAAATCACCTTAAAAGAGAACAAATGAGTGCCATAAATGACACTCATCAAATTCCCCCAAGCTAAACTTTTGCTCGTCCTCGAGCAAAACCAAGCAAGCAAGAATAGGGATGAGAGACTTATTCAAAAATGAAAAAGAAAGACATGAGATGAGAATATACACTAAGACTCACTTTTGAAGGAATCACGGTCAATTTTAGCAACTAAAGACAAGCCATTTAAACCTCTAGATCACTCTAGAGGACGAGTGATGCTCTCGTAAGGGTTTCCTAAGAAATTAACCCATAACTCTCAAAAAACAATCATGAGGAAAATCACAAAGTAAAAGAGATCAAAAGAAAAGTAAAATCAAAACCTTTACGAATTGGACTTTACAAAATGACTACACTTCAAATGAATAAACAACTTTCTTAAGCAAATAGGGGTATGCACGTTCCAAGATATCCGAGGTTGATTGAAACATATAATATGCTAAGCGTAGAGAACTAGTAATCACAATCCACCTTCATCCCATTCGATCTTACCGCGTTCTCCCTATTAGTCTCAAATCTCCCTCTAGTGAGCATCTCAATAGTTCCTCGAAGGAACCGGAAAAGAACATATTTTAGGCTACTCTACGTCTTGAATATGCATTCTCTCTCTTTAGGCTATAACTCATGATTCCCACACCCGATATGTGACTCAACCTCTAGGTCAAAAGGACTTCCAAAGGTTGTAACATAAGGGCAAAAAGGGTAAGGGTAGGCTTAAAATTTAGAATTTGGTGGTATTCCTAATTAATGAAGCAAAAGGGTGATCAAACCTTCTCCTCATAACTAAGTAATCCCTAAACAAAAACAAACTAACACCCCCAAGCTTATTCAAAGCTACACTTACAATCATACATACAAAAAGCGTAAACGCTTCTCCCCCAAGCTTAAAAGAAGCATTGTCCTCAATGCTTGAAATGGGAGAAAAGATTCACATCAAAATATTTTTACATTTCTCATTCTTTTCACTTTTTCTTTTCCTTTTGCATTTTTCAAATTCATAACAAATGTCCTCGCCTCTTTTAACTATAGACGGCTTTTTCAACTTTGGAATTGAATGTCCTTGCCTATTTTAACTTTGGACGGCTTTTTCATTTATTCACTTGCCATTATTCACAAGATATACAAAACACAAGCTTGCTTACAAATAAGAACCAACATCCAAACTCATATACCACAATCTCCAATAACATGATCATTTGCTTCACAAAAACCAAATATGGAACAAAAATGAAACAAAAGGCTCACAATTCTAAAGATGTGGCTTGAAAAGAAGGGAAAAGGCTCAAATGGTTAGCAAGAAGGCAAATGTAAACCCAAGGACTAAAAATAATGAAGACTATCCTAGAAAAGAAAAATTACCACCCCGAAAAGATGCCTTTGTCCTCCCTAGATGGTTCGGTCTCGGGTTTGAGAATTATGAGTCAAGATTCTAGATTAGGTCCGCAATAGTCAAGGATCCATGCCGCTCATGCAAGTAAGTGTAGAAGGCTTGAAAAATTGTAAACCTCACATGGATATAGCAAAAACTCACTATTGGTGTCAAATCGACTATAGGAAGCAACTACCAAACATGCCACAAACAAGTAGAATCGGGTTTCATGATCCCCCTAGTTCTTAGACACGCTACCTTAGCATACGCCATCCTAGAATCAACCAAGCATGTTCTCAAACCGTGTATACCACTACCAATTAGGAAGATATTCATTCAAAAGCAAAAGTCCGTTGGTATATAGTCCAAATCACAAGAAAGACAACAAAAATAAAAATAAGGCCTCAAAAGCTTTATACAAACCAAAAACAAAAGGAAAAAGAAGGAAAGAAAAGAAAAGAAAAGAAAAGAAAAATAAAGAAAAGAGGTAAACAAAGATAAAGGAAGAGTATAAAAATAGAGAAAGGAACAAAGATGCAAGTATAACACGTAATCCCCAATCGTCAAACAAATGGTCATTCGATAATAACGCCAATGACCCCAAACACTCTAAGGTGTTAAAAGCATACATCCTCGAACCGTTCAACTTCTCCTAAATCCAATCCTAATTTATGCATCCAAGAAAAGTAAAGAAATAAAAGAAGGAAAATAAGAAGGATCTCACCAGGCTTCCAAGAAATGCTAATAAAAATAAGGCGAAAGATCAACCACCTTCATTAAGCTCCAAGAACAATAGCATCATCATCTAAGCCAAGTGAGAAGAAAAATAGAAAATAGAGCTATAAACAAAGAAAACGGTTAGTAACTTCAAAACAAAATAAAAGAAAGCAAACTAAACAAAAAGAAACTACAAAGCAAAAATCAAGTTAAACTACCAAAAAGTAACAATAAACAAAGGAAAACGAAAGGAACTATACACCAAACTAGAAACTAATCACCTAAACTACAATATTTGGATTGAAGGGATTTGGATTGAAAGGTTTTGGATATTAGGGCTTTGGATTCGTGGGAGCAAACAACATGCATCATCATCACAAAAATCAACACAACAACAACATTATCAAGAGAGAAAGAATAGGCATGGAAAACTCATAGAGACAACAACCAAACACCATCAATAATAGACCAAGGCATGCAATTATCAATCATCAATGCAAAAAGTAGACAAGGCAACTCCCAACAACAATATTGGCCACCGAGACAAACCCCTAAGAAAGTAAAGTTCCCCCAAGCTAAACATGAATACATCTCAACATCCCATCAATACAAAGCAAGCATCACATAAAATAAGGGATGGAGGAAAAATGCACAAAATAGGGGAACTAGCTACCACTCAGCCCGGCACTATCATGGTCATCCCTGTCATAGGAAAACCCGGATGGGGGACCATAAGGATCCCATCCCCCGGTGTAACCGGGTGGCCAACCATAGTGCCCCTTGAAGTTGTCTTGTTGCCAAGGGACAAGGGGAGTATATTGCTCGGGCAAAGCGAGCGGTAGTGGATGATCGGGGTGAACATAGGGATAGTTAGGATCATCCCTATAATCGCTCCCACCGGGAACACGGGTGTAATCGTAGTTACTGTGCTCTTCGGGGAATAAGCAAGTCTCTATGTTGGACCCCGGGGGTCCTTGCCAATAAGGATACCCACTTGATGGTATAGGACCAAGTTAGGGTGGAAAGTATGGGTAGTTAACCGCGGGGGAGACTTCCCCACGGTTGACACTCGCATCATATAAGTGTTGTTGTTGGAGAAACATACCTTGTTGCATCTCCAAAATGCCTCTCATTTGATGATAAATTGCCTCAAAGTCTTGGTCGTACATACCTTCCAATCGAATTTGAATCCCCTTCATTTGCGCACTTAGAGAATCCATATCGGGGTTATCAAATTTGTGTTGATGTTGTTCTTGATGTTGTTGTCGCGATTGTCATCGTTGTTGTTGTTCTTCTTCTTCTTCTTCTTCTTCTTCTTCTTCTTCTTCTTCCTCTTCATCTTCTTCTTCTCCTATTTCCTCATCATCATCATCATAGGGGAGGCGGTTACTCAAGGGTACATGCCATACATTAGGCACATCCTCTCGGTGGATAGAAGTCAAGGAGGGGTTAAGGAGATAGCAACAATGCTTGTTCTCCCTAAGCCAATCAAACACCTCCTCATCATCATTCTTAGCCAAAAATTGCACTTGCTTCAATTGTGCAATGTTGAGGTAGAGGGTGCTTGAACTACCCACCGGAGTACAAGAGGGCAAGTAGTGGCTAAGATGAAGGTTGGTCACGAGCCTCGTAACCATACTACCACAAGGGATCTCTCCGGACTCCCTAGATTGCAACCCCTTGCAATATCTCAAGAACATGAACCCTAAGTTCAAACGACCTCGATACTCCTCCCTAGTAGCCAACCAAAGTATCCGGAGCTCTAATTGACTTATTTTTCCCGATTCTTGCTTTGGAATTATCGAATATCCCAAAAGCCTATGAAGAACTCTTAGACATGGTTGGAAAACTTTGCTTATGGCGGCGTACCGTGTAACAAAATCGCCTTCCCCCGATATATCATCCCACCAAGAATTTTAGTCATATTCATCGAAGAAGAACTCGGGGTCCAAGACATCCGCCCCTGGATTAAGATCAAGCGCAGCATTGAACTCGGCAAGAGAAAGATCATGATGAATGTTGAAAAGCTAAAAATGGACCCGGTAGTTGCCATCTTCTATCGCCTCGCATGAAATCGTAGCCAAAAATTCCAAAGTTGGCTCAAAGTAAGTACGGTAACATGTGCTCACAAAGGTGCTCATGCGAAGATTGCTGAACAACTCCCTTAAATCCTCATCAATCCCCAATTTGATCATGTCCGGTTGAAAGTAGTGACGAGAGGGCTTAGGGATTGGTTCTTTTTGAGCTTGGCATATCGATCTTTTTGTATTGGATCATTGATTTTTATCTTGGGTAGAGGAGTAGGTTGTCGTGTTTGGGAAGTAGAGGGGTTTGAAGAAGGTTCTTCAATTGTGATGGTGGTTTTACATTTTTTTAGAGGAAAGGGCTCGAATAAGCTTTGACATTGTGTTTCCTACAAATTAACCAATTCAAAATCCAATCAATCAACTCCACAAACACCACAATAACACCACAAAACACTTCCAATCACCAAAATCACAACTCCTTAACCAATAACACCAATCACACAAGCAACAACTTACTACCAAAAATCCAAATTTCCAACTTCTCACAATCACCACCAAATGAACCAAATTTGCTACACAAACATACAACAACACAATGTGAGCAAAAATCAATCAACAACCAACACAAATAATCAACTAAAAATCATATTCAATCAACAAATTCATCAAAACACATACCACTCCTAATTCACAACCATAAACAATCAAATTCTTGCAACAATATGATATAAAAATGCAAATAACAGTTTAAGAAGATGATTATACCATACTAGAAGCAAGATTGAAGAAGAATAAGCCACCAATTCCCACCAAACCGAAAAGCCCCAAATTTGGTCTTCAATGGAGGAGAGAGATTGGAGGTTGAAAATTGAAGAAAGTATTATGATTTTTGTTGTTAAGGATGAATTTGTAGAAGGAATTTGATGATTTGAAGATGGATTTTTGATGATTTGAAGATGGAAAATTGATAAACAAGGCTAGGGTTTCGGTTTCTAGAGTGAGAAAGTGAATGGTGCGTAGAAGGAAATGAGGGTGAAGGGGAAATGAGAGAAAGAAAGGAGAAAGAAAGAAGATAAAGACTCGGGCCCGAACAGATGCGCGGTCGTGCGACCTGGCTGCGCGCCCGCGTCAGTGTCGTGCGCGCCCACGCCCGCGCCTGGCTTGGCTCCCTTCTTGAAATTTTAGCTTGGTGCGTTCTACTGTGGGCTCATTGTCCAATATCATCCCGGGATTATTGAATCCACTAAAGATGGCAGTTTCAAAACATGTTGACAATGGGTTCAACATCCAAAAATAATGAGAGCACCACAAGGAACCACCAAGTTCAAATTCACTTCAAATTTTAGCACAACTTCCCCTAACTTACCTCACTACTTTACCTTACCCTTTCACATCAAAATTCGATAAAATCGAACATATTCTCATCAAAAACACGAAACACCCTTCCATCGCTCATGCTCGCTTGAAATAATCCAATTCTCATGAATTTAACCTATCAATCCAAATAGAAAACAAGTGAAATAAAGGAAAATAAAAGAAAGAAAATTAAGAAAAATAGAAATCAAAATAAAAGGGTTGGAAAACCAGGTTGCCTCCCGGGAAGCGCTTGCTTAAGGTCCTTAGCTCAACCCTTCCTTCAAATCATGGAGGGCCAAAGAGCACCACCTTGTTCAAAGTGGCGGATGGAACAAACTCCTCTTTAATTTTTAGCAACCTCACATTGTTGCTAGATGAAACTTCACTTGATGGAACCTTAAAAGCTAGCCTCTCTTGCTTCAACTTCATCCTTTTCTTCCTAGAATCTCTTGCCTTCTTCTTTGCCTTGTTCCTTCTAGTAGACGGTTTTTCACCATCCACATTCTTGGAATCATCCTCCTTCTCTTAAGAGTAAAGCTCAAACCAATGAGGAATGTCAATCACCTCCTCGTCCATGAGCTTGGAAAACTCCTTTTTCTCTTCACTAACCTTCTTGCAATAAACTCTCAAAAGCACATCATCACAAATCTCAAGAACATCGTTAGTTGAAGAGTCAATCATGCATACATTATCAGTGGAGCGAGGGGAATCAACACACATGATTCCATTAATAAGGGACAAAGACTCATAAATTGGTTTTAGCTCAAAACTTGCCTTATTGCTACCAACTCTTAAAGTGATTAGGCCTCCCTTAACATCAATCAAAGCTCCCGAAGTAGCTAAGAAAGGTCTCCCTAGAATGATAGGTATGTGGTCATCTTCTTCAATTCAAGTACAATAAAATCTATGGGGATAGTAAAACCACCTATCTTAAGGGGAACATCCTCAACCCTTCCCTTGGGGAACTTAATGGATCTATCAGCCAATTGCAAAGTCATGTTGGTAGGAAAAAGCTCTCCTAGCTTAAGCTTCTTGAAGACGGAATAAGGCATGATACTAACGCTAGCACCAAGATCACACAATGCATTTTCAAACAATTTGCCTTTCATTTTTCAAGGAATGGAGAAATTCCCCGGGTCTTTCATCTTCTTGGGTGAGTCATTGTGAATCAAGGCACTACAACACTCCCCAACCTCTACCTAATCTATCTCATTACACTCTCTCTTGCCACTCAAGATATCCTTAAGAAATTTGGAGTATCTAGGCATTTGGGTCATGGCTTCGGTGAGAGGGATTGAAAGATGAACTTCCTTCAACATATCCAAGAACCTCCCAATTTAATCATAATGCTAAATCAATCAAAAACTCCCAATTAGCTATGATCCATCACTCAAACATGCTTCACCACCTCCCTAGCAAGTAAACTACTCACAATCCATAGAAGAAATCAAGATCAAAACTAAGCTAATCAACAAATTCATCATCATCATTTCAATCAAACAAATTCAATCAACTAATCAACAAACTTGAACAATCAACAAACAATTGAAATCAAAAGCTAAAGATTGCATTAAAGTAAAAGAAATCCTTACAAACTTTGGTGAAATCAAAGGAAAATGTGCTTAGAATCATCAATCATCAATCATCAACCATGAGTTTCTCTCTCTAAAAATCTCTACTCTAAAAACTCTAATTAATTCTCTCGCTAAAAAATGAAATCTCCAATGAAAAAATTAAAATCTCTCTAAAAATAGAAGAAAAATCTATATATAGTAGAACTAACAAAGAGAAATTAGTTAGATCGTCCAAAACAAACCCGTACAGGCGCGACCTTCTTCAAGAGGATACGCGGCCGCGCAAAAGAGGGTATGGAACAAGGGGAGCAATAGGCGCGGCCGCGCCAAGGCCGCGCGCCCGCGCCTGGGAACAGGGCAGCTTCCTTTTCCTTCAACTTGACGTTCCTCGTGCGCTCCACTTGATGCTCTTGATGAACACGGAACATGGCAGAATCTAAACACCTTGACGGTGGGTGCACCACCAGAATTGGTGCCCCCACTGCATGAATGCACGGCCTAAGGTTACTTGGAACTTGCACATCTCCATACTTGGGCTTCAAATGGAAGACACTAAGCATCCTAATCAATGAAAAACACAGGAAGAAACCTCGGGAATCCTTGGACAACGATCTTAACCTGAAAATGAAAGAAAACAAACAAATAAAAGGGAAAAAGACAAATTAAACCAAGAAATGCATGAAAACGGAAAATCAACTAATGAAAATGCAAATTAAGGAAATAGAGATCAAAACTAAGGAAAAAGGAATGAAAAGTGCTATAAAAGCAATCTAAAATCACCCTAAAAGTGAACAAATAAGTGTCATAAATGACACTCATCAATAAGCTTAAACTTAAACTCGAGACAATCAAATATGGAATAAGGTCGGATTTGAGTGGATGAGGCTTTGAAAAAGGGTTGAAACCGTAAAATCGTAGTACAAAAATGAGTCAAAGTCGAAAAAAGATCGGTTAGCATAGCGCGCGAGGCTGGCATGACATAGATCTAGCTGTCGCGATGCGTGATTTCTGTCGCATGGCGCTGGACCTATTTTTCCGAATCCCTTCAGGATTTGGTTTTCGTCGATTTTGTGCATAAATAGCCCCCAATTCTGTCGATTCTGTATAGTCGAACAGATTAAAAATTATTCTAGCTTTTATCTCTCAATTATGTCAAAGAGTTTTAGCGATTTCAATCCTGAGTGGTGCCGGTCTCTGACTGCTAAGGAGTGAAAAGAGCTTGACTTCTTTTACTTGGGGGGTATATATGGTATAAAGGGTGTAGACCTTGACATAGACTTTATTCATACCACCTTGGTGTATTGGGATTCAGATATTCATTGCTTTAGACTTGGTTATGATGAAATTTGTCCTCTACCGGAAGAATTTGGTGCCATTCTAGGCTTTCCTTCGCTAAATCTTGTGGTAATTCCTAAAGTGAGCGAGTATTATTACAAAGATTTTGAGCGTTTCCTTAACCTTAAGGATAAGGACTTGAAAGATATAGTTCCTGGGAACGTAGTTAATTTGAAGGAATTTGCACGTTTCTATTTTGATAGACCACGCTCCGAATCTTTTCATGTTTATAGAAGGAGAGCCTTCCTTTTTTGCATGTTGAACAAATATCTGCTTACTAGTGGTAATATTCATGAGGGCCAAGCTATTTTAGCATCTGTTATGGAGCAAATTGAATCAGGTAGAAATCCAATGCCTTTGATTGTTGGAGAAACCATGCTTGGTTTAGATGAATTAAAAAAGAATCCAAAAGCACCTCTTTGAGGTTCTCCAATATTATTACAGGTAGAAAATCAATACTTTTAATTACATAAATCAAAAATATCTAACTTTGTATAGTAATAATAATTATTTGCATTGAATTTTTGCAGATGTGGCTAATGGAGAGACTTGAATTAATTAGCCCTCCAGACAATGTTAACAAATATACACCAAATTGCTTTGTAAGATGGAAGAAACGCTTTTCCATAAAGATGGGCCGCCGGGAGTGGAGGAGAATCTTTGAAACTTGTGACTTTGCCATCAAATGGGTCGTTCCTTGGTGGAAAATTGAGAAGATGGTTGGTGTTAACTGTCAACCTTTTTGTCGTCTTCCTAGCTTGTCAAAATTGACTTTTTATTACCCTTCCAGGGTAAGAAGACAATATGGTCTTGCTCAAACTGTTCCATCTGGTGATCTCCGTCGTCCCTATGAATTTCCCGTTTCACAAGATGTAGAGAGATTTTGATGATTATTGGTGTGCTAGACCTTTATGGGAAAATGTTACCCAAAAGATCCCACCTTCTTTGTCTAGGGATGTGAAGCAATGGTTACTTGGTAGATCACAAAAGGAAAAGAACAAAGCTCGGAAGCTGAGTAAGACCATTGTGAAGGACCGCCTAGGGGATAGGAAAAATCCTCCAAAGGAGCATTCAGGTGAAAGAGTTGAATTCAAGACTCCTGTTATGCCTAAGAAGAAAAGTTCTACTAAGGGTAAAGAGAAAAGAAAAGCTGACTCTACAGAAAAGAAAGTATGGGTTGAAAAGAAGCACGGTGTAATGGCTATTGGAGAAACTATCAACACCAAGATTAAGTGTAGATCTTCGAAAGGATGCCTACTAGCAAAAGTGATGGATGATGAAGAAGAAGCGGACAAGAATTGGAAAAGAGCTAGAAAAGTGAAGATAGATTAGAGCATTGCTTTACTTTCAATTTATTAGACAAATTTAATTTTAAGTCAATTTTTATTTTTTAAGCTTTATTTAAAATTCCATCAACAATGTAATTTTTATTTTATTAATGCAATTTCCAGCTCTTTTTTTAAAAAAAAAAATTAAACTGACTTTTTATATTAGAATTCTATTAAAGCAATGAAAATGTCTTGAATTTTCCGAGAATTATTCAATTACGGAAGTCAAAAATTTCTAGAAAACACCAAAATTTTCCCAGATCGACGCAGAACGTCTGGCGCTACGAATTTGAACTTATCGCCATTCAGAGTGATTGCCGTGATACGCTGCTTCCTGTCGCTGTGCGACAGTTGCGACGTATCGCGCTGCACTTAATTCCTCCGCGCCAACTGCTTTGTTGTTGACGAATTGATTTTTGTGAAGATTAAAGTGGCCGCACCCAGTAAAGGGTTGCCTACGTATCCTATCCTAAGGAATCAGGCTAAACGTAGCTCTCTTGAGTGTCCTACTCAAGTAATTATGGGTAATACTTCTTAAGATGGTCAAGATTTGTCATATTTGAGAATTCATTGCCATCCATATCAGTTAGTTTTGCAGCACCTCCTGATAGGATAGTTTTGACAATGTATGGTCCGGACCAATTAGGCCTAAATTTGCCTCTTGGGTCTAGAACATTTTTCCTTAATGCTTTTAACACCAAGTCTCCTACCTTGATGTTTCTTGTCTTGACCTTCTTGTTAAAGTGTCTAGCCATACGAGTTTGGTAGCATTGAGTATGATGTAGAGCTTCTAGTCGTTTTTCATCAAATAGAATTAGCTCTTCATATCTCGCTCTAGTCCATTCGAGTTCATCGAGTTTACTTTCCAACGCAATGCGTAGGGAAGGTATTTCTAGCTCTACAGGTTGTATAACATCCATTCCATAGACTAGGGAGAATGGCGTATTCCCTGTTGATGAGCGCATGGACGTGCGATAACCCCAAAGAGCAAAATGGAGTTTGTCGGGCCAATCCTTGTAATTCTATGTTATTTTCTCGATGATGGTCTTTAAATTCTTATTGGCTGCTTCTACTGCACCATTTGCTTGAGGTCTATATGGGGAATAATGGTGATGTTGAATACCATAATTTTGTAGCAATTCCTCACATTCTGCTTGAAAGTGAGTTTCATTGTCACTTATCATTTCATGTGGGACTCCATATCGACATATAATGTTTCTTTCGATAAAGAGTGCTACATGTTTTGCGGTGAGTTTTGCGTATGATGCTGCTTCGACCCACTTTTTGAAGTAATCGATTCCTACTAGGATGTATTCGTGATCTTCTGTCCCAGGAGGAGTAATCTTTCCAATGATATCTATTCCCCATGTCGAGAATGTCCATGGTGATGTGTAAGTGTAAAGGAGTGACAGAGGAATGTGATGCAAGTTAGCGTATATCTAGCACTTAAAGCATCTTTTTACATAGTGATAACAGTCCCTATTCATGGTAGTCCAATAATATCCTTCGCGTATTATCATTTGAACTAGCATCTTGCCATTCACATGAGTTCCACATACTCCTTCGTGGACTATTCTCATTGCCCTTTGGGCTTCCTTTTTGCCTACACACAAGAGAACTCGACCTTTAGGTACCCTTTTGTGTAGCTCATTGTCTATAAGTACATATTGGGAAGCCAAAAGTCTTAAGGCTCGTTTTTCTCTTTGGTCAGCATGGAGTGGGTATTCTCCTTTGGTGACATAGTTGAGGATGCCTGTATACCAAGGTTCTTCTTCTTCCTCTTCTCCTTGAACTACTTCATAGTCTTCTATGGCTTGAATGTAAGCAGGTTTATGCCTCTTTTCTATTGTCAAAGGCATTTGTTCGATTTCCGTGGGAATTCTAACCATCCAGGCTAGTCTTGCCAAAGCATCAGCAAATTGATTTTCATCTCTTGGTAGATGTGTATTCTACCTTTTCTAACTGATTAGTGAGGGTTTCCAGATATGTTTGGTAAGGAGCCAAGCTTTCGCTCCTTACTTTCCACCTTTTGGAAATTTGATTGATGATTAAAGAAGAATCTCCGAATATTCGAAGTTCCTTCACTTCCAATGCCAAAGCTGTTTCGAGGCCTACCACGCATGCTTCATATTCTGCAGCATTGTTGGTAACGTCAAAATCTACCACGAGGCTAGTCCTACGCCACAACCCTTTTGGTTTGATGCTTCATTGAAGTATAACGTCCAAGTATCATCTTCTGTAAGCATTAGGTTTTCATCTGGAAATCATTTTCATGTATAGGTGTCGAATCTTCTATTGGGAAATCCGCTAAGAAGTCCGAGACCACTGATCCTTTGATAGCCTTTTGTGGCATGAATCTTATATCAAATTGGGCTAAGTTAGCTATCCATCTTGATATTCGCCCATTGAGTGTAGATTTCTCGAAGAGATATTTTAGTGGATCCATCCGAGATACCACATAGACTGTATGAACGACCATGTAGTGTCTTAACTTGGTTGTGGCCCACACTAATGCGAGGCACAATTTCTCAAGTGGTGTGTAGCGTACTTCATACTCGAACATCTTTTTGCTTAAGTAGTAGATGGCATTCTCTTTTCCTTCTACTTCTTGTGCAAGCATAGCCCCCATTGTCTCTTTGGTGACTGTTAAATACAACCTAAGAGGAATTCCCGGGAGCGCAGGTGCTAGTACGGGAGGATTAGCGAGATAGGATTTGATCTTCTCAAAGGCTTTTTGGCACTCGTCGTCCCATATTACTGGCACATTCTTCTTTAGTTTCTTGAATATGGGTTCACATATCGTGGTTAACTTAGATATGAACCTACTTATGTATTGCAACCGGCCAATGAATCCTCAAATTTGTTTCTCGGTTTTGGGCGGTGGCATTGACATGATTTCTTCAATCTTGGTTGGATCTATCTCTATTCCTCTAGAGCTAATGACATATCCCAAAAGTTTTCCTGAGGTGACTCCAAAGGCACACTTAGATGGGTTTAACCTCATGTTGTATTTCCTCAGCCTTTCGAAGAATTTTCTTAAGGCTACTAGATGTCTTGGACGATCTTTTGACTTTACAATCATATCATCCACGTAGACCTTAACTTCTTTGTGCATCATGTCATGTAGTAAGGCAGTCGCTGCTCTTTGGTAAGTGGCACCCGCGTTTTTCAACCCGAATGGCTTTACCGTGTAACAGTAAGTGCCCCATGGCGTTATGAATGTAGTCTTTTTCATATCTTCCTCGGCCATGAGAATCTGGTTGTACCCCGCGTATCCATCCATAAATGAGAGAAGCGCATGATTTGCTGTGTTATCTACCAAATTGTCGATGTGTGGTAAAGGGAAGTCGTCCTTTGGACTTGCCTTATTTAGATCTCTATAGTCGACACACATTCTAACCCTTCCATTTTTCTTTGAAACTGGCACCACATTTGCAATCCATTCGGGGTATTTAGATACCTTGATAAAACCTGCAATAATTTGTTTTTGAACTTCTTCTTTAATTTTAAGAGCTACGTCGGGTTTCATTCGACGTAACTTTTGTTTTACAGGTTTCATTCCTGGAATTAGTGGTATTGTGTGTTGAGCTATTTCTCTATTTATTCTTGGCATATCTTCATATGACCAAGCAAATACATCGATAAATTCCTTTAGTAGATTAATTAAACCAGTTCTTTCTTCTTTAGTAAGAATCAGTCTGATTTTAACTTCTCTTTTAACGTTTAGATCCTTTGAGATATCCACTGTTTTAGTGTCTTCTATTACTGGTGTTTTATTCTCAAGTGTTTCCATTGCTTTAATTATTTCTTTGTCACTTTCATTGTTAGTTAAGCAATGCTCGTCATCTTGGATTAAGGAATGACACGAGGAGTAAGCAAAAGAAGACATATTATTGAATTCGGAAACCATTACATCATATAAAGAAATGTCCGTTGGGACTTGACCTCTAACTATCCTAGGAGTAGGTGCTAAAGTAAAAGAACTAAGGAGAGGTACTATAGCTAAAGATTTTGAAGACTCGATAGGGGAAGACTCAGATTCGGACTCTAACTCGGACGACTCTTCGAACATAGATCCTTATCCTGTTTTTATAGAGATCTTCCGTCCGCTTGGTGTAATCACCTTAACAGTCTTTCGCCATCCCTGGACTAATCCCTCTTCTGAAATGATAAGCTTTGAGGGGTAAAAGCTCTCGCTTTGTAATGCTGTTTGAATGAGCACGGAGTTGTCTTCAACATATTTTGGCTCATTCTTCTCATGCCCAAAAGAAGTCCCATGACATTAAAGTCGAAGCATGGAGGTGCTTTCTCCTTATAGATAGGAGTTGGGATGTCATATGAGAAGTGGCAATCTAGGAAGATTTTGAACCCAGGTTGTCTTATTCCATCTTTGACAAAGAGCTTAGGAAATTCATAGCATGGATAATCTTCACCCTCTCTTATGAATTGTCCATTTAGGGTGAGGGGATATTGATCCATTGGGATTGCTTTCTTTTGAGTACGAGCAATTCTCCACGCATTAGCCTTTTCTTGAGCTTGCTTATAGTTTTTCAGAGTCAGTTCAAAACCAAGTCCAAAAGTATCTAATTTAGGAAGGCCAGGCGATTTCGTTTGCATTGCTACTCCTTTCTTCTTTCCTAGAGTCATTTCCAGGAAAGTGTCCCTGTTTTCGGAGTATATCATTATCATATTTAATGGAGGTCGTAGCAAAGAGCGGTCCTTTCATCTTCCTCGATTAAGGAGACCTCTTTTGCGTTGAAGCCCCATAGGTCTTTATCATTGTCATCGTGCTCCACATTTATGAGAGGCTTATCAATTGCTTTGATTCTTATTTGGGAAGCATCGATTATAATAGGAATTCCTCCAACTATGGCCTTCACTTGTTAATGAAGTGATGAAGGGACGGCCTTAAGGTTGTGAAGCCAAGGGCATCCCAACATAAGTTGAAAGAAGCCTTAATATCAACCACTTGGAAAGTTGTAGCATGTTCTATAACTCCTGCGATGACATTCATAGTAATAGTCCTAAGAGTTTGGTGACGAGTGTTGTCATAAGCTCTTATTCCTTGTGTGGATGGAGACAAGTATTCATCTCTTATTCCTAACATTCTCGCAGTTCGTAGTGGGCAAACATTGATTGCTGACCCATTGTCTATAAGAGTCATTGGGACATTGCAGATTACTATGAGGTTTAAGGCCTTATTGTGTTTTTCACCTTCTGAAGGTAAGTCCTTGTCAGAAAAGGTGATTATATTGATGGGACTTGGAAGATCACTCGTGAGAAAATTAGCTAATCCCTCAGGAGTGGTTTCTGAATCTATCCCTACTTTAGCCAAAGCATCCATTACCGCAACTCTATGTTCACGAGATGTGGCTAGTAGTTTCCATACACTCATTTCTACCTTAGTCTTTTTAAGTTGTTTGACAACGTCGTTGTCTTCTATGATTGGTATGGGAACTTGTTGGGTTGTAGGAATGGGTTGTGCAGTGATGGGAGGTTGCACTCTTCTTGATCTTGTGAGAACATCTATGGGTGAATCCTCTTCATCCCAAATGTCGTCTACTGGGTATATTGTGGAAAGTGGGGTTTCTTCCACATCTTTGAGGTAGACATCGTTATCATCACTTTCCCAGACTCTGTTGATGGTATCATCCCTTCCTGGTGGGATTTGGACCAACTTTTTACTGTCAATAAACCCTTGGATTAGATCTTTGAATTTGAAATAGTGTTCTATGTTATGTCCTCCAGCTTGATGATATGGACAGTAGAACCTATATGTCCTCTTCAAAGATTCAAATGGTTTTGCCTCGAGAGGTTTGATCTTCCCACTCTCGAAGAGCATTTTGAACATTTTTGCATAAGAAGTCCCAATTGGGGTGTAAGACTTGTCACTCCTTTTGGGTGCTTCGACTACTTGGAGAGAAAATAGCCTCCTCTTAGTAGTCTCTATAGGTGTCGCCTTTTTAATGTCACGCTTATTTTGAGTCATCTTTACGTGATCAAGAGCCTCGCGACATATGACTATTGTTTCCTTTACCAGTTGTGTGAGGACCCATACTTCTTCTTTTGTAGCAAGTCGTTGCTTTGTAGGAAGATCACTCATGGCATCGAAAAAGGTTTCCTCCTCTTCCTCGGTAGCATGGGTTTCTTTAATTGGTTTAATGAGGGACGATGGGTGAATATCACTTTCCTCATCAGAAATAGCCAAAGAATCTGACAGTGGGGCGTTATTGATGCTTGGCTTCTTACTTGCAGGGGGCAATGGAAGTTTGTTGCTATCAATCAGATCTTAAATAGATTCCTTTAGCTTCCAGCAATTTTCAGTAAGATGGCCCCTACCTTGATGGTAAATACAATGTGCGTTAGGGTTCCAACTAGCCGTCCTCCTTTCGACTGGTGGATCTCCAATGGTCCAATGGGATTTATAAGACCTTTTGCATGAAGGCGATAAATACGGTGTCATAACTCATGCCAATAGGAGTAAAGTTCTTCTTAAATGGCTTCTTTTGTCCCTGATTATTCATAGCAAGGACTTCATTCAAACTAAAAGTACTAACGTTGTTTGAGTGGGTAGTTTTGGAAAAAGAAGGATTGTCGTTCTTCTTTCCTTTCCAGCCACTGTTGGAGTTGTTAGTAGCTTTTTGCTTTGCAAGGTCGTCCTCAATGTTGATCCCTATGTCATAGACAACCTTGAAAGTATTCAAATTACTTTGATACTTGAGATGCTTAGAATATTTTTCTTGGAGCTTCTTAATGAACATCCTTACAGATTCCTTCTCACTCGGCACCTCAACCATTTTAGCAGAAGTTTCCCTCCATTTATTAAATAAGGAAGTAAAACCTTCATTCTCTTTTTGTTTTAACATTTCAAGTTCTCTATGATCAGTTTCAACTTGAATGTTACATTTTTACCTATCAATGAAAGCGTTTACTATCCCATCCCAAGTAGAGATCTTTTATTTGTCAAGGGAAAAGAACCATTGTTGGCAAACGGTTTTAAGAGATAAAGAGAAAAAAGAGTGAAAGACTTTCCTATCAATCCCCTTAATGTTCATTATGGTTTCGAAAGCTCTTAAGTGGAAATAAGGATTGTCAGTAGGTTTGAACCTAGGGATGTCATTGGCATTGAACTACTGCGGAAGAAGCTCCTTGTCCACTGAGACCCCTTGTGAGCTAATTCCCTGGAACTTATAGTCATTGGAGAGCTTGTTCAAGCTTTCCTCCATTCGTTGCATCTGTTGCTGTTTCGCAGGGTCATTGACTTGAGAGCCATAGCCTTCATCATTTCAGTTACATTGGCCAAGTTCTGCCTAAATTCATTGACCTCTTCTTGAGTTGCCATTATCCTCTTAGCTTTTCTCTTTTGACGAATCGGTTTATCAAAAAGTGAGATTTGAACAAAAGCGTTGTCCTTGACTAGCCCCCCTTCTCTTCTTGACCAAGCGCTGTAAATTAAACCTTTTATTTTAATGACTTGACTCAAATTGACTTTAATTTTATTGGTTTTTAAAAGGCAAAAAAGTAAAAATAGGGTGTATATTTTTGGGAATCGGTGTATAGGGTTCAAATGGGAATTAAGTATAGGGTTTTTAAACAAGTATGGTTTAATTGGAGGATTAATATCCGACTTTCCCCCCTAAAAAACATGACGAAAAACACGCGCATACAAGACTCTCTAGACATGGTCAAGGTGAAATATACATGTAAAGTGTTTGCTTTTAATAATGAGTGAGAGTGACATGCTTTGACACTTGTGTAGGACCATGGACTATGTGCTTAGACTCAATTAAGGACTAAATATAGTTTCTGCCGTTTAATAAATTGATTAATTAGACTCAACGTGAGGACTCGAGCAAAAATCTAGACTGTCGCCGAAGCACTAGGACTGTCGCAACACGCCAGGACCAGCGCGATGCGACAATGCTGTCGCATAACGCTGGACACTAGCGTGTCGCACTACAGGCCAAACTTATGTGCCATTACTGAAGCAGTAGTCTAGGCCTGTTTCCAGTGTTTTACTCTAAAAGAACAAGCGTATAGTCGTACTAAATCAGGTTTGATCAATTTATTTAGACTCATATTAATTAATTAATTAATTAAGAAAAGTCCTTTAGTAATTAATTAGTTTATTTAGACTTATTCACAAGTCAAACAAACGGTTAGTGTAAGCACACATAGGTTATGCATAAGCAAAGAATGCACAAGTAATCAAGTAAGCACAATATGATGCAATGAGTTTGCAACCTAACCATGGCTCTAGTTCTCTAAAGTTCAAGGATAAGGGGTTAGTCAAAAGGGTCCATGGTTATGAGTCCGGATGCATAGCGCGGAAGCCTTACCTTTGGAAGGGTTGGCGCGTGTGGATGGGACCCCGCGAGTTAAACTCGCTTCCACGATTTGGTGAATTCAACAAACTCGGATGTACCCTTCGTTGCCATGAGCGTTCAATTGGGTAGACGGAGCGTGGATCCCTAGAGGGTTATGGCCATATGTAGAAAACATATGGGTTCAGAAAAGTGAGAAAAACTCAATCAGGAAGTAAAACCGAGCAAACAGTACTAGAATCGGTCGAAACAAAGAAGGTAGATTTCTGGCTCGGTATTGGATGAACAAGGCGCGAGACAACAGGGCCTGTCGCCAAATGACAATGCTGTCGCACGACGAAAGAGCCATCACATAGCGCTGGCACTGTTTTCTCGGCGCCGGTTCCTACATGCCTCAGCAGCTTTCTATTCTTTGAATTTTCCGATTTTTCGTAGCGTTTTTTTATTCTAGTTGTGAAAAATATTTCCCAAATTTCCTACGTGTAAAAATTCTATATTTTTGACGCATTACAAATGGTCTATCCAATGCGGACCTTTTTTATGCATATGTCAATAATGTTAATCAAAATTACGCACATGAATACTTAGAACGTTCCAAGTCTCATCCACTCATTCTAAATCATTGCCAAAATAAGTATTAGGAGTAAAAATAGAAATCTTCCCCAGTGGAGTCGCCAAAAAACTGTATGGAATATTTCAAGCATCCCACACTTGAGCCCCACTATGATCATACACTTAAACATGGTGGCGTCCAAAGGGAAGGAAGCTAGAGTAAAAGAGTCGCCAACAAGTTTTAGGAACTTGTAAACTGTTCACAGGGTGAAGGTTACACCCCTTCACGATCCATGAGATCGCTAACTCCATAGTGGTCTGGAACCATGACTGGATATTCGGGGACGAAGGTACAAATCCAACCTAAAAGAGATTGAACCTGCCCTAAAAATAGGCCTCTACTTTATTCTTCTCATATTCATGTGCGCTTTCTGACTAACATACAATCAATATATTAATCCTAAACCTGTTTATCTATGTTGGTTGAATATTAATGCACAAACAAAACTATTATTGGCGATCACTTGAATTATTATCATATTAGCCTAAACAAGATTATTAATTATCTTATTAAGCGTGAGTACAAGTACAAATTCCCTTTAAACCTACAAGAGAGGGTGTGATCAAGCAATAACGATAAATCAAGCAACAATAACAACAATCATCATCATAATCTCAATCTCATCAAAGCATAATAATAATAGCAAGATCCTAGGCATGATACTAACAAGATTAATAACAAATCCTAGCATGTCACTAAATAATGAAGATCAAAGCTTTATCCCTAACACGATACTAACATGATAGAAGAAAATAGGAAGCAACCTAAACATGATACTAGAAAGCAATAGAGACATCCTAACATGATACTAGGAATTAAAATAATTTAATCATGATTTCTATATCTAAAGAATAGTTAAGCAATTAAATTACTTACATTGAGGCCTCGTATCTCTTTCTAATAACAAAATACACACGTTAGTAACTTCAAGGAAAATATTAAATTAAACAATTAATTCAAATAATTGAAATAAGTTTTGGGACCAAACCCTCAGAAATTATCAACCTTTCACGTCTAGGGCAAAGGCAACTTCGAACTTGGCTAGGTGTGTCTAGAACTTGTGAATGCGGAATGTATTTGGGAAAGGTTTGAAAGAGGGAAAAGAATAAGCTATTGCTTGAGAGAATTAAGGATGATTGATGATTGTTGAATGATTCTGCGTGAATCTCCGTGAATGAAAACGGGGAAATACGACCCTATTTATAAAGAAAATAGCCCAGATTCGATAGAAAAGAACCAGAATTTGAATTGGAATAAAACTGACCCTTCTCGCCAGTGACAGAGCCCAGCGCGAAACTACAAGCATCACGCATGGCGACAGGCTCTGTCGTTTGGCGCTAGTTAAAAGATAAAACGCGCTTTTGTACGGAATCCTTTTCTTAATAAAATTAAGCAATTAAACTTTGTGTTTATCAATTTTAAAACAAATTTTATCAAAATAAAACACTTGTTTATTTCAAACCAAATTCATTATTTTTCGAAAGATAATTATGAATCCTAACGACATTAGAACTCAAAATAACCTTCTAGACTACTCTAGAAAATTAGAATTAATCCTAATAATTTTAGGCATAATAATTAATGGGCCCTCCACTAGATCATTGAGCTATAAAACCATTTCAGACCCAATTTAGTACTTTGGCCATAACTTCCTTATTATTCATCGGAATTGGGCTTATAATATATCATTGGAAAGCTCTTTGTGAGCTCGACCCAACTACATTATTATTGGACCCTCGTCACGGACCAAGCTAAATTGGACTAGTTATTTTCATAAATAGAGAAGATTTTCGAAAACAGAAAGAAAAATTTTCATTAAAACTAACCGCATCACAAAACTTTTCACACTTTAACCTTATTCGATAAACAAGCGACGTGAAAAGTACTCATCAATAGGTTCGGTTTTTGGGGAGACACATTTAGGTGTCTACTGATTATGCATTTGGTTCTTTCCTTTATGCTTTTGCAATTTTAGACCACTTTTGAGCATAATTACTTGGTAGTAATTAGTGCTTATTAGTTGGCTCAAATTTTCACATAATTGCAAATAAATTGCTTTAAGTGTGAAAAGTTTGTATCTTGAGGCTCATAAGTACCAAAGATTCAATCTTTAATAATTTTAAGTGATTGGAACTTTGTGTTACTAAATTCCATGTAAGTTTGTTGAACTTTTTTTATTTAATCATTTATTAAGTTGATTGGAATCATAAAGTTTCTAACTTGTGATAGAATTTTAATTAATCTTCATATTTGAAGAAGTAATTTTTCCAGGATTCACAAGTTAAAGTTGGAATCTTTATTTGAATATTTGTGTTCATAATTCCAACTCTCTCTTTAATTTTGTCAAATCTCATAATTAATTTATGTTGGTTAAATTAATAGTGAGAATAGCCCTTATTCATTTTGTTGCATCAAGTTGAACCAATTTTATTAAAGAATAGTTCTTGAAAATAATTTTGGTTTTGTGCACTTGAATGAATTTATTAAGTTGGACTTGTTATATTTTTCATTTTTGCTCATTAAATTAATTCTAAAATTAATTTAGAATTTATTACATAAGTCACACAAAATTCGGAATTAATCCCGAGAGTATAGCACGCAAACCAAGGTAAAAGCCACCCTTGGCTAACCGGGCTGTACAGAAGCCCACATGTGGCTGCCAAGGGCTGGTTGTGCTTGGTGCGTGCGCCAGCTGGTTGTGCTTGGTGCGTGCGCCAATGTGTGGCTGATGCTCGCAATGTAGCAGCATGGCACAACAACAGCCGCATGTTGTGCACGCCATGCGTGCTGCGTGTGTGTGCGTTGCTTGGTGTGGCTGGGTGGCTGTGTGTGTGTGCGGTGTGCTGCTGGCTGGCGGCATGGTGCACACACAGCAGCAAGCTCAAGTGTCCTTTGTGGCCACATGTCGTAAGCACGCCCCGTAGGGAGCATAACGCGTAAGCGATGCTTTAGGCTATGGGTGTGATGCTTGGCACGGGCCATGGCTGTGCGCGCAACCCCTCACTAGGAACCCCTGCCTCGGTGCCTAGCACACCAAGCCGAAAGGCTTGATGTTAGGCACTTTAGGGTTTTAGGGCTATGTTAATTTTGCGTTTTGCCAATTTTAATTATTTTAATTATGTTTAATTATTTTAATTAAATTTTGGAGGCTAGGCCTCGGTTTTGAGCGGCACTTACAAAATTTTATTTTGGCAAAATTTTGGGTTTACCGGCTTAATTAATTAGATTAATTAAGTTGGATGCGGAATTTAGTGGGAGCTTCAATTTTTTTAATTGCGCTTAATCACATAGTTGGTTAAACAACTTTGACTAGTTTTAGTTAGGCACATTAATCGGATTAACCACCTAAATTAGTTACTAGTTTACGTGTGCTTGTGCATTGTTACTTGTTTATCATTGTAAAATGCTTGGGCCATTCACATATAGTGAATGGATGAATGGAATGTATATTCTCTCACAGGTTTTATGAAATGGCAACTAGTGGGGGCCGATTAGAATAGAAAATACAGACTGTGTTCCATCATATATTTTTGTAAATCTAAATACGGTCTGCGAACCGTTGCGTATTTTTGTACCTTAATATTTAGATTATTCCTAATCGTAGATACTAGTATTTGCATTATTTTGGTTATGTCTTGAAAACGGAAGTTCTTGGAAGACGAAACCATGAAGTTGCAAGAAAAGACCCTTGAAGATATGAAGACTCAAGGGGTCATGCTAGTTGCCAAATGCATCATTTACTTATGTTTTCGATATATATTTATGCTTATATATATGAATGATATGTTAGATGCATGTTTAGGATTTCGAATGTTGTGATGATTAATTAAGTTCACTTAAATAAACCAACATAGAAACCCTAGGTCCCTAAAATATTGAGTAAAAATTTGTCATTTCAAAACAGCACTTACCGACCTATTGAGAGTAGTGATGGGCTACGCCAAAGCAAGGCATCACTATTACTCCTAGGAAACGTAAGGCATACCGGGTATGCATGTTGGTTTTGGTTATACTCAACGATATGAGTGATGAAGTCCTAACATGTCGTGGCGAAGTGGATAAGTTGTTAAGAGAGCATTAGATGCGACGATTTATCTAACCAAGAGTGGCTTGGAGTCATTAGCAAAGAGTTTCTTACCTTATAATATTAAGTGTTAAGACAAGCCAAAGCATGCTTAACTACTCATTGATTAGATCTTGGAATCGTCTTATTCTCACCAAATGGGGGACAAATTTTTAATGTGTGAATAAGACGTTTAAATAAGGTTTATGAATATGCATGAATTCAATCTTATTTAAGTATTATGAATGGTTTTTCATTGAAAATTCTTTCTATTGTAGAATCATGTCTTCAACTAACAATGACAACAACCTAATGTGCCCGGAACTTCCCGAAAAGTTACCATTTTCCTTGAACTTGGTGAACTTTAAGGAGTGGGAAGAATAACTCCGAAAGACCCTCCGAAATTGCTACTTAGAGCACATTCTCGACATAACCTTCCCGAGTTTTTACTCAAAAGGGGTTATGAGCGATAAGGCTCATGAGTAATGGAGTTGGGATTGCAAAAGAGTCTCACGACTTATGGCAAACTCCATCCCGAAACAATGGAAGGGGAAGTTCTCCAACTATTTTCCGGACATGCTCCTCAAAGCTCTAGAGGATATAGTCAATTTGAGGGTCACCAAGAGAATCAAAGGCAACTACTATAGTCTCGTGGAGGAAGTGACTAGGTCACTCTCCAACATGAAGATCAAGCCACCGCACGAGGGGTGCCTTGCCAAGGAAAGGCAAGAGGTATGGACACAAGTCTACAATGCTAGACTAAGACCCGGAATGCCACTTCGAGCCCACGTGCTCCGAATGACAAGGCTCTTCACTCACTTGCAGCTCATTGGCAAGCCAGTAGAGGATGAGCAAGTATCTCACATGCTATTAAGTTCTCTCCACTCGGGCTATGTTGCATTGAAGATGCGGCTAACCGCCAATCAGAACAAACTCTCTTTGATGGAGGTTGTCCATGAGCTTCAAAGGGCCGATTCTTGCGGAAGTACTAAGCTCAAACTTGCTCTAAGGGCAAAGAAGAAGGAGTTCAAGAACAAGGCAAAGATGCGATGCTTCTACTGTAGTAGGCAGGGGCACTATAAGAGAGAATGTAGCATGTACCTAGAAGATGAGGCAAAGGGAAGAGAAATCTCTACCTCAAGTATCTTCTTTATAAACTTACACTTGAATACAAGCAATTCATAAGGTATTAGATACCGTTAATGACTCACTATATGCTCCTATTTTAGGAACCAAGTGAGAAGAGCTTACCAAGTGGATGTGGATATACAAGCGGAAGAAGAAAACAATCTTTCCGGAAAGGCTTGTAATCACATAGTTTGTCTTGACATAGAACTTGCTTAAGTTTTGTTATAAACCATATATTGATCTTTCGACGTTGGACGTCGTTTTGTTTTGATCACAAGACTATTGTTTCAAAAGTCTTGCTTATATGTTTATGGCATGACACGTTTTATCTAAAATGTGTGCTTTTATTAGAAAAACAAGTTTATAATGTTAATAATGCCACCAAGAAAGCTAAGACCATTGAGTCAAATGAGACGTACTTGTGGCATTGTCGTCTTGGCCACATTTACATCAAACTCATCAAGAAATTTCTACAAGAAGGTGTTCTTGACTCATTCGATTTACAATCGTTTGAGAATTGCGAAGGATGTTTATTAGGCAAGATGATAAAGTAGTCATTCTCCAAGTTGGGAGAAAGGGCAAGTGACTTATTGGGCCTAATACACACCGATGTATGTGGACCAATGAGCACAACCATAAGAAACAACCATCGATATTTTATCACCTTCACAGAAGACTATAGTAGATATGGATATGTCTACCTTATGTCGCACAAATCTGAATCGTTTGAAAAGTTCAAAGAATTTCAGAGTGAAGTTGAAAATCAGCTTGGCAAGAAAATCAAAGCCCTTCATCGAATCGAGGTGGTGAATACTTGATCCAAGAATTCGATGACCATCTCAAAGAAAAGGGTATACTTTCAGAATTGACACCTCCAGGAACTCCACAATGGAACGGAGTATCCGAAAGGAGAAATTGAACCTTGCTAGACATGGTACGATCAACAATGGGTCTTAGTGATCTTCCTATCTCTTTCTGGGGACACGCACTTCTAACCGCGGAGCTAACACTTAACCGTGCTCCATTAAAAGCTGTGGAAAAGACTCCACACAAACTATGGATGAAGAAACCTCCAAGGTTGTCTTTTCTCAAGATATGAGGATGCGAAGCATATGTCAAGAAATTAATTTCTGACAAACTTCACCCCAAATCTGACAAGGTTTTCTTTGAGGGCTACTAAAACAAACAAAAGGGTATTATTTCTAATACAAATCCGAGAACAAAGTGTTTGTTCTCGCGATGGTGTCCTTTTGGAGAAGGAACACCTTTCCAAAATGAAAAGTGGGAGGAAAATCTAACTCGATAAAGTTCGAGAGGACGAGCAACAAAATCAAATTGACAGTCAAAGTGCTCAGACAGCATCTGTTGACGCTGATCAAAATGTGCAAAGTCAAACCGACAATGCGAATGCTCAGTCCGTTACCCTACGTAGGTCGTAGAGACCAAGGTCTCAACCTAATATGTATCTTGGTGTCGTATTAACCGAGAATCATGACATCCTGTTAGTGGATGGAGACGAACCGACAACCTACAAGCAAGCGATGGCGAGCACCGACTCTGCTAAATGCTAAGAGGCCATGAGATCTGAAATGGATTCCATGTTTGAAAATCAAGTATGGGACTTGGTAGACTTACCTGAAGTTTACACACCTATCGGATGTAAGTGGATTTTCAAATTGAAAACCGACAAAGATGGAAATGTATTCATTTACAAAGCTAGAATAGTAGCAAAAGGTTACAGGCAAATTCATGGTATTGATTATTGAAACCTTTAATCCGGTCGCAATGCTTAAATTCGTTCGGATCATCCTAGCGATTACTGCATATTACAATTATGAAATATGGCAGATAGACGTCAAAACCGCCTTCCTCAATGGAATTTTGGAAGAAATTATGTATACGACACAGCCTGAAGGTTTTGTCGACCAAAACAATGCTGAGAAAGAATGCAAGCTTAAAAAGTCCATTTATGGGCTAAAGCAAGCTAGAAGAAGTTGGAATCTGCAATTCGATGAAGCCATCAGTAAGTTTGGTTTTGTCAAGAATATAAATGAATCTTGTGTTTACAAGAAGGTCAATGGGAGTAACATCGCCTTCCTAGTCTTATATGTTGATGACATATTGCTCATTGGAAACAGTATTCCGATGTTAGAATCTGTAAAGGCTTGGCTTGGAAAATGTTTTTCAATGAAAGACTTGGGAGAGGCTCAATACATATTGGGCATTAAGATCTATAGGGATAGATCTAAGAGGATGATTGGATTGAGCCAGAGTACTTACATTGATAAGGTACTGGCTCGATTCAACATGCAAGAGGCCAAGAGAGGTCACCTACCCACGTCACATGGAATAACCCTAAGCAAGAAGCAGTGTCCAAAGACACCTGATGAACGGGAAAGGATGAATCAGATTCCATATGATTCGCTTATTGGATCGATCATGTATGCCATGATATGTACAAGGCCAAATGTATCGTATGCCTTGAGTGCTACGAGCCGATACCAATCAGACTCAGGAGAGGCACATTGGACTGCGGCCAAGAATATCCTAAAGTACCTGAAAAGGAACAAGGATAAATTCCTGGTATAGGTGGCTCAGATGAATTAGTTGTTGAAGGTTATACCGACGCAAGCTTCCAAACAAACAGAGACGATTTCAAATCACAGTCTGGATATGTGTTTTGTCTAAATGGAGGAGCGTTTAATTGGAAAAGTGCCAAGTAGAGCACAACTGCAGATTCTACAACTAGAGTCGAATACTTGGCAGCTGATGAAGCGGCTAAGGAGGCAGTTTGGATTCGTAAGTTCATTAGTGAACTTGATGTTGTACCCTCCATCAAGGGTCCAATAGCCCTCTATTGTGACAATAATGGAGCTATTGCTCAGGCTAGAGAGCCAAGGGAACATCAGAAGGTCAAACATGTCAAGCGGCGATTTCACATGATAAGGAAATGGAAGTCAGAAGGTGAAATCAGGATTTGTAAAGTTGGAACGGATGTAGCTGATCCACTTACTAAACCTCTTCCTCAAGTGAAGCACAACAAGCACGTTGAGGCAATGGGAATCAGGCGCGTTGGAGATTGGCTTTGATTTCCCTGTTTAGTGTTTTAATTAATTTTGAACATTTTAATGTAAGACACTAAGATGAACCATTCAAGGTTTGGAGTAATTTAATTTCATGCAATTTTATCACTCCGTTTCTATTTAATTGTGGTTTAGAATTAAATATTGAGTCCACTCGATTCTGAGAATATTCAAAATAGGGTATCAAGACCAGTCTTGGATAAAGAAACGCCTATTAAGTGAACATTGAATATTATAATCGAAAATAATCCCTAATCAAGGTCATTTAAATGATGGACGATTAATGACCACTTGAGATTAGTGTGTAGTTTGATTTATAGCACCGTTTCTTGTGCTATAAGGACATGATTGTCATAAATCATTTGCACATGTATTGGTTTAGAACCATACTGGATCGACCTATGAGAATACTTTAAGAGACTTAAAAATCGTCATAAGTATACTTCTCATTATGGCTATCGAAACCTCTTTCCTCGACCATGAGTATTGTGAGTTCTCTTGTTTGAGTACTAGTCCGTTTTGATGTTAGTCCAACGTCTGCCGTATGTGGAGATTATAACGGCAAAACTCGGGTGACTAGGTCCTCGTAGTAAGAGAAGCTAACAGTACAAGACTGGGAATGTCCCCCTATCATCAATAGGGAAAATGTCTTTGTTGTTTACAAGGCCTCTCGAAGAGCGAGACTGTGAAAATGCATGGCCATGCTCAGATGGATTTTAGAAATCATCTGTTTATTGGCAGTCAAACTCAGATTTCGAGAAACACTTCTAGACGTAATAAGGATGACGAATAATCTTACCTTATAGTTCATGAAGAGACATTAAGTGACATAGGAAATAGGCTATACACAAAACCGCAATTGTCCGGAAGGACAAGTGGGAGATTGATAGAAATGGTGTCATTCGAACAAGTGTATTATTCCGATATAGGGTTCGGAATTATTAGAAGGCTAATTATTCAGTAAGGTCTAGTGATCGGAATGCCTAGTTGGAGGCCGCTTTCGATCAGTGATATTAATGTATAATTAATATCACAGCTTAATCTTGACTGAACCCTTCGGGTCACACGCAAGCAACTAACGATCAAATATGACGAATTAATCCGGAAGGAATTAATGAGTCGCTCGAGTATTATATATTTTGACGTCAAAAATCGAGCTAGGAGCATCGAAACCGAGCTTCGCAAGTCGAGTCGAATTAATAAAAGACGAGACGGTAAAATCTATAATTAATCAACAATTACAGAAATACCCATAGCATCGGAATGCCCCAAGCGAACCGAGTGCTAGGGGCAAGTGGTGCTAGCAAGCGCACCGCACCAAGCCGAGGGTGCTGGATACGCATAGCTAGGCAGCTGGCGCATCGCTAGCTAAGCTAGCAGCACCAACCGCACACAAGTGCACCAGCAGCCCGCATAGCATGTGAGGCTTACTATGCGTGTGTGCGTGCTAGCGCGCTGGCCAGCTAGCATGAGAGCAGCGCCATAGCGCGCCACGCCCAGCAGCAAGCAGCAAGCAGCAAGCAATGCTTGCTCGACTGGCACGCGAGAGTGCTGGCAACAGCGCCCAGCAGCCCGCATAAATGGAGGCATGTGCGCTCACTGCAGGCCAGCCAAGGGGCCAGGCAGCCAGTTGGGCAGCCTTGGCGCCCACGGCTGGCAGAGCTTGCTGGTGCACCATGGTTGGCTCCATGTGGGTGGTTGGGGATCCTTGGGGGGCAAGGCTTTTGGTCCCCCCCTTCTTGTGGTCCTCGCCTACCCTCTCCCTCTATGTGACACTTGTTGATTAATTATTGTCTAGTGTTTTCTTTTTATTTTTTATTTAAAAATAAAATGAGAAAATTGATTTTACCAACTCTCCCACATTGATGGGAAAGTGGAATTCTCACATGACATTCTCTATAAATACCCACCTTGGGAGTTGGAGAAAGTCACTTGAGTAGGAACTCAATAAGGCATCTCCACTTGAGAGAAAACCTTTAAGTTCATATAATACTCGAGTAGTGTTTTGGTCCGACTCGGCTAAACTCCGAGTAAGAGACCGATAGGGTCGAGTTGCGGGTGGATACCGTAGGAGGTCTCTGCACTTGCAAGACTTGGCTTTAAAGTAAGAGCTCTGAGTGTGAGTGAAGCACGCGGCAAGGGTAAGATCGTCTTTTCTCTCTTTCTTATTAATTATGTCATTTAGTTATATTAATTGTGAGTGGGTCTTGGGGTCGGATTTTGTTCTGTAGTGAGTTAGACTTACCGAAACCCAACACTATGCACATCAGCAAACCAAACTTAGACCATAAATCCATGCACCATATAGTAGAACAACACTAAAACAGTACTAACACAATAAGTTTATTATAGCAAAACACAACAGAAAACAACAAACAAACTACATGCAACAAGCACTATTCCATGAACATATGACACAGACAACACTAAACATTATTAACATCCTCTAAACACAAAATAAATTTATAACAAAACATAACAGCAAACAACTTACAACAAAATTTGGGGCAACATCTTTTGAAACAGGATCAACCTGCCAAAAAATGCGAACAAATACTTGTGAATATCTTCCTTGGCAAGTAATTATTTCATTGAGCTAACAACAGCATCAATCTTAAGCCATAAACCATAACCATCAACTTAACAAAAGGGTATAAAACATGCAACCACAACTAAGCTAAAGCAACATGCCACTACAATCTCCATAAACCCTTTTTAAGGACTATAAATTTTTTTTATATTAACAGTAAGTAGCATACATTTCTGACTAAGTTATGTGTAATTAATGATGATACTAAATTAAACAGCAATTTAACAAGTAGTTTGTCGTTGGTTTAATGTCTAGAAATTAGAGGAATCAGTTTCTTGCTCAAAGAGATTCAATGCAAAAGTCAAGCACATTAAGGAGTGTATATTAATAAGTTGTCCTGAGTATATAGTTGCCAAAAGCAAGTTATCCAAACATAAGTCAAGAAATTCCATGGTTCTAACAAGAAGTAAAGCTACCATAAGAGCAATCTCATCACCAAAACAATTAACTCAACTGTAATTCCCATTTTACTCAGTTATCTGAAGCTTACATACAAAGAAAATAGATTTCAACCCCTCCATATATATATATATATATATATATATATATATATATATATATATATATATGCTAAGCAAAGACAGCACATCGGATAATAAAAGCATCAAAGCACCCCCCAATGAAGAGCACACATAAATACACAAAGGAAATACAGCAGAAACACAATGAATAATATAGTGCATCAAACCACTTTCCAAGAAACTAAGCATGCACTATTATCTTTGCAAATCAGTCATTAAGGCATGTTATGTGAGGCCAAAACAGGATAAAAAAAAAAGAAAAAAAAATTGTCCCCATTTCCCTAAGCCAAAGCAAACACCTCCCAATGAATAGCAAACATAATTACACAAAGGAAATACGGCCTAAACACAATGGATAATAGAATGCATCACAACACTTTCTAAGAAACTAAACATGCATCACTATCCTTGTAAATCAAGTATTTTAATCATCTAAATGTAAAGCTAAAAGAGGGTAACAACAGATGAAAAACCCATTAAGTGCATAAAAAAGCATACCTATTATTATACATATTCATGTACCGCTGGGTAATAGAACGCCTTATCAACCTTAGCCTATCACTAAACATATAATTAGCTTAGAATATAAATTAGCACACTTACATTACCAGGGAAATTTCCAAACATTATTAAGGGAAAATTATTAAGGGGAAGTTAGACGACTACCAAATATAGCAAACAATTTCACAAAATTCCTACAAAATGGCTCTCCCCTGAAAACTGACAAACTTAATTAAGCCAAAAATCCCTAATAATTATTCACAAGAACATAATTAACCAATCAAATCCTCAATTTCATAAACCCAAAAAATGCCACAATTGAACTTAGCAAACAACTTAACAAAATTGTACGATAATTAGCCCTCTCCAAAAAAATTGACAAAGAACAAATGAATTCCTAACTAATTCAGAACTCCCTAATAATTATTCACAAATATATAACAAACCAATTAAAGCCTCAATTTCATAATCCCAAAAAATGCCACAATTGAACTTAGCAAACAACTTAACAAAATCGAACGATAATTGGCCCTCTCTAAAAAATTGACAAAGAACAAAAAAATCCCTAAATAATTATTCAGGAAAACATAATTAACTAACTAAATCCCTGATAGTAATTCAGAACTCCCAAAAATGCTACAATTTAAACAAACAGCTACCCAAAAAAAAAAAAAAAAAAAAAAAAGTAAAATGGTCCCAAAATCATAAAGCATGGCACGTGGAGGACAATGGCCAGCAAAACATGTGCATATTTTTAGGGCAAAAGAGGGAAAACACTGTAGATAAGGAAAGTAGAGAGTAATTATGGGGGTAAGATGGTCATGACACTGTAGATAAACATTGTCCTTTTGTGGCACTTCTTATTTGTAAGTTGGGGCTTTTAGAGGTTAGGGATACGTATAAAAATACGGGGTATTACATTCACACCCATGGGGCCGATTCTTGGGCTTTGTTGGCCGTTTGAAGGGAGTTTTCTACTGGGATAATTACTGGGACAAAGGATGAGATTATGTCGATGGAATGGATAAAATTTGGGCCTGTTGATTTTGCTATTCTGTTTCAGGAAAACCAAATTAAATGCAACGAGTTTATGGCCACCATGTATGCTATGAATAGAGTAAGCATCACTGACCACCTAGAATTAATCAACCGTCCACCATATTCTGAGGAAGGGTTTCCTCCTGTGTACGTGGATAATACGGCCAATTCTATTCTAACTTACACCAAGAAGGTTACGGACAATTTGCCAATTCTATTCAAGCAATGATGATGATGATTGGTGGGTTTTTTATGTCAACTTCTGATGTTAGGGGTTTTCGTTTCAGCTAAGTGGTGTAACTTAGTTTGTAGGCCTTTTTTCTTTTAGACTTAGATTATTGTGTTGCAATGTTTAATTAGGGAGGTGTTTAAATTTTAATTATTATGTTAAGATGTTTAATGTATTATTATGTTAAGTATTTTGTTTCAGCTAAGTTATATTATGTTGTAAATGTTGGATTATTCGCAATCCAAAAGTCCAAACCATGTAGTCCAATTCACCTCATTAAATTGATCTGAGAAATTATGGAAGTTTATACCTTGATTAAATGTAGTAGAGGGAACCTTTAAGAATGTGAAATAGATGAAATGATGAAATATAGTGGATTCAAAGGTTGAATTTGATGATGATGTTCAATGAGTTGCTGGATTACAATGGTGGTAAGGAAGTGGATTTACTGTGAATTATGATTTACTGTGAATTATGATTTACAGAATGTGATAGAAATGCATAACTACTTGACTAGTGTGTATGAAGAAGGTGATGCTAGATCAGCACTTATTCAAATGGTGCAGTCATTGCACCATGCTAAGAATGGAGTCGATATAGTGTGTGAAAGTCGGGTATATATAACTTCTGTCATCAATATAGATTGATTTTCTTATTATTGATTACTCTGCAAGCTAGAGCCTCTAACATGAAATATGCACAGATAAGAACACATTTTGCAAGACCTAACTGGAGGAAGGTGTTTACACAACTAGGTGCCTCACATGAATCACAGAGAATAGGTAAAAAAAAAAAAAAAAAAAAAAAAAAGGAGTTCAGCATCTGAATAATAGAATTTCTTTTTAAGACATGTAAATATTATAAGATTTCAGAAGTTTATTGTCTGATGTATAGTAAGTTGTGTAATGAACACATATAGTAAGTACTGATTTTATTGTGCTGGACTACTAATGCTCAAATTTGTTGCATGATTATGCTGCAGGTGTTTTCTATTATGGAAGCCCGAATCTGACAAAACTGTTGTGGCAACTGTGCCAAGAGTTCGGCCTTAGTAGTTCCATCCTTAAACTCTAGCACTCTATGATTGGATACCACCCTTAAACTTTTAGGTGTAGCACTAAGGGAAGGAGGGGAAAGGATAGCTCAACTCTAGCACTCTAGATTTGCAAAATAATGACGATGAGTACTGATAGAGTCCCATCTAGACAAAAGGATTAACATTATAACCTATCCCTTAATGTTGATATGATTAATTATTTTCCAAATGATTGCTGATGTTTCTTACTATAATTAATTTTGATATGATTAACATTTTAGGCTCATATGCTTCATAACCTCTCCCTTAAACTCGATACTTAAATTGGATAATAATTAAATTATTTATCCTATTTTCTCCCCAAACCTTTTTATTGTTGCACTTATGACATGAATAGTATGAGTAATTAATTTAGAGATTAAGAGTGACAAGATATATGACATTTATTCTGTTTGCATACCTAAAGACTTACTCCATCCAAAATACCCAGGTCCTTCTCTTGGACGCTTTTTCACACCTTGAGTGGATATAAGTTCATCCACTACATCCTCCTCTTCTACATCAACAACTTTCATTAACACTTCAACAACCGGTTATCAAAAATAGTATTTCAAATTACAATGTACCACCAACTCCAAACAACATACATGCAATCAAACACAACTCATCTCTCACCTCTGCAACCACAGCACTTCTTTTCACTGGCATACAGTCCAATGCAGCCCTTTCATGTGGCCTCCCATACGCTGCATAAATAGACTACACACATTTTAAAAAACCACCACAAGATGATATACAACAACAACAAAATAATAAAAAATAAAAAAATAAAAAAAATAAATAAACAAAAATAAAAAAAAAGGTTTTACAACCACTTAACTTTACTTTACTTACCCCCAATTTCCCAAAATCACCATCCATAATACGATTAGCCTTCTTAGCCTTATTTATCTCAGCTTCTATCCACACCTTCAACTAAGGAAACACGCCCCATTTGACAGGGGCCTTCTCAACCGATCAAGATACATCATCTACAACACACAAGGTTTCATTAGTTTCATAAAAAAACATAATTACAGAAAAACCAAATTAAATTACCCCCATAGGCTAGAACTAATCGCAAGAAATATTGTACATCATCCACAACCCTTGGAATACCCCGTAGGGTAGAAGCTCCTTTAAAAGCTTGAAATAGAATGCATAAGTTTTTCCAGCACTAAGGAACACCAATCATATGACTCAGGGTCCACTGCTGCAATTGTTGTTGGAAGTAACTTAGGGCACAACCTATGGGATGTTGTAGGACACAGAACATCCACTAGGGCTAGCAGCAAGAACGCAACCTTAAACTCAAACACATCTTCAAGTGGAGCTTCAATGGCTTGTACTAAGTTTTTCCTCAGAATCCCATTCACATTGCTCGGGGTAGTCGTACTGAATCGAGAAAGGACACCTTCAAGAAACTGCTTCGTGGCATCATCTATAGCTTCTTTCGGAACCGGCAAATGCCCCTTAGAAATCCCAAGAACCCAATGGACTTGAACAGGGTCAACTGTAAACTCTAGCCCATCAGGATTTATTAAGCAATATGACGGAACATCAACCCTCGTAGCAAGCCAATAACACAACTCCCTAGGAAGTTGCCTGTCAACTAAACCAAACAGTCCGGCAAATCCCATCTCCTTCACTATCTTCCTTTTCTTTTCAAAAAACTCATTAAGAATCATACCAAAATACTCCACCCGACAATTTACATTTTCAGGCTACATATAACAAAAAAACACATATCAATGCACACATGTCATGGATGTAACTAATTATTGAATTAACACCACTAAAGGCTTTTTACCCTTGTGACCTCCGCCTTGCAACGTTCAATGACTTTACCAATTTCCTTCATCTTTCCGCCTTCACTAAGTTTATTGTCCTAAACAAAACCAAAAAAAACAAAAATAAATTCACCTACAATGGCAATACAATAACAAAACCTGGACAATACAACGAAAAACTCACCCGGTACACAGCTTCATCAAGTTTCTTACACACTTAAAAGAAAAAAGCAATTAATTATCATCGCCCTCCAAACAATTAAAGATCAACTTCTACATTTGTGTATGTTACCGATAAATGTGATACCCTTACCTTTTGCTTCCTGCTAGAAGATTCTACTTCAGACTTTACTTCTCCACCATCCTTCAAATTGAGTACATAAACAATATTATAACCAAAATATACAAATGCACGTAAATTTTTCACAAAATGCAACCAAAATATACAAATGCACGCAACTTTTTCACAAAATATACAAATGCACGTAACTTTTTCACAAAATAAAATCCACCCCACGAACTTACGCATGTAAGTTAGAAAAAGGTATGATGACTCAATAACATACAACTATCAAGTATGCCCACACCACTTATAAATGAAAACCCCACCAAATAAACTATCACAAACTTCTTAAATAGGACCAGACATTGACATCATGAGAATGAGGGCCACCATTCTGAATAATCCTTCAACTCTAATCAGATCAAACTTTCAGTATCATACCCCTCTTCGAAATGCCCACAACCAATATGCCATTGATTTTATATGCCATTTTAATACATACCAATCATCATGTCCAAAAGAATATAAGACTTTAAAGTACTCAAAATCTTTTCAATATACTATATAAATAAATATTCAATAATAATTACAGTAATAAACTTTATTCAACAACTCACCATTAAATCTTTTCAATATACTGCATAAACAAAGTTTATTCAAGAACCACCATTAAATAGAAATGACAAAAGGGGATAACAAATCAACTACGGATGCCAGGCACTTAGTTAAAGTGAAATCACCAAACTTAGAAAAATTGAAGGGTGGTAGCCACTATGCCAATCAACACCATTTTCGAATATTCAAAGTTAACAAATCAAATTACTAACTGAACAACTCACAAAAGCAAATTATCTGATATTTATTTCACTGAACATGTCTAAGTATTCCTAGATATTATTCATACTTTTATACAAAGAACAACAATACATTTTACTCAATTACTAAATTCCCTGAATACAACTTCTTAAATTCACCGCGTGTACCTTTTCGACTACACCACCGCGCATACGTCCACCTCTTCTTGCACCCCTACGACCACCCCTTCCACCCCTTATACCACCTGCTACAATTAACCCCTTAGTAACATAAACCCTACAATTCTTATGAATCCTTTATATAAAAATAAATAACTTGTATTACCTGACATGCCTCCATTGTTACGAGAATGAACACCGTCTACACCGCCCACCTTCGAATTACATCAAACACAGATCTCTTCAACAAAAACCTCGAATTTCACGACAAACCTTGTCACGAGACAACCTAGACTAAATTTGGCACTTTTGAGGCCATTTTCTGACGCTAGGTTTTGGCAATTTTTAGCTTATTTAGGCTAGGTTTCCGATGAAGTTTTCTGGTGAGGAGAGTTTTAGAGAGAGAGAGAGGAAATTTTTTTTTACAGCACAGTGAATTTTAGAGAGAGGAGAGAGATTGTTTTTTACAGTCAGTTTTTTTTTTTTTTTTTTTTTTTTTTTTTTTTTTTTTTGGGATGTTTAGAGAGCCACAAGGGCGGGGGTGAGAATCGATCCCAAGATCTCTTGGAATCGAGAGGGAACTCTAACTACTTGAGCTATCCCTCAGCGCAGTGAATTTTAGAGAGAGGAGAGAGATTGTTTTTACAGAGATTGTTTTTTACAATCAGTTAAACCATGAGTTACTGTCCTTCTTTTATGGCACTTTGACGGATTTGCCCCTGGTAAAGGACACACGTGTCCATAACGGGTAGTGGTCCATCACAGCTCCTTGTTTGAGTACTCTACTTGCAACTCTCCAAATGTTAGTACTCTAACTCCAACTTTTCTCAAACACCAATAGTCTCCATTTTAGTTTACTCCAACAACATTAGATAATAATACCAACCTAAACACTAAATCTATAAATACACTAAAATAACAACCACTGACATCATCACTTTTTAAAATTGTACACATGTCAAGCTGTTGTTAAAATTTTCCCGCCTAAATCAATTGCTGACATCATATTTTTATTTATTTTTTTTACTTTAAATTATTACAATATTTGTTTTGAAGACAATTATTATTATTATTATTATTATTATTATTATTATTATTATTATTATTATTATACTCCATATTTTATATTCTGAGTTTATGAGTGACTATCTGACTTCAAAATATAATTACTCTCGGTTAAAGAGTACTCCATAATACATAATTTGCTTAAATTTTTACTCTTCTTTAAAATTAATAAAATCTAAATATCATCATTACAAATGACAATTAATGATTATGTTTTTATAATTTATTTCCTATAAGATACTTATCTAGTTTGCTAATATTTTCACTTATTAGGGTCCTACAGAACGCGCGTTTTAAAAGGTTGAGAAATTCTCGTTGGTGTGTTGGGCGTTAACACCACGCATAGTCTAGGATAGAAAGGGAATCAATCCATCAATTTATGAAATCAAATCAAAGAAACAAAAATGTCGTCATAATTTTAGCTAAATTGATTACTTTTTACACCAAACAGATAAAATAAAATTCAGAAATTCAAAAGCCAATCATATTTTCAGACCAACAAAACCACCTAATCGCTGACTTCTCACCTACAACTTCACCTGCTGCTCATTCCTGCCTTCCACCCTTTCCAATTTTCTCCACCTAATTCCCTCATTTTCAATTTCCCCCAAATCTCCTATTATTCGATTAGGGTTAGGGTTAGGGTTTGTGTTATTCCGCCATGGATTTACCTCCGTTGACTGGCGGAGGTGAAGAATCGGTTGCGCCATTTGAGTGGAGTGATCTCTTTGACTTTACAATCGACGATCAATTACTGCTTAATCTGGATGTTTCCGATCACCCGAAGGAGCAGCCACCGGTGCTACTACCGCCGGTAACGAACGCGGAGGATAATGGAAAGACCGTTGCGGTAAATGGAGGTGAATCAGGGTCGTCTGATCGGGTGCGAAAGCGAGACCCGAGGATGATTTGCGAGAATTTTTTGGCGGGGCGGGTGCCGTGCGCTTGTCCAGAGTTGGATGCATTGATGGCGGAGGAGGAGGAAGAAGAGGCCGGTCCTGGAAAGAAGCGGCCGAGGATGGGGCGGACACCGGGTGTAGCGAAGTGTCAGGTGCCCGGGTGTGAGGTCGATATTCGTGAGCTCAAAGGGTATCACCGGCGACATCGGGTTTGTTTGGTGTGTGCTAATGCTTCCTCGGTTGTGATTGAGGGTGAGAGTAAAAGATATTGTCAGCAGTGTGGCAAGTAAGTTAATTTTTAAGTGTTGGGTTTATTCAATTTGTTTATTTACTTTTGTTTTGAGGATTTAGTTTAATTGTTCATTGGTTGTTTAAAAGCTGTTTAGTTGTCAGGGTTATGATTTTCGAAATTCTTAAGGATAGGTGATGAGAATTTTGAGTCAGTTGAATGGTGGAGGAATTCAAAATTTCGCAATTGAAACCCAAAATGTAGAAATTTAGAGTAATTATATTGCTACAGTGGTTGGTGGATGTTGATATTAGTTGCTAATAAGTTTTGATATTAGTTTAACCGTTAAAGAATTGTTGGTGAATGAATTTATATTTTGTACTTTGTATTTTGTAATCAAGCCAATGTATTTGGTAAGGCTGCACCGAATAACTAAGCTGTCAATACGTAGTGCTTTATGTTTTCTGTTTTTTTCTTTTTGTTTTCTTAAAACAGAATTGAATCTTTTTCGGTGGCTCAGTTGCAAAAAACAACTTTTATGTAATTTTTCCCACCTTTCTTGTTAGATTGTTTGTAATTTTAGTTGCAATAACCTTCTCCATATTGCAAAAAAATTGCCAAAACTCCTTAAAAGTTCTGCCTCCACTGCCATGGGATTGTGATTGATGACTTAAGATTATGATTGTGTTTCATGGATAATTCAATCAAACTTCTCTCTGTCCAAAATTGATTGTCATTGTTCAGAATTTGTGCTCAAAATGAACTCGCTGCCAACAACCGTTGACAGCTATCCCTGACTCTTCTAATATGTGTAGCTTGTTCTTGTGATAAAAAAATTTAGCTTTGTTTTGATTCCTACCAGAATTGTTGTGATCCAAGTGATGTTTATATGAGAATAATGGATGTGGCTGTCGGAAAGGGAGAAAGGGTGGGTATGGTCTTGGTTGTGTAGTAAGGGGAGGGGGGGTGGGGGAGTATAATACTGGTCTAAATTCTTCATTTTTTAGAGTTAAAATCATGACCCATCGGTTGAAATAGGTTTTGTAACAATTTTGAAAATTTTGAAATTATGAGCATTTGGCATCGCTGTGGTTTTTTGTTTTTGTTTTTTTTTTTTTTTCAAAAGCATATGATATATGTAATATAATGAATAAAAAATTAGTCAAACTTATTAAAATCATAATAATTTTGAAAACTGACAATAGAAAAGTGAAAACACATTTTTCTTTTTTCCTTTTTTTTTAAAGAAAAAAAAACAGAAAACAAAAAACGATGCAAAATAAAACAGAAAATAAAAAACGATGCCAAACAATAATAAAAAAAAGAAGCTTAAAACAGGAAATTATACCGCAAGCCCAAAATCTAACCAAATACATCTTATAACGTAAATACCTCAATTTCTACAAGTGTAAAAATTGTTAAAACTTGATATTAATAAAATATGCAATGAGTCCGCTTAACTAAATTATCTCTTATAGATTAATAGATATTTATGGTCAAAGTTTTAAAAGTTGACCCAATTATTAGCAATGGGGCTAAAAAAATAGGGAGAGAGGTAGTATGTGAACATACATGAAAATTAATTCTACTCAATAACTAATATCTAAATTGGATCACCTTAGAGATATGAAAATATTGTTACCACTTACCATTACAACAACATCCCAACCAGCTATATCATTACTATCATCTAACCGCTGCTGGCTTTTGCAAGTTTACACTACCATAGTGACTGACTTGATTATTTGAAATTTCTCTCTAATATGTGCTTTTGGAAGATTTGTATCTTGCATTTAATGGCTGCAATGCCTGGGGGAGGGTGTTGGAGAGAAGGATAAAAGTTTTGAGGTAGGAGTCTGCAAAGGAAGAAAGGTTAGGCTATAGGTGTAGCCATGTAGGATTTTGGATACTCCATAGTAAAGAGGGCAAGGTCGAGGAGAAGAGAAGAAAAGCGGAAGGTAATCAGTTGGGGAAGGAGAGAGGGCTTTGCCTCGCTAGAAAGCGAGGGAGACTAGATGAAGTGAGGGAATGGGATTTTAATTCTAGGAATCATTATTGATGTACATGTGGGTTTATCTTCTCACCTGATGGTGAAGTATTGCACAAAAGGCCCCCTTAATTATTCTTAAAACATTGTTAGTTTCTATAATTAAATACTAGATTATAAGTTGGAAGACAAAGATGTGATGTTTCAGTCATGTTTATAAATTTGTAGGATCCATTCAATTTTGTTTCTTCACGATACGAAGTAATTGTTTGTCATCCCAAATGCTTTGTAACTTATATAACTATTGGGTTATGATGGTGATGTAGGTGGAGACTAAGTCGACTCAAGAAGTTAACTTTGGATGATCTAATTTAGTGTTGAAGTCAATGTACTCCTTCCTCTTTTATTTATTTATTTTTTATTTATTTATTTTTCCAAGTGTTACAATTTGATTGACACATTCTTAGGCAATGTAAATGATTTTTATATAATAAATGTAAATAAGGTAGTTAGGTGATTAAATATTGTACAATATAATTTTTAGGCAATGTAAATGATTTTTATATAATAAGATGTAAATAAGGTAGTTAGGTGATTAAATATTGTAAAAAATGATATTGAAGTTAATAATTTATTGAAGATTAAAGGATATGAGAATGGAGAAATAATAATAAATAAAAGGTATGAATTGGTAGTTGTGGGGACCATAAGAAGAAAAAGATAAGATATATAATTGTACTCATTCTGTTCTTTGATGTTCTACTCGGTTACTATTGATATATGCAAATAAGAAAATATTGGAAAGGTTAAGTATATGTAAGATTAAGTAAGAGAGAGAAAGTAAAAAATTTGATGAGAGAAACAAGAAGCTAAATAAAGTAAGAGAGATTGTGTGGAAAGGTGTAATTGTTGTGGGGTAAAAGGGGTAATATGTTAAATGGAAGATTCCTATAATAGAATAAAACAAAGTAAGTAGAAAAAAAAAAAAGAACAGACCAAAGTGTAAAGTAAGTAAAACAAAAAAGAATGTACAGAGTAGTTGTTTACCAAAAAAGGAACAGCAACACCTAAAATAAAGGCCGATTAAGGGGCAAATGTAACACATGAAATAAAACAAAACAAGGGTGTTGGCGTCTTCCTTTTAGGGGACTTTAATGAGGCTCGCTTAATTAATATTTATTGAAAAAAAGCTGGAGCAAAAGTAAAAGTTGTGAGCCTCATGTGTGGCTCATGCTCCTTAGGTGTGCCTCCTTGAATGTGCTTTGCCTAGCTTAATAGCACTTCAGCAAAAGGCGCACAGAAGAAGTTGTTGAAGACATTGAAGACACAGACATAATAAGCTTGATAGTGTGATAGTATAGTATTAAAGTAATGGGCAAAATTATTAATTTGTGGATTTAATTGATTTTGCAAAAAATCCTATAGCACTATTCTCTCCACCTATACTTGGTTGATACGTTCTACATTTATTATAACTGAATCTCTCGGGCCGACTTACCATGAAAGTACTCTTACGCCAATTTACTACTCCGTAGAAAAAAAAACTATATTATGAGGGATTTTGTTGTGCTTGTCTCCATGTGTGTTTTCCAAAATATCTCATAAAGTTTACTTATTCAAATTTAGAGATATTTGGTCATAAGTAAACAAATGTTGGTTTGGTCACCGTTAAATCTTGCGAGTAATTATGAAAAGAATATCCTTCAAAGCTTGAGGACAATTACATAAGGTTAACCTAACTATCCTTTTTGAAATAGTGTTACCCAATTAAGCAACTTAGATTATGATGGCATGGACGAGGAAGTATTTACACATATGCAGTCATATGGGAAGAGATATGATCAAGATGTAGGTGATAAGTGATAATGAGGGAGTTACTTCACTTTAGTAAAAAAAAGTGCAATCAACAATACTAAAATATTTTAGTTTTGAAGAGGCATTTGATTGCTTCAACTAGGAGGTGCTAAGAGCCTAAGATCCCATCAAGGGGTTGCTAGAGAAGAATTCCTCATTGAATCTACTAGTTAGTTACTACCTCCATTTCATATTATGTGCAACAAAGACATTGACACAGGCTCTTAGGTAAAATTTGCTTATGAGTGTTAAATGAAGAGAGAAATATAAACATGCATGTGATAAGGAGAGAGATAGAAAGAAATGACAACTTAAAAAAGAAAGAAAACATTTGTTGCACATAATGTATAACAACCATTTTTAGTAAATGTTGCACATAATATGAGACAATGGTAGTAAGTGGAATCAGGTTACTAGTTCACACTAGAGTTGCTTTTATGATAAATTATAAAGTTTTATGTACATAGTTATTTTGTGTATGAGTTTTATATATTTTGTTTATGAGTTTTATATATTTTGGCGGAGCTAATACAAATGAGATAGCATACTTCCTCTTTTTTTAAAAAAAATAAAATTTGCAACAATTACCATTTAACGAACATCTCAAATATTGCATTGTTTCTCTTTAAGGAAATCCAATATCTCATTTCACACAACAAATACTCAATGTAACCTTATTATACATTTCTAAGCTACTTATTCACATGTTTTGTGGGTATTTTGTATTAGTTTTGTGGTACCTTATATCTTATACCCACTTTCTCTAATCTTGTGCCTCTTTCCCATATATACTTCCTCCTTTTTTTTAATTGCATCATTTGTGTTGGGCACAAAGTTTAATAACAGATTAAAATAACAAACTTACCCATGTAACTACAAACAAAGGAGAGAGAATAAAAGTGAGGTAACAAGGGTAAATATCAACCGTGAGTAAGGGTAAGATAGGTATTTGGTGTATGAACAGAAACAAAAAGTGTATGAAAGTATACCCAATTATAGATATGATGCAATTAATATGAAACTTCCCTTAAAGGAAAATGGTAAAAAAAAAAAAAAAATGGACGAAGTATTAAATACATAGGATGTACAATTTATTTTAGAAATATAATATTCAAGTGCCAAATAGGTAAATGGTGACAATGCCCTATAAGCAACTATCAATAGCTAAGGAATATGGTCGATTAAAAAATTTAAAGTTATGTAAGTCAATAATATTTTTTTTTCCTTTAGAGCAGATTTCCTCCATTTTTTTTTTAATATAATTGGAAAAAATATTCTCCTTTAATTAATTTATTTTTTTTAAGACAAAAGGACTTAGAACCTAACTGAAGCCAAAAAAAAAAAAGATTACGAGATCGGCACTCAAAGTGTTGTTAAAAAAAAAATCTGATTGCATGGGCATAAGTCTAGTTATATCAATTATATTCAATTAATGGTTCAATAATGACCCTTGAATGATGCTTCATTTTTGGTTGTACATATATCACTTAATTATGGAGTTCAATTTAAAGTTAACTTTGATGAATCTTGATTGACATGTTCATTGATGAACCTCAAATTGCTAGTTAAATCGGGGTCGTTTGCAGATTTGGTAATATAAAGGGTGTTCTCATATGTAAACTTTTATTGATGTTTTGGAGTTAAATGTCAATAAACAAGTGAGATCGTAGAGTTGTGTTAGTTATGGTAAAGTTTTGAAGAATGTGAGGAAGTATATTGTTCGATAGTATAGTGATTGCTTACATGCTAATTAATCATCCTCGGTGCTTTGTGGCAGGTTTCACTTGCTGTCAGATTTTGATGAAGGAAAACGTAGTTGTAGACGTAAATTAGAGCGCCACAACAATAGGCGGCGAAGGAAGTCTGTTGATTACAGAGGAACTGTTGAAAAGGAACCTCAGGGTGATGTGCAGACAGGAGATGTCTTTTCTGATGGAGAAGTAGGGAAAGGTATCATCAAAATCTAATTTGTATTTGTAGTTAAATTTTTTTTCCTAGAGTATTTTCTTCAAACAAAATAGAGCCCAGATACAAGTTTAGGACATCAGCAATCCACAGATCTAAGTTGTCTGAATCAGAAATTTTATGATATATATGCCTGCCAGCAAGTATAAAACATATAAGTCTGCCAGCATTGCTTAAAGTTCTAGGAGTTAAATGTCTGACTAACCCCTTTTTCTTTCGCAATTATATTGTGAAACTAACATTGCAAACGTGGTAACTTATACAGTCTGAGAGACAGGCCAACGTATTAGAAAGTAGATTTTCGCTTCAATACCCATCAACATTTTTCTTTGGTTTTTCCTTCATGTCCTGAGATTCTAGAGAAGTGTATAAAGGCTCCATGAATAATCTTGATCAACATGTTACCATCCTTTCAAATAACCTGTCTTTTGCAAAACACTGATGTGAAAATCCCAGGTTTCTAACATTTTGTTCAATATCAATATCTGGGCTCCTCTTTAAATCAGTTATGCTCCTACTCAGATACTTTACTGCTACACAAACAAAGTTACAACGGGTCTCTCTATCTTAACCTTTCTTTGCACAAAAAGGCATAGAAGGAGGACCAATAAAAAACATTATATTGTATACAATATTATGAAGATTATATCTAGACGATAATATCCTTATAGCTGTTGTCATATGTGAAGATAATCTGATATCTGGATTTAATCAATGATCATCTGTGTGATGAATATGCTTCTCTAGCAACATAATGTAATGTCTTACAAATCACGTGTCTTTGATGACAGGGAATGCATGGTCAGGCGGCCAAATTGAGAAGGAAGATTCTAAAGATAAAACTTTGTCAAACCTTTGCTCTGCTCTGGAATCTCAGAACATTGAGAGTGACAGCAATTTAACTTTTACTCCAGTGGATAAAGTAGTAGATAATTTGGAGCGAGAATATTCCCCACCTTCTGATACTAAGAGTGCTTACTCATCTGCGGTAGGTTCAGTTTAGCCTTTTTCATTGTTGGCTTATTCAATTCTCCCAACTAAAACTTCATTAGTTAATAATATTTGATGTAGTGCCCTACAGGTCGTATCTCTTTTAAACTCTACGACTGGAACCCTGCAGAATTCCCTCGACGTCTACGGCATCAAGTATTTATACTTTTCATTCTGCAGTTTAGAAGTGAAATTGTTGTTTCTTTCTGAATGATACCTATCACATGTAGCTGACTTGGTAGCATATTTCTACAGATATTCCAATGGTTGGCCAGCATGCCTGTTGAGTTGGAGGGCTATATCCGTCCTGGTTGTACAATATTGACTGTCTTTGTTTCAATGCCACAATATATGTGGGTAAAGGTAAGGTTTAAATGATATGATGTAATGCTTTGCATTATACTTTGCATTGTTCATATAAGAGGTAGATTTTGATGAATATATAATTTTCTTAAGTAGTAGAATAGAAGATACTTCCTCCGTTTTTTAATAGTTGCAACACACATTTTTTCACGGTATTTAAGAAAAGTGGGGTTCACATGTTGTAATACACTTTAAAATGGGGTGAGAGGTTGTTAAGAGTATAATTTAGTGAGACATGTGCTTTAAATAAGGGAAATAGTACAACATTTCCCCAAAATAACTTTCCAATTATAGTGTGTTGCAAGTATTGTGACATTTTCATTTTAGGGAAGTGTTGCAACTATTAAAAAACAGAGGAAGTAATATTCAACAAAAAATACTACGTCGGTTTTTTTTTTCAACTCACTTCTATTTATAGTTTTTTTTTTTTTTTTTTTTTGTTATACTCACTTTTACTTTATCTTAAAGGCAAACCCCTTTTACTTTCTTACCTCTCTTACCCCATATATTTATACCTTTCCATACACTCTTGTACTTTGTCTGCCTTTTTCTTACACCCACCTAGCTTTTTACTCCATATCTCATTATTTGTCCATGTTGTTCTTGTATTCAAATTTGCTTTTTCGATTTTTATCTGTGACAACTAAGTCGAACCAAAAAAAAGTTCAAAAAGTTTTGTGAAATCAAGTCATTGGATCCTGTTTGATTTAAAATTGTTTGGTATGGTTCAGGGTGAGCTTTAGTATAAATGAAAGTAATGTAGGCATGAAGGTGAACAAAACATACGCACTGAGAGTAAAAGGTTTATTTGGGACCTCAGTACAATATTTAATTTATAATTCTTATTATCATTATAATCATTTTCGTTATTATCTATTAAGGAAGGATTTAATATTACTCCCTCCGTCTTGAAAATTTTGGGTACTCTCTTTGTTTGTCTGGTTCAGATTAGTTTAAACAGTTCCAATTTAGGAAAAAACCCACTATTATTTTGATACATCTCTCTTTCCTCTACCAAAAAGTTATAGCCCAAACCTCTCTAACATTCAAATAAAAAAGGCCATCTATCTTCTCTCACATCTAAATAATACCCCACTCTCTTTTATCACATCTACTTTCCTGTAAGTAATAATTAATAACGCCAAAACAACTTTATACTTGAACTCTATGCCCTCAAAAGTTTTGGGATGGTGGTTGACTGCGTGTGCTAGTAATTACTTAATTTCTTTGGAATGGTTCATTTGTAATATATTTGTTTGGTTTTTCTGGCTGAAATAGATTGTTTGCACCTTATAAAACCGCTAAGGAGTATTCTTTCATAAAATCCAACTCTACTGCCTTGTGAAGTAAATTTTATTTCCTCTGTTTTTTTTTTTTTTTTTTTATTATTAATTTGCAAATCACTACTTTGGCACGCACTATAAGATATTAGACTAGGTTTACAGACAAATTAACTGAAATAACTTTACCAACGATAAGAAGAAAGTGTTAAGATCTTGCAGTTTAAATTTTATAGTTTAATCCATCCGTTTACCTTTTCAAATCACTCTCTCAATAGTGTGCCAAGAAGGTGTGTTGCAAGTAAAAATAGTATGACTTTTTGAAGACTTAGTTCAAATGTATATAAAATAAATTTTTATTTGATGTGCCTTGGTTGCTCCAAATCTTTCCTATAAAAAACTCTGTATTCTCTGATATTGCCAAATTATTTTTACACTAGATTCACCTATTCATCTTGACTTGTTATTAATAAAAAAATATATCCTTGTGCAGCTGTTTGAAGACCCTGTTTCTTATGTACAAAACTTTGTTGGACATGGAGGAATACTGTCTGGGAGAGGCGCTGCCTTGGTTTACTTGAACGATTTGAGTTTTCGTGTTATGAGAGGTTAGTTGATGCTTTGCTATTACAGGACCTATAATTGTTTCTTCTAATAATATTGGTTTGTGATCCTTGCACTTGGGATTATGTATAGGCTTCCTGCAAAATTTCAGAACATCATAGTCACAATTATCTGCTGTTGAAGATTGAAAAAATAATTTTCCAAGATGGTTTTGTAATTTTTTATGCATGTCTATGCTTTTGGGAAACCTCAGCTGAACCTGTAAATTGTTAGACTTGCTGAAGGGTAGTTTTTTGTTGATAACTAGATATGGATAGAAACAAATAATTTTGTTACAGATTGTTGCTTATAATGTCTCTCAATGTTCTGTTAGTATTTTAGGAAACTAAGTGTCAGATTTTAGAATTGTTCCATCACCTCTTATTTTCCCAATAGAAACTGGTGGTATAGCCTTTGAATTTTCAAGCATATGCATTTTCTCATGTACAGAAGGAGCTTCAGTGATGAAAGTGAAGGTTGCTGTTCGGGCCCCAAGACTTCACTACGTCTATCCTCCTTGTTTTGAGGCTGGAAAACCAATGGATTTTGTTGCCTGTGGAAGCAATTTACTTCAGCCAAAATTTCGGTACGATGAATATTTTAGTGCTTTTTTTCTTTATTTAATTAGTTGTTATTCGTCATTCTAGATTTTCTATATGAATAATTGCAATAAATTGGTGGTTGTGCTTAATTTTTTGTCCATTATTTGCGTCAATGTTTGTCTCTTTTCTTTTACACTTCATTCTCTTGCACATGACTTATCTGAATTGGGCCAGGGGTTGCTGTTGCATCACCTGGATCTATAAATACTACGTATGTTTTATTTTATTTCTAAGCCTTTACTGGTATTAGAAATCTTAACCATTGCTTTGAATGTCTGTCTTTTGTTTCCAAATTTTCTCTTTTTCCCCTTCTCACTTATCGTTTCAACTAATTTACTACAAAATGCAACTCTGCACATGAATATTATGTAATTTACAACTTTTGCATGGCGATTTGCAACACTTTTTATTGGTCCTCCAAAGGATGCTAATTTTGTTACTAATTGTTTGAAATTTGTTTTACTACTTGAACAAGGGAAGGGAAGGTAGTTTACTGCATAGCTGATTATGTAGGTGGTATTTGAGGGTGTATAATTTGATGTATATTTTGGTATGGGTTAAGAAAATAGCTGGATAATCATTGAATCCAAAAAGGCATTAATTGCGTTTAGACTGTTTTATTCAGTTTTTTTAATTCAAAATTATGTGGACTTTATCTGAACTTGTCTTGTCATAAGAAGTTTATATCGTTGAAAATAAACTTATTTGTGTATGAAGCTGGTAAAACCATATTATGTCTTAAGTTCTTAATAAAGCAGAACAGTACATGGCCATAGAGTTATTAGTTTGTGTTTGTTGAAATAGTGTTCTGAACATTGGCTGGTGGTAAAATTAAAAGAAAGTAAGGCAAACTTAGTCCTAAAGGCTATGTATTAAAAGCTAAAGTTGCAGTAAACACATATCAAGCATTGAATAAGATTGAATGACTTGTATTTTTTCTTACGTATGACATTAATACATTTTTTTGACATTTGATTAATGCTTATGTATAGTCCTTAGGGCTACGAACGGTACAGAAAATCCCTTCATTAAGTTTTGTGAAAGACTGAAAGTTAATAAAGCCTATTTATGGTTTTGAAAGAGATCATTATTTCTGATTGTTTATATATTATATGTCCAACATTTATCGGTCTTCCTAGATTTGGATGCTTATATATGATCCGTACATGTTATAAAAAGATTTTCGTGATGACTGTCTTGTTAATGGCATGTACTCAGTCTGTTTTCTTTTGATGAATAAATACCTATATTTAGAATATATAAATAAAAACAACTCAAAACGGAATATGGGTAAACCTTTCGAAATGGAGGAACTGCTCTAGATATGTGAAATTTAATATTTGAGTCATTTAGCGTCTTTATGAATGTACTTTAAAAAAAATCATCTGGTACACATAGTTTATTTGTTAAGGGATTACTTTTGACCAAAGTGGTTTTGCTAATAGGTCTCTCGTATCGTTTGCGGGAAAGTATCTGGCTCATGATTACTATGTCGCTTTTCCACGTGGAAAAGAAGACAAGCCTGCCATTGATTATGATTATCAGTTCTGCAGAATATATGTGCCACACACTGAACCAAGTTACTTTGGTCCTGCGTTTGTTGAGGTTAGTAACAAATGAAGCTCATCTCTTCTTTGAAATTGTATGCACTGTTTATTTGGGAGCTGTCTATCACTTGGTTTTGTACTTTCTTGTTTAGTTTTCAGTCCAAGTATTAATAGCTGTGTAGCATGAAGACGGATACAAATGCGTGGATGGGGACGAAAATTGCAAAATCAAAATTTATAACATGAGTTCAGTGTGCATATTGCCAGCAAAATAAAAAATTCAAGAATTTGTAAATTCAAAACATCATACAAAAGTCACTACAACAAATTACAAGTGAGTTGCATATTTAAGAGAGAGTAATTAGAAGATAAAATCTTGGAAACGTAAAGGGAGAAGACAAATGAGTAGAGTAGCAAGAAAAGTGACGAAGTGAAACTACAACTTTCAACTATTGGTCATGGTTGCCTGCCTTGTAGCTGTTCGAGAGAGAAAGTAGGCGATGTGACTAGGTACCCTAGTTCAATTTTCAATCCTTTTTTTTTAATTTTTATTTTTACAAGCCAAGTAAAGAAACCCTAAGTGCAAGCTTGGTTCCACTCCTTGTCTCACTTTAAAGAAGTGAGGGCAAAGGATGAAGAAAAACAGACTGGGGGGGTGGGGTGGGGGGTGGAGGGTAAGGGCTTGTAGGAGACATGACAAGTGAAAAAAAACGAGGAAAAAAATCTCAGAGACAGTTTTATCAAGTGTCAACCTATTTATGAACCTATTTATATTTTATTTATATTTTTTTTATATATTTTTTGTATTTTATTTATTTATTTATTTATTTATGCTACCTCTATTGAAGGAAAGGCATAGACAAATTATTAACGGAGTAAAAGCATAAAGTATTTTCTCATGTAGAAGGAGCCTTAATTTCCTAGTAATTCTTACAAATAAACAACAATAACAACATTAATTCCAATATGGTGAACTTTAAAATCTAGGCTCTAAACAAATTTTCCTATTTTGAAGTTATAGAATTGGAGAATGCTCAATCGTCAAAGCTCTGTATAAAACATTTAATCCCAATATTTTTTAGGAAAATTGGAAACTAATAATCTCACCTTTGCCATTTCTACTCAAAACAATCCTACCTTTTCGAATTCCCAGAATAATCCCACCTTTGACTTCCATCTTCTCAAAATGAGCCTTTTACTAGTTTGTGAAATTGGTAACTTATTTTAGAAGGTGACTTGCCACATGTCACCTTCAGATTGGTACAATTTTAATTTTTGCAATTAAAAAAAACAAAAAATTTTAAAAAAACCCAACCCAGTCTGGCCTCGTCGGACCCCACGCAACCACCACCCTAGTCGCCGCCAGCCACCAGCCTCGTCGAACCCCTAAGCAACCACCACCCTAGTCACCGCTTAGGTCGCTACCATCTAAACCGCCATCCCCTCTCCCCGAAACCCTCACGCAACCACCAATTCCACCCCAAAAATCATCGCCCTGCCGCTAATTCCCCCTCCCCCTACGCCGCTAATTCCCCTCCCTACAATGTAATTGCTTGAAAATCGTTGCGAAATTGGGGTTGCGGTTTTGGTTGATTTGTATTTTTCGATTGAAATAGAGATTGTTTAGTAGTTTCGTGGTCGGTGGCTGCAGTAGGGGTGGCTGCGGATGGGATGGCTGGGGTGGGTGGGTTTCGTGGGTTGGCTGCGTGGGTTGGCTGGGGTTCGTGGTGGGTTTTGTGGGTTGGTGGGTTTCGTGGGTTGGCTGGGGTTCGTGGTGGTGGGTTTCGTGGGGTGGTGGGTTCGTGGTGGTGGGTTTCGTGGGTTGGTGGGTTTCGTGGGTTGGCTGGAGTTCGTGGGTTGGTGGGTTTCGTGGGTTGGCTGGGGTTCGTGGTGGCAGGGGTTCGTGGGTTGGCTGGGGTTAGGTGGTGATGTGGTGGTTAAGGGTGGTGGTGGTTATGGTGGGTAGCTAAGGTGGGAGATGAGAGATTGAAAAAAAAAGAGTAAAAAAAAAAAATTTAACTATTAAACAAGTTGTGGGTTAAAAGGCTCATTTTGAGAAGATGGGGGGTCAAAGGTGGGATTATCCTGGGAATTCGAAAAGGTGGGATTGTTTTGAGCAGAAATGACAAAGGTGGGATTATTAGTTTTCAATTTTCCTATTTTTTATTATAATAAGATTTACTGTCTCTGCTCTTTAATGTTGCCTATCTGACTTTTTCACAGCTTTTAATTCTTATCTTTGTATATATATATATATAAATTAATTATCGTGAAAATTTATTTTTAACTACACATGAGCTAAATTTAACAAGATTCAACATGAGTGTGGCTTAATTTATCGCATGATCAGCTCTTACCAGTGCCCGTGTGGCCGCACAAGGCTCAATTCTAATTGGAGCCTTAAATCAATATATAAATACTATATACAGCAATAAATATGCATACAAAGGCACAATTCTAATTGTGGTATAGTGGTTTAGTGTTTATGGATACATAGCAGAGGTTTGAGCTTTTCCCTATCGATTGCCTTATTTTTTCCTTTTTTCCAAAAACAATTAATGCCTATGTAATTTGCTATTTATTATTTTTTTCTACCACCATTTATGCATTTTTTTTTTCTGCCATAGTAAATAACTAATGCCTTCATATATCATTTTTGCAATAATATATTTGTTCTTCTGGGCGGGGGTAAAACAATGATTTTGTTTCTTTGTTAGTAATATAAAAATAAGTCGGGAGTATAGGAGGCTCATTTGCCAAATTTTATACTCCTTATTTGCACAGGGCCTCTGAAAAGGCTGTGACAACCCTGAATATATCCTAAAACAATAGCCTTAAAATTGTACAATTGAACTTTGGGTCTTAATCCCATAGCTGTCGAGGAGTTACGTTTTATATGCTCTAAGCATTCTCATTTCAAAACTTCATGTATTAAGAGAAATTGTGTGATCTTACAGGGAGTTATTGTTTGTCTTGTTATAAGAGCACTTCTTGCTACTTTTTGGTTTTTGTTGAGTATGACTTTATCTACTTCCGTTTTTTATTAAGTGTAACATTTCCCTTTTTCGAAAGTTGAATAATAAGTGCAACATCAATACTTATGGAAATGAGCTCTCTCTCTCCTCACCACTTGGGACCACTTTATCTCTATCTCTCTCTCCAAAAAGATTGTGCTTCCCCTACATGTTTTGCACTTAAAAAAAATAGAGAAAGTATATTAAAATAACTTGTAATACTTTGGTCTTAATTTTAAATTGCTTTTGAGTAACTATGATTCGCATGTTTATTGACTAGTGTTTTGTAAATAATCCATGCAGGTCGAGAATGAGTGTGGTCTATCCAATTTCATACCTATACTCATTGGAGATGAGCATGTCTGTTCTGAAATAAAGATGATACATCAGAAGTATGATTGTTCGAATTGTAGAAAAAAGTCGCAATGTATACCAAGTGGTTCTTCGTATGGAACTTGTGAAGTTTCATGTTCAAGACAAGCTGCATTGTCTGAATTTATGCTGGATGTTGCATGGTTGCTTAAGCAGCCTTGTTCTGAGAAGCTTCACTGCATATTAACATCTTCTCAGATTCAGAGATACAATTGCTTGTTAAAGTTCTTAATAAGCAACAAATCCACTTCTATCTTGGAAAAAATTCTACAATCTCTGCAGATTGTGTTTGATGGGATGAATTCCTGTGATGTGATTAATAATGATACTGATAAGGATAGAAGGTTGCTGAAGGAATATATTGCTCAGGCTAATGATTTTCTTCGCCAAAGCGCTCACAACAAAGAATTGATCTTGAAGCAGGGTGGGGAATGTGTCTCAAATGTTGACACATGTTTGGGAAGTTTCTCTCGTGACGACATGCTGTCTGTTGATCATACTGCTTGTCAGGTAATGTTCACCACTTTATCAGATGATCCAATAAACTTCTTTATGAAGAATTTAAAACTACATCATTATTGCAATGTTAACTTGTAGTTATGGTTCATTCTGAACTAGTCAAGATCTTATCTCATTGCATGTAGCCATCTGTCTCGACCTCCATCTCATCCTCCTCTCCGTCATTTTTCCAGCCACCACCTTAATATTACTAGTAATTGGAAACTAAGGTGGTACATTCTGAACTTGATCAGATCTTATATCGTTGCATGTAGTCATCTGTCTCCACCTCCATCTCATCCTCCCCATCATTTTTCCTGTCACCACCTTGATATTACTAGTAATTGGAAAACTAAGGCTGGTTGCAGAGGGTTAATTTTTTTGTAGAATGATGAGAACCGAGTGCATGAGGTGAACTATGGGTAAAAAAGTGATATTTGGGAAGTGAGGGTGAAATGAGAGGAAACTGAAAGGTAATTTATGTGTTAGATGGTTTGTTGATTCATGCACAGGCCAACTGTTTGATAGTCTTGTTTCTTCAGTTTTTAATGGGCCACATTAAACAGCACAATTTTATGTTTGGCTCGTCATGAACTCATGATCCTTCTAATAGTATTAAATGGCCAGGCCTTGGCCTCCCGTTAGGTGACGGTTTAGATATTTGGTCTCAAGTTGGTATGTCCCTTGTTTAGCATGCCAAATTTAACAGATTGTCCCATCCTGATGAGTGGCTTATTGCTTATGTATTTTTTAGGGGGTTTATAATTAAATTAATATTGGCTCCATCTTGTTGCCATAGCTTAAGCCGAGTGCAGTGCCTTTAGTTTCTGAGCTTCGGACTGAGGTAAGCAGAGCAACCCATGCTTGCCTCGGCTCATTATCTACCCTTAAAGTTGTCTTTGTATTAAAAATACCTATGTTTCTTGTTTTGAGTTTTTGACCATTGTGACCCTGCCTTAATTGCAGTTCTTGCCAAACCCCAATCTGAAAGAATTTATCTTTGTTTATCGGAATTAGGGTAGTTTTTTAGGCCTGTATTTCTTATACTCAAAAGGAGGGTAGTGCGTTACTCAGCCCCGCTCACCCTCCACCCCTCTCTCAGGAGTAAGTATTCATAGGTACAAGTATTCATTTTTCAACTCTCTCATGTACCGGCATTGACACGCCCTGTCTCTCTCTTTGAAATTTCTCCTTTGATAGTGGCTTTGATATGAAGTTTCCTCGTAATAATTGAAAGTGAATATCTGGCTATATTCTACAATGTTTATCAGTTTTTAGTTCTTGGATCTGCATTAGATTTGCTCGTTTGTTATTGAACTTTGTTTCATTTTTTTTAAAAGATTTTGCTTTTCTTGGTTTTGATAATCAAATTTGATTATTTAGCTTCGTGATCTTTTTATACTCCCTCAGTCCACATTAGTTTGAACTCATAGCACTACACAAATTTTAAGGAGATTAGTTATTGTAAAATTAATAGAAAGATATAAAGGGGGTGTTTATGAGGGGGGTGTTTGTATTTTAATTTTAAATGGAAGAGTAAGTGTGAAAAAGAGATAGTAGGTCCAAAATAAAGGCAAAAATCAATACACAATTTGTGAGACCATATTAAATTTAAAAAAAAAAAAAAAAAAAAAAAAAAAAAAAAAAAAAAAAAAAAAAAAAAAAAAAGGTGTTTAAAATATTGTTGGACAGATGAATTAACTGTTCTCTTTTGGTTATCAAAAGAACTTTTATCATAAAATTTGTTTTGCTCTTGGCAAACCTTGTCTAAATTACTCTGAGACTCCCATGGATTCTCTCCCTCACTCTAATTTGTCTCCTGGTATCAATTGCCCCTATACAATGTACCCTTTTAATGAATCTGCCCGTAAGCCGACTCTCGTTCTTTGGACTAACCTATGACTGAAATGGGTACTAGGCAAGGTAAGTTTAACTGCTTGGTGGATTTTTTGACATCAAGATCTCTTATAATTTGGTGTATATAAGTTAAAGCTGCAATGCTTGTTCATGAATTTGCTGACCTAAAATTTTTAATCATTTCACAGGTTACAAAATTGAGAGCAGAGATGAACCGCACATTTTTGGAGCATTCAGATTCTCAGGGTGAAGGGGAATCTGTTTCACTTATAAACAGGGAAGTTGCAATGAATGTTAATGACAGCAGAGATTGGCCAAAGAAGTCATGTCACAGCGTAATTTCAAAGAAATTCACCAGTACTCGGCCTTTCATTTATGCTATTGCTGTAGTTGCTGTTTGCTTTGGTGTATGTGCAGTTGTATTGCACCCTTACAAAGTTACCAAATTTGCAGTAACTATCAGAAGGTGTGTATTTGACAATTCTTCATAGTTGTTTGGCTAAAATGGTCATCAACCTGACCATCTCTGAAGAATTAGCCTGGATGAATATAGTCAACAGAGCCCCGATGTGATTATATTAATACCACAATTCCATTGTAGAAATCAATTAGACGATTTCACATTGTTGTGGTTATAACTGCAAACGAGCTCCGAAATGTTGTATATCATGCAGAAGCTATTATTTTGTATGAAAGTCGCTGGCCAGCCTGGTGTTGTACATATATATAACACTCTATATATATAAGCATGTCAAATGAAGTTAGGGTATTTAAATTTTGACATCTTTAGTTTTATGTATCATATACTTGCCAAATGAAATGAGTAACAAATATTTTGCCCCAATGCAGTTGATGTTGTAACTCATAACAAAAATTCATTGGAACGATAAGATCAATTGCATTCTGTCTTCACATTATGAATGTAAATTAAATTACTTAGGGAAATTCTATGTTATGGCCCTTTACTGTTGACTTTTTCAAGTTGTGTTCCTTCTTTTTGAAAGATATACATTGTTACTCTCAAGTGTGTCTGGCGCAACATCACAAGTGAAGATGTCTTTAAACTCTTTTAGCAAGTCATTAAGAGGCGCGCCAAACTGCTCAGATGTTGCCACACCGCTTTGATTGTCCGCTTCGGCCAAGAGCATCTAATTCCAAATTTATGTGCTTTCCTGCCGCCTAAGGCCTCAGTGCCTCAAGCCCTCAAGCCATCATTTAGTTGCTATTGTGGTTATTGCTTAAATTTTCTCTTTTTGCCGACCAATTGTTGAGGGATGGCTTTACAAGCGTCATATAACAGTCCCTGTACATCTATTGGTCATTGTACATTGAGTTAATCCTGCCATCACTGCATTCAAACTTCATTAACATAAGGTAAGGGACTATAAGTATAACTGCTCTAGCCACATTCAGTGTGGATCAACCGAGTATGATGTTATAGGTAGTTAGGTCCTTCGTTCACCACCAAAAATTATTTTACCATGTTTCTGCTCATACTCGTCACCCAACCGGACGGAAAGATCTATCCGACCAATAGGATGAATTATCCTTCCCTCAAAACTAACTAGGGGTAGAAAACATTCCCGCAACGTGCTCTCATCAACATTCAAATTCTTCAAAACAAGGTATATTGAGTATGTCACATGAGCTAGCCGTATCAACGAGTATCCATCTTACTTTCATATTGGCCACCTCCAGCTCGACCAACATCGGATCATCATGCAGGGTTTGGACTCGACCCTTGTCCGACTTGCATATTATGACTTTGGGGATTGGGGAATGACTCTTCCTTAGTGCGACCAAACAACATGACCTGCTCCAAACTCTAGCGTGATCCTTTGCACCTTCAATCATCAGCCGCCAGCAAAGCCACTCGAGATTACAACCACGTATCCTAAGTCAGGGTTGTACCCATCATCTGAGTTTTCTTTTTACTTTTCCTTCTTAGACTTCTTGTCTGTACGAGAGTATGTAAACTTAGATTTCAAGACATATGGATTGAGCAGGCCATTCTCCATAAGCTTGTCCAGCAACGCTTCAAATTTTCGTAGTCATTCGTGTCATGTCCCACATATTGACAATACTTGTTCTTGTTTTTAAATTGGGTCGGCCCCCTCATAGGCTGTGTAGGATCAAACTGGAACTTTTTCTTAGTCTACATGAGAATTGAATCGTAATCCTGTTGAATTCATATGCTGGCTCGTATTCTTTCTCTATCTTTTATGTTCAACATCACCTCCCGACCCGTCCTGACCTCTTTCCTCTTCTTGTCCTCCTTCGTCGATTGCTTTGGCTGACCATCTTGGTTTTTACCAAGTTTGTTTTCCTTTACCATCGGCTCTCTTGTGGCCGAATAGATCTCAGTAGCGTGTATTAACGCCTCATCTTTCTTCAACGTCTCATAGATGTAGTGCCCGAATCCCTTTCTTCACCAACTTGAACTTGAATCGACTTCTCCGCAAACCACGTACCAGGTAGCCGTATATTTTCGAAGTTAAAACACTGCACATAGGACTGAAACCCTTCATCCTTCCCTAAATTGATGTTTGCCAAGTGCATAGTTGCCATCCTAGCTGTCATGTTCATTACAAAGTTGCTACATAACAAAGTGCCGAGCTAGAAGAAGTAACTGATACACTCAGCTAGCGGTAGACATGATAATCACGTCTGCGCTATGCCTTTCAGGGTAGCTAAGAAGTATCTACACCAAATACCGTCGTATACTCCTTGCAAATACATCAATTTGTATATGCTGCCAAGTGCTACTCTAGATTGCTTGTGTTGTCATAAGCATCGACCAGCACATTCTTTATTCTTAATCGACAATTTCCACCATCGTTGATCTAAGAAGGAAAAACAATTAAGAAATAGGCTATTAATATACGCAGAAAGAGGAAGAAAACAACAAAAACCCAACGAACAAAGTAAAATAATAAACAAAAATATTCATTACGGGTTATTGTAGCATCAGCAGTGAATTTTAGCTGAAACCAAATGTGCACCTTTAATTCAAATAACCAGTAAAAGGAAGGACTAAAACATCCTAACTATGCAAAACCATTTGCATAACTATTATCCCCTTGAAGTGCCTTGTATTAATAAGTATTCCATCCGTCCTTTTCATTTGCTCCCAAGGGTGAAATTACTTTTTTTTTAATTTCAGGTTGAAATAAGTTGACGAGAGAGAAAGAAATGGGAATTAGATATTGTTTTGGATAAAAATACCCTTGCTACGTGGCCCAATAAGAAAGGGACACACGTGGGCTACTCACGTCCTGACATGTGGCATCCCTAATCAGCAAGGGAAATGGCGGCCTTCAGGGCCCAATTAGGTCGGAATGACCTAGGGGGCGCATATTCCAATTACCCTATAAATAGGGAGATTTTCCCCATTTCTGGGGCATATTCATTTATTACAATATACCTGAATTCTCTTACATCAGAGAAAACACCTGATCTCGGAATCCGAGAATATCTCACTTTTACCTTTTCCGCAACTTTTTATATTCTCCGTAGACGTACTTACTTGATCGTCGGAGGCGGAAATCCAACCACCCGGAGTCTCCGTTGTTTTGTAGGTATAGACATCGGTTTCCAGACTTAGTGACGTAACACTCCCGAGGGACCAGAAAAACCCAGAAACATTTGGTGTCGTCTGTGGGGAGAGTGCCTCTAAGATGGTTTAAGAGTCTGTACCGAATTCTGATCCTAGCCGGCCTCCAGTTGATGGGGAGGTCTTTTCAGACCATGACACTGATAACGATGTTGAAGTCGAAACCCATGTGGTCCCTGATGGGTCACTCAACTCTAAACACATCCGTCCCAAGGATAGTTTGGAATGGGACGAAAACCAAGCGGGTCCAAGTAAATCCTCTGGACAACCGGCAGGGGAAACCAGGCGGCAAGAGGGGCGGCTCCCATCACAGAGACAAACTCATGAAATTCATAACTAGTTTCAAGGGGGAGATCAAAGCCCTCATCAACAAGAGGACGGCTAGCTCTAGCAAGGGTCAGTCGCCCAAGAAATCTCCTCATGCCGAGAGGAGAAAGCCAGTCTGTAACACCCTAGAAATTCCTTTCTTTTAAAATACCTGTTTTGCTCTATTTAAAACTCAAAATAGGAAAATCTAAGACATTACCGCCACCGTGAAAACGACTAAGGCAACTATCAAAGACACATAGCGGAAGACTATCTTTAAAAACATTTAAAACGACTCAACTTAAAAAGTCAACCGACGAAAGTAAAGTCAAACCAAAGTAAAACAAAGTCAACCTACAACTTGGAACCTATAGGTGTTGCTCGAAGTGCGCCTACTTTAAAGCATGTTGTGAATATGCTTGGCACTCATAGGAAGTGGGAATTGACATAATACGATTAGGGACAAATAAAGTAGGGAGCCGCCAACAAGTTTTTAAGGAACTTGTAAACCGTTCACGGATCATAAAAGGCAACCACGAATAAGGGACAACGATAGGCAACAACGATTAACCCGTGAAAGTTACACCCCATTTATAATCCATGAGATTACTAACTCCATATGGTTCGGAACCACGAAAGGAGGATCGGGGATGATGGTACGAAGTGAGTCATGGAAACACATTCGCCCGTATTGGCCTCTACTCGATTCTTATAGTGAAAAGTGATTCCTGCGATCTCAAAGACATACAAACAAAAATTCAATTTGCTCCAAACTATTATTAAGCTAAATTGGTTGAATATTAATGCAACATATAATTCTAAAACATTGTGATCACTTGATTTAATAACAAGATTAAAAAGGAACCTAAACCGATTGTCCAAATTATCTTATTAGGCGTGATTTTCAATTACATATTCCCTTTAAACATGCAATGTGGTGATCATAAATAGTAATTAAACAAACATTAATATTGGAAGCAATTTAACAATAATAGCGTTAGTCAAATCGAATATAAAATAACCTAATCATGATACTAGCAATAATAAAATGAGAGTAACTAAATTAATTAATTACTCACATTCCGCGCGTTCCTTTAAATTGCTACATCATGAATAAACTGTTAGTAACTTCAATAAATAATAAATCAAATGGAAATTAAATTAAATAAATGTAGATTTGAATTGGTCCAAACCCTCAGTTATTTGTACCTTTCACGCCTTGGTTTAAGGACGGAACCTCGGGTTAATTATGGACTCCTTGGAGTGCTTAAGGGAAGAATGGTGTAATTAGGAATATGGGTTTAAGGTTTAGAATATGGGAGAGAGAGAAGAGAATGATTTTTGGTGTAAAAGAGAGAAAGAGAGAAGGATTCAATGATCAAGCCTGTTGATGATTGAAAAATGGTAGATATGACCTCTATTTATAAGGAAAAAAGAGGGTCGAAAAATCAAGAAAAGATAAGAATTCGAATTGAAATAATACTCTTGCAATAGACAACAATTTTTACGGTTTTTGTTTTTATCATATGTTTTGATCCAGAAATTGGAATAAGATAAATAATACATCGTTGGAAAGCTGTTGAAGTCTACTTTCTAACCCATTTGGAATCAGATTAAAATCCTTTGTAGAATAAAAGATATGGCCGAAATAGTGAGACGGTGTTAGTTTTGGATAGAGTTTGATATTTCATTCATATCTTTTCCGTTATAGCTCGGAATTGATATTATAATACATCATTGGAAAGATAATTTCAAGGGCTATCCAACCATCTAATATTTGGATAAAAACTATAAGGCACGAAAATAATATCCGTCTATCTTTGAACGTCTTTCAATTCGGATAGAATTAGGACTTTCAAAAAGAAAAGTATTATTAATTTCAAACTCTTTAATCTTATCTTTTCAAAAAGGATAATTAAGATATTTTAGAAACTTATAGAAGCTTCTAATTAATCCTAATTGGTTTTTGAAATGGGATTAAATTATTTAGACCCTCCACATGATCATTGGGTCGTAGGTAAGGTGGGCTTAGGTTCGCTTTGGGCTTAGTTTAATATTTTGGTCATAACTTATTCATTATAACTCGGATTTGGGCTTATAATATATCGTTGGAAAGCTATTTTCAAGCCCCATCCAATTATTAAATCATTGGACCCAGATTATGGACCAAAATAAACTGGATTAAACGTTTTTATAAAAAGGACACGAAATGAATGATTTTAAAGGACACGAAATGAATTATTTTGGGTTTAAAGGCATGAAAAGAGGAAAATAAGTAATGGTTTGGGGAAATGGGTTAGGAGTTGGGTTGGTTTATGAAATGGAAATATGGATTTAAGCACTCCAAGATTAAATACGCAACCCGACCAATAATGGCGGTGAAAGGTTGTTCATCATCGGGTTTGGTTTTGGGGAGACATTTTTAGGTGTCTACAGAACCATTGTAGGCCCTTAAAAAAACCGAACCAATTCAAAACCTTTGCGTTAGTCTCACAAATATAATATAATAAAATAATTAAAGCAATAAACATATCATAAACTTATGGAAACTAGCATAATTCGCTCTTCACTCACGCCCATCATGAATATGCTTCATCACTTGAAAAACTTCTCTCTACTTGTTTCCACTACTATCCATTAAAAATGGGTCATCATAGAGCCAAGGTAAAGGCAAGGCCAACAAACACACAAACACACAATCAACAAAGCTGAGTACATGCGTAATTAAACACACTAATATGCTTTCACCTATCAACACACAACTTACCTCGTTGCAACCTGTTTACAAGCACACAACATACAACAAGACTTCTCAACTAAGTAACTAAATGATTCATTTAGCATTGCTTACGCATCGAACGGGTTTCTCCCCTAACCTGCCCCAATAAAGGGGTACTAACACGGGAGCTAACCGTGCCAGTATAAAATAACCACTCGTAAGTAGCGGAATTCCTGCGTATAATAATAAAAGGAAAATACAGCGTCCTGTACTCCCAATAGAAGTTATGGTTAAATATAAAACCCCATAACTCCCCCCATATGTTCATACTCAAGGTATATATGTTCCAAGCGTTTTGGTGCATAATCTCTTTTACTTTACGTTATTTACATATTATAAAACTTGGTGATAACTCTCAAACCATAACACAATCAAGCATTATAATTATCCAAACAATTAAACATTTCAATTTAATTCTTGAATAATTAGTGACCACATAAAATTTAATGTTGAACCCTTTTTAAATCTACCTCGATGTCAAAGATACCTTAAACGCGTAATGCGCCACAATTCCTATCCCTCGGTGTTAGAAACACCTTAAGTGCACTAAGGCACCAACATATAATTTATTCCTCGTGTACATAGACACGTATATAGCTCCTTTCTCATGCTTATAGCATCAATACAAATTATATGAACCATAATAAAATTCCTTTTTAATATTCCAAACCAAATTAAACATTTAGTTTAATTAAACATGCTCTCTGTCATGCCAATAATAAAATTGTGGTTCATATATAACATGCCAAAATAATTATTTCTATTCAATCATCCATCACAAATAATCCATGCTTCATAATTCAATCACCAACATCAACCAAATAATAAATTCGAACCAAAAACCATCATAGTTCTATTTGGAATCAATTATTCAAAGCCTAGCATGATCCTATATCACCAAATAAATACCAAGTACGCGAACATACCTTGAATACGATCTTAAAATCACCACGACTAATAGAAATCACTCACTTCAAAGTCTCCTACAATCAAAAATCATAATATGGCATTAAAATCTACTCCACACAAATTTCCAGCTATATATACTCTTATTAAACCACTCATAATTTAATTAAAATAAGCTGAAAATTAATTTAAAACCACTTACTTTAATCCAATTAAAGGGTAGTCAAAATTTCTTCAAGAAACTTAATTTTTAGCTTACTAACAAAAATTCCAGCAATATTTATTCATGAAAACTTGTTGTAATTATACTTTAAAACCCTCAAATTAAAGGTTTAAACCACCCTAAATCATATTCCTTCAATAATCAATTATTTATAAATCTAGGGTTTCAAAATTGGGGCTTTTTAATTAAATTTAAAATCTAAAAATTAATTTGCATCATACTTAAAATCAATCATCATAAAACCATCACAAAACTCATAATTTATAATTAGATCTAGGATTAAACAAAAGAAAAATAAAAAAGAATAAATTTTTTTTTCGAAGGGGGTGGCCGGACAGCAGCCACGGCACCATTGCTGGTGGCGCCGCCACTGCTGCTGGTGGTGGCCGGCAGTGGTGCGTGCAAAGGGGAAGGGGAAAAGAAAGAAAAAGAAAAGAAATAAAGGAGAAGGGGGAGAAAGTTTACCTTAGGTATTCTCCACTGTAGGCAAAGTTTAATTTTCCCAAGTGTTGAATATTTATACTAAAGGAATTATGTTTTCGATAAGTGCAATTACTAAATATATCAAGGATCACTATTATGGAGATAATTAGTTCATTCTATAGGGTCGTCATTGTCTGGTGCTAGATATGGCAAATGATCTTTGGGCTAGTTAAATAGTCTAAAGCCCAATAAAATGGATCCTACAAGGTCACACAACAAAGGTATTGGGTCAAACAAGTAAGAGGCCCATCAATAAGCCTCATGAGATCATGATATACCATAAGGAGTGTTGGGCTAGAGTAGTTTAATTAGGAAAAGGAGTTTGGGCTTGACATGGACTCTTATTTAGAGATGTGATCTATAAATAAGATCCATGACTTAGATTGACAGTAAAATTCACAAGTTAGTTAATTCTAATTCAAGCAACCAAGTCCCAAACCCTAATCCCTCTCTCTCTCCCTCAGACACGGCCCTCCCCTCTCTCTCCCTATCCGTACGGCCGGCCACCCCCCTTGGTGGCTCGTGGTGTTCGTGGTGGTGGATCGTGGTTAGTTCGTGTCTCACTTCTCCGTTGAAGGTCGATTAAAAGGGTTTAATCACAACTAACTAGCATTAGTGGAGGTTTGATCTGTGCCTGTGGACTAAGTAGAGGAATCACACTTGGGGTTCTTTATCTCCCGTTGTTCTTGCTTGATTGCACGTGGATTCATGCTTTAAAGGTATTATTATTTGTTCTTTATGTGTTATGCATTGATCTTGGTGTTTAGATGCTTATGAATAAGATTCATGCAATTTCGTTTATTAGTATCTAAAGTCCTACAGTGGTATCAGTTAGCCTATGCATGTACACATATTGAATTATTAATTCTTTGAATGTCCACAATTTTAATTCAATTAGGAGGGAGAATAATTTAATTATTATTTTAAATGTGATTTAACATATGGAATTATTAAAAGTTGTTTAATTTTCTCAAAATTAGCCATCAAAAATCCGAAATTTTGCCCTAGAAACTCAAAAAAAATTCGAACCCCTATACCCAAATTTTCGAAACCCTAAACCCTAAATTGTGATTTTTTTGTTTTGGTTTTGATTTAATTTGAATGCTATGTGATTTATGATTTTAATCTATTTGATTTCATGTTAAATTATGAATTTTTCATGATCAAATTATTTAATTTAAGAGTTAAATTGAATTGGGGATTAATTTCAAGATTGAATATAATTTAATTTTGAAATTAATTGGACCACATTAAAATTAATTTATTTTTTAACAAAAGATTTGTTTTTATTTAAATTAAAATAAAAAAAGAGGGTGTTTTTGGGTACGGCAGCCGCGGCTGGGTGCGCAGCCACGGCGTGTATTACCCCGTATTTTTATGTACTTTTTATAAAGTATTTAAGTATTAATAAAATGTATTGTTAAGGGCTCAAGTATTTTAATTAAATATTTTAAAGGGTTAAAGTATTTTAAGTATAAGGTTTTATAAAAGTAAAATATATTTTGGACCAAACGTTTATTAATTATTGGGCAATGTAAATTATTCCTACATACTCTTATTGGAATAACCCATTCCAAAACCCACAACTTAAGCCCTATCCCATAACTTAAGCCCACATTTTTATAAGCCCAAATTTAACCCTACACTCCCTTATCTATAAATACACCATGAATCCCCAAAAATTTCCCACACAAAAAGGTTAGTCTTATTTTCTTTCTCCTTTATTTTATTAATTTGTGGTTTTGATTTTATTGTTTGAAATTAATTTAATTAGTATCAAATTGTATTTTGATGATTAAACTTTGTAATTTCAGATTTTATAAATGTCATAATTTTCAGATTTTGTAAATTTTATAGCCAAGGGTTTTTAATTATTGAAAATCATGATTTTAGGCTTTTTATGAACAATTGATTTAGTGCTTTTATAGTAATGATGTTTTGAAATTTTGGTGATTATAACTAATGATTAGATTAACTTAATTCCAGATTATTTTGAACACGTAAATTCGTGTTTTAATTTTTAGATTTCCGTTCGTTAATATTAATCCCGTTTTAATCCCGATCAGGTTCTGAACTCATCCGATTTTGATAAAAAAAAGTAGTGTTTTCCATGTGGCCAAATTCAGCCTCTAAATATGATTTTCGGGCAGTTTTTTATTTTTAACGAAGTTTTTTTTATGCTTCTAAACCTATAAAATAATTATGGTGAGTATTTTGTGATTGAAAAAGCTTTGAACTTTATATTCTAACTTTAAAAATAATTTTCAGATTTCATACCTTTTATTTTGAAGCCTCTAATTGCATTGAATTGATATATTTTTGGGTTTTTAACACACTAACTTGCTATATAATGACTATTTCAAGTAATTATGCTTATGGGGTTATTTTATATACTTAAAACAAATTTCCAGATTTATTTACCCACTTTAAAGTTGCTGTACTTTGATATAAAACACTATATTTTCATAAATCTAACATATAAACTTGAAGTTGGGATGTTATATTACTAACCTTGATTTTGGGGACAGTTTAAAGACTTTATTTTGATGATTTAAGAGGTTTTAAAGTAGTTTAGTATTGCTGTAATTTTAATTGCTTTGGTATTGATTTATTTCTAATTGTTTGGTTTAGGAGAGGACTTTGTAGAAGGCGACTTCTAGTTTTAAAGTGGCCAATCGAATTGTTTACTCAAGGTACGTACAAGTTACGAAACCTTGCTTGTAGGTGCATGTTTAAGGACGGATCGAGAACTTAGTATCATGTATAGGATTGACTGGGTTAAATTGTCTGGTTATACATTGTGAATTTCAAATGATGTGCACTAGTTTATAATGCAAGTATTATGTGTGCTTTAATTATGCAAGGTGCGCTTAAAGGCAAAGGTATGTGATTGGTGTAAAGATCAAATTATTACTCATTCATGATTATGTAAACAGGATGAGTAAAGGAGAGATTCAAGTCTTGTAAGATGAGGTTAAGGTTTTGGGGTGCCGTATGCACTCAAGGTGTTTATACACCGAGGTAGTAATGGAATAATTAATAAATGTTGTTTATCACTAATAAATCAAGAATCTAAATTGAGAATTTGCCATGTTTGATTGAATTGTTTGGGATGTTTGTATTGAAATGTGTATGAGCCATCACCAAGTCTAAACCTGTAAATCACGTAAAGTGTAAGATGGATGAGCAATAAAACTCTGGAATGGTGCACATCTGGAGTAATGACAATCAGGGGTTGGGGTACATGGGGTATTAGCCGTGTACTTTTAACGAGGCCGTCTGATCTACGAGTCTCCTCTTTCAAATATTATTTTTCTAAAACTAGGAGTTAGGTGAGATCTCATACTAACTACGGTCACGGAGTCGCACCCGTGGTCGTTGAATGTTTATTGATGTTTCCGAAAGGAGGCATGGGGTTTTTCTTTATTGATGTTCCAAATGGGACATGGGTTGGACAACCTTGTCTATTGCTAAATCCAATGAACTAATTAAATGAGTCAGTCAGTATCCATTAGTGAGGTCTTAATAAATTTAATAGCCGAGTCATGAATTGAGTCTATATTTAATGATGCTTGTGCTTGATTATTAGTAGCATGTTAGGTATTTTCTTAATTTGATTTCGCAGCTTGTATGTACTCAGCTTTGCTGAATGCGTGCTTTTGTGTGTGTCTTTCTTTGGTCATGGCCTTCGCCTTTCAATGACCCTGTGACGATCCAATTTTTACACTTATAATATTGGGGAGCAGAATAACCACAGGTTCTTACACATGCAGCATTCATCAGGGTTGTGGGATCTTGAGTAGAGAGTTGGTTGTTTGCATTTTATTTCTTTGGCAAGTTTGAATTTATTTTAATTCGATTTTATTTGATACTAATTCCTTTGGGTTTGAATTTATTTGAACACTGAATTTAATCACTTACTACTTTTATTGGGTTTTAAATAAGGGCCTTAATGGTTCCAACTTGTAATACTTATTTTGATTTAATTCCTTTGTTTTGAGGTTTATTTAAAACTGTTTTGGTTTTCCGCTGCTAATTTCTGAGATAGCCTTAACGTTTGAACACGTGGCGGTAGCACGCCAGTAATTCTCTTGAAATTGTTCAGGTTATATACAGGTTTCTCACAGGTTTTCAAGAGAGAATTATTGGGGTGTTACACGGCGACTGCCGCACAAGGTGGTCCAGGAGGGTGGGCGGGGCTGGGCAGGACGCTCGGACAGCAAGAGCAGCCACAACAGTGCCGCGCAAGGGTTGCGTGTGCTGCTGCTGCTGCCCTTGCGTCGCTACTGTTAAGCGGCCACCGTAAGGTGTACGGCCACCGTGGCTGGCTTCGGCTGGCCACATCACGGTGGCTAACGCGGATTTTAAAAAAAAAATTATTTTATTTTGGATAATAAAAAAATCAGATTTCAAAATTAAAAAGATAAGTTTTGATTTTGAAAAGATTATTATCAAAATTAAAGTTGTTAATTTTGTTAAGTTTGGATAATTATTGAGCAAAAAGATTCTATATGGATAATAATTGATTAAATAATGTGATTATCCCATAATTATTTTAGGATAATAATTGATTTAAAATATTGTGATTGGCTAGGCAATTAGGATAAATAAGATTTATCTTCCATAATTAAAATAAGATTTGATTCCATCTCATACCTAAGATAGAATATATGACATTTTATGATTGGTAATGAATAATATGTGATATTATCTAATTGCGGTAATTTCATAAAATATGAGATATTAAGATGCCATGTTTCCATTATTATGAACATTCGATGTTGTAGTTTAGGAAAGCATGATGAGTGATTTATTATATGGCACGTTGTAATGTATGATATTATTTATTGCTATATATAGACTAGTATGGCCCATAGATTCTTAATACGATCTGCGCATCGTTTCGTATTTTTGTAATCTAAATACGATCTGCGTACAGTTAAGTATTTTTGTAATTTATTTTATTTTATTTAAGTAGTATACAGAATAGAATACTATTACAGGTTGCAGTTGATCCAAAAAGCCAATGGAGTGAAGGCCCAAAGGAGCTAGATGGATGAGATCCATGAAGGTTCAAGTGGGAGTTTTAATTTAGTAGTTTTTAGGATTAACGGGCCATACTATGTCATGTTTATTTATGCATTAGTAGATTATGCATGTTAGATTTTATTTATGTTGATTGATGATGCGCTAGAGTTCACTAAATAATCACAACATAATAAATCTAGGTCCCGGAAATATTGAGTTTGCTTTCCAATTAGATACCCAACAATCCTTCGATCGTGAGTGATGGGTTGGCCTCAACAGAGTGTCACTTGTTATCTTGGGTAATTTGGGGTAGATCACGTTCTACATATTTAATTGGTTATATTCAACAAGGTTACTTAAAGCATTTAGAACCTTGAAGCAAAGGGTAATAATTAAACATGTGATGGTTAATTATTTAACCAAGAGTTACAAGAGTTGTAATCAGTAAAGAGCTTACTCACTTTGAAAATGTAATGCTTGATGGTAGGGCCTCAGTCCGGTCAATTATTACACAAATAAAGGGTCTTGGAATCATTTAATTCAATTGGGATCAATTAATATTGAATAAAATGTTTTAAAGTTACCAATTTAATTCGCTTACGGTACTTTAATTTTATTAAACATAATTATTGAACTCTGCCTCGTTTTGATTTTGTTTGTAGATGAATAGCTTTAACGACAACACTAACTTGCTAACCAAACTGAAAACAAGGGCTTAATGTCAGAAACTTCAGGGAATGGGAAGAAGAGCTAAGAAATGTTCTTAGGAGCCACAGGCTTGAGTCTCGACTCTATATTCCCATTGAGAGCAGATTCACAGTAGGTTTCACTCCTGATAGGCACTTGAAAGATGTTTCAGATGCAGAGAAAATCAGGAATCTCATATTGGCATCTATTCCAACTTGTTGGAAAGGAAGGTTCAAGGACTATGAGTTGACCAATCTGCATAATTGTCTTCGTGCCATCTGTCGAGGTGGCATTGGGGCATTAGGAAGTGGAGGCATCAATGATCAAAATGTTAGAGAGGTCGTTAACTCGATCCCTCAAATATGCTACTCCTGGACTGACAGTGTAAGGTTTGAGACTTACAAAATTCAATGTAAGATAATGGCTATGAAACTCATTCCTGGTCAGTCAGTTAAGAACCATGTGAAGGAACTGATTGATTTATTCAATCGGATGGATATCTTAGGGAGACCATTTGATTATGACTTTGCTCATGACACTATTTTGTTCTCACTCCATGATGGATTTGATCTCGTCAAGCTTATTCATGATGATGAAGGCTCGACAGTGACATTAGTCAACCTATTGATCAACCAAACAGAGGAGTACTTGAAGGAGGAAAGCCAATGCTTCTATTGCGGTAGGTAGTCTTGCCACACACCAGTGAAAACGAAAGGTAAGGAGTTACCTAATGTTTTTGTTGTAGAAATTAACCTTACTTCCTCTTCCACATGGGTATTCGATACCGGTTGTGGTGCTCACATTGTTAATCAAATGCAGGGCTTAAGAGTGAGTAGAAGGCTAGCTAAAGGGGAGATGATGCTTCGAGTAGGAAATGGAGCAATTGTTGCTGCACTTGGAAGCTATGAACTTAAGCTCCCATCTTGACTCGTTTTGATGCTTAATAACTGTTATTATGTTCCTGCGATTACTGAAAACATTATTTCAGTTCCTGTTTTAGATACTGAAGGTTTTTCATTTGAAATTAAAGACAAATGTTGTTTTATTTCAAGGGAAAATATGTTATATCCTAGCGCTGAATTGGTTAATGATTTATATGTATTAGATTATACGACCCATATCTACAACATAGATTATAAAAAGCAAAAAACAGATGGTTCAAACCCAACTTACCTATGGCATTATAGGCTATGTCATATTAACCAAACACGCATCCAGAAATTACATAAGGATGGACTCTTTATTCATTTGATTATGAATCATTTGAAAACTATGAGTCATGCTTGCTAGGTAAAATGACCAAGTCGCCCTTTTCGGGAATAGGTGAAAGAGCTAGTTATCTTTTGGGACTCATACATACAGATGTGTGTGGACCAATGAGTTCAAAAGCTAGGGGTGGATTTAGTTACTTCATTACTTTCATTGATGATTTAAGTAGATTTGGTTACATTTACTTAATGAAGCAGAAGTCGGAAGCCTTTGAAAAGTTCAAAGAATTCCATAATGAAGTACAAAATCAACTTGGGAAAACGATTAAAGCATTGCGATCTGATCATGGTGGTGAATATCTAACCCAAGAATTTGATGAACATCTGATTAATTGTGGAATACTTTCACAGTTAACACCTCCAGGAACACCACAGTTAAATGGTGTATCAGAAAGGAGGAATAGGACCTTGCTAGACATGGTTCGGTCCATGATGAGCTTTACTGATCTTCACATATTGTTCTGGGGATATGCACTGGAAGCAACTTCTAAAGTACTAAACAGAAGCCCGTCCAAAGCGGTGGAAAAGACTCCATATGAGATGTGGAATGGAAGAGCTCCAAACTTGTCTTTTCTTAAGATTTGGGGATGTGAAGCCTATGTAAAACGTTTACAAGGTGATAAACTAGGCCCTAAATCAGAAAAATGTTTCTTCGTGGGTTATCCCAAGGAAACAAGAGGGTATTACTTCTACAATCGCGAAAATAACAAAGTGTTTGTTGCTCGCGATGGTGTCTTTCTAGAAAAGGAATTTCTCTCTAGAAAGCCAAGTGGGAGTAAAGTGGTTCTCGAAGAAATTTGAGACGAGCAATAAATGGATGTGGATAACACCACATCAGAGGTAAGGGTGCATGAGTCGGCTAATTCGACAAATCATGTGCCGGAGCAAGCTAATTCGACTAGCGAGACTCTATCGTCCCACTTAAATCTAATTCTTGCGAAAATCTTCAAAGAGTTGGAGAGAATATTTCTGTTGTTGCTCCTACCCCACGTAGGTCTACCAGAATAAAAAACAAACAGTTTGTTGAGGTTCTGTTAACTGAGGATTCTGAAATCTTCTTATTGGAGAATGAGGAACCCAAAACCTACAGACAAGCTTTGGTTGCAAATGGGGTAAAACCTATTGGTTGCAAATGGGTTTACAAGATTAAAACAGACAAGGATGGAAATGCCTATATCCATAAAGCAAGACTGGTTGCAAATGAGTACAGACAGATTCATGGCATTGACTATGATGAAACCTTTTCCCCAGTAGCTATGCTTAAGTCCATTCGGATTCTTCTAGCGATTGCTGCATTTTTCAACTATGAAATCTGGCAGATGGATGTCAAAACCGCCTTCTTGAATGGATTCTTGATGGAGGAGGTGTATATGATACAACTTAAGGGTTTTGAAGATCTAGAAAATCCTAGAAAGGTATGCAAGCTTCAGAAATCCATCTATGGATTGAAGCAAGCATCGAGGAGTTGGAACCTTCATTTCGATGAGGCAATCAAACAATTTGATTTTCTCAAGAGCGAAGAGGAACCTTGTGTATACAAGAAATCCAGTGGGAGCAGCGTAGTTTTCTTAGTCCTGTATGTAGATGACATACTACTCATGGGAAATGACATACCAATGCTTGAATCAGTTAAGGAATGGTTGAAGAGTTGTTTTTCCATGAAAGACTTGGGTGAGGCTGAGTACATTTTGGGAATCAAGATCCATCTAGACAGATCTCGAAGGATGATTGGACTAAGTCAAGAGACTTATATTGATAAGGTTCTTGACAGGTTTTCGATGAAAGACTCTAAGAGAGGATTTCTCCCCATGTCTCATGGCATTACGCTCAGTAAATCTCACTGCCCTAAAACGCCGGAAGAAATGAGACGTATTGTTGATAAACCTTATGCTTTGGAAATAGGGTCAATCATGTATTCCATGATATGTACAAGGCCGGATGTTGCATATGCTCTAAGTATGTGTAGCAGATTTCAGGCAAATCCAGGTGAAGCACACTGGACAGCTGCTAAGAACATCCTTAAGTACTTGAGAAGGATAAAGGATTGTTTCTAGTATATGGCGGCGAAGATGAGTTGGTTGTCAAGGGCTATACGGATGCGAGTTTCCAAACAGACATAGATGACTTCAAATCCCAGTCAGGGTACATTTTCTGTCTGAATGGAGGAGTAGTGAGCTGGAAGAGTTCGAAGCAAAGCACTATCGCAGACTCTACGACATAATCAGAGTATTTGGCTGCCGTTGAAGCAACTAAGGAAGCAGTTTGGATTAAGAAATTCCTCACAGAGTTGGACATTTTACCAAGTGCTTAAAAAGGAATAGAGTTGTATTGTGACAACAATGGCACCATTGCTCAATCAAAGGAGCCAAGGTTACACTTCAAATCCAAACATGTTGAGAGGAAGTATTATCTCATTCGAGAAATCATTGGCATAGGAGATGTCAAGATGTGCAAAGTTCATACGGATGAGAACATTGCTGATCCACTTACTAAACCCCTTTCACAAGCTAAGCATGAGGGTCATGCTAGAGCTACTGGATTGAAGCTAATGATGTAATTTAAGTTGTATTTGTTTTTGAGAAAAACTTATTACATATGTAATACATTCATTTGCAGAATTATGTTTAATCAGAAATTTATTATTTCTCTTATTTAATAATGGTTTTAATGTTAAATAAAATGTCCAAAATAATTATGGATTGATGGGCTCATCAAGTTGATGACCTGGTGAATGAAACCCCACAGGTAAACAAAATCCATATATTATTTAAGTTCCTAGTTCGAAATCATTAAATTGGACATAAATGATTTCATAAAATGGACTAGCATGTAAGATTAATTGGATAGCGCAGTTTCATGGGCTATAGGGGCATAGTGATGATGCTCGGTCAATCACATGGATATGCATGAATGATGCATGATTGAACTATAGACCTACTTTGAAGTTCAAGTATAGAACTTCCGGATATATTAGTGGATTCCTTTGACATGAGTGGAAAATTGATTCCATTCAATGGTTGTCTTAACTGTGGTACATTCAAACGGCATGCCGTAAAAGGGGGCTATAAAGGATGTTTCCCGGTTACTTCAAGAATTGAGTGGTAGCTTTGGTTTCATAAGATTGGATTGAGTCTACCTATTTAATTAGGGATGTGTCTTGGCCCCTTGAAGAGGGAGAATTCAAAAAATGCATGGCCGTGCTCAAATGGATTACACAGTAATCATTTGTTTTGTCATTCTAACTCAGATTTCAAGAAAAGATTTGTAGATTAATATGATCTCGACATGAGATGCAATCATATTATCAAATCGACGCACATTGACTTAAGTAATTTATATATTGCGCACTTGTCTCAGACAAGTGGGAGTTTGAAGGAATTATGTCTTCTATAATTGCAATTACTAGATATATCAAGGATCACTATTATGGAGATAATTAATTCATTATATAGGGTCGTCATTGTCTGGTGCTAGATATGGAAAATGATCTTTGGGCTAGTTAAATAGTCTAAAGCCCAATAGAATGGATCCTACAAGGTCACACAACAAAGGTATTGGGTCAAACAAGTAAGAGGCCCATCAATGGGCCTTATGAGATCATGATATACCATAAAGAGTGTTGGGCTAGAGTAGTTTGATTAGGACAAGGAGTTTAGGCTTGACATGGACTCTTATTTAGAGATGTGATCTATAAATAAGATCCATGACTTAGACTGACAATAGAATTCGCAAGTCAGTTAATTCAAATTCATGCAACTAAGTCCCAAACCCTAATCCCTCTCTCTCTCTCTCTCTCTCTCTCTCACACACACACACACACACACGGCCCTCTCCTCTCTCTCCCTATCCGTACGGCCGGCCACCCCCCTTGGTGGCTCGTGGTGTTCGTGGTGGTTGATCGTGGTTAGTTCGTGTCTCACTTCTCCGTTGAAGGTTGATTAAAAGGGTTTAATCACAACTAACTAGCATTAGTGGAGGTTTGATCTGTGCCTGTGGACTAAGTAGAGGAATCACACTTGGGGTTCTTTATCTCCCGTTGTTCTTGCTCGATTGCACATGGATTCACGCTTCAAAGGTATTATTTTTTCTTTATGTTTTATGCATTGATCTTGGTGTTTAGATGTTTATGAATAAGATTCATGCAATTCCGCTTATTAGTATCTAAAGTCCTACATATACCCATTTCTCTAGAAACCCTTCTTACCTAAAATTTCCTTTTTTTAATCTTTCCTAATCCCTTTCCTAATAAAACTTAACTAAAATAAAACTTTCCTAAAATAAATCCCAACTTAATAAAATAATTAATTAAATAAAACTTTCCTTTTATAAAATATTTCCAAACTTATTTAAAATAAATAATTAAAATGCCATAAATAATTTATTTCAAATTATTTAAATACCTCACAAAATACTTATTTCAAATAAAATACGTATAAAAATACGGAGTATTACACAGTCATGGACAGGCAGCCTACTCCACACCCTAAGGAGAAGGCCGGGACCTCGATTGACTAGTCCAAAGTTCTTCTGCCCCAGACGGGCACAAGGAAAGTCATCCGACAAGTTCAACTGGATGGCAGCAAAAAATCTTTTTCTGATGCTCGACATATTATCAAGAAAAAGAGAAATCAGGCGCTCTCAGACTCGGCTTCTATGTCGAGCTTCCCAGACAGCTTCAGAACCACCTCGGCAAGGTGTTTCCAATCCTTACATAAGAAGCATATAGACGGCAAGACCGTCCACACGGGCCCTCAGATGATTGGATCAATCCCGTATGTGCCTCACATGCCATACGGGTAATATGCCCCACCTTATGATGGAAACACCGTATGTGCAATGTACAGACCACCCAATCTCACGTAACAAATAAGCTAAGTCCAAAAACTTAGTGGCTAAACGTCTATCTTAAAAAGACAAAATGAGGCCAATGGCCGGATGATATCAATTAAAAAGCGTCTACTCCAACATGAGTTAACATCCGGCGACGCCCATCCGGGTGAATTCGTCGCAAAGAGCATCTCCCATTTGGATGGTACATTACTCTATAAACATATACACACGGCAAAAATTTATTGGCCTAATTGGCCAACTCATAGCTATCTAATCTAAGTAATCTAAAGGGAACGCAACCGGGCTTATAATGAAACTGTGTGTCTAGAGGCACATGCGGTGTTCAAGCAAAGTTCTTACTTAGATTATAACTTGAAATTATTTACCTCTATAAAGTCCTCCTAATAGGGCAAAAATACGTTGAGTATATAATTAGATTACAGACACCCCAAACGGTAGGAAAAATAGTTCATTAAAACTACTTACCGCATGGACCAACAACCTACCCGCCTGCAAAATGGTCGGCTGTGTACTTGGTTTGGGGCAATCACTACTGTGATTGATTGACTTAAGAACATGTCATACTCTTTAAAGTATCAAAAGTTCCCAAGTCAATCAATCAAGGTTTGAAACCAACCACACAGCCGCCCAGGGGCAAAAAGGCCAGTCGGTTTGTTAGTTGCCGCATGCCATTAATAAGTTAAGCAAAATTTATGTATATATGAAGCAAATCAAAAAAATTGCAAAAATTAAAGCAAAATTGAACGAAACCGACTAAGTCGTGTAGGGAATATTTCAAGCATCCCACACTTAAGCCCCACTGTGATCATACACTTAAGCATGGTGGCGTCCAAAGGGAAGGAAGCTAGAGCAAAAGAGTCGCCAACAAGTTTTAGGAACTTGTGAACCATTCACAGGGTGAAGGTTACACCCCTTAACGATCCATGAGATTGCCAACTCCAATAGGTCTGGAACCAAGACTGGAAGTTTGGGGATGAAGGTACAAATCCAACCTAAAAGAGATTGAACCTGCCCTAACAATAGGCCTCTACTTTATTCTTCTCGTGTTCATGTGCGCTTTCTGACTAACATGCAATCAATAGGTTAATCCTAAACCTGTTTATCTATGTTGGTTGAATTTAATGCACAAGAAACTATTATTGGCGATCACTTGAATTATAATCAAATTAGCCTTAAACAAGATTATTAATTATCTTATTAAGCGTGATTACAAGTACAAATTCCCTTTAATCCTGCAAGAGAGGGCGTGATCAAGCAATAACAATAATAAAATGTCAAGCAACATAATAATAAAAAAAAATAATAATCATCATAATAATAATCATTATAACAATCATAATAATCATAATTATCATAATCATGTTAAAGCATAATAATAGCAAGATCCTAGGCATGATACTAACAAGATTAATAACAAACCCTAGCATGTCACTAGACAATAAAAATCAAAACTTTAGCCCTAACATGATACTAACATGCTATTAGGAAAGAAAATAGGAAGCATCCTAGAAATCATAATTGATATAAGCAAATCACCCTAAATATCATACTAAGGAAAGCATCCTAACATGATACTAGGAACCAAAATAACAATCTTAACATGATTTCTATGTCAAAATATCAATTAAACAATTAAAGCACTTACTTGGATGCCTCGTATCTCTTTCTAATAACAAAATACACACGTTAGTAACTTCAAGGAAAATAATAAATCAAACAATTAAATTAAATAATGGAAATAGAGATTTGGGACCAAACCCTCGGAAATATCAAACCTTTCATGTCTAGGGCGAAGGCAACTTCGAATTGGGCTAGGTGTGTCTAGATCTTGTGAATGCAGAAGTTTGTTTGTGAAAAGTTGGTTTAGAAATAGAGAGAGAGAGAGAGTATCAAGAAATTCTTGATGAGAGTTGGTCATTAAAAACGGAGGTTTAAGGAGGCTATTTATAACGAAAATCAGCCGGAATATGATAAAAAAGAATCAGAGTTTCAAGAAGAATAAAACACGACGATGTCGCTACACAAGCCTCTGTCGCCGCGCGACAGGCCTGTCGCCAGGCGACAGCCTGTGGTGAGGCGCTGCAGGCAGTTTTTTCACACGTTTTCATATTTTTGATAAAATTAAGTGTACGAGGGGTAAAACTGTAATTTCATTTAAAACACTTCTTTTATTCTAAATAAAACTCATAAAACTCAATTAGCAATGCTAATCACATTAGGATTCAAAAGAACCTTCTAGAAGATTCTAGAAGACTATAATCAATCCTAATTGCATTAGGAATGATAAATCATAATAGGCCCTCCTCTAGATCATTGGGCCGCATATAAAGGTCAAACCGGGCCCAGTTTAGTAATTTGGCTATAACTTCCTCATTATTCATCGGTACTGGGCTTATAATATAATATTGGAAAGCTCTTTTCGAGCCCAATCCAATTACACTATTATTTGACCCTTGTCATGGACCAAACTAAAATGGATTGGCTATTTTCATAAAATAGGTTTTCGAAAATAGAGAGAAAGAAGAGAAATAAAAACTAACCGCAACACTAGAATTTCCACACTTTCACTTCATTCGATTATAATTCGACGTGAAAAGTATTCATCACCGGTTTTGGTTTTGGGGAGACACAAATGGGTGTCTACAAGTCGATATTTATCATATTATAATCCCAACCAAATGGCCGGGAGGGTGATTGTCATCCAAAAAGAAAAGGAAATTGTTGATTCACACTCAAAATACACGACGCGCAGGCCGAAAGTGCAGACGGCCTAAAGCCAAATTGAAGAAATAAAACTAAGACTCCTAGGATTGTTGAGTTGGAGGCACCGTCTGGTCTTAGCCAGGTGGGAGGTTGGCTTCAGTTTTCTCAGACTGAACTTGGTTAGAGTCAACCGAGGCCGCCTGATTATTCTGCTCTTCCTCTTTCTCCTCCTCCTCCACTTCCTCATCGTCTGAGGCAATATTGGCCCACACCTTAAAGAGAGGCGGTGCCTCCAAGCTTAGAACCTGGGCATCATACACCGCAGTGGCGTAGTCATACCTCAGACGCAAGTATTTGAAGTCGGCGCCCGAATGGAATGGGTCCCAAGCCATCTTCATTCGTGCCTCACAGTCCCTCTCATTCTCAGCAATCAGTCGGACTTACTCTTTGGAAAGGTCATTCTTGTGATCGCTCTGCAGTTGGACGGTCTCGTTTTGAGCCGGGTGTTATCCGCCTTAGCTTGGTGTTCTCCTTGTCTGCCACCTCTAGAGATTTTAGGTCGGACTTGGCATTTTTTAGCTCAAGCTCAAGGTTACTGGCTTTGTTGTTAGCCGTCTTCACCACAGTCGTGAGCTCCGTAATCAGCTCCTCATGTTTCATCTCATGGTCTTTAGACTTAATCTCATTCAAAGTATTTCTATATTGAGTTGAGATAATGCTATGGGTCGCCCTAACACAGGCGTCCTTTACCTCTTCTTGCTTCTTTCGAAAGGGGACCTTGAGCCCGTCTACCCTCGGCATCGCCTACAAAAGTCAGAGGATAAAAGAAGGGTCAGAGGATGCACTTTCAAAATCAAATATTTAAGAAAAACTCTTAAGTTACCTCAACCAGCAGGGCTAGTGTTTAGGGTAAAAATTACCCCCAAAACGTGGACCAATCCCATAGTGACACGTGGCCCAGTCAAAGGGCAACACGTGTCCCTATAAGAAGATGACACATATGCAAGCCCTACAAAGAGCACCTAAAAAAGAGAAAAAAGGGTCTCCTTACATCAAGAGGCCCAAATCCTGAGAAAGCCGCAAAACGGCGCCCCCTAGGACACGTGTCCTCTCCTGATTACGCCGCCAATCAGAGTGCAGAATATTAGGGCAGCAACCCTAAGGGGCACAATTCCCCACCCCTATAAGTACCCCAATCATTTAGGATGGGAGGGGTAGATTGTGACATAACATTCAATAGAGCACTAAAACAGATCCAACTTCTCTCTACTTTCTCTCTCTAGCTTTTCCGATTTCTGGTTACTAACTTGACCATCGGAGGCAAAAAATTCTGGTAATGGGATATTCGTGTTTTGTAGGTGTTCGGGCATCTATTCGAAGAGCGTGACCAGTGTCCCAAGGGAAATCACAAAAATACCCGAAACAGCTAGGATGCCATCAAAGTTAACCGTCTGCAGTCCAAGCACCTGGTCCTTATCTGACCTGGTGAGAGTCCTCAACATCCGTTTGGAGTACTACCGGAGGTCAGGCCGGCTCCGGGAAGCATTTGCACCATAAGCAGTATGTGGTAAGAAAGCAGCATAGGCGGCACCAATATTGTGCGGCTGCCCGATGAATCTCCCGATGGGGTGGCTTGAGTTTTGACTCGCATATAGTCAAGCAGCCCCGGGAGTTCAAGAGAGTCATCCATACTTGGTTTTCTGGATGGGAGGTTCCTCCATCCCCAACCGCTGCAATGCCTGTTGCAGCATCGAGTGGCACACCATTCTTCGATGCCGTAGAGGCGTCGACATTTTGCTAGCCAATTCTGAGCTTTCGCTCAGAGCCTTAAATATAGCCGGACTCTTACCCCCGGTTGTAGGTCGTTTGGTGGTTGGCTGAGCAGATGAAGTTGACTGGGAAGGATTCTTCTTCCCTACCTTAGCCGGGTTTTTCCCCAGCTCATCCCTTGTCCGTTTGAACATCTTGGAGATGGAGCGGGGAATAGTTTTTCTTCCACTCTGCAAGTGAGACAAAAGGGTTATGATGGGACGGAAAACGGTAGGTCGTTGGGCTACCACCCCACCCAATCAAACAAAATTTGTAGCTTAACTAACCCCTATTTAGCGTAGTGGTAAGTCAAGGTCGAACCCAAGGGAATGGATATCAAATGCACGATGCCTAAATCAAGCTATTTCGGAGTCAAGAAGGGGTTGAGGTAGAACTTAGGCTAAACTAGGCAATGCAAAACTTATATGAAATCAATCTAAGACACTAGAGCAATGGATCCACATGCAATCATAATGGAAACGGTAATTTGGGAGGTTGAACCAACTAAGTCAAGCGATATGAAGGAAAATCATCATGTATCCAAAAGAGCATACTAAGATGGTTCACCTAGAGGTCTAACTAGCGTCAACTACGCTAAACACTACCTAGGGAACGTCACAAAGCACCTCAATCGTGAAATTGCAAGTTTACTAATCAATGGTCCGTATCATAGCAAGCTTACAATGCAATCTAGTGTGAATAACTAGGGTGATCAAGCCTAAATCAAACACACACATGCACATAATCAATCAACCAATTTAATCACATCATCAACTCAATCAATATTCCCCCAAATTAACCTCAATTCATCATCAATACATGCTTCACCACTACCCTAGCAAATAAACTACTCACAATCCATTAAGAACAACAAAATCAAAGCTAAACTAATCATCATTCCCAAATTCATCAATTGAAATCAAATTGAAACAAGCAAAATCAATCAACTATCAATTAGTCAAATCAAACAACAATACTAATGAAATCAAACTTTGAATTGCATTAAAGAGTAAAGAATCCTTACAAACTTGATAGAAATCAAATCAAATGAAGCAATCTTCAATCATCAATCATCAAACCCACACTTTCTCTCTCTAAAAATGCTAAGAGCTAATGTTTTCTTTCTCTAAAATCTAATCTAATCTAATTCTCCCCTTTAAGATCAAAAACTTCTCTCTCTATAAAAGGAATGAAATAACTAACAATCCCCAAGAGGAAGTTGGGAAAGACGTCCAAAAATAGACCCACGTTGGTGCGGGCGCTCGAAGGAGTGTACCCAGGAATGTGCGCCCGCACAAACCTGATGTGCGGCCGCACACGACAGATGTGCGGCCGCACACTCCTCGAGTGCGCCCGCACATAGCTGCAGCTTCCTCCTTTCTTCTTTGCCCTTGCTCACGAGGTGCACGCATCCTAGATGATGATGATGGAGGACAAGGTAGGCAGCAACTTCCTTGAATTTCTTGAAGAAAATGAGCCATGAGGAAGGCATAAACAAGACTTTGAAGCATGCTCCTTGAACCTCTCATTGACTTGAAACTTCTTGCACAAGCTTTAGGCATGAAAATCAACGGAAAACTATAGAAAGGAAGCCCGGGAATCCTTGGACAATCAATCACAACCTACAATCAAAGGATAAAAAGCAAGTAAAAGGGAAAAATAGCAAGTAAACAAGAAAAAGCACGAAATAGAGAAACTAACCACAAAAAGCATAAAATGAAGAAAACAAGAATAAAACTAAGGAAAACTAAAGAAAAGAGAGATAAAAAGAAATAAAAATCATCCAAAAAGGAACCAAATGAGTGCCAAAAATGTCACTCATCAAATTCCCCCAAGCTAAACTTTTGCTCGTCCTCGAGCAAAACAAAGCAAGAAAAAGAGAGGATGAAAATTTTATTGGAAACGAAAAAGAAAGACTTAAGATAAGAATGTACACTAAGACTCATTGTCGTAGGAATCACGGTTGTTTTTAGCTACAACAAGCCCTTTAAACCCCAAAGTCGCCTATGAGGACGAGTGAGGTCTCGTAAGAGTATCCTAAGAGTTTGACCCATAACTCTCCACCAAACATCAATGAGGCAAACCATAAAAGAAAAAGAAAGAAAAACAAACCTTTACGAAATGAATCAACATAAAGACTATAAAGCGAATGAATGACAATCTTTCTCAAGTAGTTAAGGTATGCACGTTTCAAGATATCCAAGGTTGATTGAAATATAGGGTATGCTAGGCATAGGAACTAGTTATCACAATTCACTTTCATCCCGAACAATCTTACCGCGTTCTTCCCACTAGTTTCAAATCTCCCTTTAGTGAGTGTCCCAATGATTCCTCGAAGGAACCGGAAAAGAAATATTTTAAGGCTACTCGACATCTTGACTATGCATCCCTTTTCCTTAGGCAATGACCCATGATGCCCTCCCTCGAATAGTGACTCAACTATCTAGGTCAAAAGGTCTTTCCCAAAGGTTGTAACGTAAGGCATAAAGGGTGAAGGTAGGCTAAAATTTAAAAATTTGGTGGTTTTCCTAATAGTGAAGCAAAGATTGCGCATATCTTTACACCAAGACTAAGTTGTCACCAAACAAAAACAACACCCCCAAGCTTACTCGAGGCTATACTCACAAAAATATATACAAAAAGCGTGAGAACGCTTCCCCCCAAGCTTAAATGGAGCATTGTCCTCAATGCTCAAAAAGGGAGAAAACTCACATCAAAATATGTTGGAATTTTTCATTTTTCATTTCATTTTTTTTTTGTTTTTTTTATATTGTAATTGCAAAGTCCTTGCCTTTGTTAACTTTGGACGGCTTTTACAACTTTTGCACTTATTTGTCCAAGCCTTTTATAATAAAGGACGGCTTTTACTCATACTCATTTGCCATTATTCACAAAGAAATCATAACACGATCTTGCTTTCATAAAAACCAAAATTCCAACTTAACCACCACAAACTTCATCTCAAAAGATCATATTGCTTCACAAAAATCAAGAAAGGTAGAAAATGAAACAAAAGGTCAAATAACTAAAGATGTGGCTTGAAAAGAAGGGATAAGGCTCAAATGGTTGCAAGAAGGCAAATGTAAACCCAAAATAAAAGAAAATAACAAAATATAGTAAAAACGAAAAATACCACCCCGAAAAATGTGCCCTTGTCCTTCCTAGATAGTTCGGTCTCGTGTTTGAGAATCATACATCAAGCTTTATTATATTAGGTATGCATAGTCAAGGATCCACGCCGCTCAATCAAAGAATGTTGAAGGCCAGAAAAACAAGTAACCTCGCAAGGTAGTGGCAAAAACTCACTAATGGTGTCCAATCAACTATGGGAAGCAACTACCAACGTGCCACAAACAAGTAGAATCCGGCTTCATGATCCCTCTAGTTCAAACCAACTACCCTAGCATACACTATCCTAGAGTCAACCAAACATAGTCTCAAACCGTGCATACCTTTACAACCTAGGAAGAAAGTCATGCAAAAGACAAGTCCAATGTACAATGATCATCTCAAAAGAAAAGAAATGAAAAACAATGCCTAAAAATCACATCAAAAAAAATAAAAAGAAAAATAAAAGAAAATAAGAGAAAAAGGTAAAATAAAAGAAAGGAAAAGAAAAGAAAATGGAGACATAGGAAAGGAAAACATAGGAGAAAATCATGCAAAGGTCTAGAAAGCATGTTAAACACATAAAAATCCCAATCGACAAACAAGTGATCGATAGACAACAAAGTCACCGATCCCAAACAAATTACGTGTTAACAAGCATCCATCCTCGAACCATTCAACTTCTCCTAAACTAATCCTATTCTAAGCAACCAAGGAAAATAGAGAGAAAAATAAGAAAGATCTCACCGGCTCCAAGCTTAGCAAAAATAAACGAAGTAAGTAGAAACCACCTCGGTGCATTCCTTAAACAAAAGCTTCTACTAAAGACCAAGTGAGAAAAAGAGAATAAAAGAATCTATATACAAAGAAAATTGTTAGTAACTTCCAAATGAAACCAGCCGAAAATTCGGCAGCATAACGACAGGAAATATATATCAGAGACAGGGAAACATCATCAGCAACAAGAATCATCGGAGCAATAGTAGAGCAGATAGATAAAGAATATAGCAAGTCATCATCAAAGAAACAGCAGATAAAACAACACAGAGACACCAGAGCAGACAGAGGACATAGAGGCGAAGAAAGAAAAATGCAAAGTAAACCACTAGCAAGGAGGAGAATCGTGCAAACCACAACCAACCTAAACCCACTCCCCCAAGCTATAGATGAGCCACCCCTCCCCCAAGCTAAACCCAACCATAGGGCAAACACAAAGCACAATTATAAAGCATGCATACGGAGGGGGGTAGCCAAAATGGCTCACTCGGCACTAAAGTAAGGGGTAGAACTAGTACTCCCCCCACCTAACGAAACAACTGCCTTCCCTTTAGCCTTACCCAACCTCCTAAGGGCATCAGCAGCAAAATAGTCAGACCAGTCATCCAAGACAGGGGGCCCGGAACGACCCCATCTCCCCTCAGTCTCAGGGGAAGGGAAAGGAGCAGGGTTTGCTGGATCATAAGTCCAGTCACATCCTCCCGGCCTCCTGTAATCGTAATCCCCTTTAGAGGTCCCACGAATAGCACTATGCGCCATATGCGGGCCCTCCCAGTAGGGATAGCAAAGACGGGGCCCCACCGCCTTGTCAAAAGGCTCCCACTGTGGGACAGGGCCCTCTTGGACCGGGAGATATGGATAATTCACATAAGGCTCAAAATCCCCTCTAGAAACATGAAAGTCATACACCCTCCTAGCATGATAATCATAACCACCCACAAAACAAGTATTCCCCATAGAAGAAGAAGACAATGCAATAGAAAGGGCATCAATCTTGGCATGCAAGCTAGATAAATCATGCAAGGGAGGGGATGAAGGAGGAAGAGGAGTAGGAGAAGAAGTTCGAGGGGTACCTCCCTTAGATGAAGAGGCCTTAGACTTTGGAAGAACATTACCCGAAGAAGGCACGGATCCCCGACGAAAAGAAACCGGAATGTCTCTCTTGGGCGGCTTCCAAGGATAGGGCGAACTCTTGTCTCTCACCATCGACCCTTCATAGGGAATGAGGCACCAATCGGTTGTTCGAGACACCTTCCAAATAAACAAATCGTCCATAATAGTGCGCTCGATGAACTTTTGATTGATTAAGGCAAATGTACCCAACAAACAAGACGGAGACTTCTCTCTAGGATCTTTAATCTCCACAAGATCTCCAATCATGGAAGCATATTTCTTGTTAAGTGATAGCACGATGAGGGTGATCATACCCCCGATTTGAATGCTTCCCGAGAGAAAGAAACCGTCACGAATATCGATGAAGCGGTCAAGCAAATGCCTTGCAAAATCAATTACATCAAAGTCCTCCAACATATCATCCCGATATCGATGAGCCAACCATAGCCAACTTAATTGCTCTTGAGAAATAGCTCCAAGAGATTCCTTGGAGAAAAATGCATAGGTTAGCATGCGGCTAAAATAGCGCATCGCTCCATGGACAATTGTGGCCGATTTGGAAGTTTGGGCACAATAAGTATCCTCAATAGAAATATCATCCCACCAATCGTTCTCATCATACCTATGGTCGTGATGGAGAGCTTCATAGGCCGGATAGATCAAAGGCTTGCCATCAATAGGCTCCGGAAAGTTGAACATCTTATTAAGGAATGAAAGGGGAATAGAATAGTCTTCATTAAATATTTGGAAGGTAAGTGTTGGACATTCATTATCGTCACCATCCTCTTGCACCTCGAGAAAAGATAGGAATTCATAGGTGAGCCTTGCATAGGTGGGAGCTTTAAGGTCAATGAATAGCTCAAGACCCAAATTTCGAGCTAACATCCGCACATCGTCGTCTATCCCAAGAAGAGTAGTGGTGTCTCGATCATAGAATCTCGTAGAATACAATTTCCGTGAAGAAAGACTCTCAAATCTATCCCAATGCTCTTGAACCGTGAACTTGATGCCATAAGTTTCTTTGATGGAAGAAGGCGGAACAATTGTCTTCCTCGAATTTGTAACCTTAGCACGTTTAGCTTGTCTTGAACCACCCATCTATAAGATAAAGCACAAAGAAAATGATTTCAATAGTAGGAATGGTGTGCCAAAAATTAATCATGTACATGGGGAAAAAAAATAAAAGGACAATATGACATGAGTTAAGCAAAAGTTCAATAGAGATGAATAATGCATAATCAAAGCATCACAATTGACACAAGTATTACCCCAATGCACAATTAACAAAAGCAACTATATACCATACTACCAACAACCACTTTCTCCATTATCACCATCAACATCAACAAAACACCCTACAACTTAAACATATGAAAATCCAACAAGGTTCATGCCAAAATTCGTAAATGCTCAAGTAATATCATCATCATAATTAGATTTCACAAAACCATCATCAACAATTCCATAATCATCATCATAAAAACAAGTGGTAGTAATGGTGGAGAGTAAGAGGGTAGTACTAGTCATGCTCAAATTCTCATGAGATATGAAAATTGAAACTTTATCACATAAAACATGCAATTATACTTTCAATTGATTGAAAATCACAAAAATTAAGCAAGAAAAACACCACTACACATAATATCTCCAACAATCATACCAACAAGTTTCAATTAAAAAGTACCCAAAATTTTCAAACTAGGAGTGAGAAAATTACCTTTAAGGATGTAGAATGAAGACTTGGGGAGCAAAGTAATGAGAATTATGGAAAATTTTATGAGGAAGAATGAAAAATATTATGAGGAGAATAGAGAGCAACTATGAGCAACCACAATATACCTGAGGAAGGAGAATGAAATAGGGGAGAGAGAGAATGAAGAATCGGGGTTAAGTGAGGAGGAAAAACACTCCCCACGTATACCCAGCAGTGTGCGGCCGCACAAGAGGGGTGTGCGCCCGCACAGGGCTCGTGTGCGGCCGCACATTGCTTTGTGCGGGCGCACAAAATCTGGGTTTTATTCCCGATTTTTCTTCCTCCCTCACCATGTGCGCACACCCCATGATGGTTATGAGGAACCATATAGGCAGTAGCTACACTTCATATTGGAGAAAGAAAAACATGAAAATCATGAAAATAAGCATAAGTATTCACCATTCTCCATACTTACCCACCTTTCCAACTTAAGAATTGGGACAAGTTTACCTCAAAATTCGCATCAAAATTGTTGGAATTAAACTCAAACCATTCTACAACATCAAACACAACAAAATTAGATCACAAAATCATCATCAAAACCAAAAGAAAAACCAAAAGAAAAAGGAAGAAAAAGTTAGAAAACACGGGTTGCCTCCCGTGAAGCGCTTAATTTAGAGTCTTAAGCTAGACATCCTCCACCTTTTTCAAGGCGGATCATAAAGAGCCATGTCATGAATGACCCCCACGAACACTCCATCATAATACCTCTTTAGTCTATGACCGTTAACCTTAAAAGTTCTTGAAAAATCCAAGGGAGAAATTTCGATAGAACCATTTGAAAACACCTCTTGAACAACAAAAGGGCCGGTCCAACGAGACATCAATTTTCCGGGAAAAAGTCTCATTTTGGAATTGAAAAGAAGCACCTTATCCCCCGGAACAAACTCTTTCTTCTCAATGAGCTTATCATGCACCTCCTTAGTTCTAGCTTTATACAAGCTAGAACAATCATAAGCATCCAACCGAAGCTCTTCTAACTCATGAAGATCTAACCAACGTTGCTCACCCGCACTAGCCAAATCAAAATTGATCTTTTTAATAGCCCAATAGGTGCGGTGCTCAAGCTCAACCGGAAGGTGACAAGATTTCCCATAAACCAAGCGATAGGGGGTGGTACCAATAGGAGTTTTGAAAGCCGTTCTATATGCCCATAGAGCATCATCAAGTTTATTTGCCCAATCTTTCCTACTCCTTGCAACCGTCTTCTCAAGAATTAACTTAATTTGACGATTAGATACCTCAACTTGCCCATTAGTTTGAAGATGATAAGGAAGACCAAATCGTTGGTTCACTCCATGCTTCTTCAACATCTTTCGGAAAGCATAGTGCACAAAATGCGAGCCATTGTCACTTATAACCGCTTTGGGGATGCCAAACCTAGGGAATATTATCTTTTTGAACAATTTCATCACCACTTTATGGTCATTAGTGGGAGAAGCAATGGCTTCCACCCACTTTGACACATAATCAACGGCAACAAGGATATATTGATTCCCATAAGAAGATGGAAAAGGACCCATAAAATCTATACCCCAAACATCAAATATCTCCAATTCAAGTATTGGTTGTTGGGGCATCTCATTCCTCCTTGAAATATTCCCGGTCCTGTGACATTGATCACAACTTTTGACATACTCCCAAGCATTCTTAAAGAGGTTAGGCCACCATAATCCACATTGAAGCACCTTAGATGCCGTTCTTGAAACACCCATATGACCACCACTAGGATCCGAGTGGCACATCTTCAAAACATTTGGTATTTCCTCATTTGGCACACATCGGCGCAACAATCCATCCACACCTCTTTTGTACAAGATTGGTTCATCCCATACATAGTGCCTTGCTTCTCTCTTAAGCTTTCTCTTTTGATTGTTGGAAAAAGAAAGAGGGAACTCCCCACAAGCAAGAAAATTCACCAAATCGGCAAACCAAGGGAGCTCCTTCATATTGATAACATACAAAGAATCATCCAACATCCGGTCTTCTATAGGAGACCCATCGTCTTGAACTTGAAAATCTTCAAGTCTAGACAAATGATCCGCAACAACATTTTCAGCACCTTTTTTATCTCGGATCTCAAGATCAAAAGATTGAAGCTCAAGGACCCAACGAATTAACCTCGGTTTGGATTCTTTTTTCCCAAAGAGATACTTCAAAGCCGCATGATCGGTGAAAACTATAGTCTTAGACCCCAACAAGTAACAACGGAATTTCTCAAAAGAATGAACAATAGCCAAGAATTCCTTTTCCGTTGTTGTGTAATTTCTTTGAGCACCATTGAGAGTCTTTGACATATAATAGATGACATGGAGCTTCTTGTCAATTCTTTGACCCAACACACCTCCTATAGCCGTATCACTTGCATCACACATGAGCTCAAATGGCAAATCCCATCTAGGGGCTTGGACAATAGGAGTAGAAGTCAAAGCTTTCTTCAATTTATTAAAAGCTTCCAAGCAAGCATCATTAAAGAAAAAATCAACATCTTTTTGGAGAAGATCATTTAAGGGCTTAGCAATAAGAGAAAAGTCTTTGATAAACCTTCTATAAAATCCGGCATGACCCAAAAATGACCTTACCCCTTTCACATTGACCGGGGGAGGCAACTTCTCTATTACCTCAATCTTAGCCTTGTCAACCTCGATGCCTTTATTGGAAATTTTATGGCCTAGGACAATCCCTTCTTCCACCATGAAGTGGCATTTTTCCCAATTAAGCACTAAGTTGACCTTTTCACATCTCTCTAGGCATCTTTCAAGATTTTTGAGGCAATCCTCAAATGAAACACCTCCCACGGAAAAATCATCCATGAAGACTTCCATTTCCTCTTCAAGCATGTCCCCAAAAATGCTCATCATACACCTTTGAAAGGTCGCCGGAGCGTTACACAATCCAAAGGGCATTCTTCTATATGCAAAGGTACCATAGGGGCATGTGAAGGTTGTCTTTTCTTGATCCTCGGGGTGAATAGGAATTTGAAAGAATCCCGAATATCCATCAAGAAAGCAGTAGAATTTGTGCCTAGTCAACCTTTCAAGCATTTGGTCAATAAAAGGGAGAGGGAAATGATCCTTTTTGGTTGATGTGTTTAGACGTCTATAGTCTATACACATCCTCCAACCGGTGACCGTTCTAGTTGGAATGAGCTCACCTTTATCATTCTCAACTACGGTCATACCCCCCTTTTTAGGAACGACATGCACGGGAGAGACCCACCTCGAGCTTGAAATGGGGAATATAATTCCCGCATCCAAAAGCTTGGTGATTTCTTTCTTGACTACTTCTCCCATTTGTGGATGTAGTTTCCTTTGTCGTTCAATAGAAGGAAGGGTGCCTTCCTCAAGTGTTATGTGGTGTGTACACAAGGCGGGGCTTATGCCTTTAAGATCATCAATTGTGTACCCCAAAGCACCTTGGCGCTTTCTCAAAACACCACATAACGCTTGAGCTTGGCTTTCACTCAAGGATGCACTAACAATAACGGGATATGTAGAATTAGGGCCTAAGAATTCATACCTAAGGTGTGATGGTAGAGGTTTTAGCTCTACCATGGGAACACCGCCACTTGCAAAGCATCTTGACTTGATATCCCCATGCAAGTTTCTTCTCCACTCCCTATATCGCCTTCATTAAGCAAATTTTCATACAATTGCTCTTCCTTGGTTGAGATACCTACCTTTTCCTTGTTCAACAAGACACACTCAAGAGGATCGTTAGATGTGAGCAAGTGCTCATGCATGGAATTCACAATATTATCAAGCACTTCAACTCTCATGCAATTTTCTAAAGAAGAGGAAGGATATTTCATTCCTTCATTCAAATCAAATTCAATTACTTCCTCTCCTATTTTAAGAGATATCTTAGCACTTTTCACATCTATCATAGCCCCCGATGTAGCAAGGAAAGGTCTACCTAAGATGATAGGTATTGTAGCATCTTCATCCATGTCCAACACTACAAAATCAACCGGAATAACAAATTTTCCAACCCTTAAAGGCACATCTTCTACCTTTCCCTTAGGAATCTTGATTGACCTATCGGCTAATTGCAAGGTAATTTTTGAAGGTAGAAGTTCTCCTAGACCTAATCTTTGATAAACCGAATATGGCATAAGGCTAACACTAGCTCCTAAATCACATAAGGCATTATCAATTTGGGTCTTGTTGATAGCACAAGGGATGGAAAAATTTCCGGGATCCTTCAACTTAGGAGGCATCTTATTCATGATGATTGCACTACAATGCTCGGTAAGGCTAATGGTCTCCACCACATCACAAATCCTTTTTCCACTCAAAATCTCCTTAAGGAACTTAGCATAATTTGGCATTTGTTCAACAACATCGGTGAAAGGAAGAGTTAAATGAAGTTGCTTAAGAATCTCTACAAATTTCCCAAATTGTTCATCCAACTTATATCTATTATATCTTTGAGGATAGGGGAGCCTTTGTTTGCAAACCTCTCTCTCTTTCTCTATCACCTTCTCTACTTGTTCCTCACCGACATTTTCGCTCAAGGGGCATTCATCACCTTCAATTTCAATGGAATTCTTACTAGTTCTCTCATTAGCAACACTCTTCTTAGGCACACCTCCTTCAAGGACCTTACCACTTCTAGTAACAATGGCATCCATAGGGTTCCTAAAATCTAAGCTAGGTGGAATCAAAGAAGAAGAGTGCGCATATTCCTTGAATATACTAGTCAATTGAGAAAGTTTTTCACTCAAATCTTTGTTATAAGCCAACATGTAATTAAACTTCTCTTCATTCAAAACCATACACATTTCCAAAGTCTTGGCTTGTTTCTCAATGACACTTTCCAAAAATTCTCTAGAAGGAAATGATTGGTCATGGGAATTATCATTTAAACTTTGAGCATTTGGAACTAAATCAATTGGGGAACCATCTTGAAAATTTGCTTGAAAATATCCCCTAGATTGATTATTCCAATTGCCCCTTGTTTCATTTTGGCTCCTTTGTTGACCATAGTTATCATAACCTTGGTTATGATCCCCATGTCTATAGCCATGACCATGACCATTACAACCATGATGGTTATAGTTACCATGAATCTCTTGGCAATCATGATTCCTATAACCTCCATTTTGGTTATAATCATCATGATTCATATGATGATTCCTATTTCCAATATTCCTTTGAACATCATTTCTAGGTTCACAAGCATGATTATTGACATAATTCATGTGTTCCATTTCACTTCCATCACATTCACTACAAGAAACATTTGGGCACATAGAAGCATTGTGATCATTCATTCCACATAATTGACATGGCCAACATTCCACAATCATGCAACAAGTTGAAAGATTGGAGTTAGAGTGAGAAGATGTACCTCTCCCCTTAATTTGGGAGGGAAGAATTGGAGCTTGGGAAGGAGGCTTCTCAAGCTTTTCCTTGAGAGACATAACTTCTTTCCCTAAATCCGCAATCAAAGTGGTCAAATCATTAATGATACTAAGTTGTTCGATCGAGTAACCCTTGCTTGTTGGTTCTCTTTCCACTTCTTGCCAATTCATATAATGACGAGCTACTTCATCAATAGCATCAACCACTTCTTCTTCCGTCTTGTTCATGATTGGGCCTCCGGCTCCGGCATCCAAATTTGCTCTCCCATGGGAACTCAACCCACCATAAAAGATATGTATGATTTGATAGGTGGGAATCCCATGGTGTGGACACTCCCTTTGATAATCCTTGAATCTTTCCCATGCTTCATAAATGCTTTCATTAGGCTTTTGCTTGAACCCTTGAATCAAAGATCTTGCCTCCGCCGTTTTCTTTTGAGGATAGAAACGGAACAAGAAAGCTTTGGTGACATCATCCCAAGTTTTCAATGAATTGGGCTTCATCTCTTTATCTAGCCATTCCAAAGATCTTCCTATGAGGGAGAAAGGGAACAACTTAAGGCGGATGAATTCTTGAGACATCCCATTAATCTTGATTGTGTTGCAATATTTTTCAAACTCCTTAAGATGGTTCAATGGGCTCTCGTTCTTCGCCCCACCATATTGTCTCCTCTCAATAAGGGTGATCATTGCCGGCTTTATTTCAAAGTCATTCTCCGGTGATATAGGTGGAGCTATGGCGCTCTCATACCTATAAGCCCCGGGCACTCCAAGCTCCTTCAAGGTAACTCTTGAACTACCTCCCATGACTTGGGATCTACACACACAAAACTCAAAGACAATATTAGTAGCACGGCTACAAGTGTAGCCTAAGTGTCAAATCTTTTTATATTTTATCAAAATGAAATAGACTCAAAAACAACATGCACTCAAGCACCATTCCCCGGCAACGGCGCCATTTTGATGGGACGGAAAACGGTAGGTCGTTGGGCTACCACCCCACCCAATCAAACAAAATTTGTAGCTTAACTAACCCCTATTTAGCGTAGTGGTAAGTCAAGGTCGAACCCAAGGGAATGGATATCAAATGCACGATGCCTAAATCAAGCTATTTCGGAGTCAAGAAGGGGTTGAGGTAGAACTTAGGCTAAACTAGGCAATGCAAAACTTATATGAAATCAATCTAAGACACTAGAGCAATGGATCCACATGCAATCATAATGAAACGGTAATTTGGGAGGTTGAACCAACTAAGTCAAGCGATATGAAGGAAAATCATCATGTATCCAAAAGAGCATACTAAGATGGTTCACCTAGAGGTCTAACTAGCGTCAACTACGCTAAACACTACCTAGGGAACGTCACAAAGCACCTCAATCGTGAAATTGCAAGTTTACTAATCAATGGTCCATATCATAGCAAGCTTACAATGCAATCTAGTGTGAATAACTAGGGTGATCAAGCCTAAATCAAACACACACATGCACATAATCAATCAACCAATTTAATCACATCATCAACTCAATCAATATTCCCCCAAATTAACCTCAATTCATCATCAATACATGCTTCACCACTACCCTAGCAAATAAACTACTCACAATCCATAAAGAACAACAAAATCAAAGCTAAACTAATCATCATTCCCAAATTCATCAATTGAAATCAAATTGAAACAAGCAAAATCAATCAACTATCAATTAGTCAAATCAAACAACAATACTAATGAAATCAAACTTTGAATTGCATTATAGAGTAAAGAATCCTTACAAACTTGATAGAAATCAAATCAAATGAAGCAATCTTCAATCATCAATCATCAAACCCACACTTTCTCTCTCTAAAAATGCTAAAAGCTAATGTTTTCTTTCTCTAAAATCTAATCTAATCTAATTCTCCCCTTTAAGATCAAAAACTTCTCTCTCTATAAAAGGAATGAAATAACTAACAATCCCCAAGAGGAAGTTGGGAAAGACGTCCAAAAATAGACCCACGTTGGTGCGGGCGCTCGAAGGAGTGTACCCAGGAATGTGCGCCCGCACAAACCTGATGTGCGGCCGCACACTCCTCGAGTGCGCCCGCACATAGCTGCAGCTTCCTCCTTTCTTCTTTGCCCTTGCTCACGAGGTGCACGCATCCTAGATGATGATGATGGAGGACAAGGTAGGCAGCAACTTCCTTGAATTTCTTGAAGAAAATGAGCCATGAGGAAGGCATAAATAAGACTTTGAAGCATGCTCCTTGAACCTCTCATTGACTTGAAACTTCTTGCACAAGCTTTAGGCATGAAAATCAACGGAAAACTATAGAAAGGAAGCCCGGGAATCCTTGGACAATCAATCACAACCTACAATCAAAGGATAAAAAGCAAGTAAAAGGGAAAAATAGCAAGTAAACAAGAAAAAGCATGAAATAGAGAAACTAACCACAAAAAGCATAAAATGAAGAAAACAAGAATAAAACTAAGGAAAACTAAAGAAAAGAGAGATAAAAAGAAATAAAAATCATCCAAAAAGGAACCAAATGAGTGCCAAAAATGTCACTCATCAGGTTACAACCGGCAATGGTTAGATAAACTTAAAACAAGTGCCAAAGGGAAAGCAGGTCTTGCCCCTTCATTTTTAGCATCCAGAGCTGCCTTTTTCCTTTCTAACTGCTCTCTTCTAAGTTGAGCAGCATGCTTGGTAGGCGTCTTCGCAAGGTCTACCATTTTCAAAGCGTCTTGTGCAAAAGGAAGTCGGTTGGTTAGATGCATGATAAAAGAATACAAAGACAAATGTTAAGACTACGTCTGCTGAGAATAGCAACATACGTCTCTCAAACATGGTACTCAGACCACAGGCGAAGAGAAACGCCTCATCCTTCAAAAAGTTCAGATGGGGTACCCTATTCTTGGGCACTATTATTTGTGTTCCATCGTCTAAGGGAGTGGTGGTCGTTTTGAAAAACTCCGGCTCCATTATTTGCGCCCAAGCCTTCTCTGGAATACGAGGGAGGGCGCAATTATTTCCTAACAAAGTCGGGTCTCTATTATACCGATGAAGGAACCAGTTGTGAGCTAAAGTTAGAGAGGAGATCAAGTAAAACTTCTCCTTCCAGCTGGTCCACTTAGACGACTTATCCAGCGTCGTCATATACTCCGGGTGGGTGGTCAAGGTGTACCACGCCCCCTATCCGCCTAGAACCTAGCTCATATAGTACATATGAGAAAAAGCCTCAAAACGTGGCTCTAAGTTCAGAAACTCGCAGGCGGCTATGTAACTTAATATGTTCACCCACGAATTGGGGGTGAGTTGCCATACGCCTAACTCATACCCCATCAGTATTCTTCTAATCCCTTTGTGGAGAGGAAAGCGGAACCCGACTTTGATCGCCGCCTCATAGCAGCCGAAGTAGTTGTCGGCGTGCTCAATATCGTCCTCCCATGCCACAATCGCCTCCACAGGCGGAACCCTAATTTCCCAATTAGGCCCAATGGGATACTTGTCCTTGAAGGCTACAAAGCTGGACTTCAGGGTAATTACATCCCTGGAGGTCATGTGCCCTCAGTGGGGTTGGAGATAGACGAGCCCTTAACTATCTGTTGAGCCTCATAGTCAGCATCAGCCTGTCCGGAGTCTGAAGCTTCGGACCATGATCGTTGGGCGGCTTCATCGCCGTCCTCTAGATCCGATTCATTCTGAGTAGGGGTAGAGACGGACCCTTTACCGTCTGACTCCTCTAATATCCCATCACTGGGAGTGGCGGGGGCACCCGAAGGGGAACCTGTTCGCTCATCTGATCCCTCATACTCCCCATCCGGAGTGATTTCATCGGCGGGCACTTCCAAAGTGCGCCTTCTTTTTAGATTGGTAGCCGTCTGTTTCACTCACGCCATTGTGTCCTGTATAGAAACAGAGATGGTCGGATTTGGGGATGAGAAAAGCAGGTCCATACATTCAGAGACGACACCCCTAGTTCTAGAATCAACCGTACCAGGAGACCGGCTGATTGTCCTAGACTGTCCCGTGTATGTTGATGGTGAATCCATTTATTGAAAAACTATATACACAAACGAAAAATTTTGAAAAAGTTGAGAAGAAGAGAGACGGTTACCTCAAATGAAGTAAAAAAGTTTCAAGTGCTGACCGGCTACGTCAACAAAAGTGCAGGTGGAATATTTCATGAAATCTTCTACAGGCGGTGATCAGAGTCTCTCTCTTTAGAAATCCTCTCTTTTTCTCTCTCTAAAATTGTGGAAATGTCAAAGATTAGAGAGGGTGAAGCGGGGTAAAAGGTTATTTATAGAGGGGTAAAACGGGGGCATCCCCGTAATTTCCCAGAAGGTGAAACGGTAATAACCGTTCACCAACCCCAGAGTGACGCGTGTCATAGGCGCCAAGTGGCACACCACGTCACCCTTGTGAGGGGCAAATGTTTTGGGTAAGCTACATGGCCCAATAAGAAAGGGACACGTGTCAACCCAAGATAGGTCCAACGTGGGTCACTCACGTCCTGACACGTGGCATCCCTAATTAGCAAGGGAAATGGCGGCCTTCAGGGCTCAATTCCCGAGAAAGCCGCAAAACGGAGCAACCCATTAGGACAGAATGACCTAAAGGGTGCATATTCCAATGACCCTATAAATAAAGAGATTTCCCCCATTTTTGGGGCACGTTCATTTATTATAATATACCCGAATTCTCTTACATCAGATAAAACACCTGATCTCAAAACCCGAGAAGATCTCACTTTTATCTTTTTCGCACCTTTTCATATTCTCCGTACACGTACTTACTTGATCGTTAGAGGCGGAACTCCAACCATCCGGAGTCTCCGTTGTTTTGCAGGTATAGACAGGGGTTTCCAAACTTAGTGACGTAACTCTCCCGAGGGACCAGAAAAACCCCAAAACAGATATAATAGTCAAAATAAAATTATAATCCCTATAATTATAACCAAATATAGTACCAGCTGTGTTTTATAATACTAAGGTGTTTTACGCGCACTTCGCGCGCGTTGCTAGTTGGAATTTTAGCGTGTAATTGTTGTCTTGAGGTGCGGCAATGTGGGGGTTTTTATTTTCTTTTTTTCAAATACGTAATGAGTTTGAAAAGAAATTTATGTTCGAGTGTTTGTTACATATGTGTCTAAAGTAGTATTGAGCATGGTTATTGTTTTAAAAAATTGATAATAATGTTTTTGGTAAGGGAAAAAAATGTATTGCATTCTATTGATTTTCCCGATTATCATGCCCCTCTCTTAAGCTAATTGCCTAATTATCTAAATTGATTTCTTAAGTGGTCTCTTGATTTTCTTATGTGATCTTTCTTTTCTTAAGTGATATTTCTTTTTTAGTATTCTTTCTTCTTTATTGAAAACTTTCTTAAGTGGTATCACTCTCAATGTCGCTCTAGCATTTAGTAACTCTTTTTCCTAAACTAATTTCTTTTTAAAGTGGTCTTTCTTGAGTCGTCTATCCTTTTGTTATTTTAAAAGTGGTCTATCTCAATAATCTTTTGTAAATGGCTTCTGTCTCTCAAGTCTATTAATAGGTCGCTTCCTAAGCTATAATTGCCTGATTTTCTTAAGTGGTTTTTCCTTAGTGGTCTCTCTCTCTCTCTCTCTCTCTCTCTCTCTCTCTCTCTCTCTCTCTCGCTCTCCTCTCTCTCTCTCTCTATCTATCTATCTCTATCTATCTATCAATCCTTTTAGAAAGCCTTTTCCTAAGCTCATTGTGTTTTCCTAAGCTAATTGCCATAATTTTTAAGTGATCTTTCTTAAGTGACCCATCTCTCGCTCTTTCACTTCTAAGCTAATTGCCTTGATTTTTGTATGTGATCTTTCGTAATCATCCCTTCAAAACCAATTGACCCTATCTGCATAAATGATTTTTCTGAAGTGGTTGCCTTATTTATTTATTTTTTTTTCCTCTCTTAAATTAAGATAATTGTCTTGATTTTCTTAAGTGATCTTTTTTGTGTGGTCTCTTTTTCTCTCAAATTTTATGAAGCCTTTTTCCTAATCTAATTTCGTTTTCATAAGCTAATCCGTCCTAAATTTCTTAGGTGGTGGATCTTTCTTAAGTAGTCTCTCTCACTAATGGTTTCTTTCTTTCCATCCCTTAAGCTAATTGCCCTGATTTCTAAGTTATCTTTCTTTTCTTTATTGATCTTTCTTTTTGAGTGATTTTTCTTCTTAAGTGATATTTCTTAAGGGGATCTCTTTCTTTTTAGCATTTTAGTAACTCTTTTTCCTAAGCTAATTTTTCTTATTTTCATACGTAATCTTTCAAGTGGTTTCCCTATTTTTGTTAAGTGATCTTTCTAAAGTGGTCTCTCTCAAATGATTTTTCTTAAACGCTCTCTCTCTCTCTCTCTCTCTCACTCTCTCTCTCTCTCTCACACACACACACACACTCTCTCTCTCTCTCTCTCTCTCACACACACACACACTCTCTCTCTCTCTCAAGTGATCTTTCGTAATTAATATCCCTCATCTCTAGAAGGTCGTTTCCTAAGCTAGTTGCCCTGATTTTAATTTCTTAAGTGGTTTTTCTTTAGTGGTCTCTCTCTCTCTCTCTCTCTCTCTCTCTCTCTGTCTTCTAAGCTAATTGCCTCAAATTTTTGTATGTGATCTTTCTTAATTGGTCTCTCACCTCTCCAAAGCCACTTGACCTTATTTTTATAAATGAATTTTCTTAAGTGGCTTCTTTCTCTTTTTATCTCTTAAGATAATTGCCTTGATTTTCTTAAGTGATCTTTTGTGTGGTCTCTTTTTCTCTCACATTTAAATAAGCCTTTTTCCTAAGATAATTACGTTTTCATAAGCTAATCGTCCTAATTTTCTTAGGTGATAGATCTTTCTTAAGTTGTCTCTCTCACTCATGGTTTCTTTCTCTCCCTCTCCTAAGCAAATGCCCTAAGTTTTTTTTTTAAGTGATCTTTCTTAAGTTGTCTCTTCTTGGAGTATTGCGTGTATTTCTTGCTTTGAGGTGTGGCAATATGGGGGGTTTTCTTTTTTGTTTTTTAAGGAGGTTATGAATTCGAAAAGAAATTTTCCATAGGTATTTTTAAAAAAATGATAATGATGTTTTAGTAAGGTGAAAAAATAAAGTGTGTTCTATTAACAAAGTGTAATAATTGGTCAATATAATTATGCTACTTTGGTGCTAACTATAGGTGTAATTGTTGTCTTGAGGTGTGGCAATGTGGGGGTTTTTCTTTCTTTTTCAAGGAGGTAATGAGTTTGAAAAGAAATTCATGTTCGGGTGCTTGTTACATATGCTATTTTTTAAAAACAATTTATCGATAATGATGTTTTTGGAAAGGAAAAAAAAAAAGGTGTATTCTATTAAGAAACTATATTTAAAAAAAAAAAAAAAAAAAAAAAAAGTGTAAAATTTGATCACTTTAGTTACGTTATTCTTGTGCTTACAATAGATAGTTAGAGATGCTTTTCAATTTGCATATAAGCCCATATGCATAAGTCCGATTGAAGTCCAAATGCAGTAAAAAGTTAGGCCTTTTAAATTTTCTAATAAACTTGTAGTCCCGACCCATTTGCTAAACAATATATGCACATCTTTTTGCGAACCCAAATATTAGCCCAAAATGGTGTTTTTAAGTCTTTGTATTAATATTATGTATATAAATCCATTGCCTCTGTATAAGTGTAAAAAATGCAAGAATAATTGACATTATTTAAAGTGATTTCTTAAGTGGTCTCTTGTTTTTCTTATGTAATCTTTCTTTTCTTAAGTGATCTTTCTTCGTTGTTGAGTGATCCTTCTCTTTTCAAAAACTTTCTTAAGTGGTACCCCTCTCTCTCTCTCTCTCTCTCTCTCTCTCTCTCTCTCTCTCTCTAGCATTTAGTAATTCTTTTTCCTAAGCTAATTTCTTTTTTAAGTGATCTTTCTTATGTTGCCTATCCTTTTTTATGTTAAGTGACCTTTCTTAACTTCTTAAGTGGTCTATCTCAAATTATTTTTCTTAAATGGTCTCTCTCTCTCTCTCTCTCTCTCTCTCTCTCTCTCAAGTAATCTTTCATAATTGATCTCACTCTCTCTAGTAGGTCACTTCCTGAGCTAATTGCCCTGATTTTTATGTCTTAAGTGGTTTTTCCTTAGTGCTCTCTCTCTCTCTCTCTCTCTCTCTCTCTCTCTCTAATTTAGTAACCCTTTTTCTAAGCTAATTGTGTTTTCCTAAGTTAATTGCCTTAACTTTCTTAAGTGATCTTTCTTAAGTGGCCTCTCTCTCTCTGTCTCTCTCTCTCTCGTTTTCTCTCTCTCTCTCTCTCTCTCACTAATGGTTTCTTTCTTTCCATCCCTTAAGCTAATTGCCCTGATTTCTAAGTTATCTTTCTTTTCTTTATTGATCTTTCTTTTTGAGTGATTTTTCTTCTTAAGTGATATTTCTTAAGGGGATCTCTTTCTTTTTAGCATTTTAGTAACTCTTTTTCCTAAGCTAATTTTTCTTATTTTCATACGTAATCTTTCAAGTGGTTTCCCTATTTTTGTTAAGTGATCTTTCTAAAGTGGTCTCTCTCAAATGGTTTTTCTTAAACGCTCTCTCTCTCTCTCACTCTCTCTCTCTCTCTCTCACACACACACACTCTCTCTCTCTCTCTCTCTCTCTCTCTCTCTCTCTCTCTCACACACACACACACTCTCTCTCTCTCTCTCAAGTGATCTTTCGTAATTAATATCCCTCATCTCTAGAAGGTCGTTTCCTAAGCTAGTTGCCCTGATTTTAATTTCTTAAGTGGTTTTTCTTTAGTGGTCTCTCTCTCTCTCTCTCTCTCTCTCTGTCTTCTAAGCTAATTGCCTCAAATTTTTGTATGTGATCTTTCTTAATTGGTCTCTCACCTCTCCAAAGCCACTTGACCTTATTTTTATAAATGAATTTTCTTAAGTGGCTTCTTTCTCTTTTTATCTCTTAAGATAATTGCCTTGATTTTCTTAAGTGATCTTTTGTGTGGTCTCTTTTTCTCTCGCATTTAAATAAGCCTTTTTCCTAAGATAATTACGTTTTCATAAGCTAATCGTCCTAACTTTCTTAGCTGATAGATCTTTCTTAAGTTGTCTCTCTCACTCATGGTTTCTTTCTCTCCCTCTCCTAAGCAAATGCCCTAAGTTTTTTTTTTAAGTGATCTTTCTTAAGTTGTCTCTTCTTGGAGTATTGCGTGTATTTCTTGCTTTGAGGTGTGGCAATATGGGGGGTTTTCTTTTTTGTTTTTTAAGGAGGTTATGAATTCGAAAAGAAATTTTCCATAGGTATTTTTAAAAAAATGATAATGATGTTTTAGTAAGGTGAAAAAATAAAGTGTGTTCTATTAACAAAGTGTAATAATTGGTCAATATAATTATGCTACTTTGGTGCTAACTATAGGTGTAATTGTTGTCTTGAGGTGTGGCAATGTGGGGGTTTTTCTTTCTTTTTCAAGGAGGTAATGAGTTTGAAAAGAAATTCATGTTCGGGTGCTTGTTACATATGCTATTTTTTAAAAACAATTTATCGATAATGATGTTTTTGGAAAGGAAAAAAAAAAAAGGTGTATTCTATTAAGAAACTATATTTAAAAAAAAAAAAAAAAAAAAAAAAAAGTGTAAAATTTGATCACTTTAGTTACGTTATTCTTGTGCTTACAATAGATAGTTAGAGATGCTTTTCAATTTGCATATAAGCCCATATGCATAAGTCCGATTGAAGTCCAAATGCAGTAAAAAGTTAGGCCTTTTAAATTTTCTAATAAACTTGTAGTCCCGACCCATTTGCTAAACAATATATGCACATCTTTTTGCGAACCCAAATATTAGCCCAAAATGGTGTTTTTAAGTCTTTGTATTAATATTATGTATATAAATCCATTGCCTCTGTATAAGTGTAAAAAATGCAAGAATAATTGACATTATTTAAAGTGATTTCTTAAGTGGTCTCTTGTTTTTCTTATGTAATCTTTCTTTTCTTAAGTGATCTTTCTTCGTTGTTGAGTGATCCTTCTCTTTTCAAAAACTTTCTTAAGTGGTACCCCTCTCTCTCTCTCTCTCTCTCTCTCTCTCTCTCTAGCATTTAGTAATTCTTTTTCCTAAGCTAATTTCTTTTTTAAGTGATCTTTCTTATGTTGCCTATCCTTTTTTATGTTAAGTGACCTTTCTTAACTTCTTAAGTGGTCTATCTCAAATTATTTTTCTTAAATGGTCTCTCTCTCTCTCTCTCTCTCTCTCAAGTAATCTTTCATAATTGATCTCACTCTCTCTAGTAGGTCACTTCCTGAGCTAATTGCCTCGATTTTGTATGTGATCTTACTTGATTGGTCTCTGACCTCTCCAAAGCCAATTGACCCTATTTTCATAAATGATTTTTCTTAAGTGGTTGCTTTTTTTCTCTCTTAAATTAAGATAATTGTCTTGATTTTTTTAAGTGATCTATTTTTTGTGTGGTCTCTTTTTCTCTCGCATTTTATGAAGCCTTTTCCCTAAGCTAATTTCGTTTTTATAAGCTAATTCCCCTAAATTTCTTAGGTGATGGATCTTTCTTAAGTGGTCTCTCTCACTAACGGTTTTTCTTTCTTTCCATCTCCTAAGCTAATTGCCCTATGTTTCTCTCCTAAATTAATTGCCCTAATTTCTAAGTTATCTTTCTTTTCTTTAGTGATCTTTCTTCTTGAGTGATTTTTCTTTTTAAGTGATATTTCTTAAGTGGTCTCTCTTTCATTTTAAGCATATTAGTAACTATTTTTCCTAAGCTAATTTTTCTTATTTTCATAAGTAAACTTTCAAGTGGTTTTTCCTCTTTTTGTTAAGTGGTATTTCTAAAGTGGTCTCTCTCAAACAATTTTTCTTAAATGGTTTATCTCTCTCTCTTTCTCTTAAGTGATCTTTCGTAATTGATATTTCTCTCTAGTAGGTCACTTCCTAAGCTAATTGCCCTGATTTTTATGTCTTAGGTGGTTTTTCCTTAATGGTCTCTCTCTCTCTCTCTCTCTCTCTCTCTCTCTCTGTGTGTGTGTCTCTCTTTCTCTCCCCCTCTCTCTAATTTTAGTAATCCGTTTTCTAAGCTAATTATGTTTTCCTAAGCTAATTGCCTCAATTTTCTTAAGTGACTCTCTCTCTCTCTCTCTCTCTCTGGTTCCTTAAATATTGCAAATGCATAACATGTGTATCATTTGAGGTGACATTAATAGCAATGTAATAACTACATACATCGTAACTCATATTAACCAACAATTAAAAAATATTCAACATATTTGAGGTAACATTAATAAGATGGTGTAATAATTGTTGTTGTTTAATAGTTCGTATTAAGAAATTTACTTTGAAAATTGATCAAACAAAATGAAGAATATAAAAAATTATATCTACTATTATACACTTCGTATGAGAAATCGACCTTTGAAACTTGAACCCTCCAAATAGGTATGAAATAGAGTAGTTTGAATTTGGTTGCTAAAACCTAAATTATAGTCCTAAAATAATTAATTTCACACCAAACAAATCCATCGGCTTTAAATCTTGTTTTTACTACATCACCTTAATAGAGGCGATGTATACAAATACATACAAATTATAATATTAGTATCATAATAGGTTACTCAATATATAAAAAGCTAATATATATATATATATATATATATATATATATATATATATATATAATATATATATATATATATATATATATATAATTTCATGAATCATTGATTCGTCTAACTAAAATATGTTGAAATCACATCAATCGAACTCTCTCTTCATCAATCTAGCACCTTAACTTAATTGAAAATTGTCAAATCTATTTCTTTGGTGAATCCTCACACCAACCTCTAATTTGCAAATGAATCTAAAATATGTTGAAAGCATACCTCTATGGCTCTATGTATCTCATTTCTCGTTTCAATCGTCTCCTACTTTATCTCATTTCTCTATCCTCGCTCTATCTATCTTTCTATCCTTTCTCTATCTCATCTATCTCTATCTTTCTATCATTTCTCTATTCATTTCTCTATTCCGATCCTATCCTTTCTCTATCTTATTTCTCTTCTATATCCCTCTTTTTTCCTAATTTTATTTTCTATCCTCCTATGAAGACTTGTGTTGATCATCATACCCATACTTGACACATAATACACACCCATATATGTATGGGTTCGAAGTACTTTAATATGTATATGCTTTTAAATATATTTAAATTAGACCCTTTGAAAATCCAAATTCCGAACCTGACACACAATACCCCACATTTTTTACGTAGTCCCATCTTCTAATGAAATAATTGTTTATAAAATATATAATGAATGGTTATTTTAAAAAATGCTCATACTTGTTGCTGCAAGCTTAATGGTAGGAGCAGTGCTTTGTAAGTTGAATTCAGAGGTCGTGGGTTCAAATATACAACTTTCATTATCAACCCTTATTAATGTTCTTCAATGGCGATGAAACTTGAACACAAGGCATAATACCCCTTATTTATACACATTTTACAAAGAATTAAATGTTTTAAAAATAATTTTCAAGAGTTATTGTCCAGTGTTTTTAAAATGAAACAATCCTTTCACATCTAAAGTTTCTTTTTGTTTACTACAGTTAACAAATCATAGTTAAGGCTCTTCCTTATATCCAATTATAGGATTAATCAATTATAAGATTACTCTATTAAATTGAAGTTCAATTCACCTAAAAAATACATTCACTTTTTTTACGGAAATAAAAATTTCATTTTGATATTTGATTAGATTAATTAATCATGAAAAAAGTCCTACAACACATTGACATGCTACATTACAATACATCACAAGAGCCAAAAAGCAAAAACAATGATAAAGCCATGAAACAACAAATATGAGAAGCAATATAGCCAGGAGCCCAGGAGTATATATTTCAATGAGGGCACAAACTCATTTCACCTCAAGTCATTAGCCTAGTATCCAGCCACAATTATAGACTGATACATAATACACTATTCATTCACATACCCATATATTAATCTATCACCTCAAAACCAAATCTCTTTTTCAGGCAGCCAGGGGATCGCGCCACAAGAACTTCTCAGCTGTAGAAAGGAAACTCAACCGCATCAAAACCCTCACCTTCACCATTACCATAAACAAAAGTAGCCTCTTCATATTTCAAAGTTTTGAGGGTCTTCAATCCAGCACCATAAGTGCACCACTATTATTTCAGCTTAGCAAACACTCTTGGAGCAACTTGCATTTCCACAAAATAGGTTTCAAATGAAGATGAAAGCTACTGGCTTGATATGTTTTAACCATTACCTATCATAAACACTCAAGAATGCTCCACAAATATCACAGACACGTAGCTTCTGATCAGTCTGCCAAAGCACAAAACAAAGGATCAGGACATTGCATAGTTAATACGAAGTACAATTTTTTATATAAATAATAATAAAATATTTTAAAAAAAAAAAAAAAAAAAAAAGTAATGCAAACATTATAATGGTAAAATTGAAATGGCATAGACCACAGTACCAAAGAAAAGGAATTCATATACCATACATCATAATGATTAGAAAAATGGATTATAGTGATCACGTTGTTTAACATTACGTAGTATTTGATTTATTTCAAATAACTTGGGATGAGAAAGAAAACAAGGACCAGCAATCTGACAGCGCTCTATAAGAAAACATATACGAATCCCAAATCAAACATTGACAATATAATCGAGGTGGCAAAAACTTGGGTGACAACAGGTGTAGTATAAAGACTAATTTCATGCCTTGAAGCATCTCCTATTCTTTCTGTCTATTTTATGTAAAGTTAAATAATTCTCAAGCACTCCAATAAAACACAAGTTCTAAAGTCTCTACAATAACTCACCCAGGCAAGCAAATTAAAGGATAGGTAGAGCAAAAACAAAAACTACATAGTTTTTTTTTTTTTTTTTTTTGTGTGTAGAAAAAGGGTACTAAAGAAAAGGACTCACAATGCGAACATCAGCGGCAGTATACTTTGCTGGATCTGCTGAGGGGTCCCGGCTTGGCGCAAGCTGGAGCAACATGACACAGGGTTCAGAAGAGAACAAAAGTTGACGAGAATGGAAGTATGACATTCAAAAGTAAAGCTGAGTGAAAAGAAAATAAAGTACCCTCTTTAATGCTTCAGCTTCCTCTAGTGCTTTCTGTGCTTCATCAACCATCCCTTGTTAACCTGAATAATATACAGAGATTTCAGAACTTCAGAGTATCAAGGGAGACCACACCAACACGATAACAAAAAAAATGCCATAAGCAGCCACAGACAATCTTACCTATATCCTCTGCTTTCTTCAGTTTCTCGTTTATCAATTCTTGAGTACGAGCATCAGGACTAAGCATAGGTAAAGGAGCCAATGGAGGAGGATTGGGAAGTGGCTGTGGTAGACGACGAAACAACAAACCTGTTTATCAGCTCTTGTTGTCCTTAAATCTTCAACTTCTTCCAAAGCTCGAATTTTAAGATCTGTTTTGCCTTCAAGATATGAAAATGCAATAATCCAGGACAGGCATTAGTTAAATACTTGAAATAAATTGCAATAGGCCACGCCTATGAAATTCATACACCATAGATGAACTATATATATACTGTGTCTAACTTTAAAACCCAAAATTAGCCATAAGCTCGCAACCCATCTCTAGCTTAAGTCTAAAATGCAAGCATTGGAGCATACATATAAAATAAAACAAGTAAAATTACAGAAAATGTCTATCTAAGATGACCTAGGAAGTTCAACACTAAAAAGAGTAACCATGCTTCCTGAACAAAATAACAACTTACCTGACTGGTCAGCTTCTTTCAACTTCTCTTTGATATGCTTGGACAACTCTATGATCTCTTTTGTCTACAGCAAGTGACCAACATAAATTTTAAAATAATAAGCATACCAATGGGGAAAAGGTTAATCTTAAAATAAAGGCTTCATCGTTACCTGGGTAACATCAGACACGAAAATTGCAATAGCAGCTTTAGCATCCTCATCATATCACTCATGTAATCTTGCAGATCTTTACTAATTATAATTCAGGAGAAGTAAGGTGATGATATGGGTCATAGACAGCCACACAAATCTGCAGATTTCTCTCCCTCACCTTATACCCAAAACTCCTAATATCCTCAACTAACTCAGCATTCAACAAAACCGGACCTTTTCTATATAGATTATTAGCCAAAACACCGTGAATTCGTTGATTCTTTTGGAATAATGGATTAATATTCAAAACCCATATATAAAACCTAATTGAAATTAATGGGTTTTCAGAATTATGCAAAATACTAACCACAGTTTGTGGGGTTAAAACCACCCTCCCAGCCTTTAATTCATGGTTTAGCAAAATTCAACAATCACCCATCCAAATTAATTCGTTTTAATCAAGCCAATAAATAAATGGAGATATGGTACCTGTTTGAGATGTCAAGAGCTTCCATAACCAGGGTGCAATTACAATTGGAAGAATGACTCGTTATTTTCTCTGTCTAACTTCAAAATCAACAATTCAAAGATATCAAATTAACTTCAAACCCAAAACCAAAGAAAAATCAATTCAAACAATTTGAGGAATCCCACAATAAGGCTTAAAATTAAAAATTAAAAAACACATGAAAAAAAAACAAATAATATCACACACAGTCGACCTCGCGATGTGCATATCGATGAAATCAACAGTCTGAAATCTGAGTGAAGAGGCGTCTTCTGCGATTGAATTTAGATTAAGTTGGATTAGGTTTAGAGGCCAAAACCCTAGATTTGGAAGTTGAATATCAAAAGACATACCTTTGTTCTGAACTCATAAGCTACATTGAGCTATAATCCAACAAAGTGATTATACAAGTATGTAATTTTGCTCATCAATTCAAGCAGCAACATTTCAAATTAAGAAATCAAAAAATACCAAATTAACAACAACAATCACTAATTTCTATCCTAAACCATTAAATTACATAACAAGACATTCAAATTTCCACCACCATTTCCCAATTCATAAATTTCATAAACCCAAACAAAAATGCACCATCTTTCAAAAATCCAAGAAAACCCCATTTCAAAAACGAAAAATATAAATCAAAATTAGGGTTTAAAGAAAGACTACTTACGAGAAGGAAAATAATCAGGAGCTCTTGAAAACCACGACTCGGAAAATCTCGACTCATCTTCAGACTCAGGACGAGTGAAATCAAAGAACCGAATCGCATCAAACTCGTAATCAAAATCAATCTCAAAAACATCATAAACATGAACTATCTCCTCCTCCATTTCTATTTCTTCATCCATTTTTCTGGGTTTTTGCGCACAAATTTAGAGAGAGAAACACTGAGAAGAGAAAGAAGAGAGAGAAAATTGCGAGAAAAAAGGGTAGTAGAGTCCAAAATTTAATTTTTGGAATTTTGTGAAGCTACTATCAATTCATATAAAGAAATCATCAAGAAATTAGGTGTTATCTTCCCAAAAATTTCATAATTGTAACTAAAATCCTTACTAAAAGATCATCAAGAAATTGTAATTAAAGATCTTAGTACTTTCGACAAGCTCTAGAATTACAAGAAAATCTTACCTCAAAAGTTGTTTCAATGGAGGATAGAAAGCCCGAAACAGCAATTAAAAGCAAAGCCCCATGGAGAATCATGCCTTGCTGAGCAATTCCGTTCTTCGTCAAGAGGAGAGAGAATTAGGTGAGCATGGAAGAAGACAGAATTGAGGTAAGAGGAGAGAAAGGAACACGTGTCACTGCAAGGGAAAAGAGGACCACCCATGTGCACATGCAAATAAAATGAAGGGCAACATAGGGAGTTCACTGTAGATAAGGAAACCAAAGGCAAAATTCAGGGGTCAAATCGGCAGGACACTGTTCATAAGCATTCAAGGGACTTGGGCACTTCCTATTTGTGATCCCCGGCTTTTATAGGTTATACTAGGGCGGTCTGCACGCGCGTTGCTAGTTTGAATTTTAGTGTGTCATTCTTGCTTTGAAATGTGGCAATGTGAGGGTCTTTCTTTTTTTTTATTTCAAGTAGGTAATGAATTTGAAAAGAAATGTATATTGGGTAACTTTAACAAAAACTAATAATAATGTTTTTGGTAACGTAAAAAATTAAAGTGTATTCTATTAAAAATGATAACAAACACTCAGTACAACTTAACTAATTAACAGAAGACTATTGACAGTTGGAAACACAAGTATGTAACTGCTAATACATAAATAATAGCAACATAAGACTCTTAATACTTAGAAAACATAAATAGGTAACTACTAATACTTAGAGCACAAGTGGCTAGCTGTAAATTAAGAGCTTCTTTAAAAAGAAGCACCTATGAAGGGCTCGAATGGTTACAAAATACTGTCCTATCGCACCAAATGATTTACAAAATATCTAGAAGCTCATACCATTATATTAGATTATTGGTGTCCTTTTTCCCACTTATAAACGCAACACACGTGCCCATCAATGGTAATTTTCTCAACAAATGAAGGCCTAAGATCAATTCCTATTTCACTCCTTGACATAATAAATAAATGATTTATAAGCCCTTCATACAGAAAGAGACAAGCCAATCAACTAACACAAAAACAAAGGATCGAAGACCACCGCACAACACTCCCTGATTACTGTCAGAGAAGAAACAACCAGTGACTTCATTGGTGATTTGAGACCCTGTATGAATCATCAGAAAAGACAATTTATCAAAGTAATGTTATAACACTATATGATTTGAGACCACCTGAGATAAAGCAAAAGAAGCTGAATATAAGACACGAAGATGCAAGACACATCAACCAATCCAAGGAGTAGTTTAATAGGAAGCTCCCTGGTCACACAGAAACGATGTCAACATAATGCCTCTCAGACCAAATGTATATGCTCCCCTCTTGTAAAATCAGTTGCCTATCCTCTCCTCGATACTTAATTAGGCAGTGACATATAAGAATATCTAATTTTTAAACCAATACTGCCTGTAAAAAGGTGACAACTTTTTTCAAACATCCTAAAATTGTAATATGCATATGTGAATATTGATCATGTAGGAGGGAATTTAATTCAAAGCAATAACTTTAACACTGTCGGGCAAAGTAAGGCCACAAAGTTTGAAAATGATGGTGGTCTCTAATGGAGTTAGTATTTGATGGCATATCAAGTGGATCCAACATATTTTTTATTTTTTTTTAAATTACCCAACATTATCATTAGAGCGAATCATATACACAAACACAAATACAAAACTATTTAGTAGGGAATTAGTGACTATACAAAACTCACCTAAAAATCTCTGGCGATTTCCATCCCAAATACCATATTTTAATCATTTCTCTCCCTTTTTTCAACTTATTAAAAGTTGTACTTTGTAATACAAATACCCATACAATAAATTGATAGACCACATAAATAAACCAAGATAATCAGATCCAGACAAAAATCAATGAGAGCTCAAATGCAACATTCATAATATCCAAACTAAATCCCCAAATCGAACTTATTAAATTGGCAAACCCACAAAAATTAAACCATCAACCTTCCGGAAAGAGAATAGAGATCGAGGGTTATACCTGTAACCTCCTTGAAATTCCATTAAAGCACCCTTCCAAACACCTTACTATTTCTTGCCCTGAAATCATCATTGTGAGAGAAGGTTAAGTTAGACTCATACTTCTGACATTTTGAGCTAATGAGGAACAACTTAAACAAATTTAAAAAACAAGATTAAAACTCACCTTAGGAGAAGTCACAAAAACGGTTTTATCACATAGGATCTTTAGGAGCATCATTATGATTTATGAGGAGCAGAGTAGGAAAATGAACCAGTCTGAACAAAATAAGCTTTTGATAAGAATTTTTTTAAAAAAAAAAAGAAATCAATCAATCAATCAATCAATCAAAGCCTTAATCCCAAAAGTGGGGTCGGCTAACATGAACCAAATTTGATTATTCCGTGTAGTCATCAACATAAATCTTTCTCCTCCATCCCTTACGATCCAAAACTTCATCCTCACGTAAATCCATGCACTTCATATCCTTCCTCACTCCTTCCAACCAAGTCATCTTTGGTCTCCCTCTTCCTCGTTTAATCCCTCCATGGTCCCACTCTTCCACTCTTCGCACCGGTGCACCCTCGGGTCTCCGTCTTACATGTCCAAACCAACGCAGACGATTTTCCCTTAATTTATCTACAATGCCCGCCACACCTACTTTCTTGCGAATAACCTCATTTCTGATTCTATCTCTTAAAGTGTTTCCACACATCCACCTTAACATGCGCATTTCCGTAACCTCCATCTTTTTAATATGCTCTTTCTTAGAAGCCCAACATTCTGTACCATAGAGCAACACTGGTCTTATGGCAGTCCTGTAGAATTTTCCCTTCAACTTTAAGGGAATGCTGCGGTCGCATAGCACTCCCGTGGCCGCTCTCCATTTAAGCCACCCTGACTTAATCCTGTGGGTCACGTCTTGATCAATGTCACCATTCTTCTGGATGATCGACCCTAGGTACTTAAAACATTCACTCATGGTCAAATCCTTTCCATCCAAACTCACCACTTCATTGCTTGTCCCCCTCTGAGTGCCAAAACGACATACCAAATATTCAGTCTTACTCCGACTTAGCTTAAACCCTCTAGATTCCAACCTTTGCCTCCATTGCTCCAACTTGACATTAACCCCATCCTTAGAATACCAAGTATTCAAATGCAATAATGCAAAGCACGTTAATCATAGAATACCAAGTAACAAAAGAGCACGAGTATGTAATTCTACGAGGCACATCTACCATAAACGACCAAATAACCACCTCTTGGTTGGCAGAAATACGAGGCCCCCGAGTATGGAAACTTTCAAAGCAACATTATCATAAGCAACCAAGACAACGTTGTCCCATGATATGAAAAATAAGATGGAGAAAAAAAGAACAAATTAAAAAGGTTTAGTCAGTCCTCAATAAGCAATGCATTGTTTGTCACTTTCAAGTTTTATCTCAAGCACAACCTGATACTATTGATGTGCAATTGCAATGTAGCTTACTTAGAAATAACTCAACCTACACTCCTACACTTGGGCCTGCTACTTTCGAGCATAATTATCAGATTTCAAATCCTTCTGAATTGTATTAACAATCAAGATGATAAGATCATGATCATCATTAACAATCTGTCTCAGAGTAAACCACCATACAGACATCTAAGCTGATTTGTTGATTTTACAAAGCTCTAGACCAATGTAGCTCTGAGTTAGGTGAAGTTTTTTCAGTCGTGTGTAGCTATTGAAAACTAAAGAGGACATTTTCGCTAATCTACCCCTAATCAAAATCGAAGAAGGGGTTGGTGCCCGACAATGTAGTGAGCTATGCCTTGAAAGTGTGTGGGGAATTGTGTGAGGAAGGAAGTAAGCTAGACAGGAATAGAGGGGCTGCTGCTGTTTCTTCGCTGTCTCAGCTGGGTTCCACCAATTGAGGGGAGTTTTAAAGTGAATGTTGATGCTGCTGTGGTGAGTGGAATGGGGTCAGGTCTCGGTGATGTGATAAGAAACAGCAGGAGTGAGATTGTTGGTTGTGCAGTCAAGCTAAGTCATGAACAATGGGATCCTCACGTGGCTGAGTCGAAAGCTGTGATTTGGGGTTTGAAGGTTGCAAAGGACCTTGGAGTGCAGTGCATTGTGCTGGAAAGTGACTGTCTTCAAGGGATTCAAGCATTGCATGAGAAAGCTAAGGGATCGAGCGCCTTTAATTTAATTGTTGATGATATTTTAAGTTTTTGTTCTGTTTTTAATTATGTTTCCTGGAGTTTTGTTAAGCGTAGGGGTAATAAGCTTGCACATGATGTAGCTCACTTACAATGGAGATAGGCCAACGTATGTGGCTGGATGATTTCCCGCAGCGTTTTGTTGATCTTGCTGTTGCTGATTTAATGAATTAACCCTGCTAATGGGTTTTCTCAAAAAATAAAAAAAATAAAAAAATCGAAGAAGGGGTTTTACAGACTACTTGTATACCAAATCAATAAAACTGAAAACAAAATTTAAACAAAAAAAAAAAATCAAAGAAAGTGGAGTACCAGATTCATCCAAACGATCGAGAAGTTAGCCCCCTCGATAGTCTTGACGAAGATTTCCAATTTAGATTCTGCTGAGTTACTCCGTATATATAATCTAGGGTTTTCAACAAATCTCCGGTAACGGAATCAACCCGGTCAATCGAATGCGATCTTTTGCGATGTTTATTTCCTCGACAAGATTCTCTCCCAAACCCAGATAAATAATTATCAATAAACAAGAGAAAAAGAGGAAAAAATTGGAAATTGTACCTGTAATTGTTCGACAGGAGAAGGTTCAAATTGCATTTCTTCTGATTGTTGAGCCGCCACCCTTGCGTTTCACTACTGCTGCTTCATTCTTGCGATGTGAGCTATGCCCAGAAAAATGTAAAATGGAGGAAGAAGAGAGAAAATGGAGGCAAAGGACTAAGAAGACCAGAGGAAGTAATCAAAGGAAAGAGAAAAGCAGTCAACACCACCGCCATAAATGAAGTGAATTGGTACTCGTGGCTCCCATTTTGACTTGAATCGACAATAGTTGTACTATTTAAAAAGGATTTTGTTCGACATTTTATATACTAACGGTCCCCTCAAAATAGTACACCGTGAATCCCGAGCCCACCACATCGATCCCCACGTCCTTCAAACCAAATTGGTCCCCACGACCACCTTCAATCGTTTTTTTTTTTTAAATTTAATCATCAAGTTTATTCCGACGGGTCTTGGATAATGGATGGCTGGGACATCCGTACGCCGGAGAATGCGTCGGAACATTCTGTAATTTTTTTTTTATTTTCTGAAAAATGGTACATCCGCCTAAAAATTCCGAATGTCCCATGGTGGATCCGCCTGAAATTTCCGGATTCACCATGGAACATCCGGAAATTTTAGGCGGAAGTATACATCCGCCCAAAATTTCCGGATGTTCCATGGTGGATCCGGAAATTTTAGGCGGATGTCCCATTTTTCTTTTTTTTTTTTTAAGTTAATTATTATTTTTTTTTTTAATTGTTGTTGTAATTTAGTTTTTAATAATGTTATTATTGTTTTGTAATTGTTGTTGTTATTAGTAGTAATATTATTATTATTATTATTATTATTATTATTATTATTATTATTATTATTATTATTATTATTAGTAGTAGTAGTAGTAGTAGTAGTAGTAATTTTATTTTTTGAAACCTTATTATTATTATTATTATTATTATTATTATTATTATTATTATTATTATTATTATTATTATTATTATATTAATTAGTAATTATGTTAGGGTATTAATTGTTTTGTTATTTATATTATTAATATTGTTATTTTTGTTGGTGGTGTTTATGATTATTGTTATTGCTATTATGATTGTTGTTATTATTAGTATTAGTTATTAATGTTAATAATATTATTAGTTGTAATATTGTTTTATAAATATTATTAGTTGTAATATTGTTTAAGTTAATTAATTTTTTTTTTAATTGTTGTTGTGATTTAGTTTTTGATAATTTGAGTAATTAGTAATAATGTTATTATTGTTTGGTAATTGTTGTTGTTATTAGTAGTAATATTATTATTATTATTAGTAGTAGTAATTTTATTTTTTGAAACCTTATTATTATTATTATTATTAGTAGTAATTTTATTTTTTGAAACCTTATTATTATTATTATTATTATTATTGTTATTATTATTATTATTATTATTATTATTATTATTATTATTATTATTATTATTATTATTATTATTATTATTATTATGTTAGGGTATTAATTGTTTTGTTATTTGTATTATTAATATTGTTATTGTTGTTGGTGGTGTTTATGATTATTGTTGTTACTATTATGATTGTTGTTATTATTAGTATTAGTTATTAATGTTAATAATATTATTAGCTGTAATATTGTTTTATAAATATTATTATTAATATTATAAATATTGTTAATAATATTATAGTTTGTGGATAATGGATAAAATGTAAGTTGAAAAATAAAATAGTAAAATATAAACTAGTCCATTACATTTATATAAAAAAAAAATTGTGACAATTAGACAGGAACGACTTTATAATTATAAATAAAGTATGTTAAGTAAATAGAGAAAAAGAGTACATATGTACAATGCTTTTGAAAGTTCGACTCATTTAATTTCGAATTTTTATAGCAATGCAATATGAAAAGTTAAACTTTATGAAAAGTGAGTCAAACTTTTTGAAACGTAGGTAACATCTTTCTTTTGGTATGAAATATCATATCCAATTAGGAGTGACATCAAATATTTCAGCCAACTGAACAAATTTGATTCTTCAGTACTTATACTTGATTATATACATGCACTAATTCTTCACTTGGAAGTTTAAAAAATCTATTGTATCTTTGGACTAGCCTATTTCCTATATGGGCTATATCTCCTTATGTTGCACAATGTGTTTTAGCTATTAAGTAAGAGTCGGCTCACTTGGTAAGACATGTAACCTTAGTTCATTGAGAAATTCACGAGGGTTAAGTTCTGATCATTGTCCTTCTTCTTACCTAAAAAAAATTGATTTAGACAGGCTATGCGGATGTCAGCATGTTCCTGCATAATGGGGTGGCTTGCTATCTATTTTGCCAAGGTATGCCAATCTCTTTTCTTGCACTTTAATCTTAAAAACTTACTATTTCGTATTTATTTATATTCTAAATTTTTACAGATTAGTAAATCTTGGAAAATTATACTTGGCATTTGTTAATTGTTATGCTGTTTTGATTTATATCAACAGGGAGCAATGACACTTGACATAGGAAGGCTGTTCAGTGGATACGGCATTGGAGTCCTATCATACCTGGTAAAAAACAGTACTCTAGTACTCATTAGATGAAACAATAATATTATTTCCCTTAATCTTAGGTAACCATACATTGTATGTAATCCCTTATAATTTAGGGTCATATTTGTATTCCTTTTGTGGTAAAAAATAAAATCATTTTTTCCCATTAACTTGTAAAGTTCTATAAATCCACAATGACATGCAGGTTCCAATATTTATTGCTGAAATAGCACCTAAAGAGCTAAGAGGAGGGCTTACCACTCTGAATCAGGTATCATCCTACTCTTTGTTGCGAATTATTATTAATAACCTGGTGTAGTGAAACCGTTTTGAGATGCCCCCTCGGGATCTATTTGCACACACGTGGCGTATTTGCCTCATCACTTGCCCGACCTGGCCACTACCTGGCCACTTGGGTGTTTAGTGCACACTTTGACTCTTTGAGTCGCGGCTGTTCTTTTCTGTATATTCTTGTTGTAAAATTTGCCTGTTTGTTAATTTGGACTATTTTGTAAGATCATTTGCACATGTGTGATTTACTTTAAATTGTTTTGCAGCTTATGATTGTTACCGGATCTTCAGTCTCGTTCTTGATAGGATCAATTATTACTTGGAGAGTTTTAGCATTGATGGGTGATTTTCTTATCTTATATAATATTTAATTTTTTCTAATCTAAATTTTTAGCTTCGTTAATCAATTTAGTTCTACACTTTGGTATTAAAATGGTCTAGTGATGATTTAATTATTGGTTATACTTCAAATGAAGGTCTGGTGCCATGCATAGCATTGCTTTCTGGTTTGTTCTTTGTGCCAGAGTCACCTAGATGGCTGGTGAGCATCAATAACAAAATCGCGAATTCTATCTAGTTATTGCAGAAACACAAGTGTCTCACATTGTTATTTGTTCGATTCTAGGCAAAAGCTGGCCGCCAGAAAGAGTTCAAAGTTGCCTTGAGAATGCTTCGTGGCCAAAATGCTGACATTTCTCGTGAAGCAGCTGAGATCGAGGTTGGCCTATTAAGCAATGTCTTTTGCTACCAATAATCGTAATTTGGCATGAGAATGGAAGGAAACTTAACTATGGTTATACTTATTTTTACAGGATTGTCCCATGCTTCTTGAAACGTTACCTAAAGGCAGCTTCATAGATGTGTTTCAGAGCAAATACATCCGATCTGTTATTGTAAGACTCAATTTCATTTCTTTTATTAAACCTAAACTTAAACACAACGCTAATTTGTTCTTGATTAATATATGTAGATCGGAGTTGGACTAATGGTGTTTCAACAATCTGTCGGAATAAATGGAATTGGATTTTATGTAAGCCAAACCTTTGTCCAGGCAGGGCTTTCTTCCGGCAAGCTAGGGACAATAGCGTATGGTATTGTCCAGGTGCCAATAACCCTCGTTGGAGCGATCCTAATGGATAGATCTGGCAGGAAACCACTGGTCACGGTATGCATCCCCATCTTACACTAGGATGAGCTAGTTAATTTTTTTTAATGGAAGTGCTAACATAGCTTTGTTGCTATTGTGAAGATCTCTGCCATGGGAACATTTCTCGGATGTTTTTTCATAGCCACTGGCTTCTTACTTAAGGTAAATAATTGACTCTTACAGACTGCTTCTTGGTCATTTTTAATTTTCTGTATGTAGCTCTTTTCTAATCCGAATTATGTTACACATAATTGGTTGCAGAGTTATGGGCTACTTCTAGAATGGATACCGTTATTTGTTGTTGGAGGTGTCTTGGTAAGCTATTCTATCAATCTGAGTACTGTGTTGTGAGATCATATATTCAACCAATCAACTCAATGTTTTCGATCTATCTTATGCTGTGACAGACCTACATATCGGCATTTTCTATCGGCTTTGGTGGTGTTCCTTGGGTTATAATGTCTGAGGTACAAACTTGAACTCTCTCTTTCTTTTCCATTAACCATCATGTAGTAAATCTTTCTAGTTAACCCATTCTTCCATATTATTGGGCTACCTAGTCAATCTAGAGCTCTCAGTGTAAATTACATATCATTACATATCATTACTTAGTGAATCCGATTTTAGGTTCATTTTCGCCACTGTCTAATGCTTGAGCTAGCAGTTTGGGTGAACGGGTAGTGTATGTTTGGTTTCATGTCTTTTGGGAAATTCACAAGATGAATCAAAACCATACTATAGAACAGAAGACAAGATTCATATACTTTGTATTTGAAATGTAGATTGTTTAATTCCTTTGTACCAGATATTCCCATTAAATGTGAAGGGTGCTGCTGGAAGTTTAGTAGTTCTTATTAATTGGTCAGGAGCCTGGCTAGTATCTTACACTTACAACTTCATGATGAAGTGGAGTGCATCCGGTAAGAAAATTACTTAAGTAACTTGTTTCAAGTCAAGGAATTTTCGGTTAGTAGCTCTTTGAATTGGCCAACAGTTTACACCACTATTTTCCTCTCATCTTTTCAGGTACTTATAACATATATGCTGGATTTTGTATATTGACGGTTCTATTTGTGGCAAATTTTGTACCTGAAACCAAGGGGAAGACCCTCGAAGAGATACAAGAGTCAATTAACTCCAAAACCGAAACTTTGGAGTGACATGAGATCCGGTCAAATCAGAATCTTCGTCAATGGTGATATGGTAGCAAAAGCTTCAAGTGAAGTGTACTCCAAGTACTTCATGAATATCATATCTGAGGAATTTCGTTTGTTATGCACAAACATGTTGCAGACTTGCAGGAATCAGAGAGGAGGGGTGGGGGGGGGGGGGGGGGGGGGGGTGGGGGATCAAAAATTGAACGTTACTATTGAATAATATTAAAATTGTATCTACACTCTAGAGTATATTAGCTTAGAATTATTAGCTTAATTAGTTTGTAATACTCTATAATAACTTATAAGTTAAATTATCAAGGCACCTTTGTCATATCATGGTATGTATGAGCTCTATAATTGATCAATGAGATTGACAAAGTATGTCAATTGAGGGGCATTTTGGTAAATATATGTGAAAAAGAGGGTGAATAGTTAAATTAGGGTCATTAAACATCTATAAGTCTCTTTAATGCCATCCATTATTACCATTTTATTTAAGTTGTAATGTCAATTTAATCCTATTTGGTCAAATGATCACTGTAAGTAAGACATAAACAAAACGAGAGAGAGAGAGAGAGAGAGTCACTCTTAAAAGATATCGCTGCACCATGATTTTTTCTTCGCATCCACAACCAATTCTTTTTCGCACCCCCAAACATTTCTTTAATCAATGTCATTTTTGCACCACCATTTAATCTGTCATTTGTTCAACTTCAACGCTTAGTTGAATTGCTTCAAAGTTAGTTTTGTTCAAGTTTAGTGGTTTATGTTAGTTAATTTGGCTTTATTCAAAGTTGATTATCTTAATTTGCCCAATTAATATATGCGAACATGGAGAGTAAGGAATAGCTTAAGTGGTTAGAGCTTCTTTTTATTTTTTTTTTTTTATTATTTTTTTTTTTTCAATTCTAGAGATCTCGGGATTGATTCTCTTCTACCCTTGTAGCTCCTTTAACACCACAAATATACATGAACCATGTAGTAAACTAAGAAGTATTGAATGCATTTTTAAACAAATGAATACAAGTAAATTTCAACATTTAATACTCAAATATTGTAAATTATTGGAGCCAGCCCCATTGATCATCGAGATAAACATATTTTGTTTATCTAATGGTTAATTATTTTGTAAATAACTTGAACAATACTATACCTTACACATCATGCCGCTGTTGCTGAAGTTAACGACATCTTTCGCCCTTCGTCAAATGTTTCAGCCTCCGTTAAAGCTAACTCCTTATTTCTCACCTTCTTCCTCCTTCCATCAACGCTGCAATTACCACTATTTGTGACAGTTTTGACACCATCTTCCACGACAAATTCGACACTACCTTCTATCAACGATGATAACGGCTTCGTTACCTAATTAAAATGAAAACCCTATGAAAAAGGTGAAATTAAGTGACCATCAGGGCCATCTTAAACATTTAGGGGGCCCTGTGCTATTTACACAATATAGTAGTGTAAATTTCATTAGCTAATTTTTTTATTTTATTTTATTTTTTATTATTATTATTATTTTTACACAATAGCTAAACACTATAAACCATTAGCTATTTTTTTTAAGTCACAAATAATATTTGAAGTACTCTACTTCATACGAATATTCGGTAAGACACTTTTGCATTCATTACTATTTACAAGAATAGGTAGTTCACTTTTAAAATGACATAACTATAGACAATATGATATATACATTAAATATACTATGTAGAGGTAACTATTAAGATTTTTTTTTGGGGGGGGGGGGGAAAGCCTTAAAAAAAGTAATCATAATAAGAAAAAGAAAAAATAAAGTGAATGTATGCACACTTGCACAGGCAGCAGGATTCGATCCCTGTCCCTCAAGGATCTTATACCAACTATGCCATGCTCAATTACATGACTTTAGTAGCGTTGGTTTCTTATTATACTAATGAAGTTTGTCAGACATTTGGGGCCCCAAAAATTGTGAGGCCCTGTGCTGTTGGGCTGTTTGCACAGCCTAATAGCCGGCCCTGGTGACCATGCATGTATGTCCTCCATTGAAACTTCCATTGAACTTGATTTTGTCCATTATTAATTTTTCTCTATTGATGTTCTCCATTGTTGCTTCAATTTCGTTCGTCAATTAATGCTGTAAGCTTCAAGATTTTTTTGTAGTTGTGTGAGGAAGGTAGCCTGTTGTTGGGGATCCCATTTCCTCTATGCCCTTGGCCTTTAAAAGCCTAGGACTTTAGACTTTTTAAAATATATTAGGATTTGAATTCTTGACTGTTTGGGAGACATTGAATTAGAATTGAATCTATCATTATCTCTTTTTTTTTTTAAAAAAATAAGAAACTAATAGAGAGACGCCAATGAGTTTTAAAAAACTCATAAACCTCGTTATCACCTTTCTCCCAAGTAGAGTTCAAGGGATAATTAACATGAATTATAAGTTTACCAATGCCCAAATTGGTCTATGTAGTAGTACCATAAACGAGTTCAGGAGCGAGGGTACTAGGAAAACATTATTTATGATAAGCATCTCAATCCTAGCCATAGTGCGGCCTCTACTAGCTCTTCCTTTTTCACAGTTTCATACCAAACAATATATGCAATGCGATACCTAAAACTATGTTAGTTGATTTTATTTACAAACATTAATCACAAAAGGGTGACATTGCAACGAATGTCGTTATTCTTTTTATTCCAAATTCGTGAAAAGAACAATAAAGAAACAAGATTAGTCTTGACTTAAGTGATAAAACAACAATTACTTATCCAATTCTAGTCTTTAACTAACGTAAGTATCTGTGAAATTAATTAATTAGATTTTATTTAAAGTAATCAAACAATACTAATTCATTGATGATAATTATTTTATGATAAGAAAAAAAATGATTTAACTAAGTGGCCGAGAATTACCACTTTTTCTTGCTAGATCTTCGTTAGCTTAGAATGCTGTAGGGAATTTTTCAAACTCAACTTTGAACCCCACTGTGATCATGCTTTTAGGCATGGTGGTGTCCAAAGGGAAAGAAGTTAGAAATAAAAGAGTCGCCAACAAATTTTAGGAACTTGTAAACTGTTCATGGGTATGAAGGTTACATCCCTTTCACGATCACGGAGATCACTAACTCCATAGTGGTTCGGAACCATGACTGGATATTCGGGGGTGATGGTACGAATCTGTACAGAATTTTTCAAACTCAACTTTGAGCCCCACTATGATCATGCTTTTAGGCATGGTGGCGTCCAAAGGGAAGGAAGCCAGATATAAAAGAGTCGCCAACAAGTTTTAGGAACTTGTAAACTGTTCACGGGTGTGAAGGTTACACCCCATTCACGATCACGAAGATCGCTAACTCTATAGTGGTCCGGAACCATGATTGGATATTTGGGGATAATGGTACGAATCCAACCTAAAAGAGATTGAACCCGCCCTAAATCGGCCTCTACTTAATTCTTATAATATTCATGTGCGCTTTTCGATCAACATACACACATCAAATTAATCCTAAGCATATTTAATATACATTGGTTAATTATTAATGCACAGTCAAATCTATTATTGATAATCATTTGAATTAAAATCATATTAAACCTAAATCAAACTATTAATTATCTTATTAAGCGTGATTTTAGATACAATTTCCCTTTAAACCTACAAGAAGGGGTGTAATCAACCAATAACAATAAATCATGAATAATCAAGAAACATACAATTGACACAACAATCATCATCATAATAAATAATATCATTAAAACATGATTAGCAAGATCCTAGGCATGATACTAAATGGATCAATAACAAATCCTAGCATGTCACTAAAAATCATAATCAAAGCATTATCCTAAACATGATACTAGAAACATGATATTAAAAATATAAGTTAACATCCTAAACATGCTACTAGAAATTAACATAAGATTCTAAGCGTAATTTCTATATCAAAAGAATAATTAAGTACTTGAATTACTTACTTTGATGCCTCGTATCTCTTTCTATCAAAATGATACACACTTTAGTAAACTTCAAGAAAGATTAAACCAAATAAGTAAATAAAGAATTGAAATATGGATTTGGGACCAAACCCTCAGAACTATCAACCTTTCACGTCGAGGTCGAAAGCAACTTCGAGGTTTGCTAGGAGTATTCAAAGTTCGTGAAGGAGGTATGGTGTTTGCTTGGGGAAAGTATCAAGGATGTGTATAGGATAAGGCTAAGGCTAAGAAAAAGAATCAAGAGAGGGAGAGAGAGAGAGGGAGAGAGAGAGAGAGAGAGAGAGAGAGAGAGAGAGAGAGAGTGTTTTAGAGAAGGATTAGATGATGATTGTTGGTGAATGAAAACAGGATGATACGACTTCTATTTATAAGGAAAGAGTCAGAATCTGACTCGGAGTAAAACGCTTCTCATCGCGGCGCGATGGTGCTATCTCTCAGCGATAGTTTTGAAAAGATATAAGAATCCGTGTGGAATTTAATTCCCAATCGGATTGGGTTGGGTTTTAACCAAATATCTGTACGCGTTATATTTTGACCGGGACGGATTAGGATCATTGAAAAAAAGATGTTTTATCTGATGTAAAATTCTTAAATCTTTATCTTTTCGAAAACAAGATAACTTAGAGCCTTAGCTTCTAGAGGATTCTAGAAGCTCACAATAAATCCTAATGGATTTAGGATTGAAAACAACCTTCTAAATGATTCTAGAAACTTGTAATAAATCCTAATTGGTTTAGGAATGAGATTAAGGTAAATGGACCCTCCACATGGTCATTGTGTCGCAGGTAAGGCTTGGTTCGGGCTCGGTTAGTATTTTGGCCATAACTTCTTCGTTATAAGTCGAATTTGGGCTTAAAATACATCGTTGGAAATCTCTTTTCAAGCTCCATCCAACTATACAATAATTGGACCGAGATCATAGACCAAAATAGATTGGTTTGAATGTTTTTATAAAGAGGACACGAAATGAATGATTTTAAGGGACACAAAATGAATGATTTTGGGTTTAAAGGCACGAAATAAATGATTTTAGTTTAAGAAATTTAAGGAAAGGTTAGAAATTGTTAAGGCTAAAGGGAAATTCACTAGATTGTTCAACTCTTCACCTAACTCGGTAATCAAAGACGTGAAAGATACTCATCACTGGGTTTGGTTTTTGGGGAGACACAATCAGGTGTCTAAAGATGCCCCCACTTTGACTAAGTTTGGAGAAACTTATGTTTCGAAAACAAAAGTCAAAGTAAGTCGATAGGGACGAGAATTATTCAGAACGTTCTATCCTAAATCACTTTATATACGCCGCTACTCGCAGAAAAGCATTAGTTCCACAGATAAAGAGTGAAAATATAGAATGCGTATCAGACACCAGTGTATTGGTGACAAATATGTTTGGTAGTTTTCTACGCCTCGAGAAATCCACCGGAGAATAATTTTCTACGCCTCAGGAATTCTATTGTGAATCACTACGCCTCGAGCAATCCACTGGATGATGATCTTCCACTCCTCAAGAAGACTCATATGAGATAGATTCCACGCCTCGAGAACCCTATCGTGAGCTCCTACGCCTCGAGCAACTCACAAGTGAGAGGTGACAAGTTTTTGCACCTTGGGCAACATGTCGTAGACACCTACGCCTCGAGTAGCCTACTGAATGATGACTTTCCACACCTTGGGAAGATTAATATGAGATAGTTTCCACGCCTCAGAAACCCTATTATGAACTCCTACACCACGAGTAGCTCTGTAGACACCTAAAAATGTTTCCCCAAAACCAAACCTGATGATGAACAACCTTTCACCGTCATTATTAGGCGGGTAAAGTATTTTATTTTGAAAGTGCTTAAAACCCATATTCAGTCAACAAATCAGTCAAATTATTTAGTCTAACTCAGTCCAACTCATATCCTAGCCCAAACCCTTTTAATTCATTTCGTGTTATTTATTAATTAAGCCCGATTAATAAATAATAAAAACCCTAAGCCTGGAATTATTCTGGAATAGCTGAAACGACGCCTAAAATATCACGTTCTTAGTTGTTAAGCAAAGATAAAGATGAATCTGGACGGTTTTTAGGAAAACCTGAATACCGTGACACGGCATACACACCGTGCCACAGTGCCCAGGTTTACATCCATTCAGTCCCTCTTTTAGTCTTCTGTTCTATTTTGGTCCACTCGTCAGTTGTTTTGATACTGTTTACATGTCTAGCCATGCGATCATACCACGAGTCTTATAACATCACTTAGACACTCACAAATCAAGTATAGTCCACACTCTTTCTTTATTTTTCGACTCGAGTCATGCACCATGTCATTTATGATCGTATACTAGGTTCATGCACCTCTTTTTTCCGTCATAAAAAAATGAATGGAGTTTTCTATCTTTCCCTCTTTTTCCGTCATAAAAAATCAGTGCTTCAAACCATTAAGTGAATTTGTTTTATTTCACAGTACTTGGTCAAAGAGCAGGGGTAGATTGGTGCGGTACGGTTCGAGTCACTACCATAACAACCTCTTAGACTTAAGAGGTGTTCAAAGAAGACCTCACTATCTCCACATCATTTATCACCTTCAAACTACTTTCAGTTCTTTCCAATGGCCATTAAAGAGGATATTGAGAACATTAACAAGTCCCTCTAAGCACTTTCTGCCATGATGCAAGCTTTTACCACCAAAGTCACCACCATGGAACAAAACAAGGTCACTATTGCCACAGTTGACAAACTGAAAGAACAAGTGAGCAAAATTTCCGAAGAATTCACCTATGTGGAACAACCTTCCACTATTCTTCATGCCAGGAACAAGCTCTCTAAAAAATTCTCCACTTCTGACATACCAAAATTCAAGCCCACTAACAATCCAATATTCCACTTGAAGGATTTTTCCTCAACCATGGCTCTCAAGGGATTAGACGTAGCACTCTTCCCTACGGTGTTCCCTCTCTCTTTAGAGCATGTTTGTCAGCAATGGTTTTATTCTCTCGATACCAAGTACATTGCAACTTGGTAAGATGTTACGGAAAGTTTTATGAATCGTTACAAGTGTAGCATTCAATTTAGAACTTCTGAGCGTGAACTCTCCATTCTTAAACAGAAAGAGAATGAAGGCTTCACCGCTTATCTAAACAGGTTGAGGGAAACAATTTCACTCTTGGTAGATCCCCTCAAAGAAAAAGAGATGATTCTCCTCTTCATCCAGAATCTGACTCACAAGTACAAGCAACATCTCAAATTTCTGCCATTGAACACTTTCGAAGCTGTATATCATCTCGGCATCAATATCGAAGATGAGCTAATAAAGACTGCTAGTAGTAACAATAAGAACACTTGGAAAAACAAGAAGAACTGCCTTCCTTCTTCTTCGTCTTCTAAGCCCGAAAATATTACCAACAATATCAACTAAGTGGATCTCAATGAAGTTTTATCTCTTGATGCCCCCCTTCAAAAGAAAAAGAGAACTTACACTCCTTGAGAATGACAAACGACACTGGCTTTGATTACCTTTACGGTCAAGGCTTGATTACACCAATTGGGCCATTTCCAGAGCCAAAACCTGAACAAAGAAGTGATAAATGGAACCCCAATGCTCACTGTAAGTTCCATCAAGGAAAAGGCCACACAGCCGAACGATGTTGGAATTTGAAGGACGTTATTCAAGATTTAGTAGATACAAACCAACTTTCTGTCCCTTTGGACGATAAGAAGTGATAGTGTAGACACCTGATTGTGTCTCCCCAAAAACCAAACCCAGTGATGAATGCCTTTCACGTCATTTGATTATCGAACGAGGTGAAATGTGAAAGAGTCTCGTAATGCATCTGTTTTTGAAAATATTTCTTTTCGTACCTTATTTATGGAAAATGTCTAGTCCAATTTAGTTTGGTCCGTGATATGGGTCCAATAATAGTGTAGTTGGATGGGGCTCGAAAAGAGCTTTCCAATGATATATTATAAGCCCGATTCCGATGAATAATGAGGAAGTTATGGCCAAAATACTAAATAGGGCCCAAAATGGTTTTATATGGCCCAATGATCAAGTGGAGGACCCATTAATTATCATTCCTAAATTTATTAGGAATTACTTTAAGCTTCTAGATTAATCTAGAAGGTTATTTTAAATTCTAATAGAGTTAGGATTAATAATTATACTTTTATATTATTTAGAAAAGATAAAGAATTCGATTTGGAATAAAACAAGTGTTTAAAAGATAAAACTGATTTTAATTAAGATAATTACGGAGTCTAATTACCTAATTATATTGGGAAAAGGACTCCGTACAAGATTTTTATCCTGATCGAGCTATCGCGCTGTGGAGAGCCTATCACGGATCGCGATAGGGTCTGTCGAGTCACGATAGCCCTATCGCATCGCGATAGCTCTATCGCGTCGCGATAAGGTCTGTTTTACTTCAAGTTGAATTCTAACTCTTTTTTAAGCGTTCCGGATGTTTTCTCTATAAATAGGGTCGTTATTTCCCCGTTTTCAATCACCAACAACCATCTAATTCTATTCTCTTTCTCTCTCAAAGCTAGAAGCTTGTTCTTCCTCCCTCTTTATAAGCCTTCCCTTTTCAAATACAATACTGCATTCACGAGTCTTAGACGCACCCAACCAAGCTCGAAGTTGCCTATGCCCTCGACGTGAAAGGTTGATAATTTTTGAGGGTTTGGTCCCAGATCTCAATTTCAATTATTTAAATTAATTGTTTGATTTAATATTTTTCCTTAAAGTTACTAACGTATGTATTGTTTTGATAGAAAGAGATACGAGGCAACAAAGTAAGTAGTTGTGCTATATCTCTAGAAAGCATGTTTAGATTATTTTAATTCCTAGTATCATGTTAGGATGTCTTTTATTGCTTTCTAGTATTATGCTTAGTGTAGACATCCAAATGTGTCTCCCCAAAACCAAACCCGGTGATGAATACTTTTCACGTCGAATCATAATCGAATGAAGTGAAAGTGTGGAAAGTATGGTGTTGCGGTTAGTTTTTTATTTCTTTTCTTTCTCTCTGTTTTCGAAAACCTATTTTATGAAAATAGCCAATCCAGTTTAGTTTGATCCATGTCAAGGGTCCAATGATGGTGTAGTTGGATTGGGCTCGAAAAGAGCTTTCCAACGATATATTATAAGCCCGATTTCGATGAATAATGAGGAAGTTATGGCCAAAATACTAAACTGGGCCCAGTTTGACTTTTATATGCGGCCCAATGATCTAGAGGAGGGCCCACTGTGATTTATGATTCCTAATGCAATTAGGATTGATTATAGTCTTCTAGAATCTTCTAGAAGGTTATTTTGAATCTTAATGTGATTAGTATTGATAATTGAGTTTTTATTTAGAATAAAAAAGTGTTTTAAATAAAATTAAAATTTTACCCCTCGTGCGCTAAATTTTATCATAAATAGGAAAACGTGTGGAAAAACTGTCTGCAGCGCCGCACCACAGGCTGTCGCTTGGCGACAGGCCTGTCACGCGGCGACAGGCTCTGTCGCGCGGCGACAGAGGCTATTGCGGCGACAGCGTCGTGTTTTATTCTTTTTCGAACTCTGATTCTTTTTTATCATATTCCGGCTGATTTTCGTTATAAATAGGCTCTTGAAACCTCCGTTTTGAATCGTCAAAAATCACCAACTCTCATCAAGAATTTCTTGATACTGTCTCTCTCTTTCTAAACCAACTTTTCACAAACAAAATTCCACATTCATTAGCACTAGACACACCTAGCCAAGTTCGAATTTGCCTTCGCCCTAGACGTGAAAGGTTATAATTTATGAGGGTTTGGTCCCAAACTCTATTTCCATTATTTAATTTAATTGTTTGATTTTATACTTTCCTTGAAGTTACTAACGTGTGTATTTTGTTATTAGAAAGAGGTACGAGTCATCCAAGTAAGTACTTTAATTGTTTAATTGATCTTATGATATAGAAATCATGTTAAGATTGTTATTTTGGTTCCTAGTATCATGTTAGGATGCTTTCCTTAGTATGATATTTAGGGTGATTTGCTTATATCAATTATGATTTCTAGGATGCTTCCTATTTTCTTTCTTAATAGCATGTTAGTATCATGTTAGGGCTAAAGCTTTGATTTTTATGTTTAGTGACATGCTAGGGTTTGTTATTAATCTTGTTAGTATCATGCCTAGGATATTGCTGCTATCATGCTTTAGCGTTGATATGATTATTGTTATAATTATTGTTATTATGATTATTGTTGTTATTATGATGATGATTATTATGTTGCTTATATATTATTTATTGTTGTTGCTTGATCACGCCTTTTATGCATGTTTAAAGGGAATTTGTACTTTTAATCACGCTTAATAAGATAATTAATAATCTTGTTTAGGGCTAATATGATTATAATTCAAGTGATCGCCAATAATAGTTTTGCTTGTGCATTAATATTCAACCAACATAGATTAAACAGGTTTAAGGTTAATATATTGATTGTATGTTAGTCAGAAAGCGCACATGAATATGAGAAGAACAAAATAAGGCCTATTTAGGGCAGGTTCAATCTCTTTTAGGTTGGATTTGTACCTTCATCCCCGAATATCCAGTCATGGTTCCAGACCACTATGGAGTTAGCGATCTCATGGATCATGAAGGGGTGTAACCTTCACCCTATGAACGGTTTACAAGTTCCTAAAACTTGTTGGCAACTCTTTTGCTCTAACTTCCTTCCCTTTGGACGCCACCATGCTTAAGTGTATGATCACAGTGGGGCTCAAGTGTGGGATGCTGAAATTATTCCCTACGATTTTTTGGCGACTCCACTGGAGAGGATTTCTATTTTAATTCTTAAAATTTATTTTGGCAATAATTTAGAATGAGTTGATACTCGAAAATTTCTAAGTATTCATGTGCGTAATTTTGATTGACATTATTGGCATAAGCATAAAAACATCCGCATTGGATAGATCATCCGTAATGCATCAAAAATATAGGCTTTTTTACGCGTAGGAAATTTGGGAAATATTTTTCACAACTAGAATCGAAAAAACGCTGCGAAAACTGGAATATTCTAAGAACAAAGAGAGCTGCTGAGGCATGTAGGAATTGGCGCTGAGAAAACAGTGCCCATCGCAGTGCGATGGCTCTGTCGCGATGCGATAGCAATATCGTGGCGCGACAGGGCTATTGTCTCGCCATGGTCCCTGTTGTCTCGTGCTACGTTCTTCCAATACCGAGCCAGAAATCTGCGTTCTTGCTTTAACCGGTTCTAGTACTGTTTGCTCGGTTTTACTTCCTGATTGAGTTTTTCTCACTTTTCTGAACCCATATGTGTTCTACATATGGCCATAACCCTCAGGGAATTCACGCTCCATCTACCCAATCAAACGCTCATTGCAACGAATGGTACATCCGAGTTTGTGAATTCACCAAACCATGGAAACAAGTTTAACTTGTGGGGTCCCATCCATACGCTCCAACCCTTCCAAAAGTATGGATTCTGCGCGATGCATCCGGACTCATAACCATGGACCCTCTTTGACTAACCCTTATCCTTGAACTTTAGAGAACTAGAGCCATGGTTAGGTTGCAAAATCATTACATCATATTGTGCCTACTTGACTATTTATGCATTCTTGCTTGTGCATAATCTATATGTGTTTACACTAACTGTTTGTTTGACTTGTGTATAAGTCTAAATAAACTAATTAATGACTATATAGGACTTTTCTTAATTAATTATTTAATTTATTAATATGGTTAATTAAAGCCTAATAAATTGACTAAATCTGACTTAGTACGACTATAGGCTTGCCCTTTTAAGGTATAACACTGGAAATAGGCCCAGACTGACGTTTCAGTAATGGCGTGAAGGTTTGACCTGTGGCGCGACACGAAAGTGTCCATCGCGATGCGATAACCATATCGCGCCGTGATGGCTCCTGGCATTTCGCGACAGTTCCGTTGCTTCGGCGATGGTTCAGTTTTCTGCCTGAGTCCTCACGCCGAGTCTAATTAATCAGTTTATTAATAACCAAAGCTTTATTTAGTCCATTAATTGAGTCTAGGAACATAGTCCCATGGTTTTACATAAGTGTCAAAGCATGCCACTTTCACTCACTTTTTAAGTACACACGTTGTATATATGTTCACCATGACCATGTCTAGAGAGTCTTGTGTGTGCGTGTTTTCTGTCATTTTTTTAAGGGGGGTAAGTCGGATATTAATCCTCCCAACATAACCTTATTGTTTGAACCCATACATGATTCCCAAAAATATGCACCCTATTTTTTACATGATTCCCAAAAATATGCACCCTATTTTTGAACCTAACATAACCTTGTTGTTTGAACCCATACATGATTCCCAAAAATATGCACCCTATTTTTGCTTTTGCTTTTTAAACCCAATAAGTCAAAGTCAATTCAAGTCAAGTCATTATGTCAAAATGGTTTAATATTTACAAACGCTTGGCTAAGAAAGGAAGGGCAACTAAGCAAAGACAACACTTTTGTCCAAGTCTTACTTTTTGATAAACCATTTCGACAAAGAAGAAAGGCTAATAAGAAAATGGCAACCAAGGAAGAAGTTAATGAACTAAGACAGAACATGGCTAGCTTGATCGAGATGTTCAAAACTCTTGCTCTCCAAGTTAATGACCCTGCGAAACAATAACAGCTTGAGCGAATGGAAGAGAGCTTGAGCAAAATCTCCAATGACTACAAGTTCCAAGGGATTAGCTCACAAGGGGTCTCTTTGGATAAGGAACTTCTTCCGCAGAAGTTCAATGCCAACGACATCCCTAAGTTCAAGCCAACCAATAACCCTTACTTTCATTTAAGAGCTTTTGAAACAATAATGAACATTAAGGGAATTGATAAGAAAGCTTTCCATTTGTTGTTCTCTTTATCTTTAGAAACCATTTGTCAACAATGGTTTTTCTCCCTTGATAAGGAGAAAATCTTTTCTTGGGATTCTTTAACAAACGCTTTCATTGATAGATACAAATGCAACATGCAAGTTAAAACTGACCATAGGGAACTTGAGATGTTGAAACAAAAAGAGAACGAAGGATTCACTTCCTTTTTCAATACGTGGAGGGAAACTTCCGCTAAAACGGTTGAGGTTCCCACTGAAAAAGAATCTGTGAGGTTGTTCATCAAGAACCTCCAAGAAAAGTATTCAAAGCATCTAAAATACCAAAGTAACTTGAATACTTTTAAGGCCGTCTATGACATAGGAGTTGATATTGAAGACGACCTTACAAAACAAAAAGCTGCTAGCAACTCTAACAGTGGCTGGAAAGGAAAGAAGAACGACAATCCTTCTTTTTCTAAAACCACCCACTCAAACAATGTTAGCACCGTTAACTTAAATGAGGTCCTAGCCATGAATAATCAAGGACAAAAGAAGCCATTTAGGAGAAACTTCACACCTATTGGCATGAGTTATGACACCTCATTTGATCGCCTTCATGCTAAAGGTCTCATAACTCCTATTGGACCATTTGGAGATCCACCAGTCGAAAAGAGGACGGCTAGTTGGAACCCCAATGCAAATTACAAGTACCATCAAGGCAGGGGCCATCTTACTGAGAACTGTTAGAAGTTGAAGGAAGTTATTCAAGATTTAATTAATAGTAATAAACTCCCATTGCCTCCTGCAAGTAAGAAGCCAAGAATCAATAGTGCTCCACTTTCAGACTCCTTGGCAATTTCTGATGAGGAAGGCCACGCGGACCCATCACTCCTCATTAAACCAATTGAAGAAACTCATGTTATCGAAGAAGAGGAGGAAACCTTTTTCAATGCCATGAGCAATTCTTCCGTAGGAGAACAACCGGCCACTAAAATGGAGGTATGGCTTCTCATAAACACCATGAGGGAAGCAATAGACATGTGTCGTGAGGCCCTCGACCATGCAAAGTTGGTACAAAGTAAGCATGCCACTGAAAAATCATGCCCACAAAAACTACTAAGAGAAAACCATTCTCTGCTAAAGTAGTTGAAACACCCAAAAGGAGTAACAAGGTATACACACCTATTGGGACTTCTTATATGAACGTGTTTCAAATGCTCTTCGAGAATGGGAAGATTAAACCTCTCGAGCCAAGACCGTTTATATCACTGAAAAGGACAGAAAAGTTCTATTGTTCCTATCATCAATCAGGAGGACATACTATAGAGCACTGTTTCAAATTCAAGGACCTAGTCCAAGGATTAATTAACAGTAAGAAATTGGTTCAAATTCAACCAGAGAAAGATGTTAGCATCAATGGAGTGTGGGACAGTGATGATGAGGATGTTTACCTCAAAGATATATAAGAAACTCCACTCTTCTCGATTTATCCAGTTGATGATATTTGGGATGAAGAGGATTCCCCTATCGATGTCCTTAAAAGATCAGGGAGAATGCAACCTCCCATCAGAACGCAACCTATTCCTACCACTCAACAAGTTCCCAACCAATCATAGCAGACAACGATGTTGTCAAACAACTAAAAAAGACTAAGGTCGAGATGAACGTATGGAAACTCTTAGCTACATCCCATGAACATAGGCTCACAGTAATGGATGCTTTAGCTAAAGTAGGAATAGACTCAGAAACCATTCTTGAGGGGTTGGCTAATTTTCTCACGAGTGATCTTCCTAGCCCCATCAATCTAATCACCTTTTCTGATAAGGATTTACCTCCTGAAGGTGATAAACACAATAAAGCCCTGAACCTCACAGTAGTGTGCAAACAAATGAATGTCCAAATGACCCTTGTGGATAATGGGTCAATAATAAATGTTTATCCACTTAGAACTGCGAGGATGATAGGTTTAAGGTATGAAGATTTGTCCCCATCAACACAAGGCATAAGAGCTTATGACAATACCTGTCGTCAAGCTCTTGGAAGTATTACTATGAATGTTACAACAGGGGTTATCGAGCATGCTACTACTTTTCAATTGGTAGACATCAAAGCCTCCTTCAATTTATTGTTGGGACACCCTTGGCTTCACAACCTTAAGGCTGTCCCTTCATCCCTTCATTAAAAAGTTAAGGCAATAGTTGGAGGACTTCCTGTCACAATTGACGCTTCTCCTATGAGGATCAAGGCAATTAATAAGCCTCTCATAAATGTGGAGCATGATGAGAATGATGAAGATTAATGGGGCTTCAATGCTGAAGAGGTCCCTTTCATCGAGGAAGATGAGAAGACCCCTCTTCGTTAAGACCTCCATTCGAACATGATAGTCAATGGCATTCTCAGAAAACAAGGACACTTTCCTGGAATGACTCTAGGAAAGAAGAAGGGAGTAGCAATACAAATGGGATTGCCTGGCCTTCCTAAATTAGATACTTTCAGACTTGGTTTCTGTAGGGAATATTTCAAGTATCCCACACTCGAGCCCCACTATGATCATACACTTAAGCATGGTGGCGTCCAAAGAGAAGGAAGCTAGAGCAAAAGAGTCGCCAACAAGTTTTAGAAACTTGTAAACCGTTCACAGGGTGAAGGTTACACCCCTTCACGATCCATGAGATCGCTAAATCCATAGTAGTCTGGAACCATGACTGGATATTCGGGGATGAAGGTACAAATCCAACCTAAAAGAGATTGAACCTGCCATAACTAGGCCTCTACTATATTCTTCTCATATTCATGTGCGCTTTCTGACTAACATACAATCAATATATTAACCCTAAACCTGTTTAATCTATGTTGGTTGAATATTAATGCACAAACAAATCTATTATCGGCGATCACTTGAATTATAATCATATTAGCCTAAACAAGATTATTAATTATCTTATTAAGCGTGATTACAAGTACAAATTCCCTTTAAACCTGCAAGAGAGGGCGTGATCAAGCAACAACATAATAATATATCAAGCAACAATACTAATGACAATCATAATGTTCATAATAATATTCAATCTCAATAAAGCATAATAATATTAGCAAGATCTTAGGCATGATACTAACAAGATTAATAAAAAATCCTAGCATGTCACTAAACATTAAAAATCAAAGCTTTATCCCTAACATGATACTAACACGATAGAAGAAAGAATAATAGGAAGCAACCTAAACATGATACTAGAAAGCAATAAAAGCATCCTAACATGATAGTAGGAATAATATAAACATGCTTTCTAAAGGAATAAAGCAATTAAATTACTTACTTCGATGCCTTGTATCTCTTTCTAATAACAAAATACACACGTTAGTAACTTCAAGGAAAATATTAAATCAAACAATTAATTTAAATAATTGAAATAGAGATTTGGGACCAAACCCTCAGAAATTATCAACCGTTCACGTCGGGGAGAAGGCAACTTCAAACTTGGCTAGGTGTGTCTAGAACTCGTGAATGCGGTATTTTGTATTTGAAAAGATTAGAAAGAGAGAGAAGAATAAGCTATTGCTTGAGAGAGAGAAAGAATAGAATTGATGATGATTCTTGAATGATTGTTGATGATTGAAAACGGGGAAATACGACCCTATTTATAAAGAAAATAGTCAGGAAACGATATAAAAGAGCTAGAATTTAAATCGGAATAAAACTGGCTCCTGTTGCCAGCGACAGGTTCCAGCGCAAAACGACAGGAATCACGCATGGCGACAGGCTATGTCGTTTGGCGCTGGTTTAAAAGATAAAACGCGCTTTTTTACGGAATCCTTTCTTTAATATAATTAAATAATTAAACTCCGTGTTTATTAATTTTAAATCAGATTTATCATAATAAAACACTTGTTTTATTTCAAATCAAATTCCATATTCTCAAAAGATAATTATCAATCCTAACTCTATTAGAACTCTAAATAACCTTCTAGATTATTCTAGAAGACTAGAATTAATCCTAATAACTTTAGGAATATTAATTAATGGACCCTCCACTAGATCATTGGGCCATAAAACCATTTCTGGCCCAATTTAGTATTTTGGCCATATCTTCCTCATTATTCATCGGAATTGGGCTTATAATATATCATTGGAAAGCTCTTTGCTAGATCCATCCAACTACAAAATTATTGGACCTTTATCATGAACCAAGCTAAATTGGACTGGCTATTTTCATAAAATAGAGTAGATTTTCGAAAACAGAAAGAAGAATATTTATTAAAACGACCATATCACAAGACTTTTCACACTTTCACTTTGTTCGATAATCAAGTTATGTGAAAGGTACTCATCACTGGGTTTGGTTTTTTGGGGAGACACAATTAGGTGTCTACAGTTTCGAACCGACTCCGAAAGACTATAAGCAAGCCGCGGAAAAGATTATTGCACGGAAGAATGCTCGTACCCAAAAGAAAGCAATCCCAATGGATCGTTACCCTCTCACTTTAAATGGACAATTAGTTAAAGAGGGAGAGGATTATCCATGCTATGAATTTCCTGAACCATTTGTCAAAGATGGGGTGAGACAACCAGGGTTCGAAATATTTTTAGATTGCAACTTCCTAGATGAGATCCCAACTCCCATCCATGTGGAAAAAGCACCCCTATGCTTTGACTTTAATATCATGGGACTACTCTTTGGCTACGCGAAGAATGAGCCTAAGCGCATCGTCGATGATCCTGCGCTTATCCAAATGGTCTTACAAAGTGAAAACTTTGATCCTACAAAGCTCATTACTCCGGTAGAAGGATTAGTTCGAGGATGGCGAAAGACTGTGAAAGTGACTACGCCAAGTGGAAGAAAGATCTCCATAACAACAGGACAAGGACCAATGTTCGATGAGTCTGAATCGCTTGAATCTGAGTCCGAGTCTGAATTGAAGTCTTCTGTAGTTTAGTCTTCTAAACCGTCTATAGTAACATCTCCTTCTGTCCCTTTTAGTTCACAATCCACTCTTAGGATAGTTAGTAGTCAAGTCCCAATGGATATTTCTTTATTTGATGTAGTGATTTCCGAATTCAATAACATGTCTTCATTTGCTTACTCCTTGTGTCATTTTCTTACTCAAGATGATGAGCATTGCTTAACTAACAATGAAAATGACAAAGAAATAATTAAAGCAGTGGAAACGCTTGAAAATAAAACACTAATAATTGAAGACACCGAAACGGTTGATATCTCAAAGGATCTCACTTTTAAAAGAGAGGTTAAAATTAGTTTAACTCTTAATAAAGAAGAAAGAACCGATTTAGTTAATCTACTAAAAGAATTCATTGATGTGTTCGCTTGGTCATATGAAGATATTCCAGGAATAAATAGAGAAATAGCTCAACACACAATACCTCTAATTCCAGGAATGAAACCTGTAAAACAAAAGTTACATCGAATGAAACCCGATGTAGCTCTTAAAATTAAAGAAGAAGTTCAAAAACAGATTACTGCAGGTTTTATCAGGGTATCTAAATACCCCGAATGGATTGCAAATGTGGTGCCAGTTTCAAAGAAAGATGGAAGGGTAAGAATGTGTGTCGACTATAGAGATCTAAATAAGGCAAGTCTAAAGGACGACTTCCCTTTACCACACATTGACATTTTGGTAGATAACACAGCAAATCATGCGCTTCTCTCATTTATGGATGGATATGCGGGGTACAACCAGATTCTCATGGCCGAGGAAGATATGGAAAAGACTACATTCATAACGCCATGGGGCACTTACTGTTACACGGTATCTAAATACCCCGAATGGGTCGCAAATGTGGTACTGTAGGGAATATTTCAAGCATCCCACACTTAAGCCCCATTGTGATCATACACTTAAGCATGGTGGCGTCCAAAGGGAAGGAAGCTAGAGTAAAAGAGTCGCCAACAAGTTTTGGGAACTTATAAACCTTTCACAGGATGAAGGTTACACCCCTTCACGATCCATGAGATTGCTAACTCCATAGTGGTCTGGAACCATGACTGCATATTCGGGGATGAAGGTACAAATCCAACCTAAAAGAGATTGAACCTGCCCTAACTAGGCTTCTACTTTTTCTTCTCGTATTCATGTGCGCTTTCTGACTAACATACAATCAATAAGTTAACCCTAAACCTGTTTATCTATGTTGGTTGAATATTAATGCACAAACAAAACTATTATTGGCGATCACTTGAATGATAATCATATTAGCCTAAACAAGATTATTATTTATCTTATTAAACGTGATTACAAGTACGAATTCCCTTTAAACATTCATAAAAGGCGTGATCAAGCAATAACAATACCAATCTATCAAGCAATATAATAACAATAATCATCATAATAATCAATAAAGCATAATAATAATAGCAAGATCCTAGGCATGATATTAACAAGATTGATAACAAACCCTATTATGTCACTAAACAGTAAGGATCAAAGCTTTAGCCCTAACATGATACTAACATGATAGAAGGAAAAAATAGGAAGCATCATAGAAACATGCATGATATTAGAAATATTAGTTATTATCCTAAACATGATATCAGGAATCGTAAAGACATCCTAACATGATTCTAGGAATCAAAATAATTAAAACATGATTTCTATATCAAAATAATAACAATTAAACTACTTACTTGGATGCCTCGTATCTCTTCTAATAACAAAATACACGCGTTAGTAACTTCAAGGAAAATATTAAATCAAACAATTAAATTAAATAATTGAAATAGGGATTTGGGACCAAATCCTCAGAAATTATAAACCTTTCACGTCTAGGGCGAAGGCAACTTCGAACTTGGCTTGGTGTGTCTAGAACTAATGTATGTGGAATTTTGTGAGAGGGAAGGTTTAGAAAAAGAATAGAGAGAGAATAAGCTTCTAGCTTTTAGAGAGAGAAGAGAATAGATGATGATTGTGAATTGTTGATTGTGAATGAATGAAAACGGGGAGATATGACCCCTATTTATAGAAAAATAGTCTGAAAGCGATAGATTATACTTCAAATTCTATACGGAGTAAAACTGGCATCTGTCGCCAGGCGACAGACATCAGCGCCAAGCGACAGGATTAGCACCAGGCGACAGACATTAGCGTCAGGCGACAGACTCTGTCGTCTGGCGCTAATTAAAAGATAAAATGCGCTTTGTACGGAATCCTTTTCTTAATATGATTAAGCAGCAAATTCCGTGTTTATCAAATTAAAATTATGTTTATCATAAAATTTATTCCAAATAAAACTCTTTAAAATATAATTATTAATCCTAATCCCATTAGAATTTAAAAGAAACTTCTAGATATTCTAGAAGATTAAAACCAATCCTAATAAATTTAGGAATAATAATTAATAGGCTCTCCTCTGGATCATTGGGCCACATTCATTTTGGGCCCAAATTTAGTTTAGGCCATAACTTCCTCGTTATTCATCGGAATTGGGCTTATAATATATCGTTGGAAAACTCTTTTCAAGCCCAATCCAACTACACTATTAACGGACCCATATCATGGACCAAACTAAATTGGACTGGCTATTTTCATAAATAGAGTATAAAAAGAAGTATTTTCAAAAACAAAAAGAGAGATGTTTTTAATAAAAACAACCGCATCACTAGAATTTTCACACTTTCACTTCGTTCGATAATTAAATGACGTGAAAGGTATTCATCACTGGGTTTGGTTTTGGGGAGACGCATTTGGGTGTCTACAGGTACCATTCCCTAAGATAGATGGAAGGGTAAGAATGTGTGTCGACTACAGAGATTTAAATAAGGTAAGTCCAAAGGACGACTTCCCTTTATCACACATCGACATTTTAGTAGATAACATAGCAAATCACGCACTTCTCTCGTTCACGGATGGGTACGCAGGGTACAACCAGATTCTCATGGCTGAAGAAGACATGGAAAGACTACATTCATAACACCTTGGGGCACTTATTGTTACACGGTGATGCCATTCGGGTGCGGGTGCCACTTACCAAAGAGCAGCGATTGCCTTGCTCCACGACATGATGCACAAAGAGGTTGAAGTATACGTGGACGATATGATTGTAAAATGATAGGACCGTCCAGGACATCAAATAGCCTTAAGAAAATTCTTCGAAAGACTAAGGAAATACAACATGAGGTTAAATCCAGCTAAGTATGCTTTTGGAGTCACCTCAGGTAAACTCTTAAGCTATGTCATTAGCTCTAGAGGAATAGAGATAGATCTAACCAAGATCAAAGCAATCATGTCAATGCCACCGCTCAAGACCGAGAAATAGATTCGAGGATAATAAAAGATATGGCCGAAATAGTGGAAGGGTGTCCGTTTTGGATAAAGTTTCGTATTTCTTTCATATCATTTTCGTTATAGCTCGGAATCAATAATATAATATATCATTGGAAAGATAATTTCAAGATCTATCCATATAAGATTTGGATAAAAATTATGAGGCACAAAAATAATATCTGAACATATTCCATTTCGCACAGAACAAGGACTCTCAAAAAGAGGAATTTTATTCAGTTTAAAATTCTTTGATATCTTTTCAAAAAGGATTATTAAGATCTTTTAGAAACTTATAGAAGCTTATAATAAATCCTAATTAGTTTAGAAATGGGATTAAGCCTTTGGACCCTCCACATGATCATTGGGTCGTAGGTAAAATTCGGTTTGGGCCCAGTTTAGTATTTTGGCCATAACTTTATCATTATTCATCGGAATTGGGCTTATAATATATCGTTGGAAAGCTTTTTTCAAGCCCTATCCAACTACACAATTATTGGACCCATATCATGGACCAAACTAAACTGGATTGGATGTTTTTCATAAACAGGGTACGAAAAGAAAGATTTTCGAAAACAGAAAGAAGTATTTTTTATTAAAAACAGAGGAATCACTGATAAGTGACTTTTATGTCACTTTTGGGGTATTTTTATGCTTATTTTACGATTTAGTTTCTAATAATTTTCCTAGTTTTAGGCTTTATTTCTCTCTTTTTCGTATTTTTCTTTTTCGATCTTTATTTTGATTATTTTTGTAGTTTTTAATAGTTTTTAGTTTAATTTCGTATTTTATTTTAATATTTCTTTCTTTATTATGTTTGTAGCTCAAGTTCTTAGTTTTTGTTTTTAATAATTTCTAGCTTCCTCTCGTTTTCTTATTTATTTTAGTTTTCTTTATTTTATTTAATTTCTTTTGATTTTATTATTTCTTTTAGTTTTAATATTTTATTTTACTTTAATTTCATTTTTATTTTATTTTATTTTACAGAATTTTCACCATATACCACTGAGTTTTAAGTTAATTCACCATATACCTCAAAAAACTTTCTAATTCACCATGTACCACTGAGTTCTTGTGCAATACCACAAAATACATTTTTTGATAACTGCCGTTAGTCTGCCGTTTGGGGTATTTTACTAATTCACCATATACCTATGTTTATAAAATTATTTCACAAGATACCATTAAATTAAAAGATATTTCACCATATACCTAGAATTTGCAACGGCTATTTTAATTGTTGCATCTACTATTTTTTGCTACTTCACTACTCTTCTCTTAAGCTCCTTCAACATGCTCTCATCTCCATGACATTGTGTGTTTATACTTCCCCTGCTTTGAAATTCATAACCCGAAGGGATACTTTGCTGGGCATTACCCTTGCATCATCGAAATTTCTCTCATATATCACACTTATAGTACAACTTTTTATGATATTTTGCCGAATCACGGCTCCTTATTGCAAATTTCTTCCTACATGTACAAGTTTTGTTTGGCATTCTTATGTATGCATATTCGTAAGATGACGATGATGATTTCGAGTGTGTTGACATCTTTACAAATGCTTTTAGAAGGGTGAAGTGTTTCTTCAATCCCTCAAGTATTATGTTTATATACATAAACTATCCGTTATAACAGTCAACGAGTAATTTTTTTTTAAAAAAATAACCGTTGTAATTTCTGGGTATATAGTGAAATATCTTTTAATTTAATGGTATATGGTGAAATAACTTTATAAACATGAGTATATGGTGAATTAATAAAATACATCAAACGGCAAGCTAACGGCAGTTACCAAAAAAGGTATTTTGTGGTATTGCACAGGAACTCAATGGTATATGGTGAATTAGAAAATTTTTAGTAGTATATGGTGAATTAACTTAAAACTCAGTGGTATATGGTGAAAAAACCGTTTATTTTATTTTATCTCCCGACTTTTCCCTTGTGTATTTTTTGTTGTAGGTTGTGTTCAGAGGTCCGAGATTCGAGTCAAATGTGTCAAACCACAAGCTTCCAAGCCTCAATTTGCTGCCACTCTAACCTACACCCCACAATCACCTAACCTACACCACACAAAGCAACTCCACCACACACTCTTCACATCAACTCCCCTGCTCCCTCTTCTCACTTAAACACCACCAGTAGCCACGCTGCTGCCACCATACAAACCCCACAAAACAGCCCAAATCAGCCCCCACGAACACCATTTCAACAGCCCACAGACCGCCACCAATTTCAACCACCAATCCCAGCCTACCGCAAACCCGCAGTCACCATCTCCTCCACACCACACAGCAGCGACACCATTTCCAACCTCCGCCACCATCCCCAACTCACGCAACCAATTCACCGTCTCACCACCACATGCCCGCAACCAATCAGCGCCAACAACAATTATCCACCGTCAATAACCGCACAATCCACAATTGAATTCGGCAGCCCCTCAAATCGCAGCAACAAGTACCAATTCAGCCCCAAAGCGATGACCCATTAGAACGGGTGCTCTTTCATGCGACGCGGACGCTCTTCAATCTTCCAACGTCTTCAATTTCTGGCAGAAGCAATGAGCGTCCGCTCCAATTTGGGTATGAGCGGCCGCTCTATTGTGGGTCTTATCTTTGTTAATTGTCACGTGATTTGCACGTGAATGGAGGTACTCATTAATATCGAACGGTCATGATTTGAAGCTTGATGAAGACGATGATGATGAACGTTGATGACGATGATGATCGTCGAAGATCAGAGCAGCCACGAGAAGAAGAAGGTGGAATGCGTGAGTGGGGTCTTATTTGGGGGGTATTTCGTGGGTTTTGGTTTCTTTGTTTCCCCTTTTTTGATTTGTTTTTCCTTTTTATTATTTTTAGTTTTGTTACTTAATTATTTTAATTAGTTTTGTTTCTTTTTAATTTTATTTCTTTTTATTTTCTTTTAGCTGTAATATAAATACCCTTTGGGGTTTAATACTCTTTCAAAATTTATTCACCTTAGATTAGTTTAGTCTATTTTATTTTCTCTCTCTTAGGGTTAGATTAGGAGCCTCTCTCTCTAGTTTAGGAGTAGTTTTAGAGGGAGAAACCTTGAATTTTTCATGGAGTTTTTGAGAGATTGAAGAAAAAACTATGTGGAATATCTTCTCATCTATTCAATGAGCATTTCTAACTTTCTCTCATCTTTATTGCTTTCCTTTATTTCTTGTTTTTGTTTATTTATTTATTGATTAGAGTTGTTAATTAGTTTAATAGTTTTATCTTGCTTTTCAGGTTCTTCTTTATCATGTTAATTTAGATTTTATTCTAGGGAATTGGATGAAGATTATGTTGATGAATTGAATGATTTATTGTGATTTGTATGCAATTGATTCTTAATTATTGTGTATGGATGATGCTTATATGGATTAGAATCTTTCTAGCTAATTGATTCTATGTTCTTAATTGTGCTTTCAATCAATTGTGCGAAAGTGAGTTGTTTGAGAGTCTAAATTCCTCCATACTTATGCTAGGTTAGTTGCACGAGAGTGAATTAGCTTAGTAGGATAATTAGCATGCTTAATTGTACGAGAGTGAGTTGAGTGTGTTGATTGTTCCTAATTAAGGCCATTTTCATGTAATTGCAATGTTGTTGTTGAATGCATTAATGTAATTGGATTCCACTTTCCCTAGTTTTAGTTGTTTGCTCTAAGTAGTGTTTAGTTGTATCTCTCTCTATATCTCGACCATCCTAGTTGTCTAATTAGCATAAATTGATACACTTAGTCCTCGTGGTTTGACCCTTTACTTTCCACTAACTAGTTTAGTGAAGAGTTTAGGTATTATAAATTTCTAATTTGGTTAGGGTTAGTATTCCCAACGACCTACTCTACCCGCGACCAATCACGAGACTCTTTTACATTTCGCTTTGTTTGTTAGTATACGGGAATAAAATCCGGGTTGACTCAAAGGAACTATGTCTCGATTTTAGGCATATTTATTGGTTCACATTAATTAATCAATTAATTAAGCAAAGTAATTTAGTTATTTGTTAGCTTATTTAAGCATATTTATAATCACAAGTCAAACAAGCGCTTAGTTTAATCACATATAAATATGCACAAGCAAATAATGCACAAGTAGTCAAATAAGCACAATTGATGCAATGAGTTTGCAACCTAACCATGGCTCTAGTTTTCTAAAGTTCAAGGATAAGGGTAGTCAAAAGAGGGTCCATGGTTATGAGTCCAGATGCATTGCACGAAAGCCTTACCTTTGGAAGGGTTGACGCGTATGGATGGGACCCCGCAAGTTAAACTTGCTTCCATGGTTTGGTAAATTCACAAACTCGGATGTACCCTTCGTTGCAATGAGCGTTCGATTGAGTAGATGGAGTGTGAATTCCCAGGGGGTTATGGCCATATGTAGAACACATATGGATTTCAGAAAAGAGAAAAAAACTCAATCAGGAAGTAAAATCGTCCAAACAGTACTAGAACTGGTTAAAGCAAGAAGGCAGATTTCTAACTCGGTATTGGAAGAACTTGGCGCGAGACAACAGGGACCATCGCGAGGAGATGACCCTGTCACGTCGCGATATTGCTATCGCATCGCGACAGAGCCATCGCACTGCGATGGGCACTGTTTTCTTAGCGCTAGTTCCTACATGCCTCAACAGCTTTCCGTGTTCTTAGAATTTTCCAGTTTTCGCAGCGTTTTTTCGATTCTAGTTGTGAAAGATATTTCCCAAATTTCCTACGTGTAAAAAGCCTGTGTTTTTGACGCATTACGGATGGTCTTTCTAATGCAGACCTTTTTATGCTTATGCGATTAATTTCAATCAAAATTACGCACATGAATACTTAAAACGTTTCGAGTCTCATCCACTCATTCTAAATTATAGCCAAAATAAATTTTAGGAATTAAAATAGAAATCCTCCACAGTGGAGTCGCCAAGAACGATAGGGAATATTTCAAGCATCCTACACCGAGCCCCACTTTGATCATACACTTAAGTATTGTGGCGTCGAAAGGAAAGGAAGCTAGATTAAAGAGTCGCCAACAAGTTTTAGGAACTTGTAAATCGTTCACAGGGTGAAGGTTACACCCCTTCACGATCCATGAGATCGTTAACTCCATAGTGGTCTGGTACCATGACTGGATATTCGGGGATGAAGGTACAAATCCAACCTAAAAGAGGTTGAACCTGCCCTAAATAGGCCTCTACTTTATTCTTCTCATATTCATGTGCGCTTTCTAACTAACATACAATCAATATATTAATCCTAAACCTGTTTAATCTATATTGGTTGAATATTAATGCACAAATAAATCTATTATTGACGATCACTTGAATTAAAATCATATTAGCCTAAATAAAATTATTAATTATCTTATTAAGCGTGATTTCAAGTACAAATTCCCTTTAAACCTGCAAGAGATGGCGTGACCAAGCAATAATAGTAATATATCAAGCAACATATAAATATTGATACAACAAATCATCATCATCATAATAATATTCTCATCAAAGCATAATAATATTAGCAAGATCATAGGCATGATACTAACAAGATTAATAACAAATCCTAGCATGTTCCTAAGCAAATAAAAATCAAATCTTTAGCCCTAACATGATACTAACATGATATAAGAAAATAGGAAGCAACCTAATCATGATACTAGAAAGCAATAAATAACATCCTAACATGATACTAAGAATTAAAAGACATCCTAACATGATACTAGGAATTAATATAATCTAAGCATGCTTTAAAGATATAACAATGAAACAACTTACTTTGTTGCCTCGTATCTCTTTCTATCAAAACAATACACAAGTTAGTAACTTCAATAAAAAATATTAAATCAAACAATTAATTCAAATAATTGAAATAGGGATTTGGGACCAAACCCTCAGAAATTATCAACCTTTCACGTCGAAGGCGAAGACAACTTCGAGCTTGGCTAGGTGTGTCGAAATTCTCGTGAATGCGGTATGATGCTTTGAGAAAGCAAGAGGGAGAAAAGAATAAGCTTTATCTTAAAGAGAGAAGAGAGAGATGGTGATTGTTGGTGATCAAGATTGTTGATGATTGAAAAAGGGGTGATATGACCTCTATTTATAGAGAAAAAAGAGGGTCGAAGGATTAAGAAAAGAATCCGAATTCGAATCGGAATAAAACTCGATAGACAACAATTTTTGCGGATTTTGTTTTTATCATAACTTTTGATCCAGAAGTCAAAATAAGACAAATAATATGTCTTTGGAAAGGTCCTGAAGTATAATTTCCAACACAATTAAAATCTGATTAAAATCTTTTGTAGAATAAAAGATATGACTGAAATAGTGGAAGGGTGTCAGTTTTGGATAGAGTTTAGTATTTCTTTCATATCTTTTTCGTTATAGATCGGAATTAATATTATAATATATCATTGGAAAGATAATTTCAAGATATATCCAACCATATAAGATTTGGATAAAAATTATGAGGCACGAAAATAATATCTGAACATATTCCATTTCACACAAAACAAGGACTCTCTAAAAGAGGAATTTTATGTAATTTCAAATTCTTTGATCTTATCTTTTCAAAAAGGATAATTAAGATCTTTTAGAAACTTATAGAAGCTTCTAATAAATCCTAATTATTTTAGGAATGGGATTAAGCCTTTGGACCCTCCACATGATCATTGGGTCGTAGGTAAAATCCGGTTTGGGCCCAGTTTAGTATTTTTGCCATAACTTCTTCATTATTCATCGGAATTGGGCTTATAATATATCGTTGGAAAGCTTTTTTCAAGCTCCATACAAATAGACAATTATTGGACCCATATCATGGACCAAAATAAACTAGACTGGACGTTTTTCATAAACAGATTACGAAAAGAAAGATTTTCGAAAATAGAAAGAAGTATTTTTTTTTATTAAAAACAGAGGAATCACGAGACTCTTTCACATTTTGCTTTGTTCGATAATCAATGACGTGAAAAATATTCATCACTGGGTTTGGTTTTTGGGGAGACACAATCAGGTGTCTACACTTATTAAAAAAATGCCCCTCCCGTTATAAACCCTAACCCTAGCTATCTCCTTTCTCCGTCCTCTCTCCTCTCTCCCCTCTCCTCCTTCTCTCTCGTCTCACTTCTCCCTGGTCTACTCTCTTGTCTTACTTCTCTTTCCTCTCTCCCCTCTCTCTCCTGCTCTCTCGTCTCACTTCTCTCTCGTCTCACCCCTCTTTCTCCTATCTCGGCGATCTCCTTTTCTCTCGTTGCCCTCCCATTCTTTCCCCTCAAAGTCCACCACCACCACTGCCACTAACCATCGCCGCCACCAAGACCGACATCAACAACAACACCACCGAGCTAATTTTTGCACTTTCTCTCTCCTCGTGAAGAAACCATAGGTTTTTAGGTCTAATTCGACCATGTAAACCCAATTTCAAGGTTTTGTGTGGTTGAATGAAGGTATGTGTCTTTTTTTATTTTATTTTTATTTTTTTTTGTTTTTGTTAATTTTTGGGTTGTTATTTGCGGAGGCGGTGGTTTTAAGTGGGTGGTGTGGTATTTTTAGGTGGGTGGTGTGGTGATACGGTCATTTTAGGTGGGTGGTGGGGTGATACGGTCGTTTTAGGTGGGTGGTGGGGTGGTTTTAGGTGGGTGGTGGGGTGGTTTTAAGTGGGTGGTGGGGTGGTTCGGTTGTTTTAGGTGGGTGGTAGGGTGGTGGGTCATGGGTTGTGGCTGGTTATCCACCACGGTATTATTTTTTTTTTTGTTTTAATTTTGCAGATTTGTTTTTTTTGTTAATTTACAATTTTGTTTTAATTTTGCAGATTCAAGCGATTCAAAGAACAATTTTTTTTTAATTGTAAATTAACAATTTATTGATGAATATATATGTGATTTATGTATATTATGCTTATATTTAAGTGTATCTTGATTTTTAAGTGAAAAAAATGAATTTTTTTTTTAAAATTTTTTTATTGCATAATTGCCACCGATTAACCGGTGCCAAAATTAAAGAATTGCCACCGGTTTTGAACCAGTGGCATTTTTATTTTTATTTTTGGCATCCCTCGAATTCCCACCGGTTCAAAAACCGGTGCCATAGGGGGGTTTTGAACCGGTGCCTAAATGCATTTTTCTACTTAGTGTAAATACGGACTGCGATCCGTTATGTATTTTTGTAAATCTAAATACGGTCTATGAACTGTTGCGTATTTTTGTACCTTAATATTTACATTAGTCCTAATTGTAATTACTAGTAGTTGCATAATTGATGGTGATGTCTTGAAGATGGCGTTTCTAAGAAGAAGAAGCCAGGAAGTTGCAATGGAGACCCTTGAAGACTGAAGGGGTCATGCTAGTTGCCAAATGCATATTTTACTTGTGTTTTCTATATATAATTGTGCTTATACATGAATGATATGTTAGATGCATGTTTAGGATTTTGAATGTTGCGATGATTAATTAAGTTCACTTAAATCAACCAACATAGATACCCTAGGTCTCTATAAAATTGAGTTAAATTTGTCATTCCAAGATAACACTTACCGAACTAATGAGAATAGTGGAGGGCTACGCCAAAGCGAGGCATCACTATTTTCCTAGAACGTAAGGTGTACTAGGTATACAAGTTGATTTTGGTTAAACTCAACGATATCAGTAAGGAGTCCTTATATGTCATGGCAATGGAGATAAATATCACGAAAGCATTAGATACGACATTTTATCGAATCGAGAATAGCTTAGAGCTATTAGCAATTAGATTGCTTACATTAAAATATTAAGTGTTCAGACAAGCCAAAGCATGCTTAATCACTTTTTGATTTTTGGGATCTTGAAATCGTTTTATTCTCGTTTAAAAGGTACAATTTTATTGTGTGGATAAAACGCTTAATAAGCTTGATATTTGCATGAATGCTTTAAGTTCAAACTTATTGGTTTTATGAGTGGTTTTTCATTTCAAATTTTTTCATTTGTAGAAACATGTATGCGAATGATTCAAACAACTAATTTTCGTTACGCTCAATTCTAGACAAGAAGAAATTTAATGGGCCAAACTTTCTTGATTGGCAAAGGAACTTGTGTATAGTTCTCATGCAATAGCAAAAGGAATACGTCCTTGATGAGGAAATGCCCGACGCTGCTAATGAGGAGGTCACTCAGGCTGCCTTAAACCGATGACAAACTGCCGATCGGGATGTCAAGTGCATTATGTTAGCCACAATGTCTCCAGACCTCATAAAGACTTTCTTTGAGAAGGAAATGACTTTTGAGATCATTTCTGAACTTCAGAACATGTTCCAAGAGCAGGCTCAAATTGAGAGGTTCGAAACCCACAGACAGATCCTTGAGAGCTAGCTTAAGAAAGGAGAGCCAGTCAGCCCACATGTACTTAAAATGATCGGATTATTAAAGAATATGGAAAGGCTTGACGCTGGGTATTTGACTGAGATGGCAATTGACATCATTCTCCATTCGCTGCACAAAGGCTATGACCAGTTCAAGATGAACTATAATATGCACAGCATGGAGAAAACCCTCACCGAACTTCATGGAATGTTGAAGCAGGCTGAACAAATGCTTAAGGATGAGGGAAAGCATGACATGCTTATGGTCAAGAAGGGCAAGTCATTCAAGCGCTCGGGCAAGAAGAAAGGCTTTAAGGGGAAGGGTAAGAAGATTTTTCCGCCAAAGTCAAAAGCTACCAAGGGAAACAAGGACAAGAAGGTAGCCTCTTCTCAATCCGAATCCGAATGTTTCTATTGCAAGAAGAACAGACATTAGAAGCGGGATTGCCTCAAATTTAAGGAAGATAAGAAAAACGGCACCGTTGCTTCTAGATTAGGTATTTTTGTAATAAACTTAAACTTCATCATGGGTATTAGATACTGGATGTGGCTTACACCTTTGTAGAAGGCTAGAGAAGGGAGAGGTCGAACTCCGGGTCGGCAATGGAGCCAGAATTGCAGCCGTATCCGTGAGAACTCTAAGTTTGTCTTTGCCCTCCGGGCTTGTTTTAGAACTTGAAAATTGTTATCATGTTCCAAACGTTACCAAAAACATCATTTCAATTTCGGCGTTGGATGCCAAAGGTTTTAAATTTTGAGTAAAAGACAATGTTTGTTCATTTTATCTCGATAATGTTTTATATGGTACTGCACATTCAGAAAATTATCTTTATGTGATTTCTTTAGACAAACAAATTTATAATGTTAATGATACGACCAATAGAGATAAGACCGTTGAATCAAATCAGACATACTTGTGGCATTGTCTTCTTGGCCACATTAACATCAAACGCATCAAGAAACTTCTACAAGAAGGTATTATTGACTCATTCGAGGGTCGTTTGAAAATTGTGAATGATGTTTATTAGGCAAGATAATAAAGCAGCCGTTCTCCAAGTTGGGAGAACAGGCCGGTGACTTATTGAGCCTAATACACACGGATGTATGTGGACCAATGAGTACACCCGCAAGAAATGGTTATCGCTATATTATCACCTTCACGGACGACTATAGTAGATACGGATATGTCTACCTTATGTCAAACAAATCTAAATCATTTGAGAAATTCAAAGAATTTTACAGTGAAGTGGAAAATCAGCTTGGCAAGAAAATTAAAGCCCTTTGATCGGATCGAGGTGGGGAATACTTGAGCCATGAATTCGACGACCATCTGAAAGAACATGGTATTCTTACAGAGTTGACACCTCCCAGAACTCCACAATGGAACGGAGTGTCTGAGAGGAGGAATCGAATCTTGTTAGACATGGTCTGATCAATGATGGGTCTTAGTGATCTTCTTATCTCTTTTTGGGGATACACACTTCTAACCGCGGTAACTAACACTAAATCGAGCTCTGACAAAAGTTGTCGAAAAGACTCTATATGAATCATGGACGAAGATTCCTCCAAGGTTGTCTTTTCTTAAGATTAGGGGTTGCAAAGCATATGTCAAAAGATTAATTTCTGACAAACTTCACCCAAAATCAGACAAGTGTTTCTTTATGGGATATCTTAAAGAAACTAAGGGGTATTACTTTTACAACAAATCCGAGAACAAAGTATTTGTTGCTCGTGATGGTGTCTTTTTGGAGAAGGAGCACTTTTCCAAAATGACAAGTGGGAGGAAAATCGAACTCGATGAAGTTCGAGAGGACGAGCAACAAAGTCAGACTGACAAAACTGACAATCAAAGAGCTTTAAAAGTAGTTGTTGACATTGGTCAAAGTGAAACCGTGTAGATACCTAATTGTGTCTCCCCAAAAACCAAACCTAGTGATGAATATCTTTCACGTCATTGATTATGGAACTAGGTGAAATGTGAAAGAGACTTGCTAATGCTTATGTTTTAACAAAAATATTTCTTTATATTTTGGAAAATATTCCTTTTTGTACCCTATTTATGAAAAACGTCCAGTCCAGTTTAGTTTGGTCCATGATAAGGGTCCAATAATGGTGTAATTGGATTGGGCTTGAAAAGACCTTTCCAACGATATATTATAAGCCCAATTCCGATGAATAATGAGGAAGTTATGGCCAAAATATTAAACTGGGCTCAAACCGGATTTTACCTACGGCCCAATGATCATGTGGAGGGTCCAAAGGTTTAATCCCATTCCTAAACTAATTAGGATTTATTAGAAGCTTATATAAGTTTCTAAAAGATATTAATTATCCTTTTTGAAAAGATAAGATTAAATAATTTGAAATTGGATAAAACTTTCCTTTTTTAAGTCCTAATTCTATTCGAAATGAAAGACGTTCAAAGATGATCACATATTATTTTCGTGTCTCATAATTTTTATCCAAATATTATATGGTTGGATAGATCTTGAAATTATCTTTCCAATGATATATTATAATATTAATTCCGAGCTATAACGAAAAAGATATGAAAGAAATATGAAACTCTATCCAAAACTGACACCCTTCCACTAATTCGGCCATATCTTTTTATCTACAAAAGATTTTAATCTTTTTATCTACTTCGAGAGCTTACCAACGACATATTATATGACTTTTTTCGACTTCTGGATCAAAAGATATAATAATAAAAAAAATCCACAAAAAACTGTCTCAGCGCGTCGCGACGGCTCTGTCGCATCGCGCTGGACCCTATCACTCTGTGACAGAACCAATTTTATTCCAATTCGAATTCTAACTCTTTTCTATCGTTTTCGGACTATTTTCTCTATAAATAGGGTCGATATTCTCCGTTTTTAAATCATCTACAATCTTCTATTCTCTTCTCTCTACAAGCAATCGCTTATTCTTTCTCCCTCTTTCTAAGCCTTCCCTTTTCAAACACTATACCACATTCACAAGTTCTAGACACACCTAGCCAAGATTGAAGTTGCCTTCGCCCTAGACGTGAAAGGTTGATAATTTCTGAGGGTTTGGTCCCAAATTCCTATTTTTATTATTTAAATTAATTGTTTGATTTAATATTTTCCTTTAAGTTACTAATGTGTGTATTCTTTTGATAGAAAGAGATACGAGACAACAAAGTAAGTTGTTTTATTGCTCCATATCTTTATAAAGCATGCTTAGATTATTTTAATTCATAGTATCATGTTAGGATGCTTTTATTGCTTTCTAGTATCATGTTTAGGTTGCTTCCTATTTTCTTATATCATGTCAGTATCATGTTAGGGATGAAGTTTTGATCTTTAATGTTTAAGTGACATGCTAGGATTTGTTATTAATCTTGTTAGTATCATGCCTAGGATCTTGCTATTATTATGCTTTCATGAGATTGAGATTATGATTATTATGATGATGATTTGTTGTATCAATATTATGTTGCTTGATATATTATTATTGTTATTGCTTGATCACGCCCTCTCTTGCAGGTTTTAAGGGAATTTGTACTTGTAATCACGCTTAATAAGATAATTAATAATCTTGTTTAGGCTAATTTGATTATAATTCAAGTGATCGCCAATAATAGATTTGTTTGTGCATTAATATTCAACCAACATAGATTAAACAGGTTTAGGGTTAATATATTGATTGCATGTTAGTCAGAAAGCGCACATGAATACGAGAAGAATAAAGTAGAGGCCTATTTTTAGGGCAGGTTCAATCTCTTTTAGATTGGATTCGTACCCTCATCCCCGAACTTCCAGTCTTGGTTCCAGACCTATTGGAGTTAACGATCTCCTGGATCGTTAAGGGGTGTAACCTTCACCTTGTGAACGGTTTACAAGTTCCTAAAACTTGTTGGCGACTCTTTTGCTCTAGCTTCCTTCCCTTTGGACGCCACCATGCTTAAGTGTATGATCACAGTGGGGCTCAAGTGTGGGATGCTTGAAATATTCCCTACAAACCGACAATGTGCAAAGTCAAACCGACAATGGAAATGCTTAACTTATTACCCTGCGTAGGTCGCAACGACCATATATCTCGGTGTTGTACTAACTGAGGATCAAGACATCCTAGTTATGGATGGAGATGAGCCAACGACGTACAAGCAAGCTATGACGAGCCCCGACTCTGCAAATAGCAAGAAGCCATGAAATCCAAGATGGACTCCATGTTTGAAAATCAAGTATGGGACTTGGTTGATTTGCCTGAAGGTTACACACCTATCGGTTGCAAATGAATTTTGAAGTTGAAAACCTACAAAGATGGAAATGTATATGTATACAAAGCTAGATTGGTGGCATAAGGTTATAGGAAAATTTGCGGCGTTTATTATGATGAAACCTTTTCACCAGTTGCAATGCTTAAGTCCGTCCGGATTATCCTAGCAATTGCTGCATATTATGATTATGAAACATGACAGATGGATTTCAAAACCGCTTTCCTAAATTAAATTTTGGAAGAAACTGTGTACATGACACAGCCGGAAGGTTTTGTTGATCCAAATAATGCTGCAAAGGTATGCAAGCTTAAGAAGTCTATTTATAGATTAAAGCAGGCAAGCAAAAGTTGGAATCTGCGATTCAATGAAGCCATTAGTGAGTTTGGTTTTATCAAGAATCCAGATGAGTCTTATGTTTACAAGAAGGTCAGTGGGATTGACATCACATTCCTCGTCTTATATGTCGATGACATATTTCTCATTAGAAACAATATTCTAATGTTAGAGTCTGTAAAGGCTTGGCTTGGAAAATGTTTTTGAATGAAGGAGTTGGGGAGAGGCATAGTACATATTGGGCATCAACATCTATAGGGATAGATCTAACAAGATGATTGGATTGAGCCAAAGTACTTACATCGATAAGTTACTGGCATGATTCAACATGCAGGAGGCCAAGAGAGGGCACCTACACATGTCACATGGCATAACTCTAAGCAAGAAGCAGTTTCCACAGACACCCGATGAGCGAGAGAGGATGAATCAGATTCCATATGCTTTGCTTATTGGATCGATCATGTACGCATGATATGTACAAGGCCGGATGTATCGTATGCCTTGAGTGGTACAAGTCGATACCAATCAGACCCAGGAGAGGCGCATTAGACTGCGGCTAAGAATATCCTAAAGTACCTGAAAAGGAACAAGGATAAATTTCTAGTCTATGGTGGGAGTAATGATTTGGTTGTTGAAGGTTACAACGACACAAGCTTCCAGACTGACAAAGACAACTGTAAGTCGCAATCGGGGTACATATTTTGTCTAAATGGAGGGGCATTTAGTTGGAAGAGTGCTAAGAAAAGCTTAATAGCAGATTCTTAAAATGAAGCTGAATACTTGGCAGCTTCAGAAGCAGCTAAGGAGGTAGTTTGGATTCGTAAGTTCGTTGGTGAAATGATGTTGTACCCTCCATCAAGGGTCCAATAGATCTCTATTGTGATAACAATGGAGCTATTGCTCAGGCCAGGGAGCTAAGGGAACATCAGAAGGTCAAACATGTCAAGAGACGATTTCACATGATAAGGGAATGGAAGTCCAAAGGTGAAATAAGAATTTGTAAGATAATTAATATGATAATGCTTGATCACACCTTTTATGCATGTTTAAAGGGAATTGTACTTGTAATCACGCTTAATAAGATAATTAATAATCTTGTTTAGGCTAATATGATTAAATTCAAGTGATCGCCAATAATAGTTTTGTTTGTGCATTAATATTCAACCAACATAGATTAAACAGGTTTAGGGTTAATTTATTGGTTGTATGTTAGTCAGAAAGCACACATGAATACGAGAAGAATAAAGTAGAGGCCTAATTAGGGCAGGTTCAATCTCTTTTAGGTTGGATTTGTACCTTCATCCCCGAACTTCCAGTCATGGTTCCAGACCTATTGGAGTTAACGATCTCCTGGATCGTTAAGGGGTGTAACCTTCACCCTATGAACGATTTACAAGTTCCTAAAACTTGTTGGCGACTCTTTTACTCTAGCTTCCTTCCTTTTGGACGCCACCATGCTTAAGTGTATGATCACAGTGGGGCTCAAGTGTGGGATGCTTGAAATATTCCCTACAGTTTGACTCCGACCATTGTCAATAGCTGCTTCCAAAGCACTTTGATTGTCAGTTTTGTCGAGTTTACTTTGTTGCTCATCTTCTCGAACTTCATCAAGTTCGATTTTCCTCCCACTTGTTATTTTGGAAAGATGCTCCTTTTCCAAAAAGACACCATCTCGAGCAACAGATACTTTGTTCTCGGATTGGTTGTAGAAGTAATACCCCTTTGTTTCTTTTGGATACCCCACAAAGAAATATTTGTTAGATTTTGGTGCAAGCTTGTCGGACATAAGTCTTTTTTCACATGCTTCACAACCACAAGTATTAAGAAAAGACAACCGTGGAGGTTACTTCGTCCATAATTCATATGGAGTCTTTTCAACAGCTTTTGATGGAGTGCGGTTTAGTGTAAGTGCCGCGGTTAGAAGTGCGTGTCCCCTGAAAGAGATAGGAAGATCGCTAAGACCCATCATGGATCGAACCATGTTTAACAAAATTCAACTTCTCCTCTCGGACACTCCGTTCCATTTTAGAGTTTCGGGAGGTGTTAGTTTTGAGAGAATACCATGTTCTTTCAGATGGTCATCGAATTCGTAGCTCAAATACTCGCCACCTTGATCCGATCGAAGGGCTTTGATTTTCTTGCCAAGCTGATTTTCCCTTTCACTCTGAAATTCTTTGAATTTCTCAATTGATTTAGATTTGTGCGACATATGGTAGACATAGCCATATCTACTATATTCATCCGTGAATGTGATAAAATAGCGTTAACCATTTTTTGCGGTTATGCTCATTGGTCCACATATATCCGTGTGTATGAGCCCTAATAAGTCACGAGCCATTTCTCCTAACTTGGAGAAAGAGTACTTTATCATCTTGCCAAGTAAGCATCCTTCGCAATTTTCAAACGACTCTAAATCGAATGAATCAAGAATCCCTTCTTGAAGAAGTTTCTTGATAGCGTTTGATGTTTAATGTGACAAGACGACAATGTTACAAGTGGTTTTGATTCGACCAGCTGGTCTTAAGCCTTATGGTGGCATCATTAACATTATAAACTTGTTTTTCTAATCACATTTAAAAACTATAGTGCCATAAAAACATATAAGCAAGACATTCAAAACAATCATTGCTATAGTCTTGTGATCAAAACAACCCGGCGTCTCCTGAGCTATTTTATTTGCTTAGTTTGATCATCCATGGCAAAGTGAAAGAAGCAATCTACTCTTCTCCCTCAAACTTCAACTTCAACTTCAACTTCAAATCTAGCTAGGAATGTTTCGAATAATGGAGTGTTGGGTGTTGCTGGATCTTTTGATTCGATTCTAGAAGGGGGTAATAATGAGCTGGTCACTCCTCCTCCGCATCTGCTTAATCCTTCAGCTGGGAAGATAACCAGAGCTAGTTTGTTACTGCTTGAACAACATCATCAAGCGTTTTTGGCTGATTAATAGAAGATCTCCAATGAAACAGTAACTAGGGTTTCATCGAGTACTGTTCCATTAGAACTTTTTCAAAATCGAAGGCCGATTAATGTTCCATTGGATCCTGCTCGATCTTTGAGCCCGATTGCTGATGTTGAACAAGTTTATCGTTCCCCTAAGGTCCCTGAGGTGGAGAATCGAGATACTGAAGGAAAATGGACTAGGAAGCTCACTGCTAAAGGGATTCCCCTGTCTTTTGTTGCTCCGAAAGTGCAAGATGGCAAAGGAATTGCTCAACTTTAGGAATCAGAACTGAGTGCAAGTAACTTGAAATGGAAGAATTCTATTGTGTTTTATGTAGTTGGCTATTATCCTACCATTGCTGCTGTTCATAGATATGTAGCTAAAAATTAGAGTAATGTAGGAAAACTAGACGTGTTTTGGCATGATGATGGTTACTTTATCCTTAATCTGAAATCCGAGGAAGATATGAATATGATCTTATGTTCGGGACCTCACATGTTTTATGAAAAACCAGCTATAATTAAGGCTTGGAACCCTAAATTTGACTTTAATGTTGAGATTCCGAGGACAGTTCCTTTGTGGGTTAAGTTCCCTAACCTTCCTTTGAATTGCTGGGGAGTGGAAACTCTTAGCAGAATTGGGAGTTTACTAGGAGTACCTATATGTGCAGATGAATGCACAGCTAAAAAGATGAGAGTATCCTTTGCTAGGGTCTTAATTGAGATTGACATAACTAAGGAGCTGCCTAATGTTGTGTTGATTGAGAGCCCTGATAGAGATATAATTGAACTGAAGGTGATTTTTGAGTGGAAACCACCCTTTTGCAAGAAGTGTAATAGAGAAGGTCATGATTGTAATGCTGCCAAAAGCAGTAAGAAAACTCAAGCTCAGAAATCAGAACCGGCAAAAAAACCAGTTATTCTGGAAAAGGTTTGGGTGCCTAAGCAGAAACAGCCTGTTCCTACTGAAGCTCCACCTGTGCCTGAAACTCTTAATGTTACTCCAACTATGGCTCCTAGGGACTATAACTCTAATGATGGCTGAAATATTGTAGGAAGGAAGAACAGGAGCATTCATAGTGTTAGAAATTCTCAGCCAGTTACACAATCTAGTGCTTTCCTGGCTCTTAATGATGATGATGGTGGTTTTTTCATTAATGCTGGCGGGAGTCATTTAATACCTCCTCCTGTCCCATGATTATATGCTCCTAGAATGTCAGGGGTTTGAATAACCCTAGCAGGGTAGCCAGTGTTAAAAGGCTACTTAGAATTCATTCAATTGAGGTTATTGGCTTACTTGAGACTAAGGTGAATATTGGGAAATGGCAAGCTTTACAAAAAAAAAATTTGGTTTGTCTTGGTCTTAGGTGGATAATTACTGCTGCTCCCAAAAAGGAAGAATATGGGTTGGTTGGAATTCTAATATTTTTAATCTTGATGTTCTAACAGTTAATGAGCAATTTATTCATTGTTTTGTCAGTCATAAAGATCTCTCTGCTCAGATTTTCTGTACTTTTGTTTATGGTCTTCACTCCATTCATGATAGGAAAGGTTTATGGACTGGGATTCAGCATCTGGGGCTCCAGCAAAGTCCTCGGATTTGTGTTGGGGACTTCAATTCAGTTCTTAGTTCTAAAGATAGAATCAATGGAAATCCTATTTCAGACTATGAAGTAAGGGATTTTCAAGAATTTGATGATACCATGGAACTATGTGAAATTAAAAGTAAAGGTTCCTTTCATTCTTGGTCTGATAAGGCTCATGATGGGCCTAGAACCTGCACTAGAATAGACAGGGGTTTGATCAACCAGGGTTGGTTGGATCTGTATGGGCATGTTGAGGCTATTTACCTTACTCCTGTCCTCTCTGATCATAGCCCTATTCTGATTGAACTCTCTGCTGCTCCTACTTCTCATGGTAGACCTTTTAGATTTCTTAGTTGTATTGCTCAGCATGACCAGTTTCAGGACACTGTGAAAGTTGCCTGGAATGAGTCTGTTTCTGGCAATGCTATGTTGAGGGTATGGAAGAAGCTTAAGAATGTTAAAAGTAAAGTTAAGGCTTTACATTTGAAGCACTTTGCTAGAACTACTGAGAAGCTGGAATCTGCTAATCTTACTCTGGACAATATTCAGAGCCAGTTAGCTAGAAATGTGAACAGTCAAGATCTTCAGGCTAAAGAATCTGATGCTATCTCTCAGGTTAAGTTTTGGACTGGAATTCAAGAGAGTATTTATAAGCAAAAATCTAGAGTGGAATGGGTGAAGTTAGGTGATGCTAAAAATCACTATTTCTTCTCCATTATGAAGCAAAGACACTCTATGAATAGAACTGATTCCATTTTCAGTGAGCAAAATGTTCTTTATAAAGATCCTGATCAAGTGGTTGATGAAGTTTGTAGATTTTACAAGAAATTGCTGGGCGAGAAAGCAGATTGTCTTCCTGCAATTGACTTGGTGACTATGTGAAGAGGGAAATAATTGAGCCTTTCTTCTCAACAGTACCTTATTTCTCCTATCACTCATGCTAAGATTGACAATGCTTTGAAGAGTATTGATGATTCTAAAGCTTCTAGCATTGATGGATTTAATGCTTACTTCTTTAAGCAAGTTTGGAATGATATTAAAACTGATATCTATGATGGAATTCAGGAGTTCTTTGACACTGGCCATATACAGAAACAATAGAACTGGACCACTATTACTTTGGTGCCTAAAGTTTCCAATCCCTCTTACGTCAAATAATTCAGGCCTATAGCTTGCTGTACAGTGATTTATAAGCTGATTTTTAAAGTGCTTACAGCTAGGCTTGCTCAGGTGATTGGTGAGGTTGTTGATGAAGCTCAGGCAGGGTTCATTCCAGGGAAGCATATTAGTGATAATATTTTACTGGCAACTGAGCTAATCAAGGGATACTCTCATAGATTTATAACTCCAAGGTGTATGCTCAAAGTGGATCTGAAAATGGCTTATAATTCCCTGAAATGGAGTTATCTGAGTTCTGTTATGGAAGAAGTGGGATTCCGTAGGTAGTTTATTGATTGGGTTATAGGGTGTACCACTTCTATCTCTTTCTCAATTCTTTTAAATGGGTTTTCTATTGTTCCTTTTAGTCCAAAGAAAGGGTTAAGGCAAGGGGATCCCATGTCTCCCTTTTTATTTGCCATTGGGATGGAATATCTTACAAGGTGTTGGCATGATCTAAAGCTTAATCCTGATTTTAATTATCACCCAAGATGTGAAAATTTGGGCATTACTCACCTTATGTTTGCAGATGATCTTCTGATGTTTGTTAGAGCTGATACTGATTCTATCCAGTTACTATTTCAAGCTTTTCAAAAGTTTTCAATGGCTTTTGGGCTCTCTGCAAATTTGGATAAGAGTGAAGTGTTCTTTGGAGGTATTAATGCAACAGCTCAGAAGTGTTTAAGGGAAGTTCTAGGGGTTTCTCGAGGTACTCTTCCTTTTAGGTATCTTGGAGTTCCCCTTTCTTCAAAGAACCAATGTAGCCCCTTGGTTGAAAGGGTTACTTCTAAAATCACCAGTTGGGCTGCTAGGAATCTTTCCTATGCTGGGAGGATTCAGTTCATTAAAGTGTTCTTTTTGGGGTCCAAACTTTTTGGGCTCAGATTTTCATCCTTCTGAAGAAAATTTTAAAAGAAATTGAAGCTAGATTTAGAGCTTTTCTTTGGACTGGAACTGCTGGTTTTTCAAGGAAAGCCTTGGTGGCTTGGGATATAGTATGTCTGCCCAAAGTTAGTGGGGGGTGGAATATCCTTTTTCTTCCAATTTGGAAAAGGCTGTTGTGACTAAGTTACTTTGGGACTTAGCTCATAAAGCTGACAATTTGTGGGTAAAATGGGTGCATGTCTACTATTTTAAAAATAGGAACTGTTGGGACTTCCCCGTTCCTAAGAAATGCTCTTGGGTTCTCAGGAAGATTTTGCAATGTAGAGAAGTGGTTGACAGTATTGGGGGATGGGGGAATATTATTCAAGGTCATTTTATGAAGATTAAGGAGCTGTATGCCCTGCTCAGACCTCAAAGACAGAAAGTTCCTTGGAGAAGATTGGTGTGTAATAATAGAGCTACTTTAAAAAGCATATTTATCTTATGGCTTGCTTTGTGGGACAGATTGGTGACAAAAGATAGGTTGCTCACTTGGCATATTCCTTGTGATCCAGTTTGTCTTATGTGCTTGCAGAAGAATGAAACAACTCATCATCGTTTCTTTGAATGTGAATACTCTCATAAGGTGTGGGAAGCTATTCTGAAGACTTTGCACTACCAGAGGCACATTGTGCAGTTTTCTGATGAAGCTAAGTGGATTATGAAGAATTGCATAAGCACGAAAGAAATTCTGCTGCTCGTGGCTTTTGTTGAGACAGTTTAAAGCATTTGGATTCAAAGAAACTCTGTTGTTTTTAATGGAGCTTGTAAACCTACTGAAATTGTTATAAGAGATGTGATCTTTAATTTGGCTTGTAGGTGCAATGAGGCAGATTATAAATTTCTAACTGTTTAGGCCTGTCTTTTTAGTTTTTGTTGCTGTCTGTTGTTGGCCTTCTTGTCTAGTCCTGCTGGGGGGTTTTTGTCCTTCAGCTGAGTCTAGGGGGGCCTGGGTTTTGGTTTTTTTTTTTTATTTTTTTTTTTTGTGTTGTCTTGTTCCTTCCCTTTTGCACCCTTCCTAGAAGGTGGTGAGAGGTTGAAGGGGCAAGTTTGGCTCTTGTTTCTTTGGTGAACCCTTCCTAGAAGGTGGCATCTTAGTCTCAAGAGTTGTTTGGGTGTTTGGGTACCTATTTTTAGGTGTTGTAGTTTGGGGTTTACAACTTAGCTTTTTGTAAGTTGTAATCTTTTGCTCTCTTGTTGGTAATAAAATTTTAATTTACCAACAAAAAAAAAAATAAAAAATAAAAAAAAAAAAAAAAAACCCAACGTCCAACACCAAAGATCAAAATATGTTCGATGGTTAGCAAAACATAATAAAACTAAAATAGTTCTATTTACAAGCCAAAGACAAATAATGTACCTACAAACACGACGGAAAGACCTTCTCGTCCACTCATAATTTCACACTCACTTGTGAAGCCCTCTCACTTGATCCCTAAAATAAGAGCATAGTGTGTATAATTAAACTCCATCATTAAATTGAGGGCTTTAAACTCATTAAAAACACGTTTAAATCATTAACTGAACAATAACAACTTAAGATCAAACCCTAACTATAAAAATTAAATTCCAAAATTCTAGGATTTATAAATTGGGATTTTTTATTAAATAGAAAGATGAAATTACATGAATAATTTAACATCAAATACCAAAAATTAATACCAAAACATAATCAAAATCATGCTTTAAAACAATAAAACAACTAGTGTTAAATTAGGAGGAAGAAAGAGATTATTTTTTTCTTTTGTACCAAACCAAAAAGAAGGGGAGGAGGAGAGAAGACAGGTGGTGCACGGCTGCTGGTGGTGGTGGTGGCGCCGGTGGTCAGCGTGCATGAGGGAAAAGGAGAGAGAGAGAGGTGGGGAAAGAGGAGAAAAGAGAGGAAAAAGGAGAGAGAAAAATAAGAGGAAAACTTTTGGGATTTTCATGAAAACTGACAATTATGATTTTATAGTGTAAAATATTAAGGTTTTAAAGTATTTATACTCCCCTTTTAAAGCAAAAACTCATATTTACAAGACTATCATTACTAAATCCTAATTCTCCTTAACTTCTCTTTTGGAACCAACTTGTTGGGCTCTTAAGTGTCGTCAATTTTCCAACAAGTTGATCCATATTTTTATTTGATGCAGACCAAAATTAAAAACACTTTATTGCCTCATTGAATGACTAATAATATTTTATACACACTTTCTAAATATTTAAATAAATAAATTCTTTTAAAATGAAATTAATCATTTAATTTATAAGTATAATATTTAATATATGTATATATAAATATTATAAAAATATGGAGTATTACAGTTAACTTTTCCATCTTCAAGTGAGGGAGAAAGTAGTCCAAGTTCTTCTTCAAGCTCGTATTTCAACAAAACCTCAAATCTCAAACGCACCTCCTATAATGAATAATTATACCTTACTTGCCGGTCAAAGAAACAATTTTACAAAAAATTTGAAAATTTGTACTCTCAATTATAGCTGCCACACAACACTCAATCAAAGCCCATAAAGGACAATTTCGGAATTCCATTAATTTCAAGGATGCTAATGTAATAGCATCACATGTTACCATTCATAAGAACAATGTTTTTGTTTCCCACTTTCATAACAGTCATAGCTCATAGATATGTTATTTTCGCATTTGAATTTTTTTAGATATGTTAATTTTGCATTTGAATTTTTTCCCTCTTTTGATATTCTTTACCTCATAATATTCAGGGTTTTAGACGATGTGCATTGGGGAGCATTATACTCCAAGGTTTACAATATAATAATAGATTGAAAATGATAAACATAGCTCTTATATATAAGAAGTTAAAAAGAAAGATATTAATGATAAATTAATATTAATTTCACCTATTTACGCATGATTTTGTCATGAATTTTGAACTTAATTCCAATTTAGGAAATATATTTAATGCTTACAAAGGGTAAAGGCTACATATATCAATACCATAACAGATAAATCTTTTTACCATAAGTTTTTTATCCACTAATTTGCCATTTGTTTGGGAAATATTACCAATCTCATTGATTAGGATTTTCTCACATTCTCAATGCAAGTTAAGCGGAAATTATACTAACGCAAACCAAATTAATAAAGTTAAAGAAATTAATAAAGTTTTGTGTCCGAGTGATGCCCAGATTGTTGATAAAAATTTTGGATAAACTTTTTGACTTTTGATAATGAAGGATATTTTAATTAAACATACGATATTCGATCGCTTATTTATAGAAAAAAAAACTTTTGTATAAATTTGATTTACAGTAATAATGTTACTATACATCGAGGTAACTTTTATTGAATTAAGGGTAACTTTTAAACTTTTTCGCGTAACTTTTATCAATATAGCATAAATACTTTTATTTATATTAAGGTAACTTAAGGGTAACTTTTGATCATTTTAGGATAACTTTATAATGGATGTACAATATTTAATTATACATTTGATTTTTTAAATGTTTGTTTTAATAGAATAGTGTACTTTTTGTAGTTGTGTTTGATAATAGATATGTGTTATTATTGACTTGAAATTATTGTTATTGAACTTAAGTTATTTTTACTGAAATGAAATTATTTTTACTAAACCAAAATTATTTTTACAGATTTTCTATTATTTTCTTTAACTAAATTAAATATATTATAAATAGATCTCTTTTTCAAGTACTTTTTGAAAAGAATTTTATGATGGAAATAAAACCGAGTTATATGATACTCCCTTTGTTTTTAAATACTTGTTCCATTTCTCCATGCACGGAGTTTTAGGAAAAATTGGAAAAAATAATAAAATAGAACACCGAAATAGTGGGATAGGTAGAAGAATAAAAAAATTGTAACAAAACAAAAGTAGTGGAGAGAATTGGAGGAGAGAGATCATAAAATTAATAAAATATGATTAATGGTTGATCCACTATGGGAGAGAAATCAATTAAATATTGTAAGAGCTTTCCAAATAAGGAAATGAAACAAGTATTTAAAAACGGTTGGAAACGGAAAGTGGAACAAGTATTTAAAAACGGCCAGAAAAGGAAAGTGGAGCAAGTATGTAAAAACGGAGGGAGTATTTATTAAAAGCTATGATTAGTTTTGTACATATGAAATATTAGAAGTATAGTGATAATAAAACACTATACAACATTTTTATCTTAAAAAATCTATCCAAAACCGCTAACTTTATTATCATATGTTTCACAATAATAAATTTTTATCACCTACGTGGCGCGACACTTGGCGAAAAACTGGAATGTCAAGTGTTGTAGTCTTGTGGCCTGGCTGCGAGATCGGCTTAATATATAAGTGATATGATATGATATCAATGCCCCGTAATTAACAAGTCGCAATATTACAAATTCACTTGTCTATATTCCGTTATACTACCTCCGTTTCATAAAATCTACAACAATTTCCTAAAACGGAAGCTACACATTATGTGCAACAAAAAAAAAAACACTTTCCTAATGTAGTAAATTTTTTTGTGTGAATTTACTAACCTACCCTTACTTAACTTTAATAAACTACCTATTAACTTATTAACCTAAATTAATCAATCCATAATTTAAACCCCAAACCATATTCTCTCTCCTCCTCACAGCCCATATCCACCACCAACATCACAAACTTTTCTCTCTCCTCCCTCTCAACCACCAGTAACACCTTTTCTCTCTCTTCTCTCACAAGTCACAACCACCACTCCACCACCACCACTCATATCGATCCAGTCGCCGCCCCACACACTCAATTACACGTGAGATCTAGTCTTCGTCCCTCACACTCCGATTCAGTTGCACCTCTTACTCGTGAAAGTCGCCGGCGCTTTCTCCTCCCTTGGTCAAAGCCGTCAGCTCCTTTCTTCCCTTGTCAAAGCCTTCGCTCCTCCTTGTGGGTAAGTTTAGGTGGTTGTGACACTTGTGAGTTGGGTGGGGTAGGGTTTTCGGTGGTTATGGTACGTGGGGGTTTCGAATCTTGGTGGTGGTGAGAGGGTGAGGTTTTGGTTCATTTGTGGGGCTGAGATGGGGTTTCAATTGGTGGTGATGAGGTGGGGTTTCGAATTATAGTGGTGGTGAGGTGAGGTTTAAGATCTTGGTGGTGGTGGTGGTGGTGAGAGGGTTGTGGGGTCTCAGGATTTTGTTCATGGTAGGGTTTTGGGTGGTGGCGGTGTAAGTGGTGGAGTGAGTTAATTGGGTGAGGTTAGTTTTGGGTGGTTATGGAGGGTTTCAGATCTGGGTTGTGTTGAGAGTGATTACGGGATGCGGTGTTAGTGGTGGTGCGAGTTGTCTGGGACGGTCGTGCGAGTTGGTTTGTGGGTGGTGTTGCTGGTGGGTGGTGCGGTGTTAATAGTGCTGCTAGTGGGTGGTGCGGCTTGTGGGTGGTGTCGAGGAGAAGATGGCAGTTGGTGGTGGACTAGTGGTGGACTAGTGGTGGCCCTTGTTTATTTAATTATCCCATCTTTCTCTCTCTTACCCTTAATCACATACCCTTCACTTTGTTAATCAAGCATTATCAAATTTTGTCTTGGGAAACATGCAGCAAAGTTTGTTGCACATTTTATGAAACGAAGGTAGTACATTTATCCTCATACTAACATTAACATGTCTGTTGATCTTATCACATAAATAAACTATATCCACAATGAAAAGGATATTTCTTTGAGGTATCGTCTTAAAGTAAAGCTCATATCAACTTGTAGCAAAAGCAAAATGAAACCAAATTTGATTTTATTGAAAGTGATTGCGTACACCACAACGAACCAGTGAGCATGAACCCATCAAGATATCTTGCGAGCTACTTGATGACATATCCCAAAAATGATTATGTTATGTGCTGTAGTGTAGATGTACCACATTCCTATAATGAGGGTGGAACCCATATATATCCATGAGTTTGAGTATAACCAGCCTTTTCAAGTAGGGCGTCTGCCTCAGCCGGGCCTCGAGTTCCAGCCTTATACGGAAGAGACTTTAAACTTCCACGGTCAATTCTATGTAGAAGCGGTGTAAAGATCTCCCATGCAGCCTGAAAGAGATAAAGCTTTCAGCTGTTTACTTTTTTTGAGGGAACCTTTATGCAATTACTTTTTGTCAAGAAAGAAGGAAAGATGATGAAAGTGCAAGCTCTTCTTACCTTCAACTCATCTCTGCGGACGAAATGCTGTTGATCGCCTCTAATTCTGTGGTAGAAAGTAAGAGAATCATCAGGTAATGTACGGAAACATATTAACATCTCATTAAAATTGCTCCTTGCAATTGAAAGGGAAAGGTCTCAGTCTCTCAGACTTGCCCTTCAAGATTTTCCTTGGTTCTTCATAGTTGATATATAGCAAACTTTTCATTATTACTCACCATAACCCGAGAAAGTTGTTTTGAATAATCCATGACATTAGAAGAGCTAAACCCATATCATACCAAAATCAAGGGTTTGGGGAGCAATTTTTAACTCAAGGTATAAGCAAGGTTATACTGAAAGGCCTTATGTTAGTTTGTGTGGTTGTTACATTCAAGTTGACATGCACTATACATTCGAGTGATCCAACCAAGAATTTACCATGTATACACTTAACCCAAAGTTGCTAGTTTGTGTGATGTTTGTTTAAATCAAGTTGAAATAAACTATACCTCCGATTACCCGAGTGATCTGACCAACAAATTATATGTATATACCCAACCCATAATTTACCAACCTGACCTTTGGACAAGTCTATTTTTGAGAAAGTTTAGCTTCACTGGCCCTCAATAATAAAGCACCAAATTTTTCATGCACCTCTTGCACAAAGGCCAAGAATTATCAGCATCAATAAAATTATGTACATTATTTTAAGTTTAAGGGCTCTTACGTGTCAAGAATTAAACGCTCATATGCCTCGGGAATAACAACTCCCTGATATCGCTGCTTATATGATAAATCCAGTTCACTTTGTACAGTCGACATTTCCAGCCCTGGCTGTTTCACCTGTTGAGGGTAAACCGGTACACTTAAGTAGACAGGAAATAATCAAGTATCTCAAATCATTACAGAAGCACCTAACTTAATGAAGTTCCTTATTAATATTGACAAAGATTTCCCTCTCCCCAGGACATTGATAAACATGAGATTAGACCAAAGCTAATTTATCCATTCACATACCGTAAGTTTCATATAAATTGCTTCGGAAGGTTGTAGTCTCATCACAAATTCATTTCTTCCTTGCTTTTTACCTAGAAAAATTATAAACAGCCAAAATATGTTATAAGTGATATCAAATTCAATTGAAATAAACACACAGAAAGTAATATATCTAGTACTAGTAACAAAAGAGCAAGGTTTTTAGATGGTAAAACAACTCTTTGACTACAAGCAAAAATGAAGGACATCAAATCAGAAAGTCTCGCGAATGATAATGCCAGAGGAGGGGGAATGTAATGAACTAATGAATATGAGGATTTAAATTTAAACAAATAAAAATTAAGGGAAATTTCATAAGGTACCCTTGTAGTTTAAAAGAATGCACAAGATACCCACACTGCCACAGCCACACAGATGAAGTTTTATTATTCATGTTCTAACTCTCTTCTTCGTTATTTCAATGAGACAATGAAGGTCCTGCTGCACCCTCTTTAAAGTGAGGCGCACAATATAAAAGACGCGCCTCTTTGAAGTAAGGCGCACAATGTAAAACAATCAAAGAAATTTGCCTATATGCTCCTCAGATGCGCCTCTTGCACCTTAAGTGTGCCTCATGCGCCTAGCAAAAAAGACGCTCTACCCTAATCGCCAACGCCTCAGTGCCTAAGCGCGCCTTTTTATACACTGATTTGGTTAAAAATGGAAGAAATTGAAAAGATCGTTAAAAATGTGAAATAATCTATGTCAGTCGTTAATTAATAAATTGCATGTATAACCTTCTTGGAAAACTGTTATCAAAACCTTGAAAATAATGGTTAATTATTTGCTTTTTATTTAGAATAAGCACTTGAAGCATGAGCTTGGATTTTCCCTTCAGATGATTTTATCACTTGGATGTCCTTCTTGAAGGAAAATTTTTCACTTTGGCAAACAGAACATTGTCATGTTGATTAGTCGACCATTCACTCGTGCAGACCAAACACAAATATGAAAAACAATTCAAACAGCCTGGTATATGTGAATGTGAATGTGAGTGATATTTTAGCAAGACAATTAGATTTGGGCTAACAGAATCTAAATGTTTCAACGAAAAATCTGTATCCTCCTCAAGCAAGAAAAGAAGCCAAACCAGAGTGGGAGGATCAAGCAGATAGAGATGACAAAAGAGTTTGCTGTTCAAGGTTGGAAGTAGCGATTGATGAGTCCAAGTTTATCATGACATAAAAGGCATTAGAGCAGTGATGAGGAAAAACCCATATTCGTAGTCTTTCAATATAGATGGTGTATCTACGCAAATGCAGAAAACTAAAAATATTCTTGAGAAATGCCAGGAAGTATGGTAGAACTAGCATGATCTTTTGAAGCAGGTGCTATTAAAAGGAAAAGTATAATGTAACTTTTTATGGGTTCAACTGAATGTTTTACCTTTCTACACACCAGGAAAGCTCTAAACAGCAAACAGCAAGGAATTAGGCACTTCTTGAGGCAAACTAGTATGCTAATATTCCTAGAACCTAGAGCTAAAATTCACAAGGCATTGGCAGTTGCTAGAAAGACAATGCCTGTCTTGGTATGCTAAACCAGAGAATGGAAGACTTAGGATTACAGATTATGTGGGATGTTGACTACATTAACATAGAAAGGTACTAGGATTCAGATAAATATATTGATGGCAGGACTAGAATAGACTGGCAAAAAGAAAAGTTTCCTTCTGACCTTTGGAATCAAGGACTACGTATTACAATAGGTTAATTGCCGAAACTACTTATAGTTCTTAGCTCTTTGACGGAGTCAAAGGCCCTTCTTCAGTGGGGTTTGGCAAATGTAGAAGTGGGTAATGGCTGACTTACCTTCTAATTAAGGCCTGAGGGTATGATTATAACCAGGGGCGAAGCCAGGATTTTCAAGTCCTTGGGGCCAGACTGTTAATAGATAATAGAAAAAATTAAAATGTACTAATATTTTATTGTTACCTTAAAAAAAAAAAAAAAAAAAAAAAAAAAAAAAAAAAAAAAAAAAAAAAGAGTTAAATTTTACTCTATGATTTTTCATAATAGCAAAATCATCAATAAAGATTCAACACTAAAATTTACCGCAATCTCTTATTAACTTTCTGTATAAAAAAAAAAAAAAAAAATCTAGTATTTTTGATTTCATGATATCAATACAAAAACAATAATTATCAAATAAACTAGCATATAACCCTAAAAGTTTGATATTTCATATTAAATATAAGCAATTAGCCTAAAGTTCCACTCAATTGACAAAAAATTAGCCAAATTTATTAAATAATATAAATATATTAATCTTTATTTAAAAAAAAACCCATGCCCAAGTTGAATAAACAAAGCCTTAATAAAAAAAAAAAATTGTTTGGGATAGGATTCGATCCCAACTCCCTCATGAAAAAACACCACTCCTTAACCAACATAACAAGCCTTGTTTACTAAAATTTATGTCTCTTTAATATTATAGGTAATAATTTTAGGGGGAGCCATAGCTTTGAAAACATGGACTGCAAATCTGGGTAGGGGAGATCGGGCCTCCACCAGCCACCCCCCCCCCCTCCGTCCGCCCCTGATTATAACTGGTGTAATAAGTAAAGCTGATGGTGTCATTCATAGATTCATTTGTCTAGAGTGGATAATTCGGTTGTTACTCTACTTTCAAGTTCAAGGGCTTCTGGTCCCAAACAAAACATCTCTTCCTTGAATATTACAAGAAAAAACGGGACAAATCAAGCTCACTTCTTTTACTTCTCAGCTTCAATTTTATTTTGCATGAAGCATTGAATGATTTATGTAGCAATTATTATATAGGTTCAATGACTCATAATCTCTATTTTCGTCACCCTCATTGCCCTCATGCCGCTCAAATTTTCTTGCATCCACCACAGGTGGTGTTTGATATAATTGTTGGCCTTCCAAACAAATATGGTTCAGTTTAACATCAATTACAATGCTACCCTACCTAAGAATCTTCTGATAGATGCTAGGCCCCTTATCATTGATGCAGCATACGATTAGACATTCACATGAACAGGAAAATAATATAAAGGAGAAATTTTTCAAAATGATGACATACATTTAAATATATCACCAGGAACATCCTTGAACTGAACACGGATTTCTGCTTTTCTTGAATTCAATGCTTTCCCTGCTTTTAGTATAAATGGAACACCTACAATACACAAGTGTTCAGAAGAATGATTTATGAAACACACAAGTGTTGTTCAGAAGAATGATTTATGAATGAGCCTTGGAGACAATCACATGGGCTCCCTCATCAAGATGATTTTCAAGGTTTACTTGAGTGGAAATATCAAGCAATCAACAGCAAAAAAACAACAATTATAAATAATAACAATTATCAATAAAAGATTACAGACAGGAGTTTAACAAGTCACACCTTCCCATCTTTCATTGTGTATCCGCAAAATCACAGTCGCAAATGTAGGTGTATTTGAGGTTTGTGGAACCATTGGGTCATCTTTGTAGCCTTCATACTGCCCAAGAACAACTTCTTCATCCTTAATCGGATTAACTGCTTGGAGAACCTTTAAAACAAATAAGTATGAAATTAAATCATACAGAAAGGCTGAATGTAGATTAATGTAACCAAAGTACTGATGAATGATAAAAACACTAACATATAGGCATCATATCATATTATTCCTCAATGTATTTGTTTAAGGTCAATCATTATAGGGACTTATAAATTCTTGATTTGGTATTCAAAACACTAGTAACAATCTTTTGGTATATTGTGACATGTAATATATGTGAAACTGGTAAACATTATGCATTAAAATAACGGTTGATGATGATGAAAAATAAAGAAGGCTGGAGGAAGTAGACAAGGACATGAACTGCAAAGTTTGTAATTGATAGGGAGGATAAATATACACCTTCACTTTTTCGTCACGAATGTACTCTGGTGTGAGTGAGACCGGCTTTTCCATGGCAACTAGACAAAGAACCTGAAAGGTAATAACATTATTTTGTCTATGTATATAAGCCAAGAGCAGATTGCTTTGGTGTCCACATGGTGCCCAATATGCCTCTCGTAACTTGTTAAAATGACAAAACAGCTCGATTGCATATTACAAACCTTAATTACAGTTCTTCAAAATTAAAAAAGGAAAACTATCAATTGATTCAAAGCTTAATCACAGTCTTCCAAAATTAGAATCATGAAACATAAAGGACAATTTAATCAAAACAGATCAATTATTCAATCAAAATACAAAAGGGGAAGATTAAATCACATACAATCAAAATGCTGCCATATACACTATGAGATTCTCCATTCTCAAATTTTTGAAGGATAGTAAGATCAAGAACTATGAAAATTTTAATACAAGAAGGTAATTGAGTATTTCATTTTATTTTAATTTTTTTTATCCAAGTCATTTCTAATCCATAACTTTCAATCTCTATTCTTTGATTTTTAATTATTTTCAATTTTCAAATATTTTAGATTGTTGGTGAAAACACAAAGATAAGAGTTTCAAAGAAATCGCTAAAAGGTAGTTAAGAATTTTATTATATGTTTTAATTATTGATTCTAATTTTATACGGAGTATGAAAGCCATAAGGTATGTAGAGTGCTACACAATATTTAAAGTTTTGCATTGTATTCCCTAATTTGAATTATAGTGACTTATGTATGAAATCTTCACTTGATATTTAATTTTGGTCATGATATTATCTATTCTCTCTCTTTTTTTATTAAAAATAAACTAACTTAGTACGATTTTATAATTCTTTTATAACATTAATTTTACTCCTTCTGTAGCTTTATTGTGAGATGATAATATGAGGCCAGCATATCAACTATAACTACTTTTTGGGCCCAGGCGATGCCTCGGATTATTACATTACATGGAATTGATCATTAACATACGCTGTAATTTATAATTCAATTTCCTTGTAATCAAATTTGTTGTTTATCATTTCATTTGCTAGATATTAATATTTTGTATTCAAAAGATTGCATAAAAAATCACATAGGTTGGTGGTAAGACACTTATTTCTAGAATTAGATGTTGTGGGTTCAAATCTTGTGGAGAACTTTTTTGGAAATTCTCAATGGTACTCTTAAGGTTCTTTATTTTCTCAATGGTAAATACTAAAAAAAACAAATTATCAATGGTAATCTATAATTTGTGAAACTAATTCAGTGGTAACATTAGTTAAGCACTTTATAGAAATATTAACCATGGTTAATGTTTTAAAAGGGAGGGAAAAGAAAAATGTCTAAAATACCCTTATTTTTTTAAAAAAAAAAACCACCAACTTCTTCCCTCTCCCCCAACCCAGCCGAGGCTGCTCAGTCCCTCCCTACCCACGACCCCCTACCCCCTACCCACAACCCCAACACCGGCGTCGATCCCACCGTTCATTTCCTCTCTTTTGCGGCACCGCTGCCTCTATCACCACCTTGACCACCACCCCATAAAACCCTAAGAAACGTTGAATTGATGCAGATGTTGCAACAGTTCCGGAGAGCCTTGGTGGTCAACAAGCGAGCAAAGTTCGGAGGAAATCGCAAGCTCATCGCAAGATCAATTGAATGCGAGAAATACCCTAGCGTAACAGCTGTTGGAAACCAACATTGAAGGAGATTGAAGGTTTTTGAGGGTTTTTCTCTCTCCTTGAGATTTTTGTTGGTGGTTTAGTTTGGTTTGGGTGAGTTGGGATTCGGGGGAAGGAGAGGGAATCGAGGGAAGAGATGGTGGTTGGGATGGGAATCGATGGAAGGAGATGGTGGATGGGATGGGAATCGGTGGAAGGAGATGGTTGCTGTGCCTTGGGAATCGGGAAGGAGATCAGAGGGAATCGGGGAAGGGAGGGATCGGAGAAGGTCGCCTGCGTCAGGGGAAGGGAGGGAGAGGGTCGCCGGCCAGGGGAAGGGAGGGAGAGGGTCGCCGGCCGCTGCTGGCAGGGGAGGGTGGCTGGTAGTGGGTTGGGGTTGGGGTGGCTAGGGTTTTTTAATTTTTTTATTTTATTTAATTAATAGGGTTATATTAGTCATTATACCTTTAGTTAACTAGGGTTAGGCTAAAAATTATGGATTAATGTCATTAATGTTACTACTGAAATAGTTTTACTAATTGTAGATTACCATTGATAATTTGTTTTTTTAATGTTTACCATTGAGAAAATAAAGAACCTTAAAAGTACCATTGAGAATTTCCCTTTTTTTTTTTTAATGATAAGTGCATGACATGCAATAAAAAACAAACGGAAAGAGAGCCACGTGGTGTAATGAGTAGTTGAGTGGGTGACGTGGCGTAGTGAGGGGGGTTTATGTGACACGTCATTCATAGGACTGCCTTTTAATATATTAGTATAAGTTAGTATAGATTTCCACAATTGTATGCATCATAAGACTAATAAATGTCGAACTAATTCTGGTGAAGCATAATTAATTCTATCAGCTACCTAACAAGTACACCAGGAATCTGATAACCACAATCAAGGAGGCAAAAGAAGACTACTGTAATTCACCAATAGCATACATATATATTACTCTTACCTGCAAGAGGTGGTTTTGAATAATGTCACGAATTATTCTGCAAATGGAAGAAAATCTCAAAATTAATGACTGATTCATAATATACAAACACTTTAATCACTTTGCAAAAAGAATCATTTTTTATCATGATTTCAAATCTTTTAGGAGAAAAAGTATTAATAATAAGTAGCTGAGATACAATAGGTTTACCTGTAGAAATATCCTCTAAACTACACCATAAAAATAAATAAAACATACCCATACTGATCAAAGTATCCACCACGACCCTCTGTTCCGAAATCCTCTCTGAAGACAATCTGTGGTGAAGATGCACAGATTAGAAAACAAGCAAGTCCATAAACAAACATAGACTACGATGCTGACACTTGGGTATGGGCGTGAAAGTCGAGTATGGATGCAATAGTCTGACCTGTACGATTTATTACATGAAATTTCTAAAGACACATTAAATAAGTGTGCAAAAGTCGGATCTTGACACAGAAACTTGTCAACAAAAAATATACTTCATCAGATTTTTATAGATGCATCACTTTAGTTTTCGCGGACTCCTAGGCAATTTTGGAGTAGAGAGAGATAGAGAGAAAAAATAAATAGGGCCCATGTGATAGAAAAAGTGATAAGAGAGAATTTATTAGTTAAAAAGGAAAGTGACGCAACTTGAAACTTCCATTTTAAGAAAGTGATGCAACTAAAAAAAACGAAGGAAGTATAAAATATTTTGTGAATTTATAATTATGAGATTTAAGAAATAATAAAACTGATTTTTACAAAAGAAGAGTTTAACATTGAATTAAATGCGAAGAAGAGATGGAACACCAAAGTCACTTACAGCCTTTGATTTTACCTCCCTATGCTTTAAAAACAATTAATTACCCCCTTTTTTACACATGTAAATAAGTAATTCTCTCAACAACCCCCCACCAAAAGGGGAAAAAAACACACACACACAGAATGAGGATGGCCCTTGGAATGCTTCCTTCCCTCAAATTATTTTGTTAGTTGCTATAACTTTTTTAGATGGGGAGCTATTTATTACGAAGTATTACGTACTGCGCAGAGAAGGGTGGCTGGGACCAATGGTTTTCCTCCCCCTACTCAGCAAAAAGTTCTATTTTTAATCACCAGCAATTGACTAGCCATCAATGAAACTGAGAATACAATTGGTATTGCCTTACTGTAGCAATAGAAATCCCTAGACTTACATGAAGTCTTCGTTTAATTGGAGATACATACCATTATCAAATACAAATCCCAAATCTGAAAATGGATCTTGCTGGTGACATTATCTTTTAGATTCTAAGGTATATCTGAATTATGCTAAAAAGTTATGACCAAGTCAATTTACCCTCCCCTGAGTCAGACTCACATTTTCTGTCTCTACCCATGACATGTCATCTATCAATCAAGGGTGGTAAGCGTTTTGCCAAGTCATTTCTTCAGGCATTACAGAAAAATCATCCCCACCTTAGACAACATGAATTTGTTAATGAAGTGCATGATAAACACATATAATATGAATTGGATATGGTGCTATTTGCTACTAATTGTTACCCTTTTTTCTTTTTCTTTTTTTTTTTTCTACTTTTTTTTCTTTTGCTATGCATGATGTTCAATGATATTATTGTATTTAAGGCAAGCAGGCCTCTGTCTGTTAAATGCCTGAGAAGCTCAAGCTATATTGACATATACACATATCTAACTAATTGAATTAATGCCCATCATCCCACTTCATATTTCCCTTTTCTTTTCTCTCAGGAATTAAAAGTAAACAATTTCTACGCCAAAGATGTAAAATTCTGAAGATCATATGCTGTATGGTTGCTGTATACTAAATGACTCAAAGACGACTATCCCCTAAGTTATTAATACAAAATAATTTTTCATATTAGACATAAAAGAAGTCTATATTATATTATTACCTGTACATTATCAATATTATCGCGGTTCCAAAGGGGTAGAAAAAAGCGATTGGCGAATCGCATTACCAGCTGCAAATTTACAAGATATCAGTATTCAAAGGAAGAGAAGTGGACAACAATTTTAGAGTACTTCCTCAGGCAAAACTACCATGTTCTGCACCAACTCTTTCCCCAAGTAATGATCAATACGATAAATTTGTGACTCATTAAACAACTCTCCAATCTGTGAGCTAAGTTGTTCTGCTGATTCCAGGTCTTTCCCAAAAGGCTTTTCAACAACAATTCGTGTCCATCCACCATTGTCAGCTGTAAAATAAATAAGTTTGTATCATTCAGTCAGGATTCTGAAACTACCATTTAACCATATTATGTGAAAATAAAAGGCTATATAAAATCATAGGTTTTAAGAAAACCAGAAGCACATGCCCAAAATGGCCTATCAGAATATAATTAGACATCTTGAAAAAGCAAAAGCATTTCACAGGAAAGCATGACCATAACTTTTGGTAAGTTACTTGTTTCGACATACACAATTTAGTAATTTGACAATAACATTACCGAGAATCTATGAATCTTCTAGAAAAGAAAACATGCATAAAAAAGGTTGGTATGACAATACAAATTTCTTATAGATATAGTATTCGAAATGGAAATGAAAATGGATATGGACATGGAAATGGACATGGACATGGAAATGGAAATGTGCTCTCCTCTTATGGAAATATGATTAAACATTCCACCAACACTCATACACTACCAGCAGCCACAAGCCACAACCACATTGAACAAAATTATGAGCATACATTTATTCATGCAGTTGAGCTTTATCATTCTGCAGACGGATGGATATACTGAAGGAGGTAGAGCAAGATAAAATAATCTTCTAGATATTCCTTCTTGACGATTCATCTCGTACTCATACTTATATATTTCTTTATCCAACAATTGAAAGCCCTCGTCAGAATCATAAGATCCACTGACATATTTGACCTGGAACAGTAAACATGAAAAAATTTATGATTCTTTTTCATCCGCTTGGAAAATAAATACAAAATGAAAATACAAAAGGATTATTACCAAATCCAAAAAGTTGGAAACATCTTTAGACACCTCTGGTGTTGCATTCTTGGAAGGGGACAAATACCTAAATTCATGAGAAAAACATCGTTTACTCCAACTAGTAGAACTATTCACAATGGTAGCAAAATTTTAGCTGGAATAAGTCCATGCACAAGTAATATGTATTTATACTCTGACAGTATAATATGATATGAATCAAATAGATATGTTCCCTTTGTTCCCAAATAAAATTGCATTTAACCTACGACTCTTGTTCCTAAATAAAAGTCTCTTTTCACCATTATCTATTCATGTATTTACTTTTAATCAACCAAACCCCACTATCATATTATTTTATACAACTTTCTAAAAAATTGTGCAAAAAGAAAATGATACTTTTAGTTGGGGACAGAGGGAGTAATAACATGTAGCTCAAAGCTTTCTATGAAAAGAATCAGAAATATCATCATAAACCTACTTTTAAGAATAAAAATTATTCAGCAGCACAAGATTAGGAAATCCTTTACGACATTAGCCACATTTACACAAAGGAAACATAAATCAAAATATCTCACCCACGAATACGATCCTTCAAGTCCTCATCTGTCATCTTTGACCTTGCATAACCAAATATATGGACCTCACTTGGAGGAAGAAATCCCTAAGAATATGTCAACAATTCAAGTTAATCCATCTCAAATGCCTAGCAACGGAGAAACCATATGATAGAAACAAGTTGATGTATAACTTTACAAGTCGTTAAATAATATACGAAGTAGTTTTTACCCCTCAGTAAGAAATTAAAAGTCACTTATAGATGTCCACAAAAACATTGTCATATTTTCTAATACAATACTCGTAGTCATAGTTGTTTAAGATTATATTTCCTAAAATGCAGCCACTTGAATATATGTGCAATCATAATGACGTTTTATCCCGTTGCATCACAAGCTTAAAGTCCTAATCCTCTAGAAATAAACATCTTAATTCAATCTTCACAATAGAACACCTGAGCTGACCAGATTCTACGATTACTTCAAATAACAGTTGACTTAATCAAGCAGCAATGGTAGATTAAATTGGGCAGGGAACACTGATAAGCTCCTTTTCTGTTCGGTCCGATAACAAGAAAGCTCAAAATATCTCACATGATCTGCCTTTAATCACATAATTTATACGACGAATTAGTCAACATATATACACAATCAAACCTGGCGGTAGAGGTTGAATAGAGCAGGAAAAGTCTTCTTCTTGGCAAGATCCCCGGAAGCACCAAGGACGATGATAGAAAGCGACCCACTTGCCAGTGAACTTTCAGAGTCCTCTTTGTCCGTAAACGAATCATTTTTAATCGTGGATCGTTTCTCCATAACCCAACCACCAGAGGCCATTTTTTAGCTGAACAAATTATTAAGTTAATAACTCACTGATTACATTCAAATTAGTACATTAAAAAAATATATCTAGATTACCATAATCAAATAAAGTTTAGCATCTTTGAATCAAAGAATGATCACTAATTAAAATACTCCCTATAATTGTCACAAAAAACATGCATGTTTCATGATGATCAAGATTGATAACATTTAGGCAGGCTCGGCTCAAGCTCAACAAGCCTCATAATTCAGGCTAGGTTCAGGCTATAATAGCCTCAAAATATTCCGGCACGGCTCGGCTCGTTGGCTCGATTAGGCTCGAGAAATGCAACACATTAGCTACCAAATTTAACTAAATTATAAAATTCGATTCAAAAAACTTATAGAATCATCGCAAAAATCTAGCGACAAAATAGCAGTTAATAAGATCAATTTATATAACCAATGGTTTCATTTCATCACTTCATGACATCTCTGAATTAGCAATACTAACAATCAAATCAACAATAATATGAAGTTAAACCCTAAATTATGAAATTGATGCTAGATTAAATTATGAAAATAAAAATAAAATACTACGTAAAAAACAAAAAATGAAAATCCATTTTACCTAAGAAGATGCTTCAATGGGGGGATCTCAGAGTACGTTTCAATGAAGGAGAGAGAAGTGCAGCGTAAAGTGAAAATAGTAACATGATATAATTGTCTTTTTTATATTAAGAAAATAGAAAGTTGGTATGAAAGGTTGATGAATTAAGAGTAGGTGGTTGACAGGTGATGCATCGTTTCTATTATAATACTCCGTATTGTTTTTGTTTTAAGTCTAATTATGCGGTCTGATTGATACAGCTGATTGTTCGTTTGTTCTTCCTACTGGTGTTGCTTTTGACTCTATTTGTGTGTGCGCTAAGATATTTTTTTATTGCTCATTTTCCCCGATTTGGGGTGTTTATAAATTAATTGGATCTTGCTAATAAGCGTTTTGGGACGTTAGATAAGGAGTAATTATATTGGTTAAAATGGTATAAAGTTAGGAATGCATGATAAAATTACGCGTCGTTCGGTGTAATTAATGTTAATTTTACTCTAATATTTGCACTTTAATTCTCTTATCTAATGCCCCGGGGCGCTCATTAGTTTTTGCCAAATTAATTAAATAACTTTTTGGATTCATTTAAATTTTAAGGGTACAAAAACTTTTGTTACAATTCGATGTTACAGTAATACTGTATTACTTTACCAAAATATATATTACTTTACATTGAGGTAACTTTTATTGAATGCAATGTAATTTTTAGACATTTTTGGGTAACTTTTATCAATAAAGTATAAATAACTTTATATTTATATCAGAGTAACTTATATATATATTGGGTAACTAGTAACTTTTAATCATTTTAAGGTAACTTTATAGGGAATGTATAATATTTTATCTTATATCCAATTTTTATAAATGTTTGTCTTATGAGTATATTTAATTCACCCGATTTTCACTTATCTTATCTTATTAAAATTTATCTAAACTTACGTGAAATTTTTTTAATTGTAATTTGTAATTGGATAACCCTTATTACAACTTATTTTTCCTAAACTAAACATATATGAAGACCTAATAAGTGAAAATAAAGTGATTTGTCTCATTTTTCTTTTTAAGTAATGTTTAAAAGATTATTTCATACCTTAAGTATCTATATAAAAACAAAAGGCAGTTTAGATCATTTTTTTATTCTCATTAAAGTAAATTATGACTATGTGGTAAACAATTAGGAATGGAGGGTAAAATGGGGGCCTTAATTATTATATATTGGTGGTTTGTTGATAATTTAAATTGATTCTATTAGTCATTAAGGGTCTACTCGACAAAACTAGTTGTACCTGTTGGCTATTAGCTTATGAGTAGCTGTGGAGTTGTAGAGGTAGCTGTGAATTGTCAAGTAGTAGCTGTTAGAGGTCATCTATCAAGGTAGCGGTTCATACTATGAGTATTCGGTAAAAGTAGGATTGAAACTATAAATACAGTTGTTGTTGTTGTTGTTGTTGTTGTTGTTGTTGTTGTTGTTATTATTATTATTATTATTAGTAGTAGTAGTAGTATTGTGACGTGTTATGTATCATATGTTTGATAATTTTAAATATTACTTGTTTATAGTATAATATATGTATTGCTAATAAATACTCCTCATAATGAAAGAAAAAAAAAAGGAAAAAGGATATGGAATATAAAAATTTGATATTATGGTTGACTGAAACAAATAATACTGAGTCAAAAAGATAAATACATACATATATATATATATATATATATATATATATATATATATATATATATATATATATATATATATATATATATATATATATATATATATAAAGGTTGAACGCTAATTTAAAATTTCGAAAGCTATCTTTTTTAGTTTTTAACAACAGCTACTTAAAAGCTACCTCTACCTCTAACAGCTACTTAAAACACTACTTTACCAAACACTAATATTATTTTAGGAAAATTTGTCTAAAACAACCTTTTAAAAGACATTTTTTGTCTGAGACAACCTTTTGTATTTTTTTTTGGCAAAGTCAGACCCTAAGTAAAAAATTTTATGTTATGGACGACCAACCCCCACTTTCAGGCCATTGACCACCGGAATCCGGCGTTGACTCGCACGTGACTTGCACATGATCCTTATTTCTCCTATTTACACCCCTTTTCCCTCCAATTTTTTCACATAAAAACCCCTTTTCTTCTTTAATTGAATCCATAACCAAAATTTCTACCCAATTTAAGGTTTCGATAGGAGTATTCTGAAAGGAATGGTGTCATTCAAATAAGTGTATGTTTTTGATAGAAGGTTCGAATTATTAGAAAGCTAATTATTCAGCAAGGTCTCGGAATGCCTAGTTGGAGGCCGCTTCCGATCAGTAATATTAATGTATAATTAATGTTACAGCTTAATCTTGACTGAACCCTGTGGGTCACACCCAATCAAGTAAACAATCCGTAACGACGAATTAATCCGAAAGGAATTAATGAGTCATTAGAGTATTATGAACATAGACGTCGGATATCGAGCTAGGAGCGTCGAGACCGAGCGTCATGAGTCAAGTCGGATTAATAAGATGACGAGATTGTAAAAATCAAGCAATCAACAAGTGCTAAATACCCCTAGCATCGGAATGCCCTGAGCAAACCGAGTGCTAGGGGCATGGGTGCTAGCATGGCTGCTGGCATGCGCGCCGCACCAAGCCGAGGCTGCTAGTAGCGATGGCTGGTGCGGGCATTGCGTGCTAGCATCGCTAGCAGTAGCAGCATGTTAGCATCACTGGCGTGCACCAGCATGCTAGCAGGCCAGCAGCAAGCTAGGCACTGCCCCGAGCCTAGCAGCCCGTAAAGCGCGCAAGGCTTGCTCGGTCGAGGCAGGAGCCCCGCACCAAGGGCCAACAGGCCAACCAAGGGAGCCAAGTGCCAGCATGGCAGCCTTGGCGCCCAAGGCTGGCTGCAGCCAGCTGGCACGTGGCCATAGGCCCGTGCTTCTTTGTGGGGGACGGTTGGCAAGGGAGCTTGGGGAGGAAGTAAATGGTCCCCTCCCCTTGTGGTCCTCACCTTCCCTTTTGCTATATGTTGACACTTGTTGATTCTTGATTGTATTGCCTTTTTCTTTTGATTTTTGATTTAAATTAAAATAGAAAAAGGATATTTTACCGACTCTCCCACATTGATAAGAGAGAGGAATGTTCATGGGATTTCTCTATAAATACCAAGCCTTAGAATTTGAGAAATCCCACTTTGAGTTGAACTCAATAAGACATCTCCTATTAAGCGAGAAAACCTTTAAGTTCGTAATACTCTTAGTTGTTTTGGTCTAGCTCCGGCTAAACTCCAGGGTAGGGACCGTTCGGGTCGTGCTTGAGGGTGGACTTCGTAGGAGGTTCTCGCGCTTGCGAAGCTAAGCTTTTCAAGTACGAGCTCTATAAGGAGCGAAGCACGCTACAAGGGTAAAATCGTCTTTCCTTTCTTCTTGTTAATTATGTTATTAATTATGTTAATATGCTTATGTTTAGTTACATTTATTTATGTGGGGGTCTTGGGGTCGGATTTTGTTTTCCGCGTGGTGTTGGACATCACGAAACCCAATGGTGGTATTAGAGCTAGGTTCATTTAATTTTTGTAACTTATTTAACAAGGTGATTTAAATGGCTTTAAATTTCTGTTCATGCTTGCTAATTAGATTAGAAGCTCGTTTTATTGATTTTAAGCTCGATTTTAAATCGAAGTTTGGCTCCAGAACCCAGATTTCAACCCAAGACTAGAGAATTTTGGATGGAATCGATGTTTTGGAACACTTTTGTCCCTTCTAAGCTTGTCTAGAAGCCTAATTCTGTTCGGAGACACTGTTTTCGAGGCTTTTTTCGTTTTAGGAAAATTTTAAAATCTTTAAACCTTGATTGTTTAATGGCATATTAATTGTTTATTATGTGTATGGTTATCATTGTTAACCTACTGCATATATAAGCCTATTTTGAGCATTATTATCAAGTTATAATTAGTTCTTAAGTAGTTGGCTATTTTTTCACAAATTGCAAATTAATTGCTTTGTATGTGAAAAAGTTCATTTTTTTTAAGCTTGCAAGTATTAAAGTTCCAATCTTTAATTATTTTAAGTGGTGGAAACTTTATATATTACTAGATTCCATGATTTTTTGTTGAAATTTATTGATTTAATCATTTATTTAAGTTGATTAAAGTCATAAAGTTTCAAACTTGTGAATGAAATGTAATTAGTCTTCATGTTTGAAGATGTAATTTTTTTCAAGTATGCACAAGTTAGTGTTGGAATTCTTATTGAATGTTTGAAGTTCATGTTTCCAACCTCCTTTAATTTTGTCAAAACTCATTGTTAATTTATGCATGGTTAAATTAATTGTGAGATTAGCCCTTATCAATTTTGTTGCACCAAGTTAAACCAAAATTATTTAAAGATTGGTTCTTGGAATTAATTTTCGTTATGCACTTGAAATTGAATTTATTTGAGTTAGACTTACTCCCTCTGTCCCAGTTTACTTGCAACATTTTGACTGGACATGCTTGCCGACGTACATGTTTGATCGTTGATATATTTTATTATATATTTAAATAAGTTATAAAAAGCTTATATTAAGAAACTTTACATTAAAATAGACCCGACAACATCTTACATGATTACATTGACTTTCATATAATAGCTAAAAAAGATGGTCAAAGTGAGATGTGTGAATAGTGCAAAAAGTCAAACCGTTGCGAGTAATTTAGGATGGAGGTAGTATTTTATTTTTCATTTTTTCCCAAAATTAGTTCTAAAATAAATTTAGAATTAATTATATACGTTACACGAAATCGGGATAAAAATCCTGAGGTGAGAGCACGCAAACCGAAGCACTCACCCATGCAAATCCCCCGGCCAGCAAGCAGCCCGCATGTGGCTGCCGAAAGGTGTTGGCTGGTGCCTCGGCTGGGCGATGCTCGAGCATGGTGTGCGTGGGATGGTGTGTGCTTGGTGATGTAGTAGTGTGCGGGCATGCGAGGGATGGCCATGGTGCAGCAGCTGCTATGGCCATGGCACGCAACATGGTGCGGGCTACCGGGCAACGCCCAGCAGCAGCCTCGACACGCATGATGTGCGAGCTGCTATGCAGCGCGCAGCACATGCGTGCATGCGAGGGCTCGGGCTATTTTCCTTGGCCAACCCAAACCACCTAAATTCTCTCGATGTATTTTTTCCTTTTGCCGATTTAATTATTTTAATTGCGTTTAAAATTATTTTAATTAAAAATGGAGGCTAGGCCTCGGGTTATGAGCAGCATTTGCAAAATATTTTTATTTGGCAAAATTATGGGTTTACCGGCTTATTAATTTGATTAATTAAGATAGATGCGGAATTTAGTGGGAGCTTCATTGTTTATTGCGTTTAATCACATAATTGATTAACAACTGACAGGCTAAAGTCGTAATCACCCAATCAAAAATAATACATAAATCCACTAACTATGTAGACAGGGAAGAAGAGTCGAACCACAGGGAAACGAGTTAATTTATTCCTAATTAATCCATATAATCTAAATTATCAAGTAACCAAATTGTTATTGTAAAAGGGAACTAAACTACTAAGAGTAAAAGTGGGAAGGAATAAAAGTAGGAGGAAAATCAAGGAATAAAAGACCTAGGGCATAGGTTCACCAATAGATAATATTCCAGGGTAAAACATAACAATCAATTATCAATGTATCAATTAATCAGATCATAAAGGGCTTTCCCTACGTATTACAATCACAGAGTTAATTTACCGGTATTAAATCTCATCTCTCGAATCTCGACCTAACCATTTATAAATTAGTCTTCCTATTGAAACTAAGCCTAAACATCAATTCTCATATCTCGAATCTCGAATCAATATTGCTAAACTCATACGAATTAAATCTGGCCAAATCTAACCGCATAGCATTAAATCAATCAATAGGAAATTAACCAAGCATTGACAATTAACAATAATAAATTACCCTTTCATATTATTTATGGATCCCCATAAACCCTAGAAAGAAAACTACTCAGACATAATTGAACATAAACTAAACAAAGCAATTAAACAAGTCATGATGAAAGAGAGAGAAATAACTAAGATTAAAGGAGAAGAAATCATTACCAAAGTGAAAGGAAACAAGAGATGGAATTAAACAAAGAGTTGTAGAGAAAGAAAATAATACTAGAGTTTAAGAGGAGAGAGAGAAAAGTTAGAGAGGGAAAGAGAGAGAGAGAGAGTAAGGGAAGGGAGAAAAGAATACTGAACTCGCTTCACAAAAGTGTATATAAACTAAGCTCGAAAATCCTAAGTTAAAACAACTTAAACTACGCTTAAACTTCTCCTCAGAAACATGCGCTGCCGCCCGATCGGGCCCGCCTTTATCTTCGCCCATTCGTTCTGGGCATCCGCTTGATCGGGCTAAAGCTCGCCCGATCGGGCCCGGCTATATGCTGGACTTGGATTGGGATTCATTCTTGGCCCAATTCGAATCTCCACTTCGGGTCTTGAATACTCGGTGTCCAAATGCAATCGGTCATGCCTTCAAATGCTCGTAGTCGCTTCATAGAATCTCGGGAAAATGCTCCAAGAGTGCAATTTCCTACAAAACTCAACCAAAACTACGAAAACACTATAAAACACCAATTAGTAATAAAAGTGGCTCTAAAGAGCCAAAAACACTACTAATTATAACCAAGGGACGGGGGTAAAACACTATACATAATAGACATATCAAACTCCCCCAAGCCAAACCTTTGATTGTCCCTAAGCAAAGATCTCATCAATGAATAAATAAATGCACGCCTCACCCCAAATAGTCAAAATCAAGCACAAACAATTCAAGGCAAATTTAATAAACATGCTTCAACATCAACCAATCTCATCCATCCAATCACTCATCCTCCCTAACAATTGTCAAGTAGAGCTAACCACAAGAGCATATAGAATTCAAGACTAGTGCTCACACACTCAACTCTCATTTATGTGGCGAGTAAAAGATGTACTCGATCGCTCTCCATCCCAACCCCTTTATGTGAACAATGCCCTCCCAACTCACACTCTCGTGTGTTTAAAAAGACAAGCACTCAACCTAGTAGTCCACTCGGAATATGTCAAATCATTCTTCGCATTGATAAACAACTAATTTCACATTTGCACAACACTATGCACAAAGGTCGGAAGGTCTTTAAAGCTTGTAATGTAAGGCTAGGGGAAAAGGGTAGGAAATATTTGGGAAATGTGAGAGAAAAGCCATGCTTAAGGGAGCAATCCTAATAAAACCAAGGTCAAAAATAAATAATGACCAATCATCTCCAACATACTTAACTCCAACAAAAGTTCGCCAAATATACACCAAACATAACAAACAATCCCAACACTTACAATATCACTCACAAAAGTATAATAATATAGAACTTGAGTGAATAAACAAATTTTGAACTCAATTTTGATTCTTTTTTTCTTCTTTCTTTTCTTTTGAATAACCCTCACATAGAACACTTGATCATTGAAACATTTTTTTTTTCTCTTTTGCTCTTTTTTTTTCTTTTTATCTCACATTGGAATTTAACTTTGAAACATAAATTCTTATTTTTTTCCAATCACAAAACCAAAGAACAAAGTACTCATCTTATATTCCCACATTGTGCAAATTATATGCACACTACAACTCCCTTACCTCACTAACTAAAAGCTCCCCCAAGCCAAGCTTGGGACTAGTAACCAATGGGGTTAAAAAGGCTTGTAATGTGGCTAATAAACAACAAAAGGGCACAAGCAACAACATGGGTAGCAAGAAGGGAACAAATGTATCTAATATCGTCTGAAGGCTACCTAAAAGAATGAACGCCTTCGTCCTCCACAATGTGCATAATGGTGAGCCATATAAACATTACTCATAGTCACCATTCAATACTCAGATTCATTGACATACCAGGAACTATCACACAGTTCCTAACCAAATCAACTAGTCAAGCACTATATTCACAAGTAGTTGGATAAAATTGACGCATGTTTAGATATCTAAGCAATCAAACTTCAAATCATGATCAACAAATCCACAATGCTCATCATCATATACCTAGAATCAAAACAAATTTTTTCAAGTATGGGGCACAGGGAAGCATGATTTACAATTCATTGGAACGTATTTTTGTATTTTTTTTTATTTTTCAATTTTTTTTTGTATTTTTTCATATAGGAAAGCAATAAAACTATACTAGAAAGCAATAAAAGAAAGAAACCATACCTCAATCCGAAAACTCCCCCAAGCCAGAATCAGACAATGTCTTCATTGGCTCAATAATTAGCCTAGCATGGCTAAATGTCATCTGGTTTTAAGAAAGAGACAAGGAAAAGAGGGGAAAAGATAAAAAGAAAAAGGAAAGAAAAAGGAAAAAGGAAAATAAAGTGGGAAAGGGGGGGGGGGGGGTATGGTGCGCCCGGTCAGGCGGCCGTTCACCCGATCGGGCGAAAATAAGGACATAAACTCGTTAACCTCGCGCCCGATCGGGCGGCTCTTCGCCCGGTCGGGCGAATTTGTGTCCTCGATAAAGTTCTTTCACGCGCCCGGTCGGGCGCCATCTCGCCCGGTGGGGCAAAATTTGTCGTATACGGACCTCTTCTCCCGCCCGATCGGGCGAAATTAAGGCCACAATCTTTCTTCTTCTCACGCCCAATCAGGCGAGACTTCGCCCGGTCGGGCGGATCTTCCGTAGCTTGTACTAGAGGTTCTTTATCATTAATTGCAAGGGGAACCTCCTTAGGCTCAAATTGCCTTGGTTCCCCACTCGACTAAGCCACTACTACTCGATCAGGTGGGACGTACTCTCATTAAGGGCTCAATTATCGCAACCTGTTCACCTTGCTCCTCATCCTCATCATCAAAACCAAGCCCTTCACAATATAGAGCTCGTTCTATTGCATCCACTTCTTCCTTCCATGTCTTAGTTTTACCTGTAGAAGATGCAACACAAGATACCACCACCAAGGGATCTTTAACAAGAGCTAGGGGCTCATTAGAACAATTATTTTCAACCACATCAATGCTTAAACACTTCTCCTCAATCATGGGGCTTTTAGGGGCATTTTTTAAATTAAAAACAATATTGTCATTGCCTACTAATAGTGTCAATTTTCCACCTTGTACATCTATAATTGCTCCCGCAGTATTAAGGAATGGTCTACCCAAAATGATTGGAGTTTGCAAATCCTAAGCCATATCAAGAACAACAAAGTCAACAGGTATAAAAAATTTACCTACTCTAACGGGAACATCCTCTAAAATACCTAGGGGTATTTAAAAGAACGGTCGGCCATTTGCAGAGTAATATTAGTAGATTTTAATTTACCCATATTTAACTTTGAACACACAGACAATGGCATGACACTAACACTAGCACCCAGATCACATAATGCATTATCAATCTTCAGATTGCCAATATGACAAGGAATAGAAAAACTATCGGGATCTTTTAGTTTGGGTGGAGATTTATTTTGTAGTACGGCACTACATTTTGCAATAAAAACGACTGTCTCTACCTCACTAATAGATCTCTTTCTAGTCAATATTTCCTTCATGAATTTTGCATATGCAGGAATTTGTGTAATTAATTCTGTGAAAGGAACTGTTACCTGCAAATCTTTCACCATCTCCAGGAACTTACCAAACTGCTTATCCACTTTAGTTTTCAAATGTCGATTGGGGAATGGTAGTTTGATAGTTGGCTTTTGAACATCATTACTCTTATCTTGAATTCCAACCTTCCCTGGAGATTTACCATGCGATATAACATCAGAAATATTATTACAACCTTTTAGCCCTATAGGGCTATTAGCAACATTATCAAGTTTAATGGAATCAAGATTAGCATTATTCATTAAAACAGGTTCATCATCTCTGGGCATAAGGGACCCTTCATAGTGTGAACCACTCCTTAGAGTAATTGCAAAAGCTTGATTCGTAGGCCTGGTTGGCTGTGCTGGCAGGGCTCCCTATTGACGGGCTTGTAGAGTAGAAGAAATCTGCGCAATTTGATTATCCACTATTTTGTTATGTGCTATGATCGAATCAATTTGAGCATCTCTACTCTCCATGTGCTTTTGCATACTTCCTAGTATCGCTCTTATTTCTGCCAAAGCAAGATCAGTAGGTGGAGGAGTTTGTGGTTGGGAATTCTGGCCAGCATTGGGGTGGTAATATTTCTGCCGGGGTTGTTGTGGCGCCTGTGATTGTTGTGGAGGTGGCGGATTTTGAACATTTGTGCTCCGGTAAGAAAGATATGGATGATTCTGGAACCCAGGATTGTAGGTGTTGGAGTATGGGTCATTCTGCCTATAAGCTTGAAAGACATTGATTTGCTCCACGGAACTGCTGTAATCTTGCTCCCAATGACCTACAATTCCACAGTTTTCACAAAAAGCCTCATTAACATTATTATTAATTGTAGAAACATTAGCTATATTTGCAGTACTAAGATTATCTAGTTTTTGACAAATAGTGGTTAATTGAGCTTGTAAAAAGGATACAGAGTCGACACTATGTTTCCCGTTGTTAGCAAAGCCTCTAGGATTCCCATATTGAGAATTGTGGATTGCCATATCTTCGATAACTTAACCTGCATCATCAACATTAAGGTTCATAAACCTCCCACTAGCTGCATAATCCAATATTGTTCTAGATGAATTTCCAATCCCATTATAAAAGGCTTGAATTAACTAAGATTAAAGGAGAAGAAATCTTTACCAAAGTTGAAGGAAACAAGAGATGGAATTAAACAAAGAGTTGTAGAGAGAGAAAATAATACTAGAGTTTAAGAGGAGAGAGAGAAAAGTTAGAGAGAGAAAGAGAGAGAGAGTAAGGGAAGGGAGAAAAGAATACTGAACTCGCTTAACAAAAGCGTATATAAACTAAGCTCGAAAATCCTAAGTTAAAACAACTTAAACGACGCTTAAACTTCTCCTCAGAAACACGCGCCCGATCGGGCGAAGGGCCGCCCGATCGGGCCCTCTTTTATCTTCGCCCACTCGTTCTGGGCATCCGCCCGATCGGGCTAAAGCTCGCCCGATCGGACCCGGCTATATGCTGGACTTGGATTGGGCTTCATTCTTGGCCCAATTCAAATCTCCACTTCGGGTCTTGAATACTCGGTGTCCAAATGCAATTGGTCATGCCTTCAAATGCTCGTAGTCGCTTCATAGAATCCCGGGAAAATGCTCCAAGAGTTCAATTTCCTACAAAACTCAACCAAAACTACGAAAACACTAGAAAACACCAATTAGTAATAAAAGTGGCTCTAAAGAGCCAAAAACACTACTAATTATGACCAGGGGACGGGGGTAAAACACTATACATAATAGACATATCAACAACCTTGACTAGTTTTAAGTAGGCGCGTTAATCGGATTAACCACCGTAATTAGTTACTGGTTTTCCTGAAATGTTGCATTGTTACTTGTTTTTCATTGTAAAATGCCTAGGCCATTCACATATAGTGAATGGATGAATGGAATGTATTTTCTCTCACAGGTTTCATAAAATGGTAACTAGTGGGGCCCGATTAGGATAGAAAATACGGGCTACGATCCTTTATGTATTTTTGTAAATCTAAATAGTGTCTGCGAACCGTTGCGTATTTGTGTACCTTAATATTTAGATTAATCTTAGTCGTAGTTAACTAGTAGTTGCATAAAGTTGGTGATGTCTTGAAGATGGCGTTTCTATGAAGACAATGCCATAAAGTTGCAATGAAGACCCTTGAAGACTTGAAGATTCAAGGAGTCATGCTAGTTGCCAAATGCATCATTTACTTATGTTTTCGATATATATATTTGTGTTTAAATTATATATGAACGATATGTTAGATGCATGTTTTAGGTTTTCGAATGTTGCGATGTTTAATTAAGTTCACTTAAATCAACCAATATAGAAACCCTAGGTCCCTAAAATATTGAGTCAAATTTGTCATTCCAAAATAACACTTACCAAACTACTGAGACTAATGATGGGCTACGCCAAAGCGAGGCATCACCACTTTCCTAGGAACGTAAGGTATACCGGATATACAAGTTGATTTTGGTTAAACTCAACGATATCAGTAAGGAGTCCTTAGATGTCGTGGCAATGGAGAAAAACGTCATAAAGCATTATGATTGTAACACCCTAGAAATTCCTTTTCATTTAAAATACCTGTTTTGCCCTGTTTAAAACGTTAAATAGGAATATCTAAGACATTACCGCCACCGTGAAAACGGCTAAGGCAACTATCAAAGACACACAGCGGAAGACTAATTTAAAAACAATTCAAACAAGTCAATCTTAAAAAGTCAATCAACGAAAGTAAAGTCAAACCAAAGTCAAACGAAGTAAAAATTAAATCAACACTACAACTTGGAACCACCGTAGTCCCTTATTAAAACCAAAACCAACTCAAAACCTTCCGTTAGTCATGCATAATAATAAAGTCATAAATAAATAAAGCAATAACTCACATCATATACTTATAGAAACTAGCATGATTCGCTCTTCACTCATGCTCATTCATGAACATGTTTCATCACTTGTAAAGCTTATCTCTACCCGTTTCCACTACTCTCCATTTAAAATGGGTCATCATAGGGCCAAGATAAAGACAAGGCCAACAAACACACAAAACACACAATCAGCAAAGCTGAGTACATAAGCGTAATTAACACACTAGCATATAATTCCCTATCAATACACAACTTACCTCGTTGCACCTGTTTTTCAAGCATACAACAATCAATAAAAGTTCTCACTAGACACTACATAATTTATTTAATGTTGACTACGCATCGAACGGGTTTCCCACTCAACCTCCCCCAAATAAATTAAGGTTACTGACACGGGAGCTAACCGTGCCAACATCAATAACCACTCATAGGTGGTGGAATTCCAGCGCATAATAATAATAAAAGGGATATACAGCGTCCTGTACTCCAGTAGAAGTTATGATCAAATATAAAGTCACATAATTCCCCCCATATGTTCATACTCAAGGTATATACGTTCCAAGAGTTTTGGTGTGTAATCTCTTTCACTTTACGTTATTTACAGATTATTAAACTTGGTGATGACTCTCAAACCATAATCATTGAATCAACGATAATTATCCAGTCAATCAAATATACCAATTTAATTCTTGAATAATTAGTAATCACATAATATTTAATGTTAAACCCTTTTTAATTCTACATCGGTGCCAATGACACCTTAAACGCATAAAGTGCCACAAATCCTATCCCTCGGTGTAAAAAACGCCTTAAGTGCACTAAGGCACCAACATACAATTTATTCCTTGTGTACATAGATACTTATATAACTCTTTCCTCATGCTTAAAGCATCAATAAAAATTATATGAACCATAATAAAATTCTTTTCCCAAACCAAATTAAACATTCAGTTTAATCAAACATGCTCTCTAACATGCCATAAATAAATATGTGGTTCATAAATAATATTCCAAACTATTATTTTCCATCCAATAATCCATCACAAATAAATCATGCTTCATAATCCAATCACCAACAACATCCAAACCATAATTTCCAATCCTAACCTAGCATGATACTACTTGTAATCAACCCAACACATTTAACATGCTACTACATCAATATAATTATGCTAAGTACGCGAACATACCTTGTATACGATCTTAAAATCGCCACGACTAATAAAAATTGCTCACTTCAAAGTCTCCTACAATTTAAAATCATAGAAGAGTATTAAAATCCTCTCTACACAAATTTCCAGCAATATATACTATTATAAAATCCCTCATAATTTAATTAAAATAAGATGAAAATATATTTAAAACATCATACTTTAATCCCAATTAATGGGTAATTGAAATTCCTTAAAGAAACTTAATTTTTAATACACAACCAAAAATTCGAGCATTATATTTTAATGAAAACTTGCTGTACTTTAGCCTTAAAACACTTTAATCAAAGGTTTAAACCATTATATATCATAATCCTTCCATAATTCATAATTCAAGAACCTAGGGTTTCAAAAATTGGGGTTTTTTAATTAAAAACATAATCTTAAAATTAATTAACATAATACTCATAATCAAACATCAAAAATCAAATCCCAAAACTCATAATTAATAATTAGATCTAGGATTAAATTGATTTTTAAAAATAAAGTTTCAATTTTTTTTTGTATGTTCGAAAAAGGGGGAGAGAGAGGAGCGGCAGCCACCACGTCGGCTGCCAGCGCCGGTGGCTGCCTGCTGCCGGCGGCTGATGCTGCTGGCGGCGGCGGCCACCTGCTGTCGGTGGTCAGCGGTGGTGGTGAAGGGGGAAGCCGAAAAAAAAAGAAAAGGGGAAGGGGAAAAAGAGAAAGAAAAGAAAGAAAAATAAAGAGAAATGAGAAAGAAGTTTACCTTGGGTTTTCTCCACTCTGGGCAAAGTTTGATTTGCCTCATATGTGGGATATTTATACCCCTTCTCTAAGACCCTTCTCCTTAAACTTTCCTCTTTTAATTTTCCTAATCCCATCCCTAGTAAAACTTTACTAAAATAAAACTTTTCTTAAATTAAATCCCAACTTAATTAAATTAATTAATTAATAAACTTTCCTTTTATAAATATTTCCAAACTTATTAAAATAATTAATTAAAATAATTTAAATAAAACATTTCAATTTAATTTAATACTTCTCAAAATACTTATTTTAATTAAAATACGTATAAAAATACGAGGTATTACAGTCTACCCTCCTTAAAAGAAGTTTCGTCCCGAAACTTGAGAAACGAAATTCAAAGTTTTTCCTTAATTAGTATAATAATGCTGTACTTTTTGTCATACCTTTACCTTTTTGTGTCTCATTGAGAACACAATAACTCAAAATACTCGATAAAATTGTGCAAAAAGCACAAAAATAACTGAAAATATAGGGAAAAAGCGCGAAATTCTACCGCAATCTACCCCCCTAAAAGAAAACGAGTTACGTCCCCGTAACTCAACATACCTGAAACAACTCAGGTTATTTCTTTTTCATTTCCTCTTCTGCCTCCCAAGTGGCTTCCTCATATTCTTGGTTAGACCATAGCACTTTCACAATTTTTCCATTCTTATTGCGTGTACTACGCACTTTACTGTCAAGAATTTTGACAGGTCTCTCTGCATAGGTTAAACTTTGGTCTAGCTCAATGGTTTTAGGTTGTAGCACATGGGATTTATCAGGTATGTACCTTCTTAATTGAGACACATGAAATACATCATGCACTTTGCTTAGCTCCATAGGTAAGGCCAACCTATAAGCTACTTTGCCTATTCTTTGCAATATTTCATATGGACCAATGTACTTTGGGCTCAGTTTTCCTTTCTTCCCAAATCTCATTACTCCTTTCATTGGTGATACCTTTAGTAACACCTTGTCACCAACATCGAACTCCTCTTCTCTACGCTTCAAATCTGCGTAGCTCTTTTGGCGATCTTGAGCTGCTTGAATCTTGGCTTGAATTTCCCTTACTTGTTTCACTGTATCCTCGATCATTTGAGGCCCTAGAATCATTGTTTCACTTATATCGTTCCAACAAATTGGACAACGACACTTTCTCCCATATAATGCCTCAAATGGAGCCATTCCAATGCTCGCATGATAACTATTATTGTAGGAAAATTCAATCAAATCCAAGCTATCCTCCCATCCTCCTTGGAAGTCTATAACACAAGCTCTCAACATGTCCTCCAAGGTTTGAATGGTTCTCTCAGTTTGCCCATCTGTGGCAGGGTGAAACGTTGTACTCATCTTAAGTGTCGTACCAAAGTTTTCCTGTACGCTTTTCCAGAATTTTGAAAGAAACCTGGAATCTCTGTCAGACACAATATCCTTTGGAACTCCATGTAACCTCACAACATTCTTGATGTAAGCTTTTGCAAGTTGTTCCATCTTCCAAGTCTCCTTCATTGGTATAAACACCGCAGATTTTGTAAGTCTGTCCACCACTACCCAAATGGTGTCATTTCCACTCTTTGATGCTGGAAGGCAAGTCACAAAATCCATTGAAATGCAATCCCACTTCCATCCAGGAATTTCCAGTGATTGCACAGTTCCCTATGGCCTCTTGTGCTCTATTTTCACCTTTTGGCAAGTCAGACACTTTGTTATAAATTCCACAACTTCATTCTTCATTCTAGGCCACCAATACACCTTTTTCAAGTCCTTATATAGCTTATCCCCTCCCAGGTGCACTGAATATGGTGTATTGTGTCCCTCTTCCATTAGCTTTCTCTTCACTTCCTCACATTTTTGAGGTACACACCATCGACCTTTGTACCTTAAACTCCCGTCTTCATGAATTTTGAAATTTGTAGCTTTACCTTGTTTTATTTTCTCACAAATCCTATCCAATTTCACATCTCCTACTTGGTTTTCTCTTATTTCATCGAATATAGTTGGTTGGATAGTCAAATTCGCAAGAATGCCAGCTGGTACTCCCCATTCTACAACTTCTAAGTTCATTTTACTCATTTCCCTACATAACTCATCAGCCACTACTAAAGTATTCAATCCATGACTGGTCTTACGACTTAGAGCATCTGCAACTACGTTTGCTTTCCCTTCATGATACTGTATGTCCAAGTCATAATCCGTCGTATATTCTAACCATCTCCTTTGTCGAGAGTTCAAATCCTTTTGAGTGAAAATGTACTTCAAGCTCTTATGGTCTGTGTAAATTCTACGTTTCACTCCATACAAGTAATCACGCCAGATCTTTAGTGCAAAGATAATTGCAGCAAGTTCTAAATCATGGGTTGGGTAATTCACTTCGTGGGTCTTTAACTGCCTTGATGCATATGCAATCACCTTCCCATTTTGCATAAGCACACACCCCAAACCATTCTTTGACGCATCACTATACACATCATAAGTACCACTGTCGTCTGGCAGTGTAAGCACTGGTGTTGTAACCAGCTTCTGTTTCAAGAGTTAGAATGCTTCTTCACACTTATCATCCCGCTCAAACTTCTTGTCTTTCTTCATTAGAGTAGTCATAGGTTTAGCAATCTTCGAGAAATCTTTCACAAAACGCCTATAATATCCTGCTAGACCTAAGAAACTCCGAACATCAGACACTGTTTTGGGCGTAGGCCAACCCTTCACAGCTTCGATCTTGGTTGGATCTACTTCCACGCCATCCTTAGACACAAAATGACCTAAGAATGCTACCTTTTCCAGCCAAAATTCACACTTAGAGAACTTTGCATAAAGATTGTTTTATCTCAGTGTTTGCAGAATTGCCCTCAGGTGTTCTACATGCTCTTCTTTGTTATTTGAATACACCAGTATATCATCTATGAATACTACCACAAATTTATCCATAAATTGATGAAACACCCTGTTCATCAAATCCATAAAGATTGCTGGAGCGTTTGTCAATCCAAATGGCATCATTGTAAACTCATAGTGTCCATATCTTGTCCTAAAAGCAGTTTTAGTTATGTCTTCATCTGCAATCCTCAACTGGTGATATCCGGACCTCAAGTCAATCTTAGAAAACACAGTCGCGCCTTTCAACTGATCAAACAAATCATCAATTCTTGGAAGTGGATACTTGTTCTTTATTGTCACCTTATTTAGTTCCCTGTAATTAATGCACAACCTCATGCTTCCATCTTTCTTCTTAACAAACAGAAGCGGTGCTCCCCAAGGAGATGCATTCGGTCTAATGTATCCCTTGTCTAACAGATCTTGCAGTTGCTCCTTCAACTCACTCATTTCTGTTGGTGCCATTCGATATGGTGCCTTGGATATTGGTGCTATCCCTAGGACTAAGTCTATGGTGAAATCAATTGCTCTCTTAGGTGGCATTCCAGGGATCTCGTCCGGAAATACATCCAGAAATTCATTCACTACTTCTATATCTTCTGGCCTTGTTGCCTCCTCATAATCCATGTTTCTCACACAAAAGTACACTGGATGTCCCTTCTTCATGTACTTTTCCAACTTCAACACAGATATAAGCCTAGGGCATTTGACTTCGCCATGCATCCAATAAGTCACTGCCTCATTCTCATTTGTTTTCATTTTCACTTTCTGCGATCGACAACTTAATTCTGCATTGTACTTGCTCAACCAATCCATTCCTAGGATGACATCAAAATCCTTTAACCCAAACTTGATCAGATCAGACTGAAACACTTTCCCTTTGATCTCTAAAGGTACATTTCTAAAGGTTTTGGTATAATTCACCACCCCACCCTTTGGAATGGTTATTGGTAATCTACTACTTCTACTGTTTTCAAAGACTCTTTAAGTTTCGAAATAATTCTTTTCGAAATGAAGGAAAAAGTTGCACCAGAATCAAATAAAACTTTAACAGGAATAGAGTGAATAGAAAAAGTACCAGTGATGACATCTTTTGTGGAATCAGCCTCATGCCTACTCAACACATTTAGTTTTCCTGCAGCTCCACTTTTCTGCTGAATTATTCCCATTGTTGCTGTTATTATTGTTCTTTGCTCCATTCTACTGCGCTCCCTTATTTCCATTGAAGTTATTGTTGTTTCCCTGAAATTTCCTTTGGGTAACTCCTGAATTATTGTTTTGTTTATTCCCATTAGAACCCTTGGAGAAACACTCGTACTTTCTATGCCCCAACTTGTTACAAGCACGACAAACAACCAGATTTCCATCACAGTCCCTTCCAGGATGGTTATTCTTGCACCTCTTGCAAAAATAATACCTCTCGTTTCTGTTATTCCATGGGTTATTGTTTCTAGCCCCTCCATTGAAGTTACGTCCTACTTGACGATTGTTACCTTGGGAATTGTTGTTGTTGTTGTTGAAGTTGTTATTGTTATGGTGGTATTTCTACTTCTTGAAATTGTTCTGGTTACCCTGTTGGTTCCCAGAGTTCTGTCCCACCTCTTTCCTCTTTTCTTTCACTTCCACATCAGCCAATTCCTTCTTTTTCTTCACCTCCAGATCATATAAGTGTGCAGCTCTACCATACACTTCATCCAAGGTTTCAAACACTTGTCCACACAACTTCAGCTGCAAATCAGTAGTCAAACCACTCTCAAACTTCCTAGCCTTTGCCTTCTCTGTAGAGACGGACTCTTCAGCAAAACGAGATAGCTCAATAAACTTGGTATAGTACTCAGTCACTGACATTTTCTCCATTATGAGGTTTGAGAACTCCTTCGCCTTCTTCTTCTGTAAGAAGCTAGGGTAAAACTTGTCTCTCACCTTTTCTTAGAACTTAGTCCAATTGAATCCAGGTAGCGCTCTAATAGTTCTCTCATTTTGCTGCCACCAAAGATCAGTTTCACCTCTCAAGTAATAAGTAGAACACCCCACCTTAGAATTTTCTAGGCACCCAACTGCCCCAAACTATTAAACTAATTAACAACTCTAATCAATAAAGAAATAAGCAAAAACAAGAATTAAAGGAAAGCAATAAAGATGAGAGAAATTTAGAAAGACTCATTGAATATATGAGAAGATAAAAAATCCACAAAGTGCTTCTTCAACATCTCAAAACTCCATGAAAAATCCTAGCTTTCTCTCTCTAAAACTACTCCTAAACTAGAGAGAGAATCCTAATCTAACCTTAAGAGAGAGAAAATAAAAAAGGCTAAACTAATCTAATCTAGGGTGAATAATTGTTAAGAGAGTATTAAACCCCAAGGGGTATTTATATTACAGGTTAATAAAATAAAAGATAAATAAAGCTAATTAAAATAAATAAATAAATAAACAAAACTAAAAAGAAGAAGAAAATAAAAAGGAAAATAACACCAAAACCCACCCAAAATCAAATCAGACACACCAATTGCCTCTTCATTTCGTGGCTGCTCTGCTTATCATCATTGATAGGAGGGTAAAGTAGGTCATTGGTCTACTACCCTAATCTAAATTTATAAACAATTTACTACCCTAATACAAGTATAGGGGTAAGCAAAGGATCGAACCCAAAAGGAAGCACACGAGTTTAAACACCAAATTCACTAATGCAAGAGTCAATGGAGAGTATATATTTGTTGGGTTTCTTTGATTAAAAACACTAAAACAATTAAGAAAGAAAGATAAAGAAGGATTAAACCAAAGGGAAACAACGCTAGGGGGTACAGGGGTGTCAAAAACGATAAAACAAAGATGGGCAATGATGATTTTCATGAAGAACATGCCATAGAATACTAAATTCTACCTAAATAACTCACTATCATGCAATTGTCTAAGCAAATCAATGAATGAGGTCTTGGCCTAATCGAGATCACTTTCATGCATCCAATTAGACACTAATCAAATCGATAGATTAAGAGTGCACAATACATAAAACTCTACTTAAACAATTCACTTTCATGCAATCATTAAAGTAAAGGAGATCTTATCCTAATTCAAATCACTCTTGTGCATCTAAATTAGGGAACATCAAGCAATGTGTTACTAATAATCTCAAGCCATCAAAAATCATACAATCATCGATTTATAGCATGAGCTCAATCAAATCATAATCAATCATCAATATTAATCCATGCCTTTCACCCCCTTCCCCTAGCTAAAAACTTAGCCTAGAGAAGTAAAGGAAACCATGAAAACTAACCAATGTAAGAAGACACAATTAACAAGGATGAACATGAAAATCAAACTAGCAAGAACAAATAAGCAAGTAATGAATCAAAAAAACAATATGCAAACCAAAAGAAAGCATTAAACTAAAGTAAAAAGATAGGGAAGAAGAGATTACTAAAGGAAGACTTGAATTGACAAAGCTTGAATAAGATTAAAGTGCAAAAATGGAGAAAATCCTAATCTACACTACTATCCCTCTCTAGATTACTCTAAATTAACCCTAATCCTAATTAGATGAAAGAGAAAGTAAGACAAAAACTAATTAATTGGATGATCCTCCTCCTAATGAAGTCGTACCCCCTATTTATAAACCTAGAAAGCTGCGCCCGCGGTGGATGGAGAGCCGCACCGGCGGTGCTGGAGGCCGCGCCCTCTCCTTGGCTTCTCCTGGCCATCTCCCGCTTGCTGGAAGGTTGGGAGCTGACCAGCATCCCGTGCCCGTGGCAGGCTAGCCCGCGCCCGCGGCTGTGCTGCTGGCTACTAATGCGCGCAGCTGGGCGCTCGTGGCTGCTGCCTTGTCCATGCTATGCTGCTGCGGTGCTCGTGCTGCTGAGATTTTTGGAGATGCTCGGGCTTGCTTCGATGATGCACGTTGCTTACTTCTTAGCTCTCTTTGCTTCAAGGCTTTCTTTCAACAAATTCCCGGCCTTTTCTCGAGTTATCAACAACGAGGAACGTGCCAAGTACCTAGATAAATAGACCAAGAGAGAAAGAGTGAAATATCACATACAAAAGCACGCAAAACAAGCTAGAAACCGAACAAAATGCATATTATTGCAAACTAAGGTCTAAAAACATAAACTAAAGCATTATAAACTAAAACGAGACTAAAAGGACAAGAAATAGACGAGAAGGACAAAATAATCTTAAAACAAAGGGAGAAAAACGCCCTAAAATGTGTCATAAATGACACTTATTAATCATCGAATAACCACCATCACCACCATCGCAAGCATCCATCATTAAACATGCACCATCAACAATTATAAGCAAATAATCTTGACCGCTCGATCTTGATAAATATCACGTGAGAAGCTCGTGATTCGGTTTATACACACCCAGAAGACCGCGCCCGCAGAAGAATAGGCCGCGCCTGCGGTGGCCTGAGCCGCGCCTTCTCCCAGGCATCTCCTCGGCATCTCCCAATTCAAATGTTGAGCTCCAAAATAGGTTGTCTGCGCCTGCGGTGGCAGAGGCCGCGCCCGCGGCAAACTAGAATCGAATTGGGGCTGATTCAAAGTATGCATTTGCGGGTTACTCTCTTCGAATTGACGAACGCTTGTTGAGGGCGACTGTCGGTCATGGTGAAGCTGTGGGGCAGTGTTGCTACTGTTGCAATTGTTGCGGGCTTTGTAATGGTTGCGAGTGGTTTGGTGGTGGGAATGCAGGGAAAGGAGGTGGCGAGGTGATTGCGGTGGCTGGGAATTGGTGTTGCTACTGTTATTTGACGGTGGTGATTGGAGGGGTTGTTGGCGATTTTGGGTGGGTGTGCGAAGTAGTTGTTGCGAAGTGATGCTGATGGCTACTGCTATGTGGTGGAAGGTGTGGTTGTGCTCGCATGTGGTTGGAGGTGGGAGCAGGGGAAGTAGCGAGTTGTCGTTGCTACAGATTGTTGTTCGTGATTGGGGAAGCAGGGGATTGTGTTTTGGTTGAGTAGTGGTATAGGGTAAGGTGTGGTGTGGTGAAGGATAAGAGGGAAGAAAAGTGGCAGCAACTTTGGGGCATTGTGCAGAAGCTTGTGAATGACACATTTGACTCGAACCTCGGACCTTGAACTCGGATATGACTTTTGATTATAACCAAGCCTTGACCCGAACTTTCCTACAAACCAAACCAAACACGAGGGTAGATCAAGAGATAAAATAAAATAAAGACAAAATAAAGTAAAATAAAATACTAACACTAAAAGAAATAATAAAACCAAATGAAATTAAATAAAATTAAGAAAACAAACTAGAAACTAAAAAAAAAATAATAGAAGGAGAAAAACGAGAAGAAAAATATTAACGAGAACCTAGACTAAGAACATTATAAAGTAAGAATTATAAAATAAATTACGAAAATAAACTAAAAACTATTAAAAACAACTAAAATACTCAAAATAAAGATTGAAAAAGGAAAATACGAAAAAGAGAGAAATAAAGCCTAAAACTAGGAAAATTATTAGAAATTTAACCGAAAAAATAAGCATAAAAATACCCTAAAAGTGACATAAAAGTCACTTATCACAATAGATGCGACGTATTATTGAACTAAGAATAGCTTGGAGCTATTAGCAAAGAGTTGCTTATCTTAGAATAATAAGTGTTAAGACAAGCCAAAGCATGCTCGGAATTGTTCCATGGAGTACATTCTTGACACTCCCATTCCAAGCTTCTTTGCCAAGGGCATCATGAGTGATGAGACTCATGAGACTTGGTCCTTGGATTTTGATAAGGTCATACTTTTGATGAGGAATTCCCTTCCGAAAGGATTAGAAGAGGAGATTCACCTCATAGCGTCTAGATATGCTTCTTAACAATCTTAAGGAGCTTGTCACTATGTCTTCCAAGACAGGGACTTGAATGTTCATAACTTGACCAAGTCATTTATGAACGTGAAGATTAAGATCCCAGAAGAAGGTTGCCTAGCTAAGGAAAGGCTCGAAGTGTGGACCAAGGTCTACAATGCTAGACTTAGACTCGGAATGCCTCTTCAACCTCATGTGCTTCGAATGACAAGACTTTTCAAGCACTTGGAGCTTATTGGAAAGCCATTGGAGGATGAACAAGCGGCTCACATGCTACTAAGCTCAATCCACTCAAGCTATGTTGCATTGAAAATGCATTTGACGGCCAAATGAGATAAACTCTCATTGATGGAGGTTGTTCAAGAGCTTTGTAGAGCCAATTCTTGCAAGGGTACTATGTTCCATCTAAGGCGTAAGAAGAAGAAGGAGTTCAAAGAAAAGGCAAAGATGCGGTGCTTTTATTGTAGTAGGCACGACCACTAAAAAAGGGAATGCATCATGTACCTAGAAGATGAGGTGAAAGGGAAAGTAGCTTTCACCTCAAGTATCTTCTTTATAAACCATCACTTGAATATAAGCAATTCATAAGATATTAGATACCATAAATGACTCACTATATGCTCCTGTTTCAGGAACCAAGTGAGAAGAGCTTCACAAGTGGGTGTGCATGTACAAGTGGAAGAAGAAGACAATCTTTCCATCAAGCTTGTAATCACATAATTTGTCTTAGAATAGAATCTATTCCTAGTTTTATATCGAACATATTTTGATCTTTTGGCGTTGGACATCAAGTTGTTTTGATCACAAGACTATTACAAACAATTATTTGAAAGTCTTGCCTATATGTTTTATGACAAGACACGTTTATGCAAATGTTCTTTCTTTAGACAAACATGTTTATAATGTTGATGAGTATTTAGGTTGTTTTTACCTTCTTTTCATAGCTTTCTTTCTTAATAAATTCTTAGTTTTATGCATTTTCTCCTTAGTTTTCCTTTTCTATCTTATTTTGTGTTTCTTAGTTTTTCTAGTGTTTTCTCCTTTATTTCTCCTCTTTTTGTGGTTGTAGGTATTATACGAGGTTCGGGTCTTGATATTGGTGGTTTTCTAAGTTGGAAGATGCATTTGGAGCAAGCTCGTAGCATTGGGAAAGCTCAAGATGCAAGAAAGTGGATACTCCAAGTTCTAGCTCTTGCGCTTTAAAGCCACGCTTTCATGAAATCACACTGTTGAACCCACTGTCAAGTCCATTTGAATCTGCCATGCTTAGTGACTATCATGAACATATTGCGTGCACTCACGAAGACCCATTTGCGAGCGCACGAGGCTATGAAGCATTGAAGAAACCCAAAAGAGCGCGGTCACGTAGGTCCCTTTGCGCGGGTGCGCATGGCACGTGCGCGGACGCTCCTCCCTGTTTCCGATTTCGCTCGATTTTGTTTCCGCGCCTCTTATAAATACCTATTTTTAACCCGAATTTTGTAAGAAGTTTTAGAAATAATTTTGATCATATTTTTAGCTTAGTTGAGAGTTCTCTCTCTAATTTTAGGGTTAGTTTAGGAGTAGATTTAGAGAGAGAAAGTGAGAAATTTCAATGGTGATTTGAGAGATTGTTGATACAAGGGTGACAATTATGTTGAAGATCTTCTCTATTATCAATGAGCCTTTCTAACTCTATCTCATCTTATTGCTTTGTTCAATTTCATGTTTGTTTGATTTAATTTTGATGTTTGATTCTTGATTAGTGTAATTGTTCTTGATATTTTGTTGATTCTTGATTTATTTAGTTGTTTGTTGATTAGATGATGATTCTTGAGTAGTTTTTTGGCTAGGGATTGGGTGAAACTTGTATGATTGATTGATTGTGATTAATTTGGGAATTATGTTGATTGATTGTTGAGATTAAAGTGATTAATGGAAGTTTGCATATGTGTAGTTTGATAAGACCTTGAGAATTATGCTAGATTGCATTGTGATTTCTAATCATACGAACCATTGATTTAGGAATTACAATTATCGATTGGTTTGGATTGTGTTTCTCCTTGTTTGTTATTCTTAGAGACCACTAGCTTAACGATTAGAAGATAGCTCTTTGATTCCAATTGATAGCTCTTATCATTATTTTTCACAACCATTGATTGGCATGTTCTTCCCAAGTTGTTGCAATTATCATGATTACTTGTTGATCCCCATTCCCTAGTGTTTCATTTGTTTGGTTATTTGTTTTAGAAGTTGTCTAGTGTTACCTCTTCACCCTTAGCATGACTTTGACCTAGCTTAGGCGCCCAATTGAAAGCACTTGAACATAACCGTTCCTTTGGGTTCGACCCTTGACTTACCTCTATACTTGTATTTAGGTTTGTTAAGTGATTATAAATTTTGTTTGGCTTAGGGAGGATTAGTCAATGACCTAGTTTTCCCCCTGTCAAATGTTAATAATACCACCAAAGACCGTTGAGTCAAATCAGACATACTTGTGGCATTGTCGTCTTGGCCGCATTAACGTCAAGCGCATCAAGAAACTCCTACAAGAAGGTGTTCTTGACTCATTCTATTTATAATCGTTTGAGAATTGGAAAGGATGCTTGTTAGGCAAGATGATAAAACAGCCATTCTCCAAGTTGGGAGAAAGGGTAGGTGAGTTATTGGGCCTAATACACATCGATGTATGCGGACCGATGAACACACCCGCAAGGAATGGTTATCGATATTTCATTACCTTCACGGAAGACTATAGTAGATATGGATATGTCTACCTCATGTCGAACAAATCTGAATCCTTTGAGAAATTCAAAGAATATCAGAGTGAAGTTGAAAACCAGCCTGGCAAGAAAATCAAAGCCCTTCGATCAGATCAAGGTGGTTAATATTTGAGCCATGAATTCGATGACCACTTGAAAGAACATGGTATTTTTTTTAGAATTGACACCTCCAGGTACTCCACAATGGAACGGAGTATCCGAAAGGAGAAATAGAACCTTGTTTGACATGATACGATTAACAATGGGTCTTAGTGATCTTCCTATCACTTTCTGGGGACACGCACTTCTAACTGCGGCACTAACACTGAACTGTGCTCCGTCAAAAAGCTGTCGAAAAGACTCCATATGAATTATGGACGAAGAAATCTCCACGGTTGTCTTTTCTCAAGATTTGGGGATGCGAAGCTTATGTCAATAGATTAATTTATGACAAACTTCACCCTAAATCTGACAAGTGTTTCTTTGTGGGATATCAAAAAGAAACCAAGGGGTATTAATTCTACAACAAATCCGAGAACAAAGTGTTTGTGTAGGCGTCGTTCGAAGTGCGCCTACGTTAAAGCATGTTGTGAATATGCTTGGCACTCATAGGAAGTGGGAATTGACATAATACGATTAGGGACAAATAAAGTAGGGAGCCGCCAACAAGTTTTTAAGGAACTTGTAAACCGTTCACGGATCATAAAAGGCAACCACGAATAAGGGACAACGATAGGCAACAACGATTGACCCGTGAAGGTTACACCCCATTCATAATCCATGAGATTACTAACTCCATATGGTTTGGAACCACGAAAGGAGGATCGGGGATGATGGTACGAAGTGAGTCATGGAGTCACATTCGCCCGTATTGGCCTCTACTCGATTCTTATAGTGAATAGTGATTCCTGCGATCTCAAAGGCATACAAACAAAAATTCAATTTGCTCCGAACTATTATTAAGCTAAATTGGTTGAATATTAATGCAACATATAATTCTAAAATATTGTGATCACTTGATTAAATAACAAGATTAAAAAGGAACCTAAACCGGTTGTCCAAATTATCTTATTAGGCGTGATTTTTAATTACATATTCCCTTTAAACATGCAATATGGTGATCATTAATAATAATAGAACAAACATTAACATTGGAAGCAATTTACAATAAATCCAACAATATAAAATCGTTAGAAAAATAACAGAAATAAAATGAACGTGATTCTTACTTTGATTCTGTTTTCTTGCAACTATAAAATAATAAACGAGTTAGTAACTTCAAGGAAAATTAATCAAACAATAATTAAATTAAATTAAATAGAGTTGATTTAGAGCCAAACCTCAAACAGTTCTACCTTTCACGCCTTGGTTTAAGGACAAAACCTCGAGTAAAGTATAGACTCCTTGGAGTGCTTGAAGAGGGAATTTTAAAAGAAAAGGGGTAGGCTAATGTTTAGGCTAGAGCATAGAAGAGAGAAAGAGAGAATTACTTGATGCCCCGTACATCAGAATTGAGGGGTATTTATAAGGAAAATGAGTAGAGGGAACACACGGAACCCTATAAAAATAAAAACCCTAAAAAATAACACCGCGACACGGCAGAGGACACCGTGACACGATGCCAGACACCGTCAGACGGGGCAAACTCCCGTGACACGGTGGAAAACAGAGAGACGCGGGAAATAATTAGGTTACGGGAGATAAAACGCGTGAAGGGTTTACGCGGAAAGGACACAGAGATGCCCCGTGTCACAGCACTGGCACCGTTTCACGAGAATGCACACCGTGGCGAGGCATTGAGCCCCGTGACGCGGTGCTTTTTGTTGTGACGCGGGAAACTGTGCGTCCATTTTCCATTTAAATTCATTTTTGCCCTAATTTCGTTCAGCCTTTTTAAGTGTCGATTGATAATTTTGGGCCATTCTGATTTATTATTTATTAATTAGGCTAAAATAATAAATTAAATAAAATAAAAGGTTTGGGACAAAATAATAAAATAAAGGAAAATAAATAAAATAAAAAGGTTTGGGCCAATAATATGCTTTGACTAAACATCAAGACTGATCCACTGATTTTCAATCAAATACGATTTTTTAAGCACTCTCATTAAATACTGAACCCGACCAATAATGGCGGTGAAAGATCGTTCATCATCAGGTTTGGTTTTGGGGAGACAATTTTAGGTGTCTATAGTTTGTTGCTCACGATGGTGTCTTTTTGGAGAAGGAACATCTTTCCAAAATGACAAGTGGGAGGAAAATCGAACTCAATGAAGTTCGAGAGGACGAGAAACAAAATCAAATTGACAGTCAAAGTGCTCAAACAGCATCTGTTAACGTTGGTCAATTTGTGCAAAGTCAAACCGACGATGCAAATGCTTAGTCCATTACCCTACGCAGGTCACAAATGCTCAGTCCATTACCCAACGATGCCATGATATGTACTAGGCCGGATGTATCGTATGCTTTAAGTGCTACGAGCCGATACCAATCAGACCCAGGAGAGGCGCATTGTATTGCGGCCAAGAATATCCTAAAGTACTTGAAAAGGAACAAGGATGAATTCCTGGTCTATGGTGGGAATAATAATCTGGTTGTTGAAGGTTATACCAATGCAAGCTTCCAAACAAACAGAGACGATTTCAAGTCTTAGTCAAGATACATATTCTTTCTAAATGGAGGAGCGTTTGGTTGGAAGAGTGCTAAGCAAAGCACAACAGCAGATTCTACAACTGAAGCTGAATACTTGGCAGCTTCTGAAGCAGCTAAGGAGGAAGTCTGGATTCGCAAGTTTGTTGGTGAACTTGATGTTGTACCCTCCATCAAGGGTCCAATAGACCTCTATTGTGACAACAATGGAGCTATTGCTCAGGCTAGAGAGCCAAGGGAACATCATAAGGTCAAATATGTCAAGAGGCGATTTCACATGATAAGGGAACGAAAGTCAGAAGGTGAAATCAGAATTTGTAAGATTGGAACGGACGACAATGTAGCCGATCCACTCACTAAACCTTTGCCTCAAGTGAAACACAACAAGCACGTTGAGGCAATGGGAATCAGGCACGTAGGAGATTGGCTTTGATTTCCCTAGTTATGTGTTATAATTAATTTTGGATATTTTAATGTAAAACACTATGTTAAATCATTCAGTTTTTGGAGTAATTCAATTTTATGTAATTTGTCACTCCATTTCTATTTAATTGTGGTTTGGAATTAAATAATGAGTCCATTCGATTTTGAGAATATTCAAAATAGGGTATCAAGACAATGTCTTGGATAAAGAAACACCTATTAAGTGAACATTGAAAATTATAATCGAAAATTATCCCTAATCAAGGTCATTTAAATGTTGGACGATTAATGACCTTTTGAGATTAGTGTGTATTATGATTTATAGCACCGTTTCTTGTGCTACAAGGACATGATTGTCATAAATCATTTGCACAGGTATTGGTTTAGAACAATACTGGATAAGATCTATGAGAATACTTTAAGAGATTAACAATCGTCATAAGTATGTTTCTTGTTATGACTATCGGAATCTCTTTCCTCGACCATGAGTATTACAAGTTCTCTTGTTTGAGTACTAGTCCGTTTTGATGTCTTTCAAAAGTTTGCCATAAATGGGGATTATAACGGCAACACTCGGGAGACTAGGTCCTCTTAGTAAAAGAAGTTTACAGAACAAGACTGGGAATGTCCCCCTATTGAACAAATAGGGACATGTCTTTGTTGTTTACAAGGCCTCTCGATGAGAAAAAGTGTGAAAATGCATGGTCGTGCTCAGATGAATTTTAGAAATTATCTGCTTATTGACAATCAAACTCAAATATCGAGAAACACTTCTACACGTAATAAGGATGAAGAACAATCTTACCTTATAGTTCATGAAGAGGCATTAAGTGACATAGGAAATAGGCTATACACAAAAGCCACACTTGTCTGGAAGGACAAGTGGGAGATTGAAGGAATGGTGTCCTTCTAACAAGTGTATTATTCCGATAGAGGGTTCGGAATTATTAGAATGCTAATTATTCAACAAGGTCAAGTGATTGGAATGCCTAGTTGGAGGCCGCTTTCGATCAGTAATATTAATGTATAATTAATATTACAGATTAATCTTGACTGAACCCTATGGGTCACACCCAATCAAGTAAACGATCCGTAACGACGAATTAATCCGAAAGGAATTAATGAGTCATTAGAGTATTATGAACATAGACGTCGGATATCGATTTAGGAGCGACGAGATCGAGCATCATGAGTCGAGTCGGATTAATAAGACGACGAGGCGGTAAAAATCAAGCAATCAACAAGTGCTTAATACCCCTAGCATCGGAATGCCCCGAGCAAACCGAGTGCTAGGGGCATGGGTGCTAGCATGCGCGCCGCACCAAGCCGAGGCTAGTGCGGGCATTACGTGCTAGCATCGCTAGCAGCAGCAGCATGCTAGAGAGCTAGCAGCGCTAGCAGTTCAGCAGCAAGCTAGGCACTGCTAGCTGATTCTAGCAAGCCACTGCCCCGAGCTCAGCAGCCGACAAGCACGCAAGGCTTGCTGGGCCGAGGCAGGAGCCTTGCACCAAGGGCCAGAAGCCCAGCCAAGGGAGTCAGGCGCCCAAGACTGGCTGCGGCCAATTGGCACGCGGCCATAGGCCCGTGCTTCTTTGTGAGGGACGGTGAGCAAGGGAGCTTAGAAAGGAAGTAAATGATCCCCTCCCCTTGTGGTCCTAACCTTCCCTTTTTTCATATGTTGACACTTGTTGATTCTTGATATTGCCTTTTTCTTTTGATTTTAATTAAAATAGAAAAAGGATATTTTACCGACTCTCCCACATTGATGGGAGAGAGCAATGTTCATGGGATTTCTCTATAAATACCAAACCTTGGAATTTGAGAAATCCCATTTCTTTATAAATACCTTTAAGTTCATAATACTCTTAGTTGTTTTGGTCTAGCCCCGGCTAAACTCTGGGGTAGGGACCGTTCGGGTCGTGCTTGAGGGTGGACGAAGTTTTCGCACTTGCGAAACTAAGCTTTTCAAGTACGAGCTCTATAAGGAGCGAAGCATGCTACAAGGGTAAAATTGTCTTTCCTTTCCTCTTGTTAATTATGTTAATATGCTTATGCTTAGTTGCATTTATTTATGTGCGGGTCTTGGGGTCGGGTTTTGTTTTCCGTGTGATGTTGGACTCCACGAAACCCAACACATTCGTCAATTCAGAATTGGTGGTATCGATCTTGTTTGCATTAAGGTCAGTAATTTCTCCCCAATTGTTCGAATTTTGTCAAATTGTAAAATTAGGGTTTTGATTTTGGAATTGATTTGGGTTTGATTTGATAGAAATTGCTTGCCAAATATGGCTCGATTTGAAGACAAGAAATGTAGGTGTGGGTTTCCAGTTGCTAAAAGGACGTCGTGGACCCATGATAATCCAAGGAGAAGATTCATTGCATGCAAGTTCTTCAATCACGAAACTGGGCAAAAAGGATGCAATACATTTGAATGGGTTGATGAGGATATACTTGATTGGCAGAGGGATGTTGCCAGTGTACTTGTAGTAGAAAAGCATGGGCTTTCCACTGATCTGAGTATCCTGAAGGCAATATTGGCATGTAATGAACATGAAAAGGGTAGGCTAGCTTCTGAACTAAATGAGCTAAAGAATAACAACAAGTACAGGGCAGATTGGGGGTTGAGGGAGGATGAACATGCAAGGAAGAAGCTAATAGTAACTTGTGTCATAGTGTCAGTTATAGTGAGCTTTTGTTTTGTGAAGCTTGTTGGTTAGTGATTGTACATCAAGCTAGTTTTCTTTAGTTTCTGATTAGTATTTTGGTAAGCTATTTTAATGTATGAATGAAGTTATTGTACTTTGAACCTTTATTGGTTGATGAATGAAAAGCTTGAAGTTTATTTTGTTGCATTTGTGATGTGTTGAAAGTCATTTCAAAATGCCAAAGGACCTTACTTTGATAACATCCACAAGTGAGTAAACCTTTAAAAACAGTCACAAAAATACAATTCAAGTTGTTATGGGTGACCACACCCATTAAATACAGAACACAACCTACTGTCATAATAAAAGTAGCAAATACATAAACTTAAATTTTTAAACACTAAGAAATTCATAACAAATTTCCAACTAGACATCATTTTGCTGAGGTTGAGAAGGTTGTGAAGGTTGATGAGGCTGAGATAGAACAATCTCCTCATGTGCAGGCTGCTCTTGGTTTACTCTCTTCCTACCACTTCTGCTTGGTGCTGGTGCACTTTTTGAAGCTTGTGCCTTTTTTTACTCTACTACTGCCTTCTTTGCGGCTGCATGAGCTTGAGCATAAGTGGTACTTCCTGCTTCATCAATTGGCTTTGAAAACTTATTCACATAATGCCCATGACCACCATACCCACTACACCTGTTTTGTTTCCTAGCCCTCTTCACATTTTTCTCAGCATCTACTCCTGGTTCCTTCACCCTTTTCTTGTTGTTAGGCCTGCCAGCCATTTTCCTGTAAGGTGGGGGCAAGGGAGCAGGGTATGGTGTCACATCCCATTAGCTTTGACTTGGCATAGCTTTGAATGATGGTGCATAAGCCTTTGCATAAGTTTTAACATGATATGCTAGATGAATGTAATATTCATGATTTAATCTGAGCATCCTAATACATACTAAGGCATGCCAGCATGGAATGCCCATCAATGTCCCCCTGTAGCAGCCACATTCATGCTTCTCCAACTTTACCACAAAAGTGTCACCCTCATGGTCAACTTCAAATTCATACAAGTCAGCTTGATTAATTCTCATGTTTGAAACCTCTTCATACCCTCTATGCACCATCTTCAAAACAGATGGCATAATAACACCAACATAGCCCCTTATGCCTTCCTTTTTAGAACAAAATCTTTGCATCACATACCTCCTTATCCACTCCATTAGCTGCGGGATTGGTTTTGATCTTGCTTCCCTTTACATTATTGAAAGACTCACAACAATTATTCAGTAGCATGCCAGACTTAGATGATGAGCTGAACCCATGCCTAGACCAGTGACAAGTTGGGATTGCTGTCAAATACTCATATGCCTCAACATTTAATTTTTTTTTATTCGTTCCATATGAGAACTAAAAAGATGCTGTGACATATAAAACAAGACAACAGTAAACATGATTTCCCTTCACATTATAACTTATAAAGACAATTAGAAAGAGATTACCTTAGTTGATGCTCTAGAAGCCATCCAGAAGTACTCCTTGAATATCACACCAGGGAATTTATTCTTGAAGTTTGACCAAATATGCCTACAACAATATTTAGTTTCTGCATCTGGCATTACTTGGTTAAATGCTTCAAGTAAACCCTAAAAGTGTTTGAACATCCATATGAGACATGATAGTTAGAAGTTATATGTGAAATAGGATTGGATAAAGGTACTACCTTCTGTCTGTCAAACATATAGGTCAGCTCATCATCTTCATGGACCCAAGTGATAGAATCTACAACAGAAATGATATCATTCCTTAACAAATCCAAAAACCAGATCCATGTCTCTGTCTTCTCTGTCTCTACAACTGCCCAAGAAATTGGGAAAATTTATTATTCCCATCCTTTCCCACTACAGTAAGCAAAATACCAAGGTAAGGGCCTTTAAGGTGTGCCCCATCAACCCCAATAATGGGCCTATAACCAGCAATGAAGCCCTCCTTGCAGGCCTGTAAACAGACATACAGTCTCTAGAACAGGGGAGGTGGCTTCTCTATCCCATCAACCTTCACTACAGCTGTGCTTCTAAGGTTGTATTTTTGATGATTATATTGTTGCAGCATAATCCCACACTTTCTTACTCCTCACTAGCATCCCCAAAAATCATCTTCAAAGCCCTTGCTCTTGCATAATATGCCTTATAGTATCCTATATCAACTTTCACCTCTCCTCTCACCCTTTTAATGAAGTGCTTCAGCTTTTACTTGGGGTCATCTTTCCAATCCTCTAGATATCTCTTAGCCAAGTACTGAGATGTCACTCTAGGGTTTTAGTATTGATGTCCACAAATGTGGTCAGGCCTATACTTCTTTATTTGCCAAGTCTCCTCATCCTTCAACTTCCTAGCATGAATTTTAAACCTGTACTTTTTTCTTATTCCCACATTTGCACATTAAAATCCTTCCTTTCTTCCATGGACAACTACATCTTTTTGCACAAAACATTGTCACCCTGCTCATGTTTTTATGCAGAAAGTAATAATTGTACCCCTTCTCTACAGCATGGTGCCTTATAGCCTTTCTCAAAATGATGTTTGATGGAAATTTCAGCCCCTTGCTTAAAACTATGTTGCCTTTGAAATCTACTTGAGGATTGAATATAGGATAATCTGCACCTTCATCATCAAATCCCATTATGCTATCCAAATCCTCATCTAAGTCAATCAAATCTGTCTCATCCTCCAACTTATCAGGATCCCTATCTTCTCCTACACATACACCACTACCATGAGTTGTACCCACACCCCCACCTAGACTCCTTGTAACTTTTTCACTTATACATGATCCACATGTTCCTGGAAAATATTATCATCATTATCATCTTCATGATCATCCTCACTTAGAAGCACATCACTGTCTTCACTGTCATCACTTTAAGAACTTCCTACTCCCTCAGGTACATCAGCACCAACCTCTTCTACACCCCTTGAATCTTGTTTCTATGGCCTGGAAAAGTGTTTGTTTGGTTAGTTGGGCCAGCTCTCTCTTCTGGTCTTTTCTTTGTGCCAGAGATGGTATGCAGTTTCTGCCTATCAGAATGTGAACTGATACAAGGTTGGCTCACTCTCAAAAATGTAGGTGAGGTTATTGAGGGTCACTGATTCTGAATAGGAGCTTCATTGTTTGAGGGAAAAGAAGGAGAGGGGCTGGGAAAGTTTTTGAGAGGTGAGTAATTTTTAGGATAGAAAAAGAAGCCAAATGGGGCTTCAGATCTGAACTGAGATTCTGAAGGAATTACTTTATTTCCTTTTTGACCACTTGTGCTGACTAGGGATGGCAGGGATTTGGACCCGACCCAGATCCGTGGATCCAGATCCGTTTTCTACGGATATGGGTCTTCAAATTTTGGACCCGACAGATCCGGGTCTTGTTGAAAGAAGCGGATCTAGATCCAGGTCCCACCCCTAGATCCGTTTACCCGTTTTATAATTTTCCTATTAAAAAAAACTAAAATTATTTGTTTCTTTATTAAACATGTTTATGATGTTATTGATGAAGATTAGCCCTTTCAAAAGATGGATTTTTAATGCTCATATCGGATACATTATCGTTGTTTTTTTGCTTACTCATTTGTAACATTGTACTTTTTTCATTGTTTATAATTTTTATTTCAAAAGACAAGTGTATAAGTTGGTTGCTTTGTATTTTTAGATTAGTTTAATAACTTTAATTTAGGTTGAACTTAATAAACCTCCGGTGGAAGATTTTTGACCCAAACACTACATTTATTGTAAAATTAGGCAAAATGTATTGGACCCATTTTTTACCCGGATCTGGACCCAGACCCAGACCCGGCGGACCCGTTGAATCTGGATCCGAGTCTTCATTTTTCAGACTCGGTGGATCTGGGTCGGATCTGGATCCAAGCTAGAAAAACGGATCTGGATCCGGGTCCACCCGAACCCAGTCTAGATCCGACCCGTTGCCATCCCTAGTGCTGACTATGTTAGTTTGTGGACCCCCCATTAAAGTTGTGGCCCACCATTATCCCCACTATTACCCCCTATCACTGTAAACAGATTCACTATCTATATACCAAGCCACATGCTTCCCCTTCACATTAGAATTCACCCTACCTTTCTCCTTCTCTGGATGCACTAAGTATAGATGGTACCAACCATCACTTCCAGGTGCATCTAAGAACTCAGGTATATCAGCATCTCCCTTAATTTGTTTCCTTCCATTAGCCAAGCTACAACCATGTCTCCTAAACCAAATTTCACCCACCTCTTTGTATTTTAACTCATTCTTTATCCAGTCAACAAACTCAAAATGACATACTTCCTCAACATTAGGATGTAGAGAAAGACGAAAGAGATCACTACTTCCCCTTTCATATGTAGTTTCCTTATTTTTTGTCACAAATTGCCACCATAATACAACCTAATGTTTATAGCCTCCATCAGCTTAATCAAAGTGTATTTACCATTAAACCTGATTAACCAATGCAAAACACAACAATAGCTTGCTTTAGGTATGTTAATTCACATTGGGTCTGACCATTTATGGTTTAAAAATTAGGGTTTCACAGCAAAAATACATAAACAATTCACATTACATACTTTAATCAATAAATTATGCTACACTACAGTACTTAAACATCATCAAAAGCATAATCAATACAATTAAATACTTAAAACTGGACATGCACGAAAAACAAAGACCTGCTTTTTTCCACCCAAATCGATTAAAAAGTCAAAAATTGGAGTTGTATGGGTACCTCTTTTTGTCGATAATGACGTAATTACTCCCCTTCTTCTTCCTTCTTCCCGACGTAGCTTGTTTTCTATGTTTACCCATGACAGAATACCCAGTTAAAAATTGAAGCAAAACCTACCTAAAAAAGGAAAGCTTTCCACTTTCAAACAAAAAAACAAAAATGAAACTTACTACTTGGTGGTTGAGGAATAAATAAGGTCTTCAATTAATTGGGGGCACAAGGAATAAATAAGGTCTGACAGAAAATTAATGGAGAGCAGGAGAGAGAGAGAGAGAGAGAGAGAGAGAGAGAGAGAGAGAGAGAGAGAGAGAGAGAGAACGAGTTCAATTGAAGAAGAAAAGGGGTCTTTATGTGAAAAAAAATTGGAGGGAAAAGGGGTGCAAATAGGAGAAATAAGGATCATGTGCAAGTCACGTGCGAGTCAACGCCGAATTCCAGTGATCAATGGCCTGAAAGTGAGGATTGATCGTCTTTAACAAAAAAAAAAAAAAAAAATTTAATTAGGGTCTGACTTTGTCAAAAAAAAATTAAAAGGTTGTCCCAAACAAAAAATGTCTTTTAAAAGATTGTCTTAGACACATTTTCCATTATTTAAGGTAGTATTTTGACTAAGTCTAAAAGCTTGCCGAAAAGGCCCTAGATATAATTTAATGTTGGGGATTAGTCATTAGATATATGATTATATATTTTTTAAGACAAATAAATAGCAATTTATAGAAAATTACCTATCATGGTGACTATTTAAAATAAAAAAAAAAAAATATCTATATATATATTATACTAAACTTTACACGGAGTAATAATGATAACAAACACCAAAAATATGTAGATTAGTTATTATGTGCACAAATAAAGCCATAATGCAAAGTTTGTTTAACAAAACATATTTAGACATATAATCCAAAAACATTACTCCGTATAAGAAGAATCTACCAATCCAACAAACCACTTATAAAGTCATAATGCTTCTAATACTATACACGGAAGATAGTATGTCACTTAAAAATAACCCAAGGAAGTAGTTAGTTTTGGATCATATTCTCAGGATGGTTCCTGGATTACATTTACAATAGGCTTTCAAGACAATAGCAAGGAACAAACAAGTCAAGATAAATGACTTTAGTGCCCTAAAAAATAAACAATATACATGCAAAATGATAGAATATATTACTATGTAATAAAGTTCTTTAATTATGAACTTTTTTTAACAAAATTTCTAACTTACCGTCATTTAAATAGCGGTTTTGTGCAATTTTTTTACAAGAAAACAGCCTTTTATTTTTTTGTTTTGTGCATTTTGCTTACATGGGCGAGGCTGGAATTAAGTTAAGAATGTCATAATTGAGGAATTACGATATCTTCTAACATCTTCCATGGAAATCGTTTAACAGAAGAAAATAAACCAGCATATGTTACAACGCAATTTCTATAATCTACAAACCAGTGTCATCAGAATTTACAACTCTTGTTATAAAGTCAGCGCGCTTGATCCACGGCCAATGCTAAGTTTATATCAAGTATCTTCTACGACGTCTTCGCTTGAGAGGAGGCGGATTTACTTCATCGCCTCGAAATTCACATCTGATAACCATCCCATCCCATGATGAGCTTATGACTATTGGGAGGTAAGGGTGCCAGCAACAATCTCTCACTGTAGTTTCATGATGACTGAGTTTGGAAACCAACGCTCCAGTTACCTAGTTAAGCAGAAAAGAGATAAGTTTAAGTAAAGCAAATTTGTTAACATAGAAGAAATATGTAAATGGACAGGACTTGTACATTCCACAATATTGTCATCCCAATGCAATGAATTCCCCCTTTCATTTTGTAAGGTCAATATTGCGAGTCCACAAACGTGGAATCTTAATATAATTGGAGTTTTACTTTGAATCATGGTCAAGAGGTCAAGAGATGTAAATTTTTCAGTCCCGTAAAAAAAAAAAAAAAAAAAAAAAAAAAAAAAAAAGGGTTTTTCTATATAGTAACCCTATTAATTTTGCTTTTGTACGTTGTGCCCCTATATATATCACTTTGTTCACTGTAACCTCAATATAGATTTTGTTTCCATGCGGTAAGCTTGCCGTTATCCGTCGTTAAAAATTCCGTTAGTAGGGCCCACTCTCAATTTATTAATATTTTTTAATCGATTTGCGCGTTGGAAAACATTCCATAATATCCTTAAGGATCCAAATTGAACTCAGATTTCAAAAAAAAAATAAAATAAAATAAATGCCTCGTTTTAAGTATTAAAACGTAAACACGTAAATCGAGACATTACTTAATAAGCAAAACAAGACATTTAAGTTATTTTTTGCCAAATCCGAGCTCAATTTGGACCCTTAAGAGCCAAAATAGAGCCCAACACCTTTAACGGAACATTTTTCACGCGCAAATCGATTAAAAAATATTACTCCATTCATCCACGAAAGAACGACCCTTTTGGGCTGATTTCGCGGGTATTAAGAAAGTTAAATAAAAAGAAGTAAAAGTATATTGGAAAGATAAATTTATACGGGGTTTGTAAAAAAGTAGAGATAAAGTAATAAAAGTACATGAAAAAAACAAAATTTTATATGGAGAAGCTAATTTTGCACAAATATTATTGTAAATTGGTGGGTATTTTAATGCAAACGGGTTGATCATTTTGGGTCTAAAATTAGGCCAAACGGGTCGAACTTTTGGGGACGGAGGGAGTAATAAATTGAGAGTGGACTCCACTAACGGAATATTTAACGGCGGGATAACGACAAGCTTACCGTATGGGAACAAAATGTATATTGGAATTACAATGTGGAAAGTGATATATGTTGGGGCACAACGTAGAACAGTGAAATTTACAAGGTTACTATAAAAAAAATAAAAAATAATAAAAAAAAAATTTAGACTTTTCAGACAAGCTCTGTGCTTAATTGCTATCTCTTTGTCTCATGGAATAAACATATGTAAAGACGTCAATTAGAACATGCCTATGTTTGTAAGCAGACTTAATCATTGATTCTTAGAAGAACTTTAGAAATAACATCAAGCAAAGAAATAACTAGACAAGCTCTGTGCTTAATTGCTATCTCTTTGTCTCATGGAATAAACATATGTAAAGACGTCAATTAGAACATGCCTATGTTTGTAAGCAGACTTAATCATTGATTCTTAGAAGAACTTTAGAAATAACATCAAGCAAAGAAATAACTAGAGGAAGCAAATTATAGATTGTAACGGAATACTAACAAGGCTGAATCAGATTGCCCACAAGACAAGTTGAATAGCATAAAAGGATTTACTAAAATGTCTTACTAATTAGAAGTTGAAATTTTAATTTTAGATTATATTATTTTATTTTTTTATTTGAACACCACTCTTGTTCATGGGAGTGCAAAATTTTTTATGAAGGTTATAATATGTTAGATCCAAAATAAATTTCATTAAGCACAAGAGGTATAAATCACTACTTACCAAATCATAGATATAGACAGTCCCATCATTTGATCCAGTGTAAATGTATTTTTGACCAGTGCTGCAACAAGCAAACACAAGCATTAGAATCTAAAGCAAAGAGATGCTACTTGACCAACACCACAAAACAAGTAAAATGGCAACCACTAGGTGAAAATAAAAATCCCTGCTACCATTATTTTGGAGTATTTTCACCAATGTACCATCGAATAATTCCCATGAATAGCATAGATGCAAGGAGAAATTCACCAAGTGAATTCACTAGTGTATAATGTTCATGATACAGAATTTTGAAAAATCCTTAGATGTTTAAAATCAGTCATTTCAATATCACAACAAACTTAGTTAGAAATATTCAATTTTAGATTTCTGCTGATAAGAAATGAGCTTGTTCCTGATATGGAAATTTAGAACTTCCAATAATATAGAAGCTAAGGTGCTTTTGTGGCAGCAATAGAGCAGTTATTTCAGCAGGCACTAGTACCTCAAGCTCTAACTGACCCCTATCATCTTGAGAAAGATAATTAGGAGTTAAGTATAAAGGAAGGACCTCACTTTTCACATTTTCCACCGTTAAGGACCTCTCACTTTTTTTTTCACCTTTAAGAACCTAACATTTACTTTCCGGTGATAATTAATAACAATTAACCCAAAGGTGAGTTAAGCCTTGGTTAACTGAACAAATACCCCACGTTTTTCTTTCTCACTATTTCTCTCTCCTCTTCCTAACCTCCTTTTCCTCTATTTTTTGTTTTCCTTTAATTTTTTATTTTTATTTTTATTTATAATTTTCGATTTATGAATACTTTCAAAGGCGTAGCCGTCGAGGTCCTCGTTCTTCTTCTTCATCAGTAACTGGTAGAATTTAGTTCAAGCTTAATTTTTCCGATTTAATTTAGATCGGAATTTTTGTATTCTGTTTTTTTCCAGAATTTGGTTTCTTTGTCCGATTTTGAGGTTTGTTTTTATTTTTGGTATTCAATTTTGATTTTGATTTTGTTTTCAGTAGGTCTGAAACGCATATTTGTATTTTTTATAGTTTATCTTTTTGTTATTTAATTTGATTAAATTAGTAATGGATTAACATTCTATTTCTTTCTTTGATTTTTGAAAATTTGATTTTGTTTTTTGAAATCATGTTATTATTACTTTGAGGTTAATTTTGGATTGAATTGAGTGTTGTTTTGATGGATCTGTGTGTATAGTTTAGAGCTTTGATTAGTATTGAATTTTTTTTATTTATAGTTAAATTTTCAATCGTTATAATATAATGTAAATTAATCAGCTGAAAATTTGAGTTAAATGTGATTAATTTCGATTAATTTTAATTACGCATGGATTTTTACTTTGACAGTAAGTTTTTGATGTATTAAATATTTGTATTTGAAGGACTTAAGTTTCCAAATCTAAGGACTTTAATATTTGTATTTGAAGGACTTAAATTTCCAAATTGAAGGACTTTAATTAATGGCCGGAGCTCAAGTGGGTTAACTAGCCGGAAAACTAACCACAAGTCCCTAAAGGTGAAAAAAAAAAAGTGACAGGTCCTTAAAAGTGAAAAATGTGAAAAGTGAGGTCATTCCTTTATGCTTAACTCGGATAATTAGAGTCAATTACAGAATATCTTTCAACCAAAAATTAAAATTTTGATTTCTCAAGATGTTTCAAACAAAACTCATTGACTAGGCAACAAATTGTTGTAACGCAAAACTGTTGCAGATCTCTTAAATCATGACAAGATAGAAGAAAATAATTGCCTGTATTCCGGGGAGAAGTGGCAACGTATTAGAGTACGAAGGACTGAATGACCTCTATATGTTGCCAGAGATTGGTCATTTGGGTGTCTTAACTTCTTAAGCTCTTCAGGGTAATCCATCCATCTGTAATCCCAATCATAGTTTCTTGGTGTAGTAGCACTGAAAGAATCACAAAGAAAAAAATTGTTATGCTCAACAAGCACGTAGACTATAAACAGTAACACAACATAAGAACTGACTGACAAAGATCTCTTAGTACAATACCAATGATGGTTCAAGTTTTACTTTCAATACTCTACAATCTACATATTAGGAGGTCTGTACCAATTAAAGATTAAAGCTTTGTATAAGAAAGGATGTATCATGTTATTTGGTGGTCATAAAATTTACCATTCAGAGTTAGAAGACATTTTACGGATATCCCACAGTTTGATAGTCTGATCTTTCCCATTGGATATAAAATAACGTCCATCACCACGGCTGTCAATAAACGTAATGCCTTCCAGATGACCAATTAATGTTCCAGCAGGTTGACATGTTGATGCGAGGCAACGCCTATCCCACACCTAAAAGAAATATGCACTTTATTTTGGTTAAGATTGCAAATAAGTAGAACAGTATCAGACAAAGACATGAAAATGGCAGTACAAGACATGACATTCATTAAATTCTTGCATGACCAAAAGCATCCATACTTGGACACAAATTTGGAACTGGTCATAACATGAAATAGAAAGGCCAGAACTTCAGCTTAACATACATGACTAGTAACCAAGTAACAAACACGAGAATCATTGACAGAATTGTTTAAATGACAGGTTTGTGATTTTCAGGTCCAGCTTCTTTGAACAGAATATAATAGTAATTGAGAAATAAATTCTTTTAGTTCAAAAAAGATTAAGAGTTACAAAAATAGACTCAAAGCTTTACATTTTAAGGTGCCTTGTCATTTGGAAAATGCATATGAATATCCCCCAAAAAGAATTTTACAATCATTTAAATCAATTGATAAGATTAAACAATGAAACAATTAATTACCCACAGATCTAATCAGTTTCTTAGATTATCTCTCAGAAAGTAAGTTCCCCCACTATCTCTCGAAAAGTAAGCCCCCCTCCCCATCAACACTCACCTACAAGTCACTGCTCTCACCCAGCATCAGCAAGCCACCAATGACTTTTTATCAATTCTTCCTCTACCAAGAACATATACACTAGCAGGAGTAAAGTTAATTCATTCACCAGATTTCATACACCTAGAAACATTGGCCAAAACTAAACACAGCAATTTTTCAAATTAGGAGAAAGAATCTAATTCAAATAAATTAACGCTTTGTTTGGATAAAAAATAAGGAAAGAAAGGAAGGGGAGGGAAATATGAGGAAGGGAAGGGGAAAGAAAGGGAGGGGGGAGGTGAACTCCATTTTCCCTCCAAATTTGGAGGGATTATACTTATTAAAGAGAGAGGGAAAATGGATCCCTCCCTCTCCTTTCCCTTCCTTCCCTCAATCCTTTACCCAAACAAGAGAGTTTGTCCCCCTCTCTTTCTCTTCCCTTCTTTTCCTTCCATTTCTTTCTACCCAAACAATGTGTAAGAGATAACCTCACTTATTTGAAACAAGGCCTGAACCGCACTTTAAAATCTCTCTAGCCACTCAGTACAGTTTTACCAACATAATTTTAGGATAGTGAACACCGAAAAGCATTAAAGAAGAAAATACCAGGGAATTGGAATCTGAATGAAAATAAATCAGCAATACAAATTCCGACACAGTCATATTTTCTGCAATTCTGCTTTGAACCAATAGAAAATTCAACAGGTTGCTACCCTTTGGATTACTTGCTATTGAAGTTCAAAGATGCCCAGGCTCTGCTTGTAGTTTGTTTTGGTTGATTAGATTTTGAAAAGGGCTACATTAGTCGAGGGCTGTAGTTTTCCTTCATTGTCATTAATAAGCAATTGGAACATACAAAATTTACTATCTCGAGCCCCAAAATAAAAAAATAAAAAAATAAATTATAAAAAATACTGTGAAGACTAGTTCAAGTATTCACGTCATATTGAAAAAGGTATGGAGTATGTGAAATTTTCCAAAGAATAGAACCAAATATTTTAGACTTGCTTCTTGAAACAAATATGGATGCCGAATTATCTAAGCAAAAACAATTAAACGACTTACTTTGCAGAGGTTATCATCACTTCCAGAATATATCAGATGACCAGATTCATCAGCAAAGCACACAGTATTAACATCTTCCTGAAACAGACAATCCACAACACACTTTTGTAACAGTAATACAAGAGATAAAATCAAACAAAATACAAGAAAACTATGAGGCTAAATTCACACATTCTGCTTATGTTTAAAGAAGCTAAACCTTGTTTTACAAAATGGGAGAGTTGATGAAGCTTAAAGTAAATAAGAGACTTCCAAAGTTCTCTAATACCAGAACTTTAGCAACAAAAATCTAACATAAACCAGCAGCGCAATATCCAGACCAAGGGAAGAAGTCTCCATTCAGCCTTTTCACAGTATTAAAAAAAAAAAAAAATCCCTTATAAAAAGAAATTTGCCTAATTTGTTGTTCAATCACCACAATAACACAAATAAGTAAATAACACAGCTCATATAACTTAATTTAACACACGCGAGTGGATGATAAACTTAAGTTGTTAGAAGTTTCCCAAGCCTTAACTAGAGGTTTAGGCTTCTAGAGCTGTTACCATCTTGTTTGGTAAGAGTAATTAAGCGATGCCATATTGCCATCAGAGAGGATAGCACTGCAAAAGACATTAACTTATCTTTTGAGCTATAGGTCAATGGTTTCTATACCCTATGAGTTGGCAATTCAGGGGTATGGCATGCTATGTAGTGACCAAATCCTGAAAAAGGAAAGAATAGTATGGAGAACAATTTCTATTTTATGATATGGATCTAGGGAAAAAGGAAATCAACGACTCAAGGAACAGATTCTAGAACAAAAGTATCAGACTGTGGGACTGACTCAGAAACAGTGCCAGGAACAATGAGGTCAGTACTGGATCGGAGACCTCTAAACTTTTTAAAAGAGCTAGCAAGTTGGTGAATATTCTTCTTCGCTTTGGAATTTAGTTCTAAGGGGACTACTGTTTTTTTTTCTTTCAATCCTATATTTTAAGAGCTTGCATGCAGTTGAGCTAAAGGAAATCAAAACAAGGAGTTCCCTTTTGTCCATCATTTTACAACATCTCAAATCCACCCGACCAGCTATGCAAGAAGTAACTTTATTTTCAAGAATTCCTATCATTTTTTTTTTTTTTTTTTTTTAACACACTCCATTCAGCATAATCCTAATCTAGGATAGTCTAAAAAAGTAAAAAGTTAGAACAAGCATGGATATACTCCCATGCAACTAATGGCAAACTTAAAGTTAATATAAGTTGGAACAATTTGCTAGGTAGCATTTGTTTTAGTTTAATATTTTGACTTATTACGTATTATAAATTTGTATTCAGCGGAAATCAATAAATAAAAAGGACCTTTAGTTTATACCCTTCTCGCCTTCAAAACTTCATATACAATGAATAACCTGGAAGAATAAAAGTGGAAATCCAAGGGATGACAACCACAACAAAAAACCTCCAGTAAAGAGACACTGCCATGTGACAATATAATAGCAGTCATGTCACTAAAACAATGTTTTCCAATGCCAAAATACCAAAACCTAACCACCATCCTCTATTGAAATGCAAACATAGGCCTGTCTAACAAGGTGATACCACTTATCCTCACGACCTCACCTACCCCCCAAACCACGAAACATCTTTCATAAGTCTCTCCAGCCAGCTACACCCATCAAAAGCTTGAAAGTGAAGGAAAATACAAGAGAAGGTTACAACAATGTGTAAGTCATGAAAGCTAAGCCTTTCCCACCCGCCCAACTGCACAGAGACCTTTTCTACAACCATGTTCCAGGAACAAAGAGGAGAGCCAATTTTAAGTTAGTAGGATACAGTGTTTGAAAAAGCGCGCGCCTTGCTCTAGGCGTTTAGGGGTTAGAGCTTAATTGTTGTCCGGCGAAGCGATTTTAATGAAGCGCAATTAGGCTCAATGAAGCGCGTGAGGCGCACTAGGCGCAGAAGCGTGCTTAATTGCGCCTTTTTAAAAAAGTTGCTTTTCTCTTTTTTTTTTTTTGAGAAAAAAAAGTTGCTTTTCTCTTTTTTACCGTTATATATGATGCTTTTTTTTTTTTACTGTTATGTGCTAGAAAGTTCTTGCATATATTTTATCTTGTTTTATTATGTGGTCCACAAAATCCTTAACAATAGAAATTAAAAAAAAAAAAAAAAAAAAAAAAGAGAAGAGTAGAAGATAGAAGAATTCGCTGTAGCCGGCCCTAGTTTCTTGAAGACTTCTTCAGCAATCTCCAATTCTCCAGGTACGTAATACTAATCTTCAAATCAATTTTTTCTTTTTTCCTTTTTTTTCTCCTTCTCCTTTTCTTTTTCTTCCATACTTCTTCTGTTTCTTCTGATTTTCTTTCGTATTATTTCTGTATTTTTTTTTTGGAATCTCTTTGTCTGAATTTCTTCATCTCTTGAAAAAGACCTAACCTTTATGTCCTTTGTAGAGATGAGAACCTTTTATAATGTCTCTTATCAGTAAATTTTGCATGCAAATAAAATATATAAAAAGAATAAATGCTAATATCAACCATCTGTCACTTTCTACCTATATAAGAGCCACATGGTGTACACTTTAATGAACTGACATCACCACTAACCAGTAACATTTTTTTAATCAACTACTTTTTATTATAATATGTGATTATTTTTTGTTGACTAATCTGTTCATCATCCAAGATAATTTAGTTATTATAATCCATTAATAATAATAATAATAATAATAATTATAATAAAATAATAATACTGTATACTTTATTATTAAGTGTTGTTCTTATATAATGACAGATATGGAGGATGATGGCAGCAGGACACATGGAGCATAGGAGGACAGATTTACGTATCCTTTTGAAACTACTATATTTGGTTTCCTATTGGATAGTAGCCTAGTGCTGATATACATTATTTTGTATGCTATGTTTTTGGAGAAGCATTTGGTATGGGAAATCAGTTTTTACTTATATTTATGTGTTTTAATATTATGTTTCACACACACACACACACACACACACACACACACACACATATATATATATAAGTGAAAAAACCTTTAAATGTACGAAAGTGCGCCTTACTTCGATAAGGCGCGCGCCTTGCGCTTGCGTCTAGCGCCTAGGCTCTAGAACCCCTATCGCCTTAGTGCGCCTTGCGCTTTTTTATACACTGGTAGGATAGACATCAAAGCAGGTCACACTACACTTTAAAAAAGAATCTCAAGACCAAGAGAAATTCAGAAACCTGACACTTGACAGTTTCTTCTAAAGTACGCGAGTTTCAATCACTTTTTGCAAGGATTTATCAATCACATTAAGAAATACAAATAACATGGGTAAGAGATCTGGTTTTCTAATACATAATGCTAAGAATGAGTGAATTCTAAATCATGGGCCTCTTACTTACAAAATTAGTTTAGGTACAAAAATGTGACGTACCCTCCTGTTCCTGCATACTAAAACTATTCTTTCTAAGAAAAACCCACCTTTAAAAGGGTCACATTATGATCTTGTATTTTACTACTAGTAAATACTTATTGGGCACCAAAAATTATCCTATCTAATACTTGAATTCGAATTAAACATAAAAGACTACAGATATAATTTTCTAACAAGTATTATCTTTACATAGAAGGGTGAATCAGGAAGTTTAAAAGTTTACTGCATGCACATTCAGAAGTGGAAATTTTCTGGACATACCATAACTGAAGATACAATAACTTTGGGATGAAGGCCAATGTATAACCAATGTATTAACCAGGAAAACAAATATACTTCATAAGACTTCGAAGCTTCCTCAAGACAAAAAACACAAACCTCAAAACATAATTGGAAAAGGTGCACACAGTGACACAGCATAGGTAAATAATAAGACTTTTATAAAAGTCAAAATACCTCATGTGCATGTATTTGGAGAGTTCGCTTGTTTGCTACAAGATCATAGACATATATAGAGTTATCACTGCTTGCAGCCACAATCTCTTGACCATCTATTGAGAACTTTACAGAGAAGACACTAAAGCTATCCCCATTGTCTTCACCATCGACTATTGATAAGTCCAGACCTTCATGAATTTCCTAAAGCAGTATTACATTTAAAAATTAATGATGAATTATATCTGTATAGCATAAGCCAATAGTATTAGCACTGAAAGCAAAAGAACTGAAATTATAAAGGTTGGAATTAGCTTTGGTATAGAAAGAAAGAAGATAAGGATAAGACTTTGAACAAGTTGATGATGATCATTGACATAAATTACTTGTCAACTTAGAATCTACAGTTTGCTACTCCAGGATTAAGACTTAACTGTACAGCTGTATTCATCAATAGCATACTTTTTTTTTTTTTTTTGACTGAGAATCTTTAAGTTAATGCTCAATACATCTATCAGTGTTAATGTTCATATAACGACTTAGCTATTTGGGAGTTTAAACAAGTAATAATGAGAATAATTAATCTAGAAATTATTGCTGCAGCATACATAATGCACAATGTTATGGACTGGGTCAACAACCCCAGTCAACCACCACTCTTGGTGTATACAAGGCGCAAAAAGGGGGAAGCAGCAGCTAGGGTCGACAGCAGCAAATAGCTAGGGGCAGCAGCAAGGGAATGCAACAAGACAAGTTTAATTAAGAAAGACTTAGGCAAGGAAAGCCATCAGTTTCTTTTATGTCTGTTTATGGTCTTTCTATTTTAGCTAAGTACCACATGTATTCAATTAAGGTCAGCTTGACCATTAGGGGTCCTTAGTATAAGTAACGTAGTTTGTGTATCAAGAAGTTTGTCCAGAAAATTGAGTGAAACTTGGTGAGACTTGTGACCTCAAGTCACTTGAGAGAGATTGATACCCTAAAGCTATTGTTATATCCCCTTAAATCATTAGCAATCAATCAATTCAAGCTTTCCTTATTGTTTAATTCTCTTGCAACTTTCTTTCTTAGAGCGCGTAGTACATAACACACAACTTTGTTTATCTTAGCAGTCCCTAGCTACTACTTCCCAGTTTCACAGAAATTGTAAACAAGTTGATATTTGCCAAAATGAACATGTACAAAATAGAAAATATCAGAAAATAAAATTTATAATATTCATCTTTTTAAAGAAATATTATTTACAATGTGAAGCAGTTCAACCAAAGAGAACAAGGTATCCTCTAAGAGGAATAGCTGAAATTTACTTACAATGACAAAATTTAAGCCGTTCAAAGGTGGGATTGTTTTGGAATAATTGGAAGGTGAGATTGTTTTCGGAATAATTGGGAGGATGTGTCAGTTAGCTTCTGCCAAATTCCAACCCTCTCTCTGACACTCTTGCCATCACTCTAAAAATTTGTTGAGCATGACTGACCTCCATGTTCAGAAATTAAAAAGGGATGAAAACGCAATGGGCCAAACAAGACTCGGAAATAATAGGGTTATGATTAAAAAATAAATAAATAAATAAAAACCCCACCAAATTGGGAAACTCATCTATCCATATATCAGTAAACAAAATATAAATTAGTAATCTTATTAATCTGTTTTATGAAAGAGGAACATAGCATGAATGAACCAAAACTCCAAAAGCCACTTTTGACTTAATTTGAGACATACCGTAACATTTGCAAGAGACTCCGTAACAGAAGATCCCACGTCAACAATATGAACAATGGGTGACATACTTGAATAAACCTGCACTTGCAAATACCAAACATATGTTAGCTAGATGGATGACATGAACAAGAATTAGCACAGAATGGTAATAGCCAATATGTAATGACAATATTTTTACATTATAGTGAATCTATTAGAATCTAGACGATTTAGTAACCATGGCAACATGAGCATAAACTCAATGAAGATAACAAATCACGAATCTTAGCTTGATAGTTCCTTTGTCCCACAATAGCTAACTATTTACATATTTAGGGGGTGTTTGGTATGGGGTAATGATCAATGGGAAAGAGAATGAACTAGGCTATTTCCCGTTGTTTTTTGTAACAACATTTTAATTATTCCCCTTACCCTCTCCATTCCCCTATAGTCCTCTACTTTGATTCCCCCACCTCCCATGCTATTTCCATTCCCTTTCTTGAACTACCTTACACCACTGCCCAAGCGCACTACTCATCGCCTCATTGGCACCACCCAACACCGCCTTTTACAGTACCGCCCAACCATCACAACGCCAAAACCTGCACTGGCATTGCCGTCGCTGCCCCTGCTGGTACCCACCTCATACCCACTCAAAACCCCACCATAACCACCCACTACTCGAACCACCCCATCTATCCCCAAAACCACCTCTCACCCACCCCTTAAAGCTACCAACCCAACCGAAACCCACCCCCACTCAACCACCCGAAACCCAACGAAGATCAACCCACCGACTCATAAACCAGCCCACCGGCCCCTGAAACCCCCAAAACCCACCAGAACTAAACAATTTCATTAAAAACAGAGATAAAGAGGAACGTTGATGATGGCGGGGGCATCAAGAGGGCAGCGACAACTAGGGAAGCCAGTAATGATACAGTATAATATCTATAGCCAAAGATGATATAGCACATAGTTAAACTATCATCTATTCATTTGATGTTTACATAGCCTAACACTAGGTTACTGTCCATGTTCTTCCAATAAATTAAGCTGCAACAAGGTTCAAGTACAAATAAAGTTTAACCATACCAGAGTAGTCTAGTTACTTTCAATGCATATATCAACACAAAATAAGACCAACCGCGACATGGGTAGCTGAGAAGAGTCACAGTCAAGTTTATCTAGCATTATTCAAAATGGAGATTGAATAAACAACCAAACAATAATAGTTTGATCTGAAGTGTATAAAAAGGAAGTGGTAGATCATGATTCATTAGAGTGACTAATGGCATAGTAGACACAAAAAAAAGAGTTAGTGGTAGTAAAAGCTAACATGAATTAACAAGAAAGCATTAATAAGAATAACTACCTTGAATCAAGGATGAGCAAAGCATTGAGCATTAGAAGAGATGTTTACCAAAAGCAAATAAATTTACTTTTCAGCATATACAATATGCAAATCATGTATAAGACATTCAACATCCATAGCATTAGTATCTAACAGATTTAGTCAAAATACAGATAAAGTAACTTGCCACTCAAGCATGCACATGATTATCCTCCATTTATATAAGATCAAAAGGACATAATTCTAACATTTGGGATCAAACCTTGTCTAACTTTGAATTTTTTTAAAGAAAATTTTAATGATTATGCAATTTTTCTTGATGATTATACATTTATAAATGTAGGAAAATTTGTCGTTAACAACTTAAAATATTCTAAGTTAATCAAAAGATGGTTTTATCATGATTTTCCATATCAAAACAGTTGAATTAACAGTTTTTCCCGTCCAAATCTGGTGGGTACAATAATCGTGCAGGGAATCTACGCCTCTAAAGGGTCAAAACAATCAATTTAGATAATCATAAGGTTTAAGGGTTCCTCTTAGAGAAGTAAAATGATTGTCCTATAAGCAACAAATACCTTAAGGGGTTTTTTTTCACACCAAATCACATAAATTTCACAAACTTACAAGATAGCGTTTATCAGGAGATAGGGATGCATCAGTGACCGTCCAACGCAAGCTCCTAGCCAATATATCCTTCTGAACCTTCCACCCTTTTTCAACATTGTATACCCTAATGTGACTTCCCTATGTCCAAAAAAAACATAATTAGAAGATCAAAACTCAATACGTATAAACTGATAAACCATATTGGCAAGCCTCAGCCACGTTCGTACAAGTAGCTAAAAGAATACCTGATATCCTGCAACTAACAATGAACCGTCAGATGAAAATTGCGAGACATATGCACAGCTTTCCATTTGGTCCACCAAGTAAGGTCCATTAACAGGCAAATATCTACTAAGCATATGACAACCATCTGCCATTGAGAATTTTGATTTTCGAAAAAAATTACTCTCACGGGCAGCCAACATTTTCACTGGCGAAATCCAATCCTTGTTCTTCCCACCAAACAATTTACTAATATACTCATTAGGTCCTGATCTAAGTTTTGTGAGTTGGGCAATTTCATGATCAAAATGTTCACTGCTAGTACCAGCAGAACTCCCACTAGCACCACTTGCTTCATCACAAAACTTGGTGTTTCTCCTAGAACTTGTCATTGTGCAATAACCTAATTTTTTATACGAATTCAATTAATTCAACGAACTTCATCCACGTAACTTTATAATAAATAATACTTCAATTAATTCACCAATTCTTCTACAAGAATGACATCAACGACGGCACCAAAATGTTATTTCAAAAAAGATATGGTCGGCTACATGAACCAAAAACTTATTCGATCTTATTCCCCGTGATCATCCACAAAAATCCTCTTCATCCAAACCATTTCTACAAGAATAATCAAATTTAAAAAAAAAAAAAAAAAAAAATTAAAATATGCAATTTCAGACTCTGATATTACACAATCACCCAATTCAATATTCAAACAAGTGATCAATTCGACTAAAGCATCAATTCAAAATCCTCTTCATCCAAACCATTTCTACAAGAATAATCAAATTAAAAAATGCAATTTCAGACTCTGATAACATAATCACCCAATTCATTATTCAAACAAGTGATCGATTCGACTAAAACATCAATTATGTTGCTGAATAATTCAATCAACTCAATAATTTCGAAAACAGGAATTTAGTAAATATTATAAACAATCAAGTTTTGTTGAACTTACTTTGGCAAATGAGCAGGAGTTTGGTGGTTTTGAAGACAAAGAAGTTGCAGAGAGTGTGCGCTTACTTACTAAAAAAAATTGTTGAACTGAAGCAGAAGAGCGAGACACGTCACGAGCTTGCTAACCATCCAAAATGTTCTTCTTGTCCCAATGTAACACTATCCGCAACCTGGAATAGGTCACCTCGCCCAATACCACCAAATGACGTCAGTTTTTTTTGTTTTTTTTTTTTTTGTTTTTTTTTTAAAGTAAATAACAGTACCTAATAAATCAATAACAATACTTGATAAATTAATAACAACACCTTAATTTAAAATAACAGTTTTTAATAATACACTGATTATTACTATAATTCGATTTGATAATCACTTATATGACTTTTATTGGTACCAGTTATCACTACTTTACTACTTATATCTTAAACAGATTAACGTTTATATTTAATAGCCCACCATGCTTCGCAATATAAAATGTTTTACTTAGAGGGTTTTCACCAATACTTGAACTTAGTCGACAATAGAACCTCCGACATTTTAAGCTTTCGGCTTTACCAAGGTAGCTAAGCTCAACCATGTCTTCCTTAGATCAGGCACAGCACATATATGATTCATTTCCTACCTTAGATCGTAGTTGTTTCGGGGTATTTTTGGAATCCCTTGGGATACTAGTCACGCTCCGCCGGCAAGTAGACTCGGACACCTGCAAAACAACAGAACTTTGGTAAATCGGAGATCCGCATCCGACGATCAAGTAAGTGACCAGAAAACGGAATAAACTAGAGAGAGAAAGTAGAGAGAAGTTGGAGCTTTTAGTGCTCTTTTTAAGGTTATGTCCCAATCCACCCCTCCCGTCATAAATGATTGGGGTATTTATAGGGGTGGAAAATTGTGCTCCTTTAGGGCTTGTACCCTAGATTTCTGTCCCCTGATTGGCTACGCAATCAACTGACGACACATGTCAGATGGGAGCGCCGTTTTGCGGCATTCTAAGGATTTGGGCCTCCTGACGTAAGGAGGCCTTTTCACTCTCTTTTCGGGTGCTCTTTTTGAGCTGACACGTGTCATTTTCTTATAGGGACCCGTGTCACCCTTTGATTGGGCCACATGTCACTATGGGATTGGACTACGTGTTGAGGAGTATTTTTACCCTAAACATTTGCCCCTCATAGGGGGTGACTCGTACGCCACGGGCCGCCTCCTCTAACTCTTTACTCGTCCTGATACGTCCGAGTGTTTAGTGATAGAGCATTCTTCTGAGTAGGTGGGTGAAATCGTCCGCCCACTTAGGGGATGGCTACTATGGGCTGGATGCCTTGCTCTGTCCGCCTGAAACTTCTCCAAGGGACGCCCGAGTCTAGGGGATAGGCGGACGAACGATGTCGCTTGAAATTTTAAATGGAAGCTCGGACGCCCAGGATTTCAGGATGGCGGTTTAACCTCTGCTAACTTGGCCGTCTATTTGGATGCACCGTTAACCCGTTCATCTCTTTTTCTGTCCAAAATAACAGAATCGGCTTTTAACCTTTTCAAAAAGTAATCGTTTGAATTCTTGGGTGGGAAAGGTTGATTTACCGTTTTGCCCTCATAAATTCAACCTATAAATAGAAGAGGTTTGACTTCATTTTGGCACTTTTAACTTTTGAGATTTCTAAAGAGAAGTTATAGCTTTTTAGAGAGAGAAAGTGATCTTCCCCTCAATCTTCAGGAGCTCCGCCGTGTGATTGAGTTCTTCGATCAAACTTTAAGACTTCCAAGAATTTCCAAAGTTTTCTACACGTACAGAGGTAAGCTGTAACACCCCAATAATTCTCCCTTTTTCCAAACCACTTAATTTAAATAAAATAGTGGAGAACCATTGGCATGTTACCGCCACGTGTTAAAACGTTAAGGCTTTATCAAAGTATTGCAGCGGAAATCCAACTTAAATCTTAAAATAATATAATTTAGAAAACCAATAAGTCAAAGCTTACAAATTGGAACCATAAAGGCCCTTATTAAACCAAACTAATATTTAAAATCCCAAAACATAATTGAAATAGTAAAACATAGATAAGTTCAACACAAAGAACGAATACTCTCAATCACACCAATCCCTTGACAATGCGTATGTCAAATCCCCGAACCTCACATAATCAAGCTAACCTGTGCAATACTGCTCCCCAATAATACAAGTGTAATAATTGGATCATCACAGGGTCATTGAAAGGCGAAGGCCATGACCAAAAGAAAACACACACAAAAGCACACAATCAGCAAAGCTGAGTACATACAAGCTAAAACGTACAAAACCTAACATGCTCAATTAATTAAAGTAAATAAACATACAAAACGAATTCATTAATCAAGACTCCACACTTAAACAATTCAGTTGACTCAACATACTTAGTAACCAGTTCCAAACACTTGACTCTTAATATTTAGTTTGATTAATTTAATTTGGAGTAAGCAATAGACGAGGTTGTCTAACCCACCAAATCATTTTGGTCCCAAATGACCATTTAAAATAAAAGTTTAGCGCAATGCAAGAATGGGCGCGACTCCATTCTCACAAAGTTAGTCTAGGATCCCATCTAACTTTCATTATAAAATAAAAATGTAAATACCAAAAGAGAAGAGGACATGTTGATCAAACAAGCCTCGAAAAGCCACGGGCTACCACCGTGTACCCCAACCCATAATTGTCAATACTCTAGAAGTGCACTCTTTCCAGAGTTTTATTGCTCATCCTTGTTTCACTTTACGTGATTACAATTTTAATTAATAGCTGACTCATTCAAGTAGACTATACATAACAATCATACATTAATTCACTTTTAATCTTATTTAGGACAATGGTGATCACATCACAAATTGACCTTTAATTCCTTTAAACTTCCAAATTATCCAAAATTGTTGAACATAGTCAACCCATCTAGCCATTTCGGCTTAATCCACTTTTACTCAACATACTAACAAGTCATGCTTGAGTAATAAATAAAATAATTTTATAACCTTGTGGAATAATTAATAAATTCATTCCACTTAAACCATTCAACTCCAATCCTTCAATAATCCAAGTGTGGTTAATAAACCGATCCAATAAAAATATGCTTGTATCAATATTCCATACAAACAATTAATCCAATATAATTCAACATGCTTGCATCCATAATTTCATACAAACATAATCAATTCACCAAAACATGTCTCATAAACATAAGCACATGAATTAATTAAATGTATAACCAAACAATTTCCATCCAAGTGTTCTCTAAACATGAAACTAAGTTCTTTCTTTTTGGTACCTAAACATGATACTACTTACAACGAAGTAGACATGTACGTACCTCGTATAAACAATCCTTTGTGCCACTTTTAATCACTCAAAAGTCTCCTAGGGAATAATCACTTCCTAGAGAACAACCAATAACAATAAATTAATACTCAACCAAATTTCCAGCAACATAAATTTATTTTAGACTACTTAAAAAAAATCTAAAAATTATTTAAAAACCCCTAATTAAACTCCTTTTTAATGGGTAATCACACCCTTTAATTAAAATCACAATTATAGAACTTTAAATAAAATTCCAGCAATTTAAACTAATCAAAAACCCTTTAAAACTCAAGGATAAAATTTAAAGCATAAAAAAAACTTCGTTAAAAATCAAAAACTGCCCGAAAATCATATTTAGAGGATGAATTTGGCCACGAGAGGGTGGTGCTCACTACTAAAGGTAGTGAGTCTTTCTTAAAACATTGTTTCCACATGGAAAACGCTACTTTTTTTTTTATCAAAATCGGATGAGTTCAGAACCTAATCGGGATTAAAACGGGATTAATATTAACGAATGGAAATCTAAGAATTAAAACACGAATTTACGTGTTCAAAATATTATGGGATTAAGTTAAACTAATCAGTAGTTATAATCACCAAAATTTCAAACATCATTACTATAAAAGCCCTAAATCAATTGTTCGTAAAAACCCTAAAATCGTGATTTTCAATAATTAAAAACCCTAGGTTATAAAATTTACAAAATCTGAAAATTATGACATTTATAAAATCTGAAATTATAAAGTTTAATCGTCAAAATACAATTTGATACTAATTAAATTAATTTCAAACAATAAAATCAAAACCCATAAATCAATAATTATAATTACACAAATTAATAAAACAAAGGAGAAAATAAGACTAACCTTTTGTGTGGGGAAAATTTTGGGGATGTATGGGGTATTTATAGGGGAGAGAGTTGTAGGGTAAGTAGGAGTGTTGGGCCTCATAAAATTAATGGGCCAATTAGGTAAATGAAATGGACTAGGCTTTGTTTGTATGACATAGATTGTAGAATGAAAGCTCATAAAATAATTTGTACTAAAATAATTTTCGACCCAAATTAATAATTTGAAACTTTTTAAAATAAAATCCGGAAAAATACAAATAAATATTATAAATAAAATAAATTTTCATTTATAAAATATTTAAAAATACGGGGGATTACATAAGCCGCCTGCTCTTTTTTACTTCTTTTTTTTGTTTGCCTTAGTCTTTCTTTTTACTTAAACATGGCTCAACACTCGGCTTCGTCCGTTTCTCCTTTTGAGGCTGGCCGTTCGCCTGGGACTGAGGAGTCTAGAGTTGACGGAGACAAGCTTTCTCCTTCATGGAGTGGGTCCATTTCCAGTGTGTACCGACTCTCATCCACATATTCTTCTCTGTCCCTGCAGTCGCAAATGGCTCGGACGAGGCAAACGTACGACAGGCACGCCGCTAGAAATCCGGACGGCAGACTGGTAAACCCAAGGGTCCCTTATGACCCAGATAACACGAACGCAGAGACTGAGTCAACCACCAATACGACCACAACTAGTGGCACTGAGTGTTTTGTGGTCAAAGTGACCACTTCTTTTGAAGAGTGCCAAAGAGCACAGGGTGCCTCTTCTGCTAGGGGGACGTCCGGGCAAACTCTAGAACTAAGGTTCCCCCAATTTGCCAACTCGATCATGGATCCGGCCGAGTTTCTATCTCAGGAGAGGCCTCCTTCCTCTTCTCGGGCGGACACTAGACCGTCCGTCCCAATTCCTGAACAACCCCATCTCCAACATAGCAGGTCAGATAGAGCTTGAACTGGCATTGTGATTGCCAAACCGTCCGACTTGCCCCCTCGCATCGCTTTTCCTTCAGGAAATCAGGCAAAGATAAGGGCAAAGGTCCCTTGGTGCCTAAGGGCGTCGTAGTTTCTGGGGGCGGTCAGTGCTCTAGGAGTAGGAGCTCGGCCGAGGCCGCTGAGTTGGACAATGTCTTGTCCTCTGATTTTGGAGCCTCCCCTCACCCTAATGAAGAGGAGGCAGAGAATGAGGAGGCGGCGGAGGAGACCATCACCAATATTGACAATTTCAAGGACCCGTACGCCTGTACGGTTGATAGCACGGCCTTGGGCTACCTTCATGACGGGTTGGAGGAGTATAGGGAATTCCTCAAACTGGGAGAAGGTTTTAAGCTGAAAGCGCCCAAGCGCTCTCTTTCTTTGGCCGCTTGGGAAGAAGAGCGGCCGCGCCGAAGGTCCTTCAGCGTCTATCGTGCTGCTTTTGATGTTGGACTTCGCTTTCCTCTCCATCCCTTCGTCCGCACCGTCCTGTACGAATATAACATTGCTCTCTTCCAGCTAATACCGAATAGCTGGTTGAATTTCTTTGGCTACTTGGTGACGTGCATCCGGAAGGGCTTCAAGCTTGGCTTTCCGGTGTTTTGTGAGATGCACTCCATGACTCGCCTGGAGAAGCACATGGACGGCTGGTTCATCCTTAGCACCACTAAAGATTATTTGGTGGTAATGGACCGTGTGTCAAAATGGCAAAACTGGAAGGATCAATTCTACCGCATCAAAACAAAGGACGTTGAATTTAACTTGTGGATGAATTGGTTTAATGCTAAGCCGATCCAGCTCGGCCGGGCGCAGCACAAGCCATACAAGCCACCTGTCCACCCTAGCCAAGCGCACCAACTTGACTACTTTGGTGTCAAGAAGGTACGAAGGGACGGCAAAATGGTGGCCGTGCCAAAGAACTGGATTCCTTTGGCCGGCTGGCTTCGGGACCCGGTATTTATGTCGGCATGTGGCCTTTACCGGAACATTCCCCTAGGTGGGGCTCTGAAACTTTTATCGTTCGCCTGCTAGCTTTTTATTGAAAATTTTTCTAACTCTTTTTATTCTTTCCTTGTGTAGAAGAAGCATTCACCATGCTGGACAAGGAGCAAAAGGGAGAGGTTGATATGTCCGAGCTAAACTTGGCTCGGTACAAGGCTCGGCAGTAGCTGTACGAGCAAACCAAGGAGGTACGGTCGATACACTCAAGCCAGTAACTCTTTTTTTCTTTTTTTTTTGCCGTGCTGGTATGTTGAGGGGAGGGGTCCTTCTCTTCTGCACTCGGACGCTTTTCGTCCGTGTTGGTATTTTAGGAAGAGACTTCTTCCTATTTTTACACGGACGATGATTCATTTTTTCATTTCTTATTCCATACTAACTTTTTACTTGTCTTTTTCAGTTGGCCACTCCTACTCCTAGAGCAAAACGAAAACAGTCGGCCTCTGTTCTAAGGACTGCCAGGCGTCCAAGACTAGGAAGTTGGGTGCACCTAAAACCCCTTCCGACCCGGCGGCCAAGACAAAGTCGCGGACTGCTCCTAAGAAGTTTGAAGGAGAGCCACCCCGGCTGTCACAAAGCGGGGTCTCCAAGTCCGTGGGTCCGACAGTTGAGTCGGTCCATGATGAGTCAGTGAAAGTGGACGATGGGGGTAAGTCGTTCTCCCGTCTCGACTCCGCATGTCGAGAGAGTGAACAAATCTGATTGGCAGGCGGCTGCCACTCAGTCCGCTGGGGAGCAACCCAACCACATCAACAAGGGAGGTGATGAGCCGCTGCCGCCCCCTCCATTCAACTTTCCTTCACCTCCTAGCTTCTCAGACGGTTAGTGAGAATTTTGTTATATTGCAACCATACTTGTTTTTACAAGCCCATTTTGCTCAATTTGACACCATTTATGGCCGTGTGTAGATATTGCGGAGGAGATGAACATCAAGCTGCCCGGCCAGTCACTTACTGGCACTGACCGAAAGGCCATGAGAGAAGCCATGGTCCGGGTCGTCCCCTAGGCGTAGAGTGATAAGCTGAGGGGAATAAATAAGGGCTTCCTCGGCCCTATGATTAACTGCAGCGCCGAGGTAACCAATAGTAGTTTCTGCTGTCTTGAATTCCATACTTAGAATATTTTCACAATTTTGCTTTTACTAACTCTTCATGTCCGCATGTAGCTCTTTCTCAGGCTCAATGCCTTCTTGGATTGGAAGGATAAAGAGAACGAGAAGCTGAGAGAGGGGTGGGAGCTGTTACGGAAAGCTGAAGATGCCAACACTGGGAAACTTGCCCTTCAGCGCATACATTTTAAGACGGCCATGCAGGTGCTTACTAACAAGGCGGCGCGGCAGACCGATGACCTAGTCAAGCTGGGCAAGGCCCTTGAAAGGAAGACGTTGGCCAGGGAGGCCCTTCATCAGGAAAGGGATGAGGCGGTCTTGAATGCCCAACAATGGAAGGAGGGTTTTGAGACCTCCGAGAAGCTGAAGGAGGAGCTATCCTCAGCCCAACAGGCCCTTAAAACGGCCTTGGACCAGGTAGACTCCCTCAAGCTTGAGGTGGATGCATTGAAATGGTCCATTTCGGACTTGACTGAGCAGCTGAAGGCACCTCGGCCGCCTAACCCCATAGAAGTCGTTCGTATCGAGCATGACACCGAGGAGAGTCTGAAAAGCCACTTCTTCGAGGCCTTCGAATTGATGGTCGACGAAGGGGAGACTGCCTACTACCAGGAGCGCTTTACCAAGTGCCTCAACTTTATCTGCCTCAGGTAAGAGGCAAAGAAGGCGAGGCAGCCTAATGAGGGGAAAAACTAGGTCATTGACTAATCATCCCTAAGTCAAACTAAATTTATAAACACTTAACAAACCTAAATACAAGTATAGAGGTAAGTCAAGGGTCGAACCCAAATTAAAGGAACGATTACGTTCAAGTGCTTTCAGTTGGGCGCCTAAACTAGGTCGAACCCAAAGGTAAAGAGGTAACACTAATAACTAACAAACAAACAACAAAACAAATAAAACACTAGGAATGGGATCAACAAGTAATCATGACAATTGCAACAACTTGGGACAAACATGCCAATCAATGGTTGTGAAGACTAATGATAAGAGTTATCAATTGGAATCAAAGAGCTATCTCCTAATCGTTAAGCTAGATGTCTCTACGAATAACAAACTAAGAGAATCACAATCCAAACCAATCGATAATTGCAATTCCTAAATCAATTGGTCGTGTCATTAGCAATTACAATGCAATCTAGCATAATTCTCAAGGCCTAATCAAATTACACACATGAAAACTTACATTAATCACTTTAATCTCAACAATCAATCAACACAATTCCCAAATTAATCACAATCAATCAATCATACAAGTTTCACCCAATCCCTAGCCAAACAACTACTCAAGAATCATCATCTAACAACAAACAACTAAGATATCAAGAATCAACAAAATATCAAGAACAATTACACTAATCAAGATCAAACATCCAAATCAAATCAAACAAACTTGAAATTAAACCAAGCAATAAAATGAGATAGTGTTAGAAATGCTCATTGATAACCGAGAAGATTTTCAACACAATTGTCACCCTTGTATCATCAATCCCTCAAATCACCATTGAAATCTCTCACTTTCTCTCTCTAAATCTACTCCTAAACTAACCCTAAAACTATATAGAGAAACTCTCAACTAAGCTAAAATTATGATCAAAATTATGTCTCAAAACTTCTTCTCTTTCTGGAAAATGAAGGAATTCTATATATAGTAAAAATAACTAAAGAGAAGTTAGTTAGACGTCCAAAAGAAACCTGGAAAGGTGCGGCCTCTCATCCCTAAGCGCGGCCGCAACAAAATGGGTATGAAAGCAGGGGAGAGGGAGCTGCGCGGCCGCTCCTGGCATATGTGCGGCCGCTCCTCCCTCGCGCGCGGCCGTGCCCTAGGATCAGAGGAAATGGCTTGGTGCGCCCGAAGATGCCCCTGTGCGCTCCACATGATGCATGTTGGTGAGGTAGTCACTTGAAGCCCTTACGGTGGGTTCAACACCGTCATTTGATGTCCATGCGGCATAAGAGCGCGGCCTTGCAGACTTGACTCTTGTACTCCTTTGCTTTTGAGCTTCAAGAGGGGGAACCGGGATGCAACCTAAGCCTTGTATACCCCGAGAGAATGCCAATGAGCTCCTCGAACATCACTAACTTCCTAAAATCAAAGAAAAGCAAACAAGTAAAGGAGAAAATGCAAAATAAACTAAGAAATGCAAGAAAGTAAGAAAGCAACTAAGGAAAATGCAATATAGAGAAAATACAAGTAAAGCTAAAGAAAAAGAGGTAAAAGAGATGTAAAAGAGATGAAAAATCATCTTAAAAGAAGCTAAATGAGTTCCATAAATGACACTCATCAAACTCCCCCAAGCTAGACTTTTGCTCGTCCTCGAGCAAAACAAAGCAAGAATAAATAGGATGAAAGACCTATTCAAATAAGAAAAATGAAAGAAAGAGACATGAATATACACTAAGACTCGCTTTCGTAGGAATCACGGTTGTTTTTAGCTACAGCAAGCCCTTAAAACCCCAAAGTCGCCAATGAGTACGAGTGAGGTCTCGTGAGGGTTTCCTAAGAGGTTAACCCACAACTCTCTCAAACCAAACAAACAAGGCAAACACGAAAAAGAAATAAAAAAAAAAAGAAAAGAAAACAAATGATCATGAATGGACTTTTGCAAATGAACAAGCACAAATGAATGCAATTCTTTCTAAGCAAATAAGAGAGTGCATGTTTCAAGATATCTAAGGTTGATTGAAACATAGGATATGCTAAGCGTAGAGAACTAATGAGGCACAATTCACCTTCATCTCAAAACGTTTTTAATACAATCTCCTAATTAGCTTCAAATCCACCTCTAGCGAGCATCTCAATGATTCCTCGAAGGAGCCGAAAAAAGAAAGAGATTTAAGGCTACTCGACATCTCGACTAATGCACACCGCTCTATAGGCTTGACTCACATCTCTCTCCATCGACTTGTGACTCAACCACAAAGGTCAAATGGTCTTGAAAAGGGTTGTAATGTAAGGGTGAAAAGGGTGAAGGTAGGCTAAAATTTAAAATTTGGCGGTATACCTAAATTGTGAAGCAAAGATTGGCCAAATGTCAACACCAAAACCAAGTAATCACCAAACAAAAACACCAACACCCCCAAGCTTATTCAAAGCCAAAGTTACAAACATATATACAAAAAGCGTAATAACGCTTCCCCCCAAGCTTGAACAAAGCATTGTCCTTAATGCTTAAAATAGGGAGAAACATTTACATCACAATATTTTTTTGAATTTTTTTCATTTTCACAATTTTTCATTTTTGCCAAAGCATTTGAATTTGCTTTGCTTTTTCTCATTTTTTTTTTCATTTTTTCAAGTTATTTCATTGTCCTCACCTCTTTTAACTATGGACGGCTTTTTCAACTTTGCATTTGCTTTTTATGCACAAAATATTTACAACACAACTTGCTTACATTAAAAGAACCAAATAATCAACTTCATACACCGAATACCTCAACAATAAGGACCAATTGCTTCACAAAAACCAATGATGAGAACAAGAATGAAACAAAATGCTCAAAAGCTAAATATGGAGCTTGAAAAGAAGGGTATAATGCTCAAATGGTTAGCAAGGAAGCAAATGTAAACCCAAAACAAAGAAAAGAAAACTATCCTAGAAAAGTAAAAATTACCACCCCGAAAAGATGCCTTTGTCCTTCCTAAATGGCTCGGTCGCGATCTCGGGAGATGAGAGCCAATTCTAGATAAAGCATACAATAGGCAAGGATCCATGTGCCGCTCATGCAAAATATGTAGAAGGCTTGAAAAGAATGAAACCTCACATGGTTGTAGAAATAACTCACTATTAGTTTCAAATTCACCAAAAAGGAGCAATTTCAAATTTCCACAAACAATTAGAATCTGGCTTCAAGGTCCCAAAAGTTCTAAAGACACTACCTTAACATACTCTATCCTAGAATCAACCAAAGATACTCTCAAACCGTGCATACCATTACCATTTAAGAAGAAAAGCATTCAACTATACAAGTCCAAAAGTATTATATCCAAAGCAAGAACAAAACAAAACACAATGCAAATTTGCCTTGATAGAAACAAAAATCTTTTTGGAGTTTTCAAAATAAAGAGCATGGAAATGCATATACAAATGTGCATGGCGTATATGAATTAACATCCCACCAAACATGATAGAATACCCTCCCCTAAGCTTGAATGAGACAACATGCTCAAACATAAATCATAGATACCATGGGAGGGGAAAACAAAGAGATCAATCCAACAAACCAACAAACCAACACATGTCCAACAAGTTATCAACCATTAGAGAAAGAGCAAGGAAAGATATTATCGGATGTTAGATGGGTGTAACTAACCGCAAATGACCCAATTCAACCCTTCAAAGCCAATTTCCTCTAGAATTGAATCTTGCTTTCCATATGCTAGCAAAATAGGAGTCAATCTTCCTTGATTCTTAATTCAAACCAATGCACCAAAGTATATCAAGTCATGTACCTAGCAAAAGGCACACAAACATTTCCATGAGAGAAAATCTATTCTAAAAAGGAAAGAAAATGAAAGCAATAAAACACGGGTTACTTCCCGAGAAAGGCTTGCTTAAGGTCTAAGCTTGATCGATTTAATAAATAATATTGCAATGATCGCAAGAGCTTGTCAAATGCATTACTACACATTTCATAAGAAAGTAGGTATGCACATGACAAAATGAAGGCATGCAACAAGCTAAGTGCACACCTATTAGGAGAGAGATGCCAAGAAAAGGAAGAAAAATCAAAAACAAATTCAACAAAATATGAGGAAGAAGAAGAAAAAGAAAAATAAGGCAAACTCTCCTCAAGATATTTTTGGGGGCAAAATCACCCTTTTCCTCAATAGAAGACGAATGAGGGACATGTAAATCATCATAGAGAAGAGGGTCCCCAATAGGCTTATGGACAAAAGAAGGGAGGGACATAGGAATGCAGGGGATATGGTTAAATTTTCTTGAAAAAGGGACATGAGAAAAAGGGATAGGGGCAATGGTCTCACAAATGAACTCTTCCTCACCACCATGCCTCAAATCACCAATAAGAGCATGAAAATCAATCATAGAATCCTCAAAGAAGAACACTCATGATCTCCATCTCCCTCAAACATCTAACTTCCAAGAGGAACTACATAATCCCCTCCATCACAACAATGAACAATAATTCCCTCAACATCCTTAAAGCCTAAAGTCTCAAAACCATGCGTGAGTGGATGCAAATTCATTTCAAACTCATCTCTCTCCCATGAAGCATCCTCAATGAACTCATTCAAAAGGCTATGAGTTTTCTTTGACTCTTAAAGAACATATTAGATATAACCTCAAATGAGTCCAAATACTCATGGATAGAAGAATCACAATCATGCACAAGAGACTTATCAAGATAGGAAGGAGGGTTGGGGTTTTTGAAATAAACACTCTCTTCACTCTCAACTCCTTCACCATCACTCAAATGCTCGCCAATGGGATTCTCACACTCTCTTGGTTAATCATCATCATCATCATCATCCTCAACACACACATTGGATTTAGAATTTTCAAAAAAAAGCATCAAAGATAACAATTGAATTTTCAACTCTTCTTTTCTTTTCAATTCTTCAAAAAGAAGATCCTCACGCTCTCTAATCATCTCCAATTGGCTCCTTAAAATTTCCATCATTTATCTCTCCAAGGGCTTAAGATTAGGATTCATCTCCAACTCCCTCAAAGATTCATCAATTTGGCTATATGGAATTAGGGACTCATCACAAGAGTAAGATTAGGATTCATCTCCAACTCCCTTAAAGATTCATCAATTTGGCTATATGGAATTAGGGACTCATCACAAGAGTTTGGAGAATGAAAGGGTGAAGAAGGATGAGGATCAAAAGTGAAAGAAGAGTCACAACCAAAGGTAGGATCATCAACATTATAAACGTGAGTTCATCAAATTGGGGGGAGGGGGAACAATCAAGCATATGAGATTCGTCATTGAGGGAACGAAGCACATCACAAGAAGGCATGGTAAATAATGAAGAATATTGAAACACACCATTAGCATCAACTTGAGCATGTACCTAGTCATCATGAACAAAAGGGGAAATAGAGTTGAAATCATTTGTTTTAGGTTCACTCATGGGATCATATGACAATTCATGGGAATTCATGATACTATTAGAAGAATGAACACATTGCACATCAATATTAGGAACATGATTACCCCTATTATAAACATCCCAAGCAAACCAAACATAAAAATCCCAAGCATCATCAATTGACAATGCTCTAAATTCATCATTATGCATGTATTCAACTTCATCCCTAGTTTACTCATTCAAACCAAAATAACAAACCTCACAAGCTTCCCAAAGATCACAACAATTATAATCAAGAAATCCCTCAAGTCTATTGAAATATTCACAAAAAGGCTCATTGTCATATTGAGGAAATGAGAGACATGTCATTTTTTTTACACAAAACAAACAAAAATCAAATAAAAGAAAGGTATATACAAAGACCTAGACTCAAGCAATCAAAAACACTCAAACATAGGCACCGTTCCCCGGCAACGGCGCCATTTTGACGAGGAGAAAAAATAGGTCGTTGACAAATCCTCCTTAAGTCAAACTAAATTTATAAACACTTAACAAACCTAAATACAAGTATAGAGGTAAGTCAAGGGTCGAACCCAAAGAAATGGTTACGTTCAAGTGCTTTCAATTGGGCACTTAAGCTAGGTCAAAGCCAAAGGTAAAGAGGTAACACTAACAACTAACAAACAAACAACTAAACAAATAAAACAATAGGAATAGGGATCAACAAGTAATCATGACAATTGCAACAACTTGGGACAAACATGCCAATCAATGGTTGTGAATACTAATGATAAGAGCTATCAATTGGAATCAAAGAGATATCTCCTAATCGTTAAGCTAGATGTCTCTACGAATAACAAACTAAGAGAATCACAATCCAAACCAATCGATAATTGCAATTCCTAAATCAATTGGTCGTGTCATTAGCAATTACAATGCAATAAAGCATAATTCTCAAGGCCTAATCAAATTACACACATGTAAACTTACATTAATCACTTTAATCTCAACAATCAATCAACACAATTCCCAAATTAATCACAATAAATCAATCATACAAGTTTCACCCAATCCCTAGCCAAACAACTACTCAAGAATCATAATCTAACAACAAACAACTAAGAAATCAAGAATCAACAAAATATCAAGAACAATTACACTAATCAAGATCAAACATCCAAATCAAATCAAACAAACTTGAAATTAAACCAAGCAATAAAATGAGATATAGTTAGAAATGCTCATTGATAATCGAGAAGATTTTCAACACAATTGTCACCCTTGTATCATCAATCCCTCAAATCACCATTGAAATCTCTCACTTTCTCTCTCTAAATTTACTCCTAAACTAACCCTAAAACTAAAGAGAGAAACTCTCAACTAAGCTAAAATTATGGTCAAAATAATGTCTCAAAACTTCTTCTCTTTCTAGAAAGTGAAGGATTCTATATATAGTAAAAATAACTAAGGAAAAGTTTGTTAGACGTCCAAAAGAAACCTCAAAAGGTGCGGCCTCAGCGCGACCTCAACAAAATGGGTACAAAATGGGTACGAAAGCAGGGGAAATGACTTGGTGTGCTCGAAGATGCCCCCGTGCGCTCCACATGATGCATGTTGGTAAGGCAGTCACTTGAAGTGCTTACGGTGGGTTCAACACCGTCTTTTGATGTCTACGCGGCATGAGAGCGCGGCCTTGAAGACTTGACTCTTGTACTCCTTTGCTTTTGAGCTTCAAGAGAGGGAACCGAGATGCAACCTATACCTCGAGAGAATGCCAATGAGCTCCTCAAACATCACCAACTTCCTAAAATCAAAGAAAAGCAAACAAGTAAAGGAGAAAATGCAAAATAAACTAAAAAATGCAAGAAATTAAGAAAGCAACTAAGGAAAATGCAAAATAAAGAAAATACAAGTAAAGCTAAAGAAAAAGAGGTAAAAGAGATGTAAAAGCGATGAAAAATCATCCTAAAAGAAGATAAATGAGTGCCATAAATAACACTTTTTCAGGGTAAAAATACCCTTGATATGTGGACCAATGCCATAGCGACACGTGTCCGCAAGCTCAGCGCTCAATGAGCCAATTAGAGCATGACAAGTGCCACTCAATGATGGAAGGGTAAAAATGGGCTCTAAGCCCATAACCCTAGAAACCGTAAAACGGTGGGAAGCCAATCTACTTAGGTTAAATAACCTAAAAGGCACATGTCCCAATGCACTATAAATACTGATCATTTACATCAGTTCAAGGGGATCCAATTTATCCTCCAAGGGCAATGACCCCCACAATTACTCTCCCTTCTCTCTACTCTCTCTCTCTAAAATACATTCTTCTGGTCACTAACTTGATCGTCAGAGGCGAACCTCCGGCCACCGGAGGTTCGTTGTTTTGCAGGTGACCAGGCCGTTTGAGTGTTACATTTCAGATCTGTCTCCCGCGGGACGTACACGCCCTCCACTCGGGTACGTACAAAAAACCCATAAACATTTGGCGCCGTCTGTGGAGAGACACATCTTTAATGGCACAACGGTGGTGGATCACCGACTCAAGAGGGAGAGCCTCATTTAGGAGACAGTCGGCATTAATTTACCATGAGGCTAAGTACTAAAGGCGTCACGAGGCCAACTATCAAGTACTATAGGCGTCATGAGGCCGAATGTCAATAGTCATACGGTCAAAAAGACCTGCCAGACTAAGTCATGCATTTTTATTACCCTCACAAGGGTAAGTGGCAATGTCGTTTGATCTAAGTTGGGAAATGATAAATTAGAAGTGAGCCGGCCAAATTTGCCAACCATTGAATTATTATTATTATTAATGCTTTATAAGCATGTTGGTAATCCCACTATGTGGATTTGGTTTATTGATAAGGCCTTGGACTTTGTATGACCGGGTCTTTCCTCAAAAATAGCCTTGTAATATAAGGAGACTAGCTTGGGGGGTGTGCACACTTGGGTGAGGAATTGGATTAAAAGAAATTGGTTCTTAATAAAGGAATTGGTTTTATTAACTATTATTTTGAATATTGAATCATTGGAATCGGTTTTTGAATAATGAGTTTTGAAATTATTGGATTAATTATTGGAATTGATTTTTAAAAGCATGTTTGCAAATAATTTGAGTTTACATTATCTTACACTTATCGTACTTAGCATAATTTGCTAATCCGTATTACTTATTTGTTTTGGTTCGCCCTATTAACCTTAATGGTAAGCACTGTTGACTAATTTCAGGTGGAGTCAATAATTGAGCATATGGAGTCCCGGGAATGGTTTCACCTGGATTAGGAAATGTTGGTCTTGTGTCTTTATTTTGAGTACTCATAACAATGTTACTATTTTTATAAGTATTAATAAAAGAAAGTTGAGTTTCCGGTGCAAGTTTTGTTATTGAGTTAAGTATTTTGAGTAGCCTTGCGTAATCACGCGGCGGTAATACGCCAAAGCCTATCTCTACGGTATAATTATACGTATTATACTAGTATTTCCGTAGAAGGAGATTTGGGGGTGTTACAAAGTGGTATCAGTTTTAACGGTCCTAAAAAGATTAATATTGGGAATAATAAAAATTGTGGGTAGATTTAAGAGGGCATATAGGATAGATAGAGTTTCGCATTTGTGTGAGTGTCAAAAGATTTATTTTTATATAAAATCTATTTTCCTATTTGTGGAAAGACGAAGGAGAAAAGGATTCTTGAGTTCTCTACGGAGGCTTATAATGGGTACGACTCTCTGTCTAGGAAAGGCTCGCCTCAACATCGTAGGTAACTTTCTTGGGAGACGCAGGCTCGACCGTCCTACATCTTGATTCAAGTACATTATTATTATTTTCGAAAATAAAAAGAATTGAAATTATTTGAAACTTGAGTATGCGATTATGTGTGCATTAAGGTTGGTGTTAAAACACCTTAGAGTATGGTCTAGGGTCCGAAATTTTTGGGTTATTACCAATGGTTGGGTGATCTTGAGTTATGCTTGGTTGATTGAGGAATGAATTGCTTATTGCAAATGGATTTTGAATTGAATTGTTTATGTGATTTAGCATTGAATTAATTGTTTTGCATGTGTGTGTGAAACAGATGGAAAGGATTGATGAAATGAGATAAAATTACTTTAACTTGCATTACTTGAAAGATAATGGAGTCACAGTTAGTGAGTTCATAACTGGAATTGTCACTCTGGCCTTAACCCTTTATGAGAAATATAATCTGGATATGTGATATGTGGCAAGTATTTGGATCGTATGAGTTTTACATGTGGTCAATATGGTTGAGTTGTTATTTCGAGATTAAAGGATTTAATGATTACTATGGGATAAATGAGAAGTTATTTTGGATTGTTATCATGAATATTTGGAGGAATTGTGCTATCAAGTCTTTCCTAATTTTTGGAATATGATTTATGTTGAGCAAGGAAATATTATTTGTGGTAATGATGAGTTGAATTAGTTCTATATAAGTGTTGGAGTAAGGTATGTATTTTTGGGAGATACGAATTGGATATTTACATTAATTTATGATCGTTTGTATCTAAAGGTGGAAAGTATTCCATATTGTGTGAGGATGAGTATTGTAGTGATTATTTAAAGCAAAATTGTTGATGGTTGAATCTTTGAAGAAACTTAATACAAAAGTTAGAGGATTTTGAGTCAGTTCAAGTGAAATGATGTATTTGGGATAAAGATATTTGTTTTAAATCGAAGTTTATTTTGAAGAAATAATACCTCGTGAAGGGATTTTACTCTAAGGGATTGACGAAAAAGTTAATTGATATAGAGAAGTTATTAATGATGGAATAATCAATGATTGCATTGAGATATTAATGAATTGCCTTAAAGATGAGTTATAGACTATAGCAACCAGATTGAGGAATTTGAAGTTATGAGAATAGATGATCGAGTTTTTGAATGTTTAAAACGAAGTAATATGAAGTACACAAGAGTTAATGATTACGGTTTAAGGATGTATTACTAGGATTTATGAATGTGTTGGGGAAATTGTAAATACTTTTGGAGGATACCTTGAGACAAGTTACTAATCTATAGCCGATAAGAAGGTCAGGATAAGATGTGTTCCTTTTATGCTTTGTATCTATGATAGTGTTTGCTATGAATTGAAGTTGAATACGTGATTATTGAGTTTCTTTATGAAAAAGTAAGACTTTAATTGAAACAAGTATTTTACTTACTACAAGTATGCAAAATGAATTTTTAAATATACAGTTTTCAAAATAAAGTTTTGTATTCCTTGTTTTAAAATAATTGTTTAGATTGAAAACTTTCATAGATCTATTAAAATCTTCTATTAAGTATTTTGATTTCTGTTCATACCTTATAATTAAATATATATGAGACTTTTACAGTGTTTTCAATGATTTCTCCTAATGTAAGTATTTTAAATTTTTTTCGAATGACTCATACAAATATTTTACGAGTTTTCCCACTACTTCTGTAAACAAACCATTTTAAAACCTAAGCTCTTTTGGATGTTTGAAACTTGTTGGTTTTCCTTACTTTGATTGATGATTGCTAAAAAAAGTGTTGATTTAATGAGTTAATGTGTTGGTCGAGTTACGAAGGCGTAACTCCTTTTAAGGGGGGTAGAGGGCGATAGAGTTTCGCGCGTTTGCTTTTTGAGTCATTTATGAGTAAATTTGAGTCTTTCTTGAGTTAGTTATGATCTTGAGTCTGGTTAGGATGTGCATGAGTCTAAGAATTAAAAATCGATTTCTTTTTATTTTTGCTAAGTTTCGGGACGAAACTTCTTTTAAGGGGGGTAGACTGTAATACCCCGTATTTTTGAAACGTTTTTTAAAATTAGTATTCTCTTAAAAAGGGTATTTTAGTAATTTATTTTACTATTTGAATTTTGGAGCCAAAATGATATTTGAATTTCAGCGCCAAAAGTATTTTAAAACTCAATTATTAATTTTGGATAAGATTTATTATCCATTTATCTTATTTAAAAACCAGATTATTTATATATTTTTCGGATATTTTAATTAAATAAAATTATATTTTATTATTTATTTAAGATGGACGAAAATTCCTAATTTAATGACTATGATTTTCGGATTTTCTATGTATAGAAAATCTGATTTTCTTAGTTATTTTATTTAGTGAATAATTGGAATTTTATTAATTAATTATTTTATACAATAAATATTATTTACACAATTATTTTTAATTCCTTAAAACTAGCAAATTAATTCCCTAAATATCTAAAGCCACCATGATGGATTTTTGGGTGACTTATTTTGATAAATTATATTTTTAATTATCTCCTTAAAATCTCTTATTTTCCTTAATTCTATTTCTCCATATTTTTAATATCTAATCATCATATTTTCTTGCCATTCTTTCTTCTTAATTATTCCCCAATAATTTCAATGTCCTTATTATTTTTCATGATATACATACATTCCATATTCAAGTATACACAATCACCTTAATATCCAAAATTTCCTTAATTCTTTTACTCACTTCTCCAAGTAATCTCTTAAACCCTACTTCCCATAATTCTTCCCACACTCTCTTGCCATAATTCTTGCATGAGCTAGCCTATAAATATCCCTTCATACCTCTCATATTCTTCACACCAAAACTCAATTCTCTTCTTCTCTCTTATTCTTCTTCTTTTCCCTAAACCTTTTCATACTTTTTTTCTCCTATTTTCATACAAATATTATCCCGTATACCTTTGAAGCCAGTTTTCGGGCACTTCTGGTCAGTTTTTGGGGTATTGATGTTTCACAGAAGATTGTTCCTCTCGAAAAATCCTTGAGGTTAGGCTCAAGAATCACCCATCGGAGTTATATTGAAGGAGTTATGACCTCTGCAAGTTCTGCCTATTCTTTCCTACGAAAATTCAATTCACTTTAATCCTATTCTTTTATCTTCTTCATGATTAGTTTTCTAAAATACAAATAAGCTATAATTTTATATTAAATTATTATTTTAAAAGAGTTTTATAGTCCATGAACATTAGATTTGAGTTTATGTTGTGATAACCTTATGGTTATGTTATTTGTAAGGTGTATTCGTGATTGAACTTTGAAAGTGCGAAGTGTTGATTGATATTTGAAATCAAGGTTCTTGAGGTTCTTTTTATTTGATTTTTCTAGCAAGGATCAAGGTACGTTTAGGTGGCTAGATACCTTTGAAAGTGATTGGTTTGAATAACATGTTTTACATGATTTGATTGGTGATTGAATTAAATTGATTTGAATTATGATTTTGAAATAAATTATGTTTGAAGATATTAATTTTAATAAAAGAATTTTGAATGATTGACTTTTAAATCATGTTTTGAATGGTTTGAATTACTTATGGTGTTTAAATAAAGGATTTGATTTTAAAAGGTTTGTTGAATCAAATAAAAGGTTTTTTCTCAAGGAAGAGTTATTGATTTTGAAAAGTTATTAATATGAGATTTTATTCTCAAGTATCTACTTAAAAGGTTTTGATTTTGAAAGTATGTGGAATTATTAAAAATGAGTTTGAATTATATTGGAATTTATTGGATACTAAAAGGATTTATTGAACCATTGAATTATTATTATTATTAATGCTTTATAAGCATGTTGGTAATCCCACTATGCTGATTTGGTTTATTGATAAGGCCTTGGACTTTGTATGACCGGGTCTTTCCTCAAGAATAGCCTTTTAATACAAGGAGACTAGCTTGGGGGGTGTGCACACTTGGGTGAGGAATTGGATTAAAAGAAATTGGTTCTTAATAAAAAAATTGGTTTTATTAACTATTATTTTGAATATTAAATCATTGGAATCGGTTTTGGAATAATGAGTTTTGAAATTATTGGATTAATTATTGGAATTGATTTTTAAAAGCATGTTTGCAAATAAGTTGAGTTTACATTATCTTACACTTATCGTACTTAGCATAATTTGCTAATCCGTATTTCTTATTTGTTATGGTTCGCCCTGTTTACCTTAATGGTAAGCAGTGTTGACTAATTTCAGGTGGAGTCAATAATTGAGCATATGGAGTCAATAATTGAGCATATGGAGTCCTGAGAATGGTTTCACCTAGATTAGGAAATGTTGGTCTTGTGTCTTTATTTTGAGTACTCATAACAACGTTACTATTTTTATAAGTATTAATAAAAGAAAGTTGAGTTTCCGGTGCAAATTTTGTTATTGAGTTAAGTATTTTGAGTAGCCTTGCGTAATCACGCGGTGGTAATACGCCCAAGCCTATCTCTACGGTATAATTATACGTATTATACTAGTATTTCCGTAGAGGGAGATTTGGGGGTGTTACACAAGCGGCCAAGCGTTTTTCTTGCATTAGTATACACAAGCGGCATTTTCAATAATTTACGAGAGCCGCCTGTGTATGGGATGAAGACTTGCCACATGTATATGAATGTATGAGAAGCCGCATGTATATATGTGTGAGATTGACTCTTTGGGAGTATAACGGTCAAGCGGCTCTAATGCCGAGCTGAATGGGTTCATGTGCTTGAGAAGGGGCTGCTTGATACCCATTGTCGTCTAACAGCTCTCTTGTAAGCATAAGACTCAAGCGGCTCTTAAAAGCCAAGAAGTCGAGGTATGAGCATGACATCCGGCCATGGTGCCGAGTGTGATGTCTAGAGCTTGTTTACCATGTGAACATGGCTGAACAACTACCTGGTCGAAAGGCCTTCTGAGTGTTGTTCAAGCCAACAATTATCATTATTTGTTCGCAAGAGTAAGGCATCCGGCCATGGTACCAAGTATCATGCCGAGAGCTCATGTGAACATGGCTGGACAACTACCTGGTTAAAAGGTTGTCTGAGTATTGTTCAAGCCAGCAATTATTATTATGATAATTATAAGAAAATGAAGGTATAAAGAAAATGGGGAAAGCCGCCCAACTATTCTACCCGGTTGTATATATAAATACAATTTTGGTAAATGAAATGCATGCGGCAACATAGTGCACACATTAAGCATTTATACAAAGTAATATATGGATGAAATATTGAAATATAAAATGCATGCCAAGTGGCTTGCTTTGTCTAATGAGCTAGCACTATAAAAATATTTAATATGAGCTAAGTGACAAAGCTTCAATACTGCCTTCCACAAGCAGCTTATTATCCATTAATTTTGGGAGCAAGCTCTAGTAAGGTTGGCATTCAAAAGCAGTTAAACCATGGATTCCCATAAGCCCTAGCTATATGCTTGAGGATAAGGGAGGCGGCAGCCTTATGCTAAAGTGATCTAGGCGGCAACCATATGCATGAATAAGCTAGGCGGCACTTGCCGAATGATCATTAAAGCTTGTTAAATCATACTCCCTCAATTTCTTGTTCGAAAGAGGTTGTTGAGTTATAAGCATCCGGCAATGGTGATTTGGTGTACCAACTTGAAAACTGATATCAAGAAAGCCGGCTGTGTGTACACGAGTCAAGCAATAAACTGTTCGGATGGCAAGCACTATCGAGCTACTTCACTATTACATTGATATGACATACGACCAATCTCCATTTGTGGGAAGCTGCGAGCTCCATGTGAGCAACAATTCAAGTAAAATGTCATGCTTAAGCATTTTAATTAAAGAAGTTAGACGGCATCAAGTGTTCAGCTCACAATATAGCAAGACGGCAAAAATGCTGAGTATGTCTCAAGATTAGGGAAATTAGCAAGCCTCCAACTCCAATACAAGCGGCAAATATGCCGACTTATATAATAGTAGTCAGGCAGCACTTAGAGAGTGAATGCCTGAATGTTGCAGTCGGGCATCGAGTTGTGTGCTTGCGCACAAGCGGCATCAGGGGCTGCACCTTTGTACAAACGGCTTAAAAAGTCATCCATGTACTTCAAGAGTAAAGTCATTTCTTGAGCTCAAATACTCAGCATCCCATAGCCGTCTGCTAGCCGAAAAATAATAAATCATGATTTCAATAATTAATATGATTGTTAATTTGTTATTGTAAAAAAAAATAAAAAATGTAAGAGAAAAAACCGGCTGACACTACATATTACTCGAGTATATATATAAGGGAAGCACTCAATGTTGTACTCGAGTATATATACGGCTGTGACTATATATATGCAAGCTTAGTCAAGCGGCAATCAAGCTAAACAAGCGTCAGACGGCATTGAAGCCCGGCTGCATCCAAATTGGCATTGAAGCCCGGCTGCACCCATTACCGTTAGCAGGGGCTGCTTTGTTCCCTAATAACGATTAAATGCCGCATGGAACTACTGCAAGAAGCTTGCGATATCTCCGGCTCCGATTATTAAGCTTTTAAAGCAATTCAAAGCCGGCTGTGGGTGCATATGCTGGTGAGGTATACTCCCGCTTGTGGTATTACATCGTGAGAATGTGGCATAATGTCAAGCAAGAGAAGAGCTCGGTTACATAAGGTCGGTTGGGCAGCCATGGAATGATCATGAATGTTGAGCCCGGCCACCCATGTAAGATCATTTATTTACGCCGAATTAGTTATCAAGAAGCAAACAAGAAATCTTCGTATTTGGTCAAGCTCCCAAGCCGTCTGCCATTAAAGGGGCTAAGCTACCCAATTACATGGGTTGAACATCGAGCATTGAATATTTGAGGTAACAGCATAATAGTGATTGATTTATCCTCCACTAATAACTGACGTAAGGAAAAGTAGGTCGTTTTCTACCCTTTCCTAGAGCCAAAGAAAATTTATAAACACTCGACCAACCTAATACGAGTATATGGTAAGTCAATGGTCGAACCCAAAAGAATGAGTAGGTGCAAGCTATAGCCTAGGTCAAGCTACTTCGAAGACTGAAGAAAGATATGGTTGATAACTAAGGTATTGAGAAAGCTAGATAAATCGAGAAATTCAATATACTAAACACTAGGGATATAAGTTCCACATGCAAGCTCAATGATTATGCTAATTGAAGGATCACTCAATCAATTCAAACATTGCAAAGGACAAACAATAGTTGCAATCAAAGGAATTCAAGAGCTATCTCCTATAAGCCAAGCTAGGTTCACTATGAATGGTTAACTAGGAAAATCACAATCAAAATCAATCAATTAAAGCAATTATGAAATCAAGGGTTCATGTCATTGAAATTTGCAATGCAATCTAGATTAATCTTATAGGTTGATCACTCCTAGTCTAATTAATCACATGCACAACCATGTCAACCAATTTAATTGCATCAATTCAATCAATCAAGGATCATCAACTAGCAAAAATCATCAATCTAGCATGCTTCCCCTTCTCCCTAGAAACCAATCTACTCACTAATCATGGTGAAAATGAAGAACAAAACAAATTCAATCAAAATCATATTCATTTCAAGTTTCATCAAGAAGGAATTCAATCACTAAACAAATTCTAAAACAAAGAATGAAATTCAAATCAAACATTCAAAAATTAAAGGAAATTGCAATAAAAGTAAATTCAAAGGAAAGAAATCTCACAAACTTTCATTGATGAGAAGAAGAAATCCAAGATCAAGTTGAAATCAAAGATCAAATTCAAGTACAATCAAGTATCTTAAGCTTCTCTCTATACTAATTCTGGAAAAATATGTGTCAAGTAAAAATTTAGTCGTCCTCCTAAAAAGGAAAAGTTTAAGGGTATAAATAGAAGAAACGAGCAAAGGGGTCGGGGCGCCTGGTACGCGCGCACCACCAGGCCGCGCGCGCGCACAGGTGGGCCTGTGCGCACGCACCCCCTGTGCCGCGCGCGCGCACCCTTGCTCGGAGCTCGTGGCCTTGCCTCCTTCGCTTGCTCGATCAATCTCTACGCTCCCGAGCATCCCTATCATTTGTGCACTCGAGGCGATGCTCGTGAGAAGGGCAGCTCTTTTATCTTCCAAGCATTTGAATGCCTCAAGCCAAAGCATAACTTCCAAGGCCCTCGAGCTCGCGGAGCTAGCTTGAATTGCGCTTCCGGAATCTCGAACTTTGCTCTATCATTTCTTGAATGCGCTCGAGCTTTCTCCTTGGTGATCATACCTCGGGAAACTTAACACACCTACAAAACAAATCAAGGGAACAAAGAATCGAGAGGAATAGTCGAGAAATGAACAAAATGACAAGAAAACCATTAAAAGCATGCATTTCTCTAAACTTACACACAAACACGCAAAGCAAGCATTATTATGTAAAAACACGGCAAAAAGGACTTAAAATGAGAATAAAACTATAAAGAAAACCTAGCCTAAGAGTGCCATAAATGACACTCATCAAATTCCCCCAAGCTAAACCTTTGCTCGTCTTCGAGCAAAACCAAATCAAACTTAAAGGAAAATGATGACATTAATTAGGGAAGCAAGAAACGAGTAAAACTAGAGAATAAGAGAATATACACTAACTCAGTTTCGTAGGAATCACGGTAAATTTTAGCTACAATTGACAAGCCATTTAAACCTCTAGATCGCCCTAGAGGACGAGTAATGCTCTCGTAAGGGTTTCCTAAGAGGTTAACCCATAACTCTTTATTAAAAGGGGGCAAAACATAAAAGGGAGAGAATTAAAACCTTGAAAAGAAAAGGAGAGCTTATATAATGAACTTTTGCACATGATCAAAACACGAGGGGATATCAAACTTTCTAAAACAGCAATGGTAAGCACGTTATAAGATATCGAGGGTTGATTGAAACATAGGACATCCTAAGTACAGAGAACTACCAAAACGCAATTCACCTTCATCTAAAAACAATTTTAGCACATTTTCCCAATTGGCTTTAAATCTTCTTTTAGCAAGCGTCTCAATAGTTCCTCGAAGGAACCGGAAAAACAATATATTTGAGGTTTTCTCGACATCTTGACTTTGCATCCCCTCTCCTTAGGCTTTAAATCATAATGCCCTCCCTCGGTATATGACTCAACCACTAGATCAAAAGGGCTTTCCCAAAGGTTGTATTGTAAAGGCAAAAGGTTGAGGGTAGGCTTAAAATTTAGAATTTGGTGGTACACCTAAGTTTTGAAGCAAAGATCGGCCAAATCTCAACACCAAAACAAAGAGATCACCAAACAAAAACAAACTATCACCCCCAAGCTTGCCAAAAATGTTGTTGAATTATTTTCATTTTTTACTTTTTTTTTCCAATTTTTGCCAAAACTTTTTGAATTTGCTTTGCTTTTTCTCATTTTTTCAATTATTCATCATTCACTTTATTCATTGTCCTTGCCTCTTTTAACTATGGACGACTTTTTTCATTTATTCACTTGCCATTATTCACAAGATATACAAACACACAAGCTTTCTTACAAATAAGAACCAATATCCAAACTCATATACCACAACTCCAAGAACATAATCATTTGCTTCACAAAAACCAAAAATGGAACAAAAAGAAACAAAAGGCCCAAAGTTCTATGATGTGGTTTGAAAAGAAGGGAAAAAGGCTCAAAAGGTTAGCAAGTAGGCAAATGTGAACCCAAGAACTAAAAATAAAGAAAATTAACCTAGAAAAGAAAAATTACCACCCCGAAAAGATGCCTTTGTCCTCCCTAGATGGTTCGGTCTCGTGTTTGAGAATTATGAGTCAAGATTCAAGATTAGGTCCGCAATAGTCAAGGATCCATGCCGTTCATGCAAGTAATTGTAGAAGGCGCAAAAAACAATGAAACCTCACAAGGATGTGGCAAAAACTCACTAAAAGCTTGAAATTCACCAAAGGGGAATGATAGCGAGTTTTCAAAAACAAAAGAATCCGGCGTCAAGGTCCCAATAGTTCTTAAAGGACTACCTTAGCATACTCTATCCTAGAATCAACCAAAGATACTCTCAAACCGTGCAAACCATTGTTTTTAGGAAGAATAATAGCCAACGTGCAAGCTCAAGTCTTACTAAGTCCAAAGCAAAAGTAAAATTTTAAGAAAGAAAAAAAAATGCCTCAAAAACATTTTATTCATATTTACAAAATCCTTTTTGTTTTTTATTTTTTTTATTTTTTCTCTTCTTTTCTCTTTTTTTTTCTTCTTTTTTTTTTCTCAAAGGAAAGTATAAAATCAAAATGTAAGAAAGCAAAGTGTAAAAAGGAAAGTAGAAGAAAATGGAAAAGGGAAACAAAAAGAAAAAGAAAAACATAAGAAAATAGAAAAGGAGGAAAAAGAAATAAAATAAGAAATAGAAAAGCAAAAGAGAAGTATAAATGCAACAAGGAAGTCATGCTAACACACATAAGTCCCAATCGACAAACAAGTGAACATTCGGCTACAACGCCAATGTTCCCAAACACTCTAAGGTGTTAGAAAGCAAACATCCTCGAACCGTTCAACTTCTCCTAATCTAAACCTAAACTAAGCAACCAAGAGAAGAGAATAAAAAGAAGATCAGAAGGATCTCACTAGGCGTCGAAGTTATGCTACATTAAACAAAGTGAAAGAGCACCTTTATGAAGCATCAATGTCCAAAGCATAAGCGACGAAGTAAGGTGAGAAAGAATATAGACTATATACAAAGAAGATTTTTAGTAACTTCAATACAAAAGAAAGAAGAATATAAAAGATAAAATGTATGAAAGATAAAATGTATGTAAATAAAGAAAAAGTAATATATGATAGTATCAGGAATAGGGTCAACAGTGAAATCAGGAAGCAGAATCATCAGACAGAAGTAGAGTTAGGAAACAAGATATCAGATAATCATTATCAGGAATCATAATCACAGAGAAGCAGAGATACACAGTAGACAGCGATCAGCAGAACAAACAACAATACCAAGAACTGGACAGAGAAATCAGCAGAATTACATTATCATCATCACCAGAGAAGCAAGAGATACACATGAACAATGTTCTCGAAGGTCATTATTGAAAAGTTGAAAGGTCAAAGTTCTCGAAGAGTCACCACTTGAATCTCGGACCACTTCAAGGGATGATATAAACTCATACGTCACCCTAGCATAGGTAGGGGCGCTCAAATCCAAGAACTCTAAGAGACCGAGGTTCTTGGCTAGGTAGCGAACGTCATCATCTATTCCAAGTAGCTTGGTTGTTGTTTGATCGTAGAATCTTGTTGACTTGAGCTTCCGCTTGGATAGTTGCTTGAACCTATCCCAATGTAATTCCTTAGAGAATTCAATGCCATATGTCTCTACCACCTCGGGGGGAGGTGGAACAACGTGCCTAGCTTTGCTTGAACTTGTTCTAGCACGCTTCTTATGACAGATGGGAACCATCTACAAGAAGCAAAGCAATTCATGAGCAATTCATTTACAATTACCATTGTTCAAGTATATTCAAAAGAAATTGCTCTAAAATTAAGCACAAACATTATTCAATTAAAAATGAAACAAGAAATGGTCACACATGAACAATGCCATGAATATTGAGACATAAGCTTGAAGCAACTAGTCATGAAATAAAGGCAAAATTGGACACAAGAGACCAAATCATGAATCATTATGAGCAAATTAATCCCAAAACATTGAATTATCAAAGAAATGAAACTATCATATAGAACACCCATGAGAGAGAAAATGACAAACAATGGTGAATCAAGGATTCAAGCAAGTATACAAATTCATCATGAAAAAGCTTCAATTTAACATCCAATAATATCATTCAACACAAATTACAAGTTTAAAGAACTAACAATGGAGTTCTACCATGAAAGCAAAAACAAGAGTTTCAAGCTTCAAAAATGAGGAAGAAGATGACTAGAAAGTGAGAAATTATACCTCAATGAAGCTTTGAATTACTTGCAAATTGCACAATTGATGAATATAGAACAATTAGAACACCCAAAGTTAAGATTCAAGCACCCAAACAAACTCTCAAAAATTCAAATTTTAGCCCCAAATTTTCGAAAATAAAATCGAAAATTTCAGTTATTTTTTAATATTTGAAAGATTTAAATGAGGTTAATGTAATTTTGTGATGAATTGAAATTAAAAAAAAAAGGATGAATGTGCTAGAATTTTCAAAGAGATTGAAGGGGTTTATGAGCAATGAAAGAGTAGAGGAATGAAGTGGAATTTTTATCAGGGTAAGAGAGAGGAGTGAATAAGGGAGTGAACAAAGGGAGAAGAGCGCACGAAATAGAGAGGCGTGAGCTGTGGTTGGTGCGTGCGCACAGCGGGGTTGGTGCGTGCGCACCAGCTACGGCAGGGGGTAGGGCATGTTGCGTGCTTGGGGTTGCAACACGAGCCAAAAACGCTGCCTACCTGGTGCGTGCGCACTAGGTAGGGGCTTGGGGGGGCTGACTTTGCTTGAGAAGCACCAAAAGAAGCTAAAAATCTGACCCTCTTGGTGCGCGCGCGTAGGGATGGTGGTGCGTGCGCACCAAGGGGGTACGGAGGGGGGGAGGGTTCAAAAACCGTCAAATTTCATCAACATGAGCTTAGATTTCTGACCCCTTTGGTGCGCCCGCGCAGCCTATGATGCGTGCGCACCAAGCAAGAAAATTTCGGCCATGAACATACTCTCGTGTTTGCACTAACGAGATAGTTGAAAAATCACTCGAAAAAGTGTAGAAAATCAATGAAAATGCAAACACAAGAGCATAAAACCCCAACAAACTTCTTCACCTCAGCTTAACCAAACCTCGTGAAACCTTGAATTAACACCGAAATTATTGGAAATTTTCATTGATCCAATCTCATGGTACCTAAAATCAAGAAAACAAAGAAGAATAAGATAAGTTCTCAAAAATGAAAGATATAGAAAAATGAAAAATCAAAAGAAAAAGGGTTAGAAAACCGGGTTGCCTCCCGGGAAGCGATTGTTTAACGTCATAACTCGACGTTCTCCACCTATTAAGGTGGTTGTCGGAGAAGCAACATGTGAATAAGGCCAACAAAAGCACCATCAAAATACTTCTTGAGTCGATGGCCATTGACCTTAAACGGAGACGAAGAATCCATCACGACCGCTCCACCTTGACATGAGCTTTCTTGGAAACAACTTCATTTTCGAATTATAGAGAAGAACTTTATCACTAACACAAAACTCTTTCTTCTCAATAAGCTTTTCATGAGTTTCCTTGGAACGAGCTTTTTAAATACTAGCACAATCATAAGCATCAAATCGAAGCTCCTCTAGCTCATGAAGATCTAACCGCCTTTTCTCCCCCGCACTTGCCAAATCAAAATTTATCTTCTTGATTGCCCACAAAGCATGGTGTTCGAGCTCAACCGGGAGATGACATGATTTGCCATAAACTAGGCGGTATGGAGTGGTACTTATAGGTGTCTTGAAAGCCGTTCTATAAGCCCAAAGTGCATCATCCAACTTGTCCGACCAATCTTTCCTATTTCTTGCAATCTTCTTTTCAAGTATTAACTTGATTTGACGATTGGAAACCTCGACTTGGCCGCTTGTTTGAGGATGATATGGAAGGCCAAATCGTTGATGAACTCCATGCTTTCACAACATCTTTTGAAAGGCATTGTGAATAAAATGAGAACCATTATCGCTTATCACCGCCTTTGGAACACCAAACCTTGGAAAAATGACCTTCTTGAACAACTTCATTACCACCTTGTGGTCATTAGTTGGGGAAGCAATGGCCTCAACCCATTTAGACACGTAATCTACCGCAACAAGGATATATTAATTTCCAAAAGATGAGGGAAACGATCCCATGAAATCAATTCTCCAAACATCAAATACCTCCAATTTAAGAATCGGTTGTTGAGGCATCTCATTTCGCTTGGAGATATTCCCAACTCGTTGACAACGGTCGCATGTCTTAACAAAACCCCATGAATCCTTGAAGAGATGCGGCCACCATAAACCGCTTTGAAGAATCTTAGTGGCGGTTTTAGAAACACCCATATGGCCACCACTCGGATCCGAGTGGCACATCTTTAAAACACTAGGCACCTCTTCATTTGGAACACAACGCCTAAGTAAGCCATCGACTCCTCGCTTGTACATGATGGGATCATCCCACACATAGTGTCTTACCTCTCTCTTGAGCTTCTTTCGTTGATTCTTAAAAAAGGAAGGTGGAAACTCCCCACATGTAAGAAAGTTCACTAAGTCGGCGAACCAAGGGAGCTCCTTGTCTTAATAGTATATAAGAAGTCATCAAGCATCCTATCCTCAATTAGAGAACCATCATCATGAATTTGAGAATCTTAAAGACGAGATAGATGATCCGCCACAACATTTTCTGCTCCTTTCTTATCCCTAATCTCAATATCAAAAGTTTGAAGTTCGAGCACCCACCGGATCAACCTAGACTTTGATTCTTTCTTGGCAAAAAGGTACTTGAGAGCCGCATGATCCGTGAAGACAATGGTCTTGGAACCTAACAAATAACAACGGAACTTTTCAAAAGCATGAACAATAGCCAAAAACTCCTTTTCCGTTGTGGTGTAGTTCCTTTGAGCACCATTAAGAGTCTTGGACATATAATAGATCACATGTAGCTTCTTTTCCACTCTTTGACCCAAGACACCTCTAATTGCCGAATCACTTGCATTGTACATCAACTCAAAAGGTAAATCCCATCTTGGGGCTTGAACAATAGGAATAGAGATTAGAGCCTTCTTCAACTTATTAAATTCCTCCAAACACTTATCATCAAATACAAACTCGGCATCCTTGTGAAGAAGATCATTGAGAGGCTTTGCAATGAGCGAGAAATCCTTGATGAATCTTCTATAAAACCCGGCATGTCCTAAGAAAGATCTCACTCCTTTCACATTAACCAGAGGTGGAAGCTTCTCAATAACCTCAATTTTTGCTTTGTCCACCTCTATCCCTTTGTGAGAAATCTTATGGCCAAGGACCATGCCTTCCTCCACCATGAAGTGACTCTTCTCCCAATTCAAAACCAAGTTCACCTTCTCACACCTCGCCAAACATTTCTCAAGGTTTTAAAGACATGCCTCAAATGAAACACCGCCCACGGAGAAGTCATCCATAAACACTTCCATTTCCTCCACTAACATATCTCCAAATATACTCATCATGCATCTTTGAAATGTTGTGGGAGCATTACAAAGGCCAAACAACAGAACTTGGTCGTTTTCTCCTATAAGCAAATATTCCATATGGACAAGTGAAGGTCGTTTTCTCTTGGTCATCCGGGTGGATAGGGATTTGGAAAAATCCCGAATAACCATCAAGAAAACAATAGAACTTGTGCCTTGTTAGTCTCTCAAGCATTTGATCAATAAAAGGAAGGGGGAAGTGATCTTTCTTGGTGGACATGTTTAGACGTTTATAGTCTATACACATCCTCCATCCCGTGACCGTCCTCATCGGAATGAGCTAACCTTTCTCATTCTCGACGACGGTCATGCCTCCTTTCTTTGGGACAACATGAACGGGAGAGACCCACCTAGAAATCGAGATGGGGAATATAATTCCCGCATCCAAAAGTTTGGTGATCTCTTTCTTCACTACCTCTCCCATTTTGGGGTGTAGCTTTTGTTTTCTCTCAATAGAAGGTGGAGCACCCTCCTCAAAGGTTATGTGATGTGTACATAAAGTGGGGCTTATACCTTTGAGGTCATCAATGGTATAACCCAAAGCACCTTGGTGCTTTCTCAAAACATCACACAACTCTTGAGCTTGGCGCTCACTCAAAGAAGAGCTAACAATCACGAGATAGGTGGAGTTGGGTCCCAAGAATTCATACCTAAGGTGTGATGGAAGAGGTTTTAGCTCAACCATTGGAACACCTTTACCTTCCTTTGATGTAGCCACTTACAACGCTTCTTGGCTAGAAATGCTCATACACATTTTCTCTTCAACATCCTCAAGGCTTCCATTGAGCACATCTTCAAACAAAGCCATCTCCTTGCTAGGAGCACCTATCTTTTCCTTATTCAACAAAACATTCTCAAGAGCATCGTTAGAAGTGAGCAATTGCTCATTGTAGGGAATATTTCAAGCATTACCCCAAACTTGAACCCCACTATGATCATACACTTAAGCATGGTGGCGTCCAAAGGGAAGGAAGCTAGAGCAATAGAGTCGCCAACAAGTTTTAGGAACTTGTAAACCGTTCACTGGGTGAAGGTTACACCCCTTAACGATCCATGAGATCGTCAACTCCAATAGGTCTGGAACCATGGCTGGAAGTTCGGGGATGAAGGTACAAATCCAATCTAAAATAGAAAGAACCTGCCCTAATAATAGGCCTCTACTTTATTCTTCTCGTATTCATGTGCGCTTTCTGACTAACATGCAATCAATAGATTAACCCTAAACCTGTTTAGTCTATGTTGGTTGAATTTAATGCACAAATAAAACTATTATTGGAGATCACTTGAATTATAATCATATTAGCCTAAACAAGATTATTAATTATCTTATTAAGCATGATTACAAGTACAAATTCCCTTCAGACATGCATAAAAGGCGTGATCAAGTAATAACAATAATAATCATCAAGCAACATAATAACAATCATCATAATTATAATCATAATCATAATAACAATCATAATAATCATAATTATCATAATCATGTTAAAGCATAATATTAATAGCAAGATCCTAGGCATGATACTAATAAGATTAATAACAAACCCTAGTATGTCACTAAACAATAAAAATCAAAGCTTTAGCCCTAACATGATACTAACATGATATTGATATGATATTAGAAAGCATAGGAAGCACCCTAAACATGATACTAGAAAGCAATAATAACATCCTAACATGATGCTAGGAATTAATAAATAATAAACATGCTTTCTACAAGAATAGAGCAATAAGACTACATACTTTGATGCCTCGTACCTCTTTCTAATAACAAAATACACGTGTTCGTAACTTCAAGGAAAATATAAAATCAAACAATCAAGTTAAATAATTGAAATCGATATTTGGGACCAAACCCTCAGAAATTATAACCTTCCACGTCTAGGGCGAAGGCAACTTCGAACTTGGCTAGGTGTGTCTAGTGCTAATGTATGAGGAATTGTGTTTGTGAAAAAGGTTTAGAAAAAGAATAGAGAAAGAAGGAAAGCTTCAAGCTTTAGAGAGAGAAAGAAAGAGATGATGATTGTTGATTGTAGATTGTAGATGATTGAAAAAAGGGGAGATATGACCTCTATTTATAGGAAAAAAGAGAGTCGAAGAATAAGAAAAGAATTCGAATTCGAATCGAAATAAAACTCGTCGGTCAGCAGTTTTTGCAAATTTTGTTTTTATCATATCTTTTGATCCAGAAGTCCAAATAAGTCATGTAATATATAGTTGGAAATCTCTTGAAGTCAACTTTCCAACCCAATTGGAACCAGATTAGAATATTTTGTAGATAAAAAGATATGGCCGAAATAGGGGGACAGTGTCAGTTTTGGATAGAGTTTCGTATTCCATTCATATCTTTTTCGTTATAGCTCGGAATCAATATTATAATATATCATTGGAAAGATAATTTCAAAATATATCCAACCATATAAGATTTGGATAAAAATTATGAGGCACGAAAATAATATCTGACTGTCTTTGAACATCTTTAAATTCGAATAGAATTAGGACTTAAAAAAGGAAAGTTTTTAAAAAGGAAAGTTTTATTCAATTTCAAATTCTTTGATTTTATCTTTTCAAAAAGGATAATTAAAATCTTTTATAAACTTATAGAATCTCCTAATAAATCCTAATTAGTGTAGGAATGGGATTAAACCTTTGGACCCTCCACATGATCATTGGGCCGTAGGTAAAATCCGGTTTGAGCCCAATTTAGTATTTTGGCCATAACTTCCTCATTATTCATTGGAATTGGGCTTATAATATATCGTTGGAAAGGACTTTTCAAGACCCATCCAACTAAACCATTATTGGACCCATATCATGGACCAAACTAAACTGGAATGCATGTTTTCATAAAACAGGGTGAGAAAAGAAATATTTTCAAAAACGGAAAGAAGAGATATTTTAATAAAAACATCCTCATCACTAGACTTTTCACACTTTCACCTCGTTCGATAATCAAATGACGTGAAAAGTATTCATCACTGGGTTTGGTTTTGAGAGACACATTTGGGTGTCTACACTCATGCATAGAGGACACAACATAATCAAGAGAATCAATCAACATGCAATTTTCTAAAGAAGAACTTGGATACTTCATACTATCATTCAAGTAAAATTCTATCACCTCATCCCCTACTTTGAGTGAAATTTTAGCACTTTTCACATCTATCAAAGCACCCAAAGTAGCAAGGAATGGTCTCCCTAGAATGATAGGTATGTTAGCATGTTCGTCCATCTCAAGCACCACAAAATCCACCGGAATAACAAATTTCCCAACCCTCAAAGGAACATCCTCTACCTTACCCTTAGGAAACTTAATTGACCTATCGACCAATTGCAAAGTGATGTTAGTAGGTAAGAGTTCCCTTAGCTCAAGTCTTTGGTGCACCGAATATGGCATAAGGCTAACACTAGCTCCTAGGTCACACAAGGCATTCTCAATTTGCATTTTATAAATGGCACAAGGGGTGGAAAAGTTTCCGGGGTCTTTTAGCTTAGGTGGCAACTTGTTCATTATGATTGCACTACAATTCTCGGTCAAGTTCACCGTCTCTACACCATCACAAGTCCTCCTACCACTCAAAATGTCTTTGAGGAATTTTGCGTAGTTAGGCATTTGGGTGACTACTTCGGTAAATGGTAGAGAAAGCTGAAGTTTCTTGAGCATGTCAATGAATCTTCCAAATTGTTCATCTAACTTGTGTCTCATGAATTTTTGTGGATAAGGAAGCTTGGGTTTCACAATTTCTTTCTCCACTCTCACCTCACTAGGCTTCTCAATCTCAACCTCACTCAAAGATGCACCATCACTCTCATCTTCAATCAAAACCTCTTTTGTGCCCTTCTTGGTCTCACTCTTCCTAGGCAAACTCTCCTCAAGAACCTTACCACTCCTTGTGACAATAGCATTGACTGGTATCTTGAGATCTAGGCCTTGGAAAGGTAAAGAAGAAGGACTAGCATGGTCTTACAAAGCATTAGCAAGTTGAGAAATTTGGTTTTCAAGCATCTTATTATGAGTCATCATTTCATTAAATTTCTTGTCACTTACGGCCATGTAAGTGTTCAACAACTTTGTTTGATTTTCAATGATTTCTTCCAAATTGGTTGTATGAGAAGAAGAAGAGGATTGAACATAGGAATTATCATTTTGGGCCTTTGGAGCAAATCCGGGTGGGGGACCCCTTTGAGAAATATTTTGAAAATTTCCCCTATTTTGATTGTTTCAATTACCTTTACCTTGATTATGGTTACCATACCCTTGGTTATGATTACCATAATTTTGGTTATGATTTTGGCTACTATAACCTTGGTTGTTATAGTTACCTCGGGAATTTTGGTTCCCATGGTTCCTATTACCACCACCTTAGTTGTAGTTGTCAAAATTTCCATGGTTGTTGTAATTCCTATTCCATTGACCTCTTTGATTCTCAAACCTAGGATCATTATTATTTGACACAGTTCACATGCACATTCACATTTCCATCTTGATCATCACAAACATCCATACATGCATGAGGGCAATTAGAAACATCATGATCATACGACCTACAATCATCAGAAAACAAGCATCCACTAGGCATGTTACTAGAAGAGGGAGGGGGTTGAGAACTAGAAGACATACCTCTCCCCTTAGATTGGGAGGGAAGACTTAAAACTTGGTAGGTAGCACTTTCCAACTTCGCCTTGATAGCGGACATCTCCTTCCCCAAGTTTGTCATTTGTGAGGATAGATTATTGATTGCATTTAGATGATCAACCTAGTACACCTCACTACATCTTCAATTATGTCCACCACTTCCTCTTTCGTTTTGTTCATGATAGGACCTTCGGCTCCTTCATCTAAACATGATTTTCCTTGAGGACTAAGGCCTCCATAGAAGATTTGAATAATTTGGTACTTAGGAATTCCGTGGTGAGGACACTCTCTTTGATACTCTTTGTATCTCTCCCATGCTTCATAAAGACTCTCACTAGGCTTTTTCTTGAAACCTTGAATCAAAGCTCTATCCTCTGCCGTTTTATTTTGTGGATAAAAACGGGATAGAAACTCCTTGGTCACTTCATCCCATGTCCTTAGAGAATTCGGCTTGACTTCCTTGTCTAGCCATTCCAAGGCACGCCCTATGAGCGAAAAGGGAAAAAGCTTGAGGCGGATGAATTCTTGGGAAATTCCATTCACCTTGATAGTATTGCCATACTTTTCAAACTCCTTGAGATGATTTAGCGGGCTTTCATGCTTGGTCCCACTAAATTGTCGCCTCTCTATCAAAGTTATCATTGCCGGTCTTATTTCAAAGTCATTTGCCAGTGTTGTAGGTGGAGCAATCCCACTCTCAAATCTATATGCACAGGGAATCCCCAATTCTTTCAACGCCACCCTTGGATTTTTTCCCATTCTTGCTTGTTCCTCTTGTTGTGGTTCTTCTTCACTCAAAATGCTAGGGCTCAAAGATCGTATAGCACCCCTTAACCTTGCAATAGTTCTCTTAATTTCCGGATCAAATGGTACTAGTGAACGACCACGTGCTCTATGCATAAAATATCAAAAGAAATGATTAGTAGCACGGCTACAAATGTAGCCTAAAAGAAAATCTTTTTGTATTTTCAATTAAATATGAAATAGACTCAACAACTATAACAAAGCACCAATATCATTCCCCGGCAACGGCGCCATTTTTGACGTAAGGAAAAGTAGGTCGTTTTCTACCCTTTCCTAGAGCCAAAGAAAATTTATAAACACTCGACCAACCTAATACGAGTATATGGTAAGTCAAGGGTCGAACCCAAAGGAATGAGTAGGTGCAAGCTATAGCCTAGGTCAAGCTACTTCGAAGATTGAAAAAAGATATGGTTGGTAACTAAGGTATCGAGAAAGCTAGATAAATCGAGAAATTCAATATACTAAACACTAGGGATATAGGTTCCACATGCAAGCTCAATGATTATGCTAATGGAAAGATCACTCAATCAATTCAAACGTTGCAAAGGACAAACAATAGTTGCAATCAAAGGAATTCAAGAGCTATCTCCTATAAGCCAAGTTAGGGTTTACTATGAATGGTTAACTAGGAAAATCACAATCAAAATCAATCAATTAAAGCAATTCTCAAATCAAGGGTTCATGTCATTGAAATTTGCAATGCAATCTAGATTAATCTTATAGGTTGATCACTCCTAGTCTAATTAATCACATGCACAACCATGTCAACCAATTTAATTGCAACAATTCAATCAATCAAGGATCATCAACTAGCAAAAATCATCAATCTAGCATGCTTCCCCTTCTCCCTAGCAACTAATCTACTCACTAATCATGGTGAAAATGAAGAACAAAACAAATTCAATCAAAATCATATTCATTTCAAGTTTAATCAAGAAGGAATTCAATCACTAAACAAATTCTAAAGCAAAGAATGAAATTCAAATCAAACATTCAAAAATTAAAGGAAATTGCAATAAAAGTAAATTCAAAGGAAAGAAATCTCACAAACTTTCATTGATGAGAAGAAGAAATCCAAGATCAAGTTGAAATCGAAGATCAAATTCAAGTACAATCAAGTATCTTAAGCTTCTCTCTCTACTAATTCTGGAAAAATATGTGTCAAGTAAAAATTTAGTCGTCCTCCTAAAAAGGAAAAGTTTAAGGGTATAAATAGAAGAAACAAGCAAAGGGGGCGGGGCGACTAGTGCGCGCGCACAACCAGACCGCGCGCGCGCACAGGTGGGTCTGCGCGCTTGCACCCGCTCTGCCGCGTGCGCACCCTTGCTCGGAGCTCGTGGCCTTGCCTCCTTTGCTTGCTCGATCAATCTCTGCGCTCTCGAGCATCCCTATCATTGGTGCACTCGAGGCGATGCTTGTGAGAAGGGCAGCTCTTTTATCTTCCAAGCATTTGAATGCCTCAAGCCAAAGCATAACTTCTAAGGCCCTTGAGCTCGCAGAGCTAGCTTGAATTACGCTTCCGGAATCCCGAACTTTGCTCCATCAACTTTCTTGAATGCGCTCGAGCTTTCTCCTTGGTGATCATACCTCGGGAAACTCAACACACCTACAAAACAAATCAAGGGAACAAAGAATCGAGAGGAATAGTCGAGAAATGAACAAAATGACAAGGAAACCATTAAAAGCATGCATTTCTCTAAACTTACACACAAATACGCAAAGCAAGCATTATTATGTAAAAACACGACAAAAAGGACTAAAAATGAGAATAAAACTATAAAGAAAACCTAGCCTAAGAGTGCCATAAATGACACTCATCAAATTCCCCCAAGCTAAACCTTTGCTCGTCCTCGAGCAAAACCAAATCAAGCTTAAAGGAAAATGATGACATTAATTAGGCAAGCAAGAAACGAGAAAGACTAGAGAATAAGAGAATATACACTAACTCAGTTTCGTAGGAATATACACTAACAATTGACAAGCTTCCTCGGCCTCCTCCATCCACTTGAACACGGCTTTCTTCTTAATAGTCTGAAAGAAGTATCGACACTTATCCCCTGACCATGAGAAAAATCGGTCGAGTGCAGCTAAACAGCTGGTCAATCTTTGTACTTCTTTGATTGTTCTTGGCGACTTCATGTCCAAGACAGCTTGAATTTTTTCAAGATTGGACTTAATTCTGCGTTGATCGATCAAAAATCCGAGAAATTTTCCAGACTCAACACCAAAGACATACTTCTTTGGATTTAACATCATCTTATACCGCCTGAGTTCGGTGAATGTTTCTCGGAGATCATTTAGATGGTTGGCCGGCTCTTTTGATTTGATGATCATGTCATCAATGTACGCTTCCATGTTCCGACTGATATGATCCCTAAAGACCGTATTGACCAATATTTGGAAAATGGCAGGAGCATTCTTCATGCCGAACGGCATGACTTTGTAGCAGTACAGCCCCTGCTCAGTCACAAATGCGGTTTTCTCTTGATCTTTTTCCCATAAAGGGATCTGATGGAATCCAGAGTATGCGTCCATAAATCTCATAACGGCATGCCCGACCATAGAATCAACTAAGCGGTCGATCTTGGGCAAGGGAAAACTATCCTTAGGGCATGCCTTGTTCAGATCAGTGTAATCTACACACCTTCTCCAAGTTCCATTCGACTTTTTCACAAGGACTGCATTGGCTACCCAGTCAGGGTAGTAACATTGCCGAATGAAACCAGCGTCCAGCAGCTTCTTTACTTCTGTTGCGGCAACCTGATTCCTTTCTTTCCCGTGGTTTCTTTTCTTCTGCCAAACGGGTTTAATTTTTGGATTCACAACTAGCTTATGCACAGCCATGTCTAGGCTTATACTTGGCATTTCACTAACATTAAATGCAAACACATCTTTAAATTCTCTCAACATCTTGACTAGGACGTCTCCAAGAAGACCCACAGCTATAGTGCCTACCTTGACCGTCCGATCAGGTTGGTCGGGGTCAAGCACTATATCTTGGTGATCGCCGGCCGACTGGGGCCTCAACTCTTCTGGCCGGCCAACGGTTATTAGCTGCTATGCCTGGTTAGCCATAGTTGACTTGCGCTTCTGGCCGACCTGGTATGTTTGGTGTGACTCTTCTGTGGTTTTTAGCTCAGACAGCTTTCCTCGTCCGCGTACTGTTGGCTTTACTGCTAGCTGGTTACACTTCTTAGCCATTTTCTAGCTTCCTTGAATTGAGCCGATTTTCCCGTCCGACCTCTCAAACTTCAGCAGCATCAAATGAGGGACGATTACTGCCTTTGCTGTGTTTAACATGGGGCGACCGAGTATGACATTGTAGCCAGTGAGCTCTTTGACCACTAGGAAGTGGATAACCATGTCTTTTCCCTCCCCCTTTTGCCCGATCCGGACGGGTAAATCGATCTATCCCACTGGATGTATGAAGGACCTCCTAAACCCAACCACTGGGTAGGAATTGTCCTTGAGAGCATCCTTAGGAAACCTCAAATTTTTCAGGGCTGCCAAGATGAAAATATCGGACGAGCTGCCCGTACCTATTAATATTCGGCCGACTTTCAAATTGGCTATTTCATAACAAATACCATGGGATCATTGTGCAGGACTTTGACCTCTCATCGGTTGGGGTTTTTTAAACTCAAATTTATCTTTGATTTCCATCAGGATTGAGTAGCAATCCTTGTTAAACTCGTACCGTGGTTCGTACGTCTTGACCTTCTTTGATTTTGGCTGCTGGCTGTCAGCCACCCAGACTTCATATCCCTTGTTTCCTTCTTTTTTCTTTTCGGCCGAGTCTTGCTGAGAACGTTGCTTCTTCTCATCCCCCTTGGTCGGCTGTTCTGCTTTGGTAAGCGAACAACAGTCAGATGCCTCAATATAGGCTTCGGCCTTCCGCAGCACGCCTGCGTGTGTCCGAACCTTTTTCCTGACTTAATCAAACTTGAAACCGTTATGCCTTAACCCCCGGAGAAATTCCAAATAGGCTATTTCATCCGGTAGGTTATGAATTTGGGCCTTTTCTTGATTAAACCTCTAGACGTACGAACACAGACCTTCATTCTTTCCTTGGATGCTTGTTGCCAAGTTCAGGCTGGTCTTCCTTGGGGGAATGTTATGTGAGAAGTTTCCAACAAATAATAGACTGGGAGTGGTAAAACAGTTGATTCACCCGGCCGGCAAACTATTGAACCAATCCTGCAACACGCCCTTTAGGGTGGCCGGGAAGCACCTGTACCATGTGGCATCGTCCTCACTTTACAAATACATCAGATTTCTATTCTAAGTGACGTGTTCTTCCAGGTTGCCTGTACCATCACAGGCACCCACATGTACACTTTTAACCTTTGCTGGTGGAGGAGAGTTAAGAATCTCTTGAGAAAACGGAGGCGGCTTGTCACCAAGATTCAACAAGCGCATTTTCAAGTCAATAGGCTGAGGTGGTGCGGCTGGTTCGGCCAGGTAAGCTGCCTGGTCTAACGGCTGGCCATATTGCCTGTACGGTCTGAAGACAGGGGGGTTAGGCGGCAGAATAGGATTGAAATTCTAGGGGATCTGATACTGAAACGGTTGAACTGGACTAGGAGTTGGAGTACGAATATCTTGACTCCTAATGGTCCTGGCCGAGCTGGTATGTTTGGAAAGAGATTGGTTAGAGAATTCATCCGGTATTATTGGAGTCGAGGCCGTATCCGAGTGGGCCCCTGGCTCCCGTTTCTTGTGCTGGATATATTCCCTTGCATCTCTCCAACGTCGAGACGGCTCAAGTTATTCCCTTTAAGGCTGTCTGGTCTGCCCTCCAGCCGACTATGTTTTCTCAAGGAGCCTAGATAGGTTCGTCCGTGGCACCCTAAGAGATCTTCCATGTGATCGTCAGAATAGGGTGTTCCCCGCATCCATAACATTAGTTGCTTTGCTCAGATTTTTCCTTGGGGCGCCTTCTTCCTCTCTCCTGGACGGCTGCCTAGAGGTAGATGGCCTTTTACTCTCGAACTCCTTTCGGAGTTTGTTCAAAGCGGCTTTTAGGGAAGTAGCAGTAATTGGAGGATCTTCGGTCTCATGAAATGAGGCGGTTAGAGGATCGCTAGAATGAATCGTTGTGACCATGTCTTCTACATGGCCGTCCTGACAAGGGCCAAGGCTTGCATTAGGTGTCTGACCATCTATTGCCATAACAAACGAGTATCCCCACAGACGGCGCCAAATGTTTCGAAGTACTTTTGGAATCCCTCGGGATACTGGTAACGCTCTGCCGACAAGTAGACTCGAACACCTGCAAAACAACGGAACTCCGGTTAATCGAAGATCCGCCTCCGACGATCAAGTAAGTGACCGGAAAACGGAGTAAACTAGAGAGAGAAAGTAGAGAGAAGTTGGAGCTTTTAGTGCTCTTTTTTAGGTTATGTCGCAATCCACCCCTCCCATAATAAATGATTAGGGTATTTATAGGGGTGGGAAATTGTGCCCCTTTAGGGCTTGTACCCTACATTTTTGTGCCCTGATTGGCTACGCAATCAACTGACGACACATGTCAAATTTTTTTTTTTAACGATTTTTTTATGATACCCTTCGAAGGCGACTCCGAATTACAAAGGGACAACTTTGCAATTTGGAACCTAACAAAACTAAAAAGCTATCCTAAACACGTCGCATATAGTCATATAATCACATAAACATACCATAAGCCAAGATTCACATAATGCCTTTCTAAGGTCAAGAGCTTGGGTGTCCAAAGGTACCATATCTTAAGAAACGATGCACAAATCAATCACTCAACGTGTTGACTCATGACATGGCCCTCCCAACATTTTGTTGGCGATATGGGTAGGATGATTGTTATTGATTTCGGGATAGAAGCCTAGTGTTAAAAGCCCTTAGTCAATGAGCCAATCCCCAAAGGTTATAGTGTGCTATGATTTATGCATGATCGATGCAATGTTACTTGTTTGGCTTTTACTTTTGCGAAAAAGGAAGATATTATGCGTTCAAGTCTCTCTCTCTAACTAGAGATTATCCAAGTTAATTCCTGTCACAACCCATAGGCAACCTAGTGTTGGAAACCTTGGCAACCTACTGTTTGGGGGACCTTGAATTAGAATTGATCCTATCATTACGCTTTTTTGTAAGAAAAAAGTAGGAGTCACTAATGAGTTTTAGGAAAACTCATAAACCTCGTTCATGCCTTTCTCCCAAGTAGAGTTCAAGGGATATTTAGCACGAATCGTAAGTTTACCCATTCCCAAATTGGTCTACGTGTACCAGAAATAAGTTCGGGAGAGAGTGTACTAAAATAACGTTCCCTTTAGGGAGGAATCACTATCCTAGCCCTAGTACGACCTCTACTAGCACTTCCTTTTTCACAATTTCATCACCAAACAATATATGCAACGTGATACCTAAAAACTAAGTTAGTTAATTTTATTTACAAGCATCAGTCGCGTAGGAATTACATTGCAAAGGTTGTTATTCTTATTTAATCAATATTCGTGAAAAGAACAATAAATAAACAAGATTCGCCTTGACTTAGGTGATCAATCAACAAAATTAATTATTCAATTCTATTCTTTATTTAACATAAGATACTATGTGGAATTAATTAATTAAAAGTTCGTTTAAAGTGATCAAACAACACTAATTAATTAATTAAAAGTTATTTAAACAAGAAAACAAAGGTGATTGATCTAAGTGCTCGGGAATTTACCACTTCTCCTTGATAGATTCGTTTAGAACACTTATGGACTCCTTCTTGTTCGGGAACCTCCACCGTAATAACAAATATTGAGGGAGTGAGTGTTTAGGACAAGAGGGTTAAGAGTACACAAGTTCACAAAGTTTCTGCCAAAGTTTCGGGTTAATTTCTGGCTGTTTAAACCTCATATTAAGCCTCTATTTATAGGGAATGGATGCATTTAGGGTTTTGAGTATTCTGCCTCAGCAGGTGTCACGCACATCAGAATGGGCTGCGTGCGACATCCCAGCGCAAGTGATTTCGATGCTCTACCATGGGCAGGGCAGCTGAATGTCTTGCGCGCAGTATTATGGTAAGATTCGATTTTATATTTTTATGAAATTCTGAAAATCTTCCGCAAGCGCATCACTAGAGGTTGCGCTGGGTGTCACGCGCAACCTTGTGAGTTACGTGCGCCAGACCAGCGCGACTCATTGAGATGCACGCGGATTTTTCTGCGGCATCATTGATTTTTAACCTAGGCGCCTCTAAATCCGTCATAATTAGGTTTTAACCTCGGGCTTAAGCTTAATTATGATCGGGATTAGTTAGATTGGACCTTAATTCATTTTATTTTGGGTTAGGCTAGTCATTTGCATTCTTGTGACTTAATTAGTTGTCCATAAGAATTTTTCACGTTAATCCAACACAAAGATGGTTTTATTTATTGTTATAGCACTTCCTGTCGGGATAGGTGGCCAAAAGTAGATGTCTAAAAAAATAGCATAAATGTGCATATAAATCCATATAAATGTGATTCATCAACCTGCCCTAGTGGCTCTCTAAACACCAAAAAAAACGTTTTGCTCTTTCAAAAAAACAAAGTTAAAACTTTTCAAATTACCTTTTGATTTTGATTTTTCAATAAATCAATCAAAATTATTAATTATTAAGTTAATACCCAATGCTACCAACAAAAAATTATATATATATATATATAAAAAAAACACCAAAGTTTTCTCTTCTTCTTCCTCTATCCTTTGGTGGTGCATTAAATAGACTCAACCAACGTATTTGAAGGTAAGATTAATTCTTCTTTTTATATTCTATTCATTTATTGTTATTCGTTAATGGTCATAACATAAAGGACTGATCTAAGAGCGATCCTACCTAGACCATGACCTGCCCTATGCCTAGAAAATTCAAGTTTATATGTTAAATTATTGCCTTTTGTTACATGAAATGTACTTAAGTGAGATGGTTACTAGGCCTTTAGTATGTATTATGGTATTGTATGGTGCGGTAATAATCCCACATTCCCACTAGACCTAGCTGATAGGAATGATGTCCTTCAAACAAGTGTATTATTCCGATAGAGGGTTCAGAATTATTAGAAAGCTAATTATTCAGTGAGATCAAGTGATCAGAATTCCTAGTTGGAGGCCGCTTCCGATCAGTAATATTAATGTATAATTAATATTATAGCTTAATCTTGACTGAACCCTTCGACTCACACCCAAGATAACTAAATATCCGTCATGACGAATTAATTCGAAAGAAATTAATGAGTCGCTCGAGCATTATGAACATAGATGTCGGATATCGAGCTAGGAGATTCGAGGCCGAGCTTCGCAAGTCAAGTCGAATTAATAAAACGACGAGAAGGTAAAAATCAATTGATCAACAAATTACAAAAATACCCCTAGCATCGAAATGCCCCGAGCAAATCGAGTGTTAGGCGCATGGCAGATAGCATAGCTGCTAGCATGTGCGGGGCATGCATGCTAGCACGCTAGCAATGCTAGCAGCATAAGACGCACGCATGTGCTGGATGGTGCACTGGCCAGCAGGCTGTGGCGCGCATATGCCCGCACAGCAGCATCCAGCAGCCCGCATCATTGCGTGGCTTGATAGGGCAGGCCGGCAGGGCTAGCGGCCAGCAGCCCGCATGTACGCACAACGTGCTGGGCCTTGGTGCTTCCAGCCAACAGGCCCAGCCAAGGGGCCAGGTGCCAGCGTGGCAGCCTTGGCACCCAAGGCTGGCTGCGGCCATTTGGCGGGCTGCTATTGGGCTCGAGAGAAAAGGTGAGGCTATTTTGGGGATCTTTGGGGGGCAAGGCTTTGGTCCCCCCCTTCTGGTCCTCACTTACTTTCTCCCTCCTTGCTTGACACTTGTTGATTAATAATTTAAATTCTTTTTCTTTTGATTTTAGATTTAAAAATAGAATGGAAAAAGGATTTTTACCAACTCTCGCACATTGATGGGAGAGAGGAATGTTGGTGGGAATTCTCTATAAATACCAAAGTATTGGGATTTGAGAAACCCACTTGAGTCGAACTCAATAAGGCATCTCCAAAAGAGAGAAAACCTTTAAGTTCATAAAACTCGAGTAAGTTTATTTTTGGTTTAGCTCGGCTAAACTCTGAGTATAGACAGGACGAGTCGTGTTGCGGGTGGATTTCTATTGGAGGTCTACGCACTTGCGGGACTTGAAGCTTTCGAAGTAAGAGCTCGTAAAGCGAGCGAAGCGCGCGTCAAGGGTATTATTGTCTTTCTCCTTATCTTGTTAATTATGCTTATTAGATATATTAATTGTGAGCGGGTCTTGGGGTTGGGTTTTGTTTCCGCGAAAAGTCGGACTTTCCGAAACCCTATAGTGGTATCAGAGCCTTTCTCATTTATTTTTGTAACTAATATTTTCAAGGTGTTTAAAGTGGCTTTAATTTCTTGTTGTGGTTGATAATTAGATTAGTAGCTCGATTTTATTAATTTTAATCTCGTTTTAATTAGAATTTTGGCTCCCGAACCCATATTTTCACCCAAGACTAGTGAATTTTGGGTGAAATCGATATTTTGGAAACATTCCTACCTTTAAGGAATGTGAAAAAGCAAATTCTTCCCCGAAATGCCTGTTTTGAGGAATTTTACAGTTTGAGAAATTTTTTTAAATCTTTTAAACCTTGAATCTTAATGGCATATTAATTATAATTATGTGTTTGGTTTTTTCCTTTATGCTTCTGCAATTTTAGACCACTTTTCAGCATGATTATTATGTAGTAATTGGTGCTTAATGGTTGGCTCAATTTTTCACATAATTGCAAATAAATTGCTTTAAGTGTGAAAAGTTTGTGTTTTGAAGCTCTTAAGTACTAAAGATCCAATATTTAATTATTTTAGTTGGTTGGAACTTTGTGTTACTAAATTCCATAATTGTTTATTGAACTTTCTTGATTTAATCATTTATTAAGTTGATTTAAGTCATAAAGTTTCAAACTTGTGATTGAAATTTAATTAATCTTCATATTGGAAGATTTGATTTTTCATAGATTCACAAACTAAAGTTCGAATTTTTCATTGAATATTTATGTTCATTATTCCGACTCCCTTTGAATTTTGTCAAATCTCATGATTAAATTTACGTTGGTTAAATTAATAATGAGAATAGCCCTTCATTTTGTAGCATCAAGTTGAACCAAAATTATATTTAAAGAATAGTTCTTGGAATTAATTTGGTTTGTACACTTAAATGAATTTTATTTAGTTGGACTTGTTTTAAATTTCATTTTGTTTTCTCAAAATATTTATTCTAAAGTTAATTTAGAATTGATTACAAATGTCACACAAAAACGGGAATTAATCTCGAGGCACGAGCACACAAAATAAGGCATAATAGCCACGTGTACACCTTCAGCTAGCTGCGCTTCTTGCGTAACCCACATGTGGCTGCCAAAGGGTGCTGGCTAATGCCCCGTGTGTATGTATGATGTGCAGGGTGTGCGTGGGGGCAGTGCAAGGCTTGGTGTGCGAAAGGGGTTGTGAGGGAGGGCCATGGCGCAACAGCTACGGCCATGGCATGATGCATGTGTGGGCTGTCCAGGCACCACCCAGTAGCAGCTCGGCACGCATGGTGTGTGAGGCTGCTGCCTATGTGGGTTCGTGCGAGTGCTCAGGTGCTTGCCTTGGCCGACACTGTGCACCTTAACTTTCTCGATTTTATTATTTTGCGTTTTATTGCCAATATAATTATTTTATTTAATTAAATTTTGGAGGCTAGGCCTCTATTTTGAGTGGCACTTGCAAATTTTAATTTGGCAAAATTTTGGGTTTACCGTCTTAACTAATCGGATTAATTAAGTTGGATGCGGAATTTAGTGGGAGCTTCATTATTTAGTTGAGCTATTTAGATTGCGCTTAATCACATAATCGGTTAACAACTTTGACTAGTTTTAATTAGGCGCGTTAATTGGATTAACAACCTAAGTTAGTTACTAGTTTACGCGTGTTGATGCATTGTTACTTGTTTTTCGTTGTAAAATGCATGGGCCATTCATATATAGTGAATGGATGAATGGAATGTACATTCTTTCACAGGCTTTATGAAATGGCAACTAGTGGGGCCCGATTAGGGTAGAATATATGGACTGCGTTTCGTCATGTATATTTGTTAATCTAAATACGGTATGCGAACCGTTGCGTATTTTTGTACCTTAATATTTAGATTAGTCCTAATCGTCGATACTAGTAGTTTCATTATTTTGGTTATGTCTTAAAGACGGAGTTTCTTCGAAGACCAAGCCATGAAGCTGCAAAATAAGACCGTTGAAGACTCAAGGGGTCATGCTAGTTACCAAATGCATCATTTACTTATGTTTTCGATATATGTTTATGCTCGTATATATGAATGATATGTTATATGCATGTTTAGGATTTCGAATGTTGCGATGATTAATTAAGTTCACTTAAATCAACCAACATAGAAGCCCTAGGTCCCTAAAAAAATTGAGTAAAACTTGCCATTCCAAAACAACACTTACCGAACTATTGAGAATAGTGATGGGCTACGCCAAAGCGAGGCATCACTACTTTCCTAGAACATAAGTATAGACACCTAATTGTGTCACCCCGAAAACCAAACCCAGTAATGAGTACTTTTCACGTCATTTGATTATCGAACAAAGTGAAAGTGTGAAAAGCCTTGTGATGTGTTAGTTTTTAATAAAAATCTTTCTTTCTGTTTTTGAAAACTTCTCTATTTTATGAAAATAGCCAGTCCAATTTAGTTTGGTCCATGATAAGGGTCCAATAATGGTGTAGTTGGATTGGGCTCGTAAAGAGCTTTCCAACGATATATTATAAGCCCAATTCCGATGAATAATGAGGAAGTTATGGTTCAAATACTAATTTGGGTCTGAAATGGTTCTACGGCCCAATGATCTAGTGGAGGGCCCATTAATTATTAATCCTAAAATTATTAGGATTGATTATAGTCTCCTAGAATAGTCTAGAAGGTTATTTTGACTTCTAATAGCATTAAGATTGATAATTAATATCTTTGATAAAATAATGAATTTGGTTTGAAATAAAACAAGTGTTTTATTTTGATGAAATCAGGTTAAAAATTGATTAAAAAGGATTTTTAATTGTTTAATTATATTAAGAAAAGGATTCCGTACAAAGAGTGTTTTATCCTTTAATTGTCGCAAAACGACAAACCTGTCGCCAAACGACAGAGCTTGTCGCCATGCGTGATTCCTGTCGCATGGCGACAGACTCTGTTGCTCGCGACAGGGATAAGCTTTATTCCAATTCAAATTCTGATTTGTTTCTATCAATTCTGGACTATTTTCTTATAAATAGGGGTCGTATTTCCCCGTTTTTATTCATTCACAATCATCACCAATCATCTATTCTTTCTCTATCTAAAAGCTAAAAGCTTATTCTTTCTTTCTTTTTCTAAACCTTTCCCTTTTATAAAATTCCACATTCACAAGTTCTAGACACACCTAGCGAAGTTCAAAGTTGCCTTTGCCTTTGACGTGAAAGGTTGATAATTTCTGAGGGTTTGGTCCCAAATCTTTATTTCAATTATTTAAATTAATTGTTTGATTTATTGTTTTCCTTGAAGTTACTAACGGGTGTATTTTGTTATTCGAAAGAGATACAAGGCATCCAAGTAAGTTGCTTTAATTATTCTTTTGATATAGAAATCATGCTTATAATTTTATTTTAGTTCCTAGTATCATGTTAGGAGGCCTTTATTGCTTCCTAATATCGTTAGGATGCTTTTATTGCTTTCTAGTATCATGTTTAGGTTGCTTCCTATTTCTTATATCATGTTAGTATCATGTTAGGGCTAAAGCTTTGATCTTTATTGTTTAGTGACATGCTAGGATTTGTTATTAATCTTGTTAGTATCATGCCTAGGATCCTGCTAATATTATTATGCTTTATTGAGATTGAGATGATGATGATTGTTGTTATTGTGTTGCTTGATATATTATTATTGTTATTGCTTGATCACGCACTCTCTTGCAGGTTTAAAGGGACTTTGTACTTGTAATCACGCTTAATAAGATAATTAATAATCTTGTTTAGGCTAACATGATTATAATTCAAGTGATCGCCAATAATATTTTTGTTTGTGCATTAATATTCAACCAACATAGATTAAATAGGTTTAGGGTTAATATATTCATTGTATGTTAGTCAGAAAGTGCACATGAATATGAGAAGAATAAAGTAGAGGCCTATTTTTAGGGCAGGTTCAATCTTTTTTAGGTTGGATTTGTACCTTCATCCCCGAATATCCAGTCATGGTTCCAGACCACTATGTAGTTAGCGATCTCATGGATCATGAAGGGGTGTAACATTCACCCTGTGGACGGTTTACAAGTTCCTAAAACTTGTTGGCGACTCTTTTACTCTAGCTTCCTTCCCTTTGGACGCCACCATGCTTAAGTGTATGATCACAGTGGGGCACAAGTGTGGGATGCTTGAAATATTCCCTACAATAAGGTATGTAGATGGGTTTGCCAAAGAAAGACATCATAATAAATGTTGGTTTTGGTTAAACTCAACGATATTAGTGATGAAGTCCTAACATGTCGTTGAAAAAGATATAAATTGTCATGAGAGCATTAGATGCGATGATTTATCTAACCAAGAGTGGCTTGGAGCCATTGGCAAAGAGTTGCTTACCTTAGAGTAATAAGTGTTAAGACAAGCCACATCATGCTTAATCACTCAATGATTCTTTGGAGCTTGGAATCGCCTTATTCTCACTAAATAGGGACAATTTTAATGTGTGAATAAGACGTTTAATTATGTTTGAAATATGTGCATAAATTCAAACTTATTTAGTATTATGAATGGTTTTTCATTTCAAATTCTTTCATTTGTAGAAACATGTCTGCGAATAAATCAAATAACCAATTCTCGTTACGTTTAATTCTCGACAAGGAGAAACTGAGTGGGCCAAATTTTCTTGATTGACAAAGAAATTTGCGTATAGTTCTCATACAAGAGCAAAAGGAATACGTCCTTGATGAGGAAATGCTTGAGACACCCAATGAGGAAGTGACTCAAGCTGCCCTAAACCGATGGTAAACTGCCAACCGGGATGTCAAATGCATCATGTTGGCCACTATGTCTCCCAACCTTCAGAAGACTTTGTTTGAGAAGGAGAAGACTTTTGACATCATTTTTGAACTTAAGAACATGTTCCAAGACCAGGCCCGAACTGAAAGGTTCAAAACCCATAGGCAAATCCTTGAGAGAAAGCTCAAGAAAAGAGAGCCAGTCAACCCACATGTACTCAAAATGATTGGTTTATTTGAGAACATGGAAAAGCTTGATGCGGGGTATTCGATCGAGATGGAAATTGACATTATTCTCTATTCGCTGCACAATGGCTATGATCAGTTCAAGATGAACTATAACATGCACAGCATGGAGAAAACCCTCACCGAGCTTCTTAGAATATTGAAGCAAGCCGAGCAAACACTCAAGGATGAGGGAAAGCATGACATGATTATGGTCAAGAAGGGCAAGCCATTTAAGCGCTCAGGCAAGAAGAAGAAAGGCTTTAAGGGGAAAGGTAAGAAGACCTTTCCGCCTAAGTCAAAAGCTACCTAAGGCAACAAGGAGAAGAAGGTAGCCTCTACTAAATCTGATTCCGAATGTTTATATAGAAACAAGAAGGGACATTGGAAGAGAGACTGCCTTAAATTCAAGGAAGATAAGAAGAACGACACCGTTACTTCTACATCAGGTATTTTCGTTATAAAATAAACTTTACTAGCACAACATCATGGGTATTAGATACCGGATGTGGCTGACACCTTTGTTCCAATTCTTAGGGACTAAGGAAAACTAGAAGACTAGAGAAGGGAGAGGTTGAACTCCGGGTCGGCAATGGAGCCAGAATTGCAGCCGTATTCGTGGGACCTCTTAGTTTGTCTTTGCCCTCCGAGCTTGTATTAGAACTTGAAAACTTTTATCATTTTCCTCATGTTACCAAAACCATCATTTCAATTTCGGCGTTGGATGCCAAAGGATTTGAGTTCCAAGTAAAAGACAATGAATGTTAGTTTTATCTCGATAATGTTTTATATGGTACTGCACATCCTGAAAATGGTCTTTATGTGCTTTCGTTAGACAAATAACTTTATAATGTTAATAATACCAATAAAAAGGCTAAGACCGTTGAGTCAAATGAGACATACTTGTGGCATTGTCGTCTTGGACACATTAACATCAAACGCATCAAGAAGCTTCTACAAGAAGGTATTCTTGACTTATTCGATTTACAATCGTTTAAAAATTACAAAGGATGTCTATTAGGCAAGATGATAAAACAGCCATTCTCCAAGTTGGGAGAAAGGCCAGGTGACTTACTAGGCCTAATACACACCGATGTATGTGGACCAATGAGCACAACCAAAAGGAACGGTCATAGATATTTTATAACCTTCACAGTTGATTATAGTAGATATGGATATGTCTACCTTATGTCGAACAAATCTGAATCGTTTTAGAAATTCAAAGAATTTCCAAGTGAAGTTGAAATCAAATTAGCAAGAAAATCAAAGCCCTTCGATCAGATCGAGGTAGTAAATATTTGAGCCATGAATTCGATGACCATTAGAAAGAACATGGTATACTTTCAGAATTAACACTCTAGGAACTTCACAATGGAATGGAGTATCTGAAAGGAGAAATCGAACCTTGCAAGACATGGTACGATCAACAATGGGTCTTAGTGATCTTCCTATCTCTTTCTAGGGACACACACTTCTAACCGCGGCACTAACACTGAACTGTGCTCCGTCAAAAGCTGTAGAAAAGACTCCATATGAATTATGGACGAAGAAACCTCGTAGGTTGTCTTTTCTTAAGATCTGGTTTTGCGAAGCATATGTAAAAAGATTAATTTCTGAAAAATTTCACCCTAAATCTAACAAGTATTTCTTACAAAGTATTTGTTGCTCGGGATGGTGTCTTTTTGAAGAAGGAAAACCTTTCAAAAATGAAAAGTGGGAGGAAAATCAAACTCAATGAAGTTTAAGAGGACGAGCAAAACATCAAATTGGCAGTCAAAGTGCTCAAACAACATCTGTTGATGTTAGTCAAACTGTGGAAAGTAAAACCGACAATGCAAATGCTCAGTCCATTACCCTACGTAGGTCGTAGAGGCCAAAGTCTCAACCTGATAGATATCTCGGCGTCGTATTAACCAAGAATCAAGACATCCTAGTAGTGGATGGAGACGTACCGGCGACCTACAAGCAAGCTATGGTGAGCTCCGACTCTGATAAATGGTAAGAAGCCATGAGATTTGAAATGGACTCCATGTTTTAAAATCAAGTATGGGACTTGGTTGATTTACCCAAAGGTTACACACCTATCAGATGTAAAAGGATTTTCAAATTGAAAACTAGAAAAGTGATGGAAATGTATTCATTTACAAAGCTAAACTTGTAGCAAGGTACAGGCAAATTCACGGTGTTGATTATGACGAAACGTTTTCTCCTGTCGCAATGCTTAAGTCCGTTCGGATCATCCTAGTGATTGCTGCATATTACAATTATGAAATATGGCAAATGGACGTCTAAACCGCCTTCCAAAATGAAATTTTGGATGAAACTATGTATATGACACGGCCTGAAGGTTTTCTCGACCAAAACAATGCTGGGAAGGTATGCAAGCTTAAAATGTCCATTTATGGGTTAAAGCATGCAAGCAAAAGTTGGAATCTGCGATTCGATGAAGCTATCAGTAAGTTTGGTTTTATCAAGAATCCAGACGAATCTTGTGTTTACAAGAAGGTCAGTGGGAGTGACATCGCCTTCCTAGTCTAATATGTCGATGACATATTGCTTATTGGAAACACCATTCCACTAGGTGAAAAAACAAAATTGGCACCGGTTCAAAACCCCTTAATGCCACCGGTTTGAACCGATGCCATTGTGGGGGGTGCCAATAAGTGGTTTAAAATGCCACCGGTTAACCGGTGCCAAAAGTGCCAAAAAATCAATTTTTTTTTTGTCTTTTTTTACTTAAAAATTAAATAAACTAAATTAAATAAGAACACAAAATATAAATCAAACATCACAATCAATATAAACAATTCTGTTCAATATATATATAATCAATAAAATTTTATAGTATAGATGAATAAAAAAAAATTACAACATATAAATAAAAAAAAAATTACAACATATAAATAAAAAAAAACTACAATATAAATAAAAAAAAAATATAAATCCAAAAAAATAAATTGATTAAAATGAATAAGCTGCGAAAAAAATAAAAAAAAACCCAGAAAATAAAAAAAATCGAATTAAAATCGATTAAAAGGAAAATAATCAATTAAAATAAAAACAAAATCGAAAAAACCCAGAAATCAAAAAAAAAAACAAAATTGAAAAAAAACTGAAAAACCAAGAAATCGAAAAAATAAAAAAAAAAATCCCAGGAAAAAAAAATGAAAAAAACCCAGAAATCGAAAAAATAAAAACAAAATCGAACAATTAAAAAACCCAGAAATCAATTAAAATAAAAACAAAAACGAAAAAAAATTGAAATCAAAAAACCCAGAAAAAATCGAAAAACAAAAATCAAAATCAGACAACAAAAATAAAAATCGAAACCCAAAAAACAAAATCGAAAAAAAAAAGAAAAACAAAATCAAAATCGAAAAACAAAAAAAAATTAAAAAACCCAGAAATCGAAAAAATAAAAACAAAATGGAATAAATAAAAAACCCAGAAATCAATTAAAATAAAAACAAAAACGAAAAAAAATTGAAATCGAAAAAACCCAAAAAAGACGAAAATGAAAATCGAAAAACAAAAATCAAAAATCAAAAATCAAAATCAGACAACAAAAATAAAAATCGAAACACAAAAATCAAAATCGAAAAAAAAGAAAAACAAAATCAAAATCGAAAAACAAAAACAAATTTGAAAAACCCAGAAATCGAATAAATAAAAACGAAATCGAACAAATAAAAAAACCAGAAATCAATTAAAATAAAAACAAAAACGAAAAAAATTGAAATCGAAAAAACCCAGAAAAAATCGAAAATGAAAATCGAAAAACAAAAATCAAAATCGAAAACAAAATACAAAAATCAAAATCAGAAAACAAAAACACAGAAAAAAATCGAAAATCAAAATCGAAAAAACAAAAATCAAAAATCAAAATCAGACAACAAAAATCAAAATCAAAAATTAAAAATCAAAATTACAAAAACAAAAATAAAAACCGAAAAAAAAAAAACAAAATCGAAAAACACAAACCCAGAAATTGAAATCAAACTCGAAAAAAAAACCCATATGTTGCATGTTGGTGGTGTTCAAATGAAAGAAAGAAAGGAGAAGGAGATAGAAAGAGAAATAGTAGGGAGAAGGAGATCGTGAAAGAGGAGGGGAGGAGGAGTGGAGAGAGAAAGAGGAGGAGAGGAAGGAGAGAGAGAGAGGAGGAGAACGGCTGGTATGTAATTAGGGTTGGGGGGTGATTATAAAGGGGCGGTTTTTTTTATTACATAAAGGCACCGGTTCAAACCGGTGGGCTTTATTTTTTGCCACCGGTTTGAAATGAACCGGTGCCATATGTCTTGGTTCATTAGACTGCCATTTTTTAAGGCTATTTTTACCACCGGTTTGGACTGAATCGGTGGCAATTAGGGGGTGCCTTTTAGATTTTTTCTACTAGTGTTCCAATGCTAGAGTCTGTAAAGGCCTGGCTTGGAAAATGTTTTTCAATGAAAGACTTAGGAGAGGCACAGTACATATTGGGCATCAAGATCTATAACGATAGATCTAAGAGGATGATTGGATTGAGCCAAAGTACTTACATTGATAAGGTACTGACACGATTCAACATGGAGGAGGCCAAGAGAGGTCACCTACCCATGTCACATGGCATAACCCTAAGCAAGAAGCGGTATCCAAAGACACCTGATGAGTGAGAAAAAATGAATCAAATTCCATATGCTTCGCTTATTGGACCAATCATGTATGCCATGATATGTACTAGGCCAGATGTATCGTATGCCTTGAGTGCTACAAGCCGATACCAATCAAACCCAGGAGAGGCGCATTGGACGGCGGCCAAGAATATCCTAAAGTACCTGAAAAGGAATAAGGATAAATTCCATGTATATGGTGGCTCAGATGAATTAGTTGTTGAAGGTTACACCAACATAAGCTTCCAAACAAACAGAGACGATTTCAAATCGTGGTTAGGATATGTATTCTGTCTAAATAGAGGAGCGTTTAATTGGAAGAGTACTAAGCAAAGCACAACTGCAGATTCTACAAATGGAGCAGAATACTTGGCAGCTGTTAAAGTAGCTAGGGAGGTAATTTAGATTCGTAAGTTCGTTGGTGAACTTGATGTTGTACCCTCCATCAAGGGTCCAATAGACCTCTATTGTGACAACAATGGAGCTATTGCTCAGGCTAGAGAGCCAAGGGAACATCAGAAGGTCAAACATGTCAAGCGGTGATTTCACATGATAAGGGAATAGAATTCAGAGGGTGAAATCAGAATTTCTAAAGTCGGAACGGACGACAATGTAGCCGATCCACTTACTAAACCTTTACCTCAAGTGAAACACAACAAGCATATTAAGGCAATTCAATGGGAATCAGGCACGTTAATGATTGGTTTTGATTTCCTTGTTAGGTGTTTTAATTAATTTTGGAATATTTTAATGTAAAACACTATGATGAACCATTCAGATTTTGAAGTAATTTAATTTCATGTAATTTTATCTCTCCGTTTCTATTAAATTGTTGTTTAGGATTAAATATTGAGTCCATTCGATTTTTAGAATATTCAAGTAGGGTATCAAGACCAGTCATGGATAAAGAAACACCTATTAAGTGAACGTTGAATATTGTAATCGAAAATTATCCCTAATCGAGGTCATTTAAATGATGGACGATTAATGACCACTTGAGATTAGTGCGTAGTTTGATTTATAGCACCGTTTCTTGTGCTACAAGGACAGATTGTCATAAATCATTTGCACGGGTATTGGTTTAGAGTCATACCAGATAGACCTATGAGAATACTTTAAGAGATTTAAAAATCGTCATAAGTACACCTCTCATTACAACTATCGGAACCTCTTTCCTCGACCATGAGTATTGTGAGTTCTCTTGTTTGAGTACTAGTCCATTTTGATGTTCATCAAACGTCTACCGTACAAGGGGATTATAACGGCAACACTCAGGCGGCTAGGTCGTCTTAGTAAGAAAAGCTAAGAGTACAAGACTGGGAATGTCCCCCCTATTAACAATAGGGAATATGTCTTTGTTGTTTACTAGGCCTCTCGAAGAGCGAGACTGTGAAAATGCATGGCCCTTCTCAGATAGATTTTTAGAAATCATTTGCTTATTAACAGTCAAACTTGGATTTCGAGAAACACTTCTAGACGTAATAAGGATGAAGAATAATCTTACCTTATAATTCATGAAGAGACATTAAGAGACTTAGGAAATAAGCTATACACAAAAAGCGCACTTGTTCGAAAGGACAAGTGGGAGATTGATAGGAATGATGTCCTTCAAACAAGTGTATTATTCCGATAGAGGGTTTGGAATTATTGGAAAGCTAATTATTCAGTGAGGTCAAGTGATCGGAATGCCTAGTTGGAGGCCGCTTCCGATCAGTAATATTAATGTATAATTAATTGCAGCTTAATTTTGACAGAACCCTTCGGGTCACACCTAAGAAAAATAACAATCTGTCACGACGAATTAATCCAAAGGGCTCTCCTCCAAGCCATCATCATTCAAATTAAACTCATTCTCAATCACATTCTCCTCATAAACTTCACACCCTAAATGAGCTCTCAAAAGCTTCAAATCATTATCAAGGTTCAAAGAAAGCTCATCAAAGGGTTGAGGGTCGAACTTGGGAGGTAGATCAAGATAAACATAAGAAGTAAAATCTTCCTCTAAAAAGGCCTCATCATTCTCAATGGTGGAAAATGTAGAAGAGACGGGGTCATCAAAGGTGAAAGAGGAAGACAATGGTTGAAGATTTGAGATAGGAGTTGGAGACTCAACCTCACCAAACACTTTACTGTCATCTTCATAATCATAAAAAATAAGCTCTACCTCCTCAACCCTCTCATATTGATCCTCATCTACATCAAAATCATTTAAGCTCAAGGCCTCACCTTCAAAGCAACCATGGTTATCATGAAAAGGTGATGGGGTGGAAGAAGATTGGTTTTTAAAATAAAGGAATGGGGGAATGAAATCACCATCAAGGGAGGTGGGTGGGGGAATTGACTCACCAATTGGTTTATCAACACTCAAAACCTCTTGGTCCTCACCACCCTCAAACATCCAATCTCCCATAGAAACTACTTCGTCCTCCTCATCATCACTCTCTCTCCTCACAACTTCTCCACGCTTCAAAAATTACAATGTCCCATCCTTCATTACTTGAATTACCATTTCCTCAAAATTAAGAGAAGATAATAATTTTAGTTTCACTTCAACTCCATCTAAAGGCTCAATGGAACGAAATTCAAATTGGGAAGGACGTCAAAATGCAAACTTTCTTTAGGAATATCCATCTCTACACCCTTTTCCTATCTCATAGGCTCTCTAACATCCTCCTCACAAACTTTAGACCTCTCAAAACAATCATCATCATCATCTTCCATTAACTACATAAGTAGTAGAAACTTTATTTACATTCAACATTGATGACAATTGACTTTTCATCTCATTATTTCTCCTACAATCTTCCTCATTTCTCTCTTCCATCCTTTTCAACATTTCCATTTGGCTTCTCATAATCTCCAAATATCTCATCTCATTTGGCTCTAAATTAGAATTCATCTCCAATTCTTTCAATGAACCACCAATTGGATTATGAGGAGACTCAAAGCTAGATTCTAAAGATTGGAAAGGTGAAGAGCATTGAGGAGCATCATAGGGAAAGGAATCATGTGCAAGCATGCGGGGATCAACATTAGAGATATGAGTGGCATCATCAAAATGGGGGATGGGGGCATAAGTAGGCATGCAAGATTCATCATACATGGAACATGGAACATCACAATTATTAATAGAAACATTTGAATAACCATGACCACGATCACAAGTATCTCTAGCAAACCATACATAAAAGTCCCAAGCATCATCGATTGACAATGCTCGAAATCTACCATTGAACATGCTTTCAATAATTTCTCTAGTTTGCTCATTCAAATTATGATAACAAATCTCACAAACCTCCCAAAGATCACAACCATGGTAACTAATGAAGTTCTCTAGTCTATTAAAGTACACCCAAAACGGCTCATTCTCAAATTGAGAAAACGAGGTACTTCCTTTTTTTTTTACACAAAACAAACAAAAATCAAATAAAATAAAGGTATATACAAAGACCTAGACCCAAGCAATCAAAAACACTCAAACATAGACACTGTTCCCCGACAACGGCGCCATTTTGAGGAGGGGAGAAACTAGGTCGTTGACTAATCCTCCCTAAGTGTTTATAAAATCAAACTAAATTTGTAAACACTTAACAAACCTAAATACAAGTATAGAGGTAAGTCAAGGGTCGAACCCAAAGGAACGGTTATGTTCAAGCGCTCTCAATTATGCGCCTAAGCTAGGTCGAAGTCGAAGGTGAAGAAGTAACACTAATAACTAACAAAACAAACAACCAAATAAATAAAGCACTAGGAATAGGGATCAACAAGTAATCATGACAATTGCAACAACTTAGGACAAACATGCCAATCAATGGTTGTGAAGACTAATGATAAGAGCTATCAATTGGAATCAAAGAACTATCTCCTAATCGTTAAACTAGATGTTTCTACGAATAACAAACTAAGAGAATCACAATCCAAACCAATCGATAATTGCAATTCCTAAATCAATTGGTCATGTCATTAGCAATTACAATGCAATCTAGCATAATTCTCAAGGCCTAATCGAATTACACACATGCAAACTTACATTAATCACTTTAATCTCAACAATCAATCAACACAATTCCCAAATTAATCACAATCAATCAATCATACAAGTTTCACCCAATTCCTAACTAAACAACTAGTCAAGAATCATCATCTATCGACAAACAACTAAAGAAATAAAGAATCAACAAAATATGAAGAACAATTACACTAATGAAGACCAAACCAAACAAACATGAATCTAAACAAAACAATAAGATGAGATAGAGTTAGAAATGCTCATTGATAATAGAGAAGATCTTCAACACAATTGTCACCCTTGTATCATCAATCTCTAAAATCACCATTGAAATCTCTTATTTTCTCTCTATAAATCTACTCCTAAACTAACCCTAAAAGTAGAGAGAGAAACTCTCAACTAAGCTAAAATTATGTCTAAAAACTTCTTGATCATCCTCTCTCTAGAAATGAAGGAAATCTATATATAGTAAAACTAACTAAGGAGAAGTTAGTTAGACGTCCAAAAGAGACCTCAAAAGGCGCGGCCTCTCACTCCATTGCGCGGTCGTAACAAAATGGGTACGGAAGCAGGGAGGAGAGAGTGTGCTGCCGCTCCTGGCTCGCGCGCGGCCGCGCCATGCACTTGCACGGCCGCTCCTCCTACGCGCGCGGCTATGCCATGGGAGCAGGGCATGTCCTCTTGTGCGCTCAAAGATGACCTCGTGAGCTTCAGATGATGCATGATGATATAGGCAGTTTCTAGGAGCCATCTTGGTGGGTTCAACACCGCCATTTCACTTCCACGTGGTATGAGGGCGCAACCTTAAAGAGTTGACTCTTGGACTCCTTTCCTTTTGGGCTTCAAAAGGAGGGACCGGGACACATCTTTGGCTTAAAAACCTCGAGAGAAATTCCATTGAGCCTCTCGAACATCGCCAACTTCCTAGAATCAAAGAAAAGCAAACAAGTAAAGAAGAAAATGCAAAATAAACTAGGAAAATTAAGAAAATAAGAAAGTAACTAAGGAAAATGCAAAATAAAGAAAATACAAGTAAAACTAGAGAAAATGAGAAAAATGAGATGTAAAAATAATGAAAAATCATCCTAAAACAAGCTAAATGAGTGCCATAAATGACACTCATTAGAAATCCTTTAAGTTCATAAAACTCGAGTAAGTTTATTTTTGGTCTAGCTCGGTTAAACTCCGAGTAGAGACCGGACGGGTCGTGTTGCGGGTGGATTTTCGTTGGAGGTTTACACACTTGCGGGACTCGAAGCTTGTAAAGTAAGAGCTCGTAAAGCGAGTGAAGCGCGCGTTAAGGGTAATGTTGTCTTTCTCCTTTTCTTGTTAATTATGCTTATTAGTTATATTAATTGTGAGCGGGTCTTGGGGTCGGGTTTTGTTTCCGTGGAAAGTCAAATGGGTCGTTCGAGTTGGGTCAATTTCAGGTTGGGTCAGTTAATATTTTGGTTGGGTTATTTCGGATTTCGGGTATGATTTGGGTCGCGCCAATTTTTGGTCCGGTCAATTTCGGGTCAGGTATATTTGGTTTAGACCATTGTCGAGTCAAGTATGTTCAGGTCATATTCAGGTAGGGTCGAAATAAGGTCACGTCACATTCGAGTTGTTCCATTTGTGGATCAATAATTTTTTATTTTGTTATTGTTATAATATGAACTAGGGGTGTTCATAAATCAGTCCGGACCGAAAAAATGGACCGAACCAAATTAATCGGTCCGGTCTTCGAGTCTAGAAATTTATTTTTCTAGTCCGGTCCAAAACCCTATAAAAACCGGTCTTAGGCCGGACCGATTTTTTTATTAAAAATATGCGTGAAACTTTAAATAATGGTTCAGATTATCTTTAATAAGCTTAGAAAACTTTAAATTTATGAGCTTTTTTGTACTAAATATACAAAAAAAAGATGTTAAAGTGTAGATTTTCCTTTACTTATTTCGAGTTTTCCATAAAATTAATAAAAAAATTAGAATTCTTTTTTAAAAAAATTCTTAAATCGGTCCAAAACGGTTACGGTTCGGTCCGGATTTTGGACCGATTCTTTCAGTCTGGTTCAAGTTTGGTCCTAGCTTAATTTTTCCGGTCATAGGTTCTTAAAATTCTAATTTTCGGTCTTCGGTCTAGTCCGGTCCGGTCTTGGAATGATGAACAACCCTAATATGAACTATCAATTCAGTTTATGACCTTGACTACGGTACGGTTGAAGATAAACAATTTGAGTTATTTTTGGCACCGGACATTTTTAGTTCAATTATAAGCTAATTTTTGTTCGAGACATTTCGGGTATTGGATCTATTCAGGTTAATTTAGGGTATCGGGTTTGTTCGGCTAAAAAACTTCAAGTCGGGTCAGTTCCAATTTTTGGTTGGGTATGGGTTAGGTTAAGTTAATTTGAGGTCGATTTTTAAGGTTAATTCGGGTCAGGTCAGGTCATTTGAGTTGGGTCGTCGGGTCAAGGTCAGGATTGCAAGGTCTAAATCCCACAACTAGCGACTTTGTATTTTCTTAAATACTTTTTTTTATTACTTTATACTCCGTATTATGTGTGGCCCATCCTATGTATTAATCCTAGATTCGTCTTTGCATAACATCAAGGACGGATCTGGAGGCGGACTTACCTAGGCCATGGCCCGCCCTATGCCCAGAAAATGCAGGTTTATATGTTAAATTATTGCCTTTTGTTACATGAAATGTAAGAATCTATTTTATCTGCTGATGATAGGCTAAATGGGGTTGCTATCTCTAATATGAAACTAGAGGCTTTCAGTTATGCATTGATGACTTAGCTCTTATTGAAATAAAGAGTAAGGGTTCTTTTACTCTTGGTGCAACAAAGCTTATAATGGTCCTAGAACTAACCTTTTTTATGATTGATAGAGGATTTATAAACCAAGAATGGATCAACTGTTATGGTCATGTAGAAGCCATCTATCTTCCTTCCTCTCTTTCTGATCATAACCCCCTTACCTTTGAAAATTTTCAGTCTCAACCAAGGAAGGGAAGACCTTTTAGGTTTCTCAACTGTCTGGTTGAGCATGAAAGCTTCATGAGTACTGTTGAAACTGCTTGGCATGTTCCTGGAGCTAGTAAGGCAATGAATAAGGTATGGTGCAAACTTAAGTAGGTAAAGAATGCTTTGAAAAATCTTAACACTCAAAAATTTGGTAACATCAATTTTAAGATTGATGAGACACAAGCTTATCTTTCTTCTATTAAGAACCAGATTTCAGATGATGTGAATAATATTAATCTTCATGCTCAAGAAATGGAAGCTATACGAAATGTTAAGCACTGGTTGAGCATTCAAGAGAATGTATATAGACAGTTATCTAGAGTGGATTGGATACAGCTAGGTGATGGTAATAACCATTAATTCTTTTCTAGAATGAAGCAAAGACAAAGCAGGAACATGATTGATACTCTTTTCACTAAACATGATGTTTTGTTAAAAACTCCTGCTAATATTGAAGAGGAACTTACAGAATTTTATACGAACCTTCTTGGCTCAAGAGCTACCTCCCTCCCTGGTATTGATCTCAATATTATGAGGAAGGGTAGGAATCTTTCTAGAGATGCTCAGGATTCCCTTATTGCTCCTGTCATCACTGAGGAAATTGATATGGATCTCAAAGGTATTGACAACATAAAGGCTCCTATCATTAATGGCTTCAATTCCCCGTGCTTTAAGAAAACCTGGAATATTGTGAAGCAAGATATGTATGAGGATGTTAAGGAATTCTTTAATACTGGTAAAATGTTAAAGAAATGGAAATGTACGTACTACTGCTACCTTAGTCCTTCAAGTTTAGAATCCTTCCTACACTAAGGAATTCAGGCCAATAGCTTGATGCACTATGCTCTACAAGTTGGTCTCTAAATTTGTTACTACTAGACTTTCTATGGTCCTCAATGAGATTAATGATGATGCTCAAGCTGGGTTTATCCCAAGGAAACACATAAGGGATAACATCCTATTAACTACAGAGCTTATTAAGGGATACAATCACAAGTCATGCTGAAAATTGACCTAAAGAAGGCTTATGACTCAAGTTAATGGAGCTTCTTGGAGGCTGTTATGGCTGAGCTTAACTTCCTTGCTTAGTTCATAACTTAGATCATAGGGTTCTTAACTATCTTCAGTTTCTTTCTCAATTATGATGAATGATATTCCTGCTAAACCATTCCCAGCAAGGAAATTATAGGTCTTAGACAGGGAGACCCTATCTTTCCTTTCCTATTTGCAATAGGAATGGAGTACCTCTCTAGATGTCTCTTTGAGCTGCACTAAAACCCTAATTTCAACTTTCATCCTAAATGTGAGAAATTGAAGCTAACTCATTTAATGTTTGCTGATGATCTTCTAATGTCCTCTAGGGTAGATATTGGTTTTGTAACTCTTCTCTTCTAGGCTTTTACCAAGTTCTCTGAAGCTTCAGGGCTTTTTGCTAATCTAGACAAAAGTGAAGTGTACTTTACAGGTATTCCTGATGATGAGCAAGTTGATCTTAGATCTTTAATTGGTCTTGCTCCTGGTTCTTATCCCTTTTAGATACCTAGGGGTTACCCTCTCTTCTAAGAAGTTGACTATAGCTTAGTGTAAACCTTTGGTTAACAAGGTGACTTCTAGAATCAATGGTTGGATAGCTAGGCATCTCTCATATGCTGGCAGGCTGCAACTTGTGAAAAGTATTCTCTTAGGTGTTAAAACCTATTGGCCACAAATTTTTTTCCTTCCTAAGAAGATCTTGAAAGAAATTGACTTAATATTTAGGATGTTTCTTTAGACTGGGAAAGCTAACCCCTCTAAGAAGTCCCTGGTTTCTTGGTCTCAAGTTTGTCTCCCTAAGGTTAGTGGTGTGTGGAATTTGATCTTCTTCCTTGAGTGGAACCTTGCTGCTATTACCAGGCTTCTAATATGGGACCTTGCTCATAAGGCTGATAGCCTTTGGATGAGTAAAATGGGTGCACATCTATTATTTAAAGAATAAACCATGGTGGGGCATGCTTGCTCCTAAAAAATGCTCTTGGGTGCATAAAAGTATTCTGAAATGTAGAGCTAACATTGACAATATTGGTAATTAGGATACAGCGATGCAGTGTAATAGAGTCAAGATCAAGAAAATTTACCAGTCCATCACTATTCAGGCACCTAAAGTGGAGTAGAGAAGAATCATTTGCAACAATTCTGCATCTCTAAAGAGTCTGTTCATTACTTCGCTTGTTGTAAGGAACAAAGGAACAAATTAGTTACAAAAGACAAACTGCATAATAGAATATTCAATGTGATCCTGTCTACTTCTTATGCTCTCAGAATTTGGAAACTATCTAGCATCTCTTTTTTTAATGTTCTTTTGCTAAAGTTGTGTGGCAGCAGGTTCTGAAGCTGTTTGACTATAATAGAACATTTGGCAATTTTGAGGCCAAGATTCAATGGATCTCAAAAATCTGCAGGCTAGACTTAAGAATAGGCTGCTGGGAATATGCTTTGTTGAAGTTGTATACAACATTTGGTTACAAAGGAATGTTATGATCTTTACAGGGACTTGCAAACTTGCTGATATAGTGTTTAGGGATATTTTGTTTGTTGTTGCTTGTAGAAGTCCAATTGGTGATAGATGTTTACTCATATGTCATTGATGTTTTGTCTTAAGAGTACCCTTCCTAGAACGTGCCTCTTCTCCTGAGTCGAGTTGTTGTTGTCCCTTGCTCTTTTAGGAACCCTCCCTAGCAGGTGGCCTAAGAGAGTATGGGACTGTTTTAGGTGGTTATTTGGTCCTGTATTAACACGCATGAAATATATTAAAACAATAAAAACTTTTGAAATAAAATCTTTAAATACGGAGTGTGTAATAGTTATAATGTGCAAGTTGATATTTTAGGAAATTTACTTTAGATTTTATATATAAGTATAATCATAATTTAGATACAAACTCTATTTTTAGATAAAAATGATTTTTTTTTTATTAGAAAGTAATTTTGGCAAAATTTTTCTAAATAATAATTTGCCAAGTGTCCCCTTAGATTCACTTTTGGTAGTATGTAATAGATAATATTGGCGCTTATTCAATTTTTTTATTTTCACTTATAATTACTTCAGTTTTAATGAGTTTATTTAACATAATTTTGGGAAAAAAATTCAAGTTCCTATTGTTGTGTTAGAGGAAGAAAATCAAATATTATATACATTCTCAAATATCAAGTAAAAGGAGTATTTTGGTGAATATCCTCTGTGCCCTGGCTACCAGGACAAGCCAACCTTGGCAAGGTGGAAGAAGGCAGAAATAATAATTAAAGAAAAGGGGGAAATCTCATGTACTCGGGCTAATCGGGCAAGCTAGCCAAGTCGGGCGCCAGCAGCAAAATGTTGCTAGGCTTACTCGTCTGGTCAAGCGCGGCCATGTCAGGTCGGGCACGTGGGATTACCGAGCTCTTGAGTGTCTTTTGGCCTTCTTCTTGGATTCTTTTCTTGTTCTAGATTGATGCTTTGTAACCCCCCACATTACTCGATCTTTAATTGTAGTTTTTGGAGTTTAATCTACCTCCATAATTCTTATTAAACTCTATTCATTTCATCTCCCTCATCTCTTCATCTATCCATGATTATGCTATATATTCGTGGTGCGAAAATAAATAAAAAATACACAGAAAATAGCTAAAAACATTTCTCTTTTTGGGCATAAGTTTATATGACTCCACCTCTCATCCAAAAGTTTCTTTGAGTGAGAGTGGTGTGTAACCTTAAGGTGTGAACCGGCGATACAATGTGCACCCCTGTTGCACTGGAATTCGTTTTTTAAAGTCAGTGACGAAGTCACGCCACACCATCTTCCTTTGATCAAACAATTACATTGTTCATTCTAATATTCGTAGCCTTTGAAACAGTTATTTTACAACAATTTTGAAAATAAATTATCAATTTTTAATGGCTTCTCAATGGGTGTTGATTGAAAGATTATATGGTTGAAGAAAATAATTTTTTGGAAAAAGTTTGTGTTCACGTTTTTTTGGGAGCAGTCCCAAAGATGACCTTCGATCGAAGGTCATTCGTGGTCGGTTTTGGCTGAAATTTTGGGATCTTGTTTGGGACATACAATGCTTCATTTTCAACGGTCGGATCGTTGATAGCTGCTCACATTTGTGAATTATGGCTTCAAGGTTAAGCTGCATTTTTTTGAGAGGATATTTGAGCGTACTACGGAGAATGCTCATCTTTAACATTTGAATGAATTCAAGGGAGGTCCTTTCTAAGCTAATTTTAGTTTTAATTATGCTTAGCATGTGATTTTATTTCTAATAATCATATTGACAAATATATGAGTTGTGATTTTTGGTATTATAATGTTGGATGATTATGTTGTCCATAAATTACTACAAAAAAACAAGGCACATTTTGACGCTTTTTTGTACATATATTGACATTAAAAAGAGTCATAATTTTCTATTTTGACCCTTTAAAAAGCGTCAAAATTTTTGAAGCAAAAATATTTTGATGCTTTTTGGTGTCAATTTTTAAGTATAATATGTCGCTTTTGTGTGTCATTGCTAAATTATTATGACATTTTTTTGTGTCATTGCTAAAAAATTATGACGCTTTTTTGAGTCATTACTATCAAATTATAACCGTTTTGTGTGTCAAACTGGGGGCATGTATTTCCCTCCATTAATAATGCCCAAAAAATTGTTACGTTTTTGTTAGTCATTGTTAAGAAAATTGTGACACACTTGTGTGTCAAAATAATGATATATAATTTCCACCAATTTAAATATCCACCAATAACTTTGATGCATAAAAGCGTCACTATTTCCCCCTTTGTTTTTTTTTGTTTTTTTTTTTGGACGAAAACTGTTAAAATTAAGTTAATGAAGTATAAAACTTTGAACAAACAAAATAATAACAATTTATAAAATCATAATTGATGAAAATATATTAACAAAAAAAAAGCAAAAAAAAAAAAAAAAAAAAAACACAAATATATACATATATGTATAAATCCGTTAACATAATAACGTTATATATCCAATTCAACTAAACAAGTCTAGTATTAGAATATATATATATATATATATATATATATATATATGAACCACCCTTTATGTGAGAATACATCGCTTATGTAAGGACAAATCTCATCCATTAGATTGTATTAAATCCAACAGCATAGAATGTTCAACTAGTAATAGCAATAATGTAATTCTTAAAACAAACACATCATCCCCCAAAACCCAAATTACGTACAATTTGTATACTCCTCTTTCTCTCTCTTCAAAGCTTGAAGGTGGTTACAATGGAGACTAAAAAAATTAAAGATCGACGATTTCTCTCCCCTCTTCTTCACAGCTAGTTTAACAAATGAGCAAAAACTTAGTTGCTCATTTGTCAAATGAACAAATACATAGTTTCTAATTTAACAAATGAGCAAAAACTTAGCTGCTCATTTGTCAAATGAGCAAATAGTTAGTTGCTCATTTGTCAAATAAGCAAACATTTCTTTAATCAACAAACATTTATTTGCTCATTTGTGAAATGAGCAACCATCAGTTTGCTCATTTGTCAAATAATCAAATAATTAGTTACTCATTTGTAAAATAAGAAAATTTTTCTTAGATCATTTAATTTGAGAAATGAGCAATCAATTTTTTGATCATTTAGCAAATGAGCAAATAGTTATTTGCTCTTTTGTCAAATGAGCAAATACTTAGTTGCTAATATCACAAATGAGCAAATGCTTAATTGCTAATATCACAAATGAACAAAAACTTAGTTGCTCATTTGTCAAATGAGCAAAGATTTCTTTAATAAGTCATAAAATCAAAAGCATTTCTTTGTTAATTTGTGAAATGAGCACCCATTAATTTGCTCATGTGTCAATTAAGCAAATAATTAGTTACTCATTTGTAAAATAAGCAAACATTTCTTTGATCATTTGGAAAATGAGCAATCAATTTTTTGCTTATTTAGCAAATGAGAAAATAGTTAGTTGCTCATTTTTCAAATGAACAAACATTTCGGACGGAAATTGAATTGAAAATCGCCACAAATCGCAAAAAAAATTGACGAAAACCTTAATTAATGAAGAATTCAATTGACGAAAACCTTTATTGATCAAACTAAAATCAATGAAAATCAAAGTTTAATCAATAAAAATCAAACCAAAATCAACGAAAGTCAAACTAAAATCAACGAAAATCACCTTGACAAAGAATCAATGAAGTTTGAAGAAGTATTGATGAAGAATCAAAGCAAATAGCAGTAAGAAAGGGAGTAGAGAAATTGAAGGAGGAGAGAGAAAATGGCAGTCAAATGAAGGTGGAGAGAGAAAACGTTGGAAAATTATTTTTGAAATTATGTTTGATTGGGATAAATTGTAACTATTGGATGCAATTGATCCAACGGTTGTAATATGTCCTCACATATAATAGGGTTCTCACATAAGGGATATGGTCTCATATGATCCCATATATATATATATATATATATATATATATATATATATATATATATATATATATATATATATATATATATATATCTCCTAAAAATAATGTTCAAACTAATTACACAGAACACTATCAAAGCTACTAAATTCACATCATACGCTTCATATATATAGAAAAAAATTTAAAGAGGTAAGTAAGAAGTGGTTTGAGATGATTATATGCTAACCAAAAGCAAGGAATTAGGGATTTTTTGTGAAGATTCAAAGATTTTAGGCGAAATTCGGAGCGGAAAATAAGGTGGTAATTGGCGAGCTGATTAACGAAACCGTGGGAGCTGATAGTGAGGATGTGGGGGTACTGTATGCCGGGATATTAGAATTTTAACTTTTTTTAGGCGAAATTTTAAGTTCAGCGGGTTGTGTAATTGAGAGTTGGGTGACACGTTTACTATATTCAATATAGCGACTCTTTTGAGGGTCACAATATATTTTGGCTCTAAAAATCGTCAAAATATATAAATTACGTATTCGTGGACGGAGGAAAATTATGACCCATTACAAAAGCGTCAAAATTTACACTTTTTTCTTGTAGTGAAAGTATTTTTTGTTATATGATTATTAGTTTATAAGCTTAAGTATAATCCATATTATATAAGTGTGATATTACATGGTATTTTTATTTTTTTTTATTTGTTCAATACTTGTGTTTGGACTTAGTATATAAAGATATTCCCTAATTGATTTAAGTATCTATTTTATTGGAATTTTGGGGTAATATATGGTTTTTTTTATGAAGGACTTTGTTATGCCTTGCTTTAAAAAAAAAATTATTAGCAAGTTGTTTCTTCGTAGTGTTTAAGTGTTTATATGTAGTTAGTTAATTCGTGGGTTGATCTGATCATATTTATTAGGATGCATGTACTTGTATTATTACCATGAATTTTTTCTACAATGAGTATGATGTTGAGTGTGATGTCAAATTCTTTTACTTTTTGTACATAAATGTTGACATATACAAGTCCTGCTTTGTGGAATTATGTGACTATTTTGTGAAGAGTCATATGTGTGATTTTCTCCATAGGATTATATCATTATGGTTGTTGTTTATGACTCTTACTTACATTGTGTCGTATATCTATAGTTCTTGTTGGGGAATGCATGACTACTTCATTAATTTTACTCTTGAAATTCTTTTAGTGGCTATTCTTGATATTTTAGTGTACTAACAAAGTTGTGTTTGTAGGAGTTTATTGGTACTATAATACGGAAAACACGAATCATATTCATAAGGCACCTATCCCAAGATTGCATGCAAAACACACAAGACACAGAATCATACCTTTGAAGCGTGATCTCCACGAAGCAATTCGACTGGTAAATCAGGGAGAGAATAGAGCCCCAAGCGTTACGTCTCTACTTAGTCCACGGGATCTGAATGAGTTGTCCACCAATACTAGATTGGTTGACTGAAAGAGGAAAATCACGATCACCACCTCTAACGGACAAAATCGACCACCACGAACCACCACAACCGGCGTTGAGGGGAGGAAAGGGCCGTGAGAGAGAGAGAGTTTGAGAAGGGTTAGGCTTCGTGTTTGCTAACTCGGGTTTGATCTTACTGATAACTTAATTGCATTACCAAAACCCTAGGCACCTAGTCTATATATAATGCTATTATAATTAGACTAAGTCACGACGGCCAAAACCCTCCATTACACTCCATATGGCCGGCCATACTAGGGGATGATCATGGGCCTCATCCTCTCGTCCTCAATCTAGGCCCTTTGTGTGACATTATAGATTCCGTCCAATTGGGGTTTGACCTATTTTTCTAGCCCAAAGATCATTAGTACCTCTAGCTATGAGATAACGACGACCTAAATGAACGAACTTAATCATCTCCATAATTTGATCCAATTATATATCTAGTAATTGCACATGACAAAGACATAAATCCTTCAATCTCCCACTTGTCAGAGACAAGTGTGAAATATTCAAATTCCTTAAGTCAATGTGTGTCGATTTGATAATATGATTGCATCACATGTCGAGATTATATTAATCTACAAATCGTTTCTTGAAATCTGAGTTCGAATTACAAAACTAAATGATTACTAAGTAATGCATTTGAACGCAGCCATCTATTTTCTGAATTCTCCCTCTTCAAGCGGCCATGACATATTCCTTAATTTAATAGGTAGACTCAATCCAATCTTGTAGCAACAAAGCTCCCGCTCAATTTTTGAAGTAACCAGGAAACATCCTTTATAATTTCTAGCTATAGGAAGACGTTTGAATGTACCACAATTAAATCAATCATTGAATAGAATCAGTGTTCCACTCATTTCAAAGGAATCCACTAATATATCCGGAAGCTCTATACTAGAACTTTAAAGTAGGTCAATAGTTTGACCATGCATCATTAATGCATATCCAAGTGATTGACCGAGCATCACTATGCCCCTATAGCCCTTGAAACTGCGATATCCAATCAATCTTACATGCTAGTCCGTTTATTAAAATCATTTATGTCCACTTTAATGATTTCGAACTAGGAACTTAAGTAATATATGAATTTTTTTCACTTGTGGGGTCTCATTCACCAGGTCATCAACATGATGAGCCCATCAATTTATAAATATTTTGGACATTTTATTTAATTTCCAAAATCATAATTAAATAAGAGAAATGAAATTTCTGTTTATAAACATAATTCTCCTTATGTAATATGTTTTTCTCAAAACATATACAACTTGAATTATATAATTTACTACAATCCATGACTTTAGTATGATTGTAATACCTTAGTCTGTGGAAGGGGTTTAATAAGTAAATAAGCGATTTTCTCACTTGCAATAAAACTCTGCAGATCATGACATCTCGCTGGTCAATAATCTCATAAACGAGGTGATATATCATATCTATTTGTTTGGATTTGTGATGTGACCCTGGCTCTTTTGTTTTGGCAAAGGTATCCTTCTAGTCACAGGACAATTTAATCCAAACTTCCTCCTTAACCACTCTTACTGTAGCTAAATACACATATTCTGACATTGAGTATGCGACAGTGCTCTGCTTTGAACTCTTCAAGCTCACTACACTTCTCTATTCAGACACAAAATGTATCTAGATCAACATCTAAAGTCATCTTGCCTGTTTAGAAAAACTTGCATCCGTATAACCTTTTGATAACTTGTTCACTTTTTCCACCATAAACTAGAAACATTCCTTTAGTTCTTCTCAAGTACTCAAGGATTTGTTCTTAGTAGCTTTCAGTATGCTTATTCTGAATTTACCTGAAACCTGCTACACAGGCACAAGTCATATGTAACATCTTGCTTTGTACATATCATGGCACAATTAATGGACCCTTTTGTAGAAGCATAAGGCACACTATCCATACAACTCAACTCCACTAGCTTTTGAAGGCACTGAGTTTTACTGAGCGTAATACCATGAAGCATGGGAAGACATCCTCTTTTAGAGTCTTACTTCATGAACTTGTCAAGAACCCTATCTACATAAGTCTCTCGATGTAGTCCAATCATTCTTCAAGATTCATTTCGTGGATCTTGATTCCCAATATGTACTCAACATCTCCTAAGTCTTTCATCTAGAATTGACTGTTTAACCATCACTTGACTAATTTAAGCATTGATATGTCATTTCACATGAACTATATGTCATCTAGATACAAGACTAAGAAGACCAATTTCTCCAACTAAACTTCTTGTCTCTACAAGATTCCTTTTCGTTCTTCAAGGAAATCAAACTTATTTGATTTCGTAATTGAAATGAATGTTCCAACTCCCTGATGCTTGCTTCAATCCATTAAATGAACTTCTAAATTTTGCAAAACCTTCTAGGACTTTCTTAATTTCAAAACTCTTGGGTTGTATCATATACATATCCTCCATCAAGAACATTTCAAGAAGGTGATTTTGATCTCCATTGCTAAACTTCATAATCGAAAATCAGCAATCACTAGATGAATCCGAATAGGCTTACGCAACTAATAGGTTTGACTCCATTTGTAAGACTATCATGGACTGACACATCTTTGTAGACATGGAGTCCATTCTGGATTTCATTGCCTTAAGCCACTTCCTGAGTTGGTGCTTACCCAAAGCTTGCTTGTAGGCTATGCTTTCAATCCATTCCATTAGGAAATTTTGGAATCCACCTTTACTCAGTATTTCAACAAAATGTTTGTAACTCTTATCTAGCAAAATTATAACAATTTACTACCTTGGTCATGGATCAACACTTGTCCATGCCAAGCAAAAAAAATCAGTATTTGTAGACCCCTGATTGTGTCACCCTAAAAACCAAACCCAGTGATGAATACCTTTCACGTCATTGATTATCGAACAAGGTGAAATGTGAAAGAGTCTCGTGAATCTCTTTGTTTTTAATAAAAATACTTCTTTTTGTTTTTGAAAATATTTCTTTTTGCAACTCATTTATGGAAAATTTCCAATCCAATTTAGTTTGGTCCATTATATGGGTCCAATAATTGTGTATTTGGATGGGGCTTGAAAAGTCCTTTGTAATGATATATTATACGCCCAATTTCGAGTTATAACGAGGAAGTTATGGCCAAAATACTAAACTGAGCCCAAACCAGATTTTACCTACGACCTAATGATCATGTGGAGGGTCCAAAGGCTTTAATCCTATTCCTAAATTAATTAGGATTAATTAGAAGCTTATATAAGTTTCTAAGAGATTTTAATTATCCTTTTTTGAAAAGATAAGATTAAAGAATTTGAAATTGAATAAAACTCCTCTTTTTGAGAGTCCTTATTCTATGCGAAATGGAATATGTTCAGATATTATTTTCGTGCCTCATAATTTTTACCCAAATTTTATATGGTTGGATAGATCTTGAAATTATCTTTCCAATGATATATTATAATATTAATTCCGAGCTATAACGAAAAAGATATGGAAGAAATACGAAACGTGTATATTATTTTGATAAAAAGAAGTACGAGGCAACAAAGTGAGTAATTTTATTGCTCTATATCTTTAGAAAGCATGCTTAGATTATTTTGATTCCTAGTAGCATGTTAGGATGTCTTTTATCACTTTCTAATATCATGATTAGGTTGCTTTCTATTTCTTCTATCATGTTAGTGTCATGTTAGGGTTGAATCTTTGATCTTTATTGTATAGTAACATGCTAGGATTTGTTATTAATATTGTTAGTATCATGCCTAGGATCTTGCTAATAATATTATTATTCTTTATTGAGATTTTTTATGGTGATGATGATTTGTTGTATTAATAATTTATGTGTTGCGATATATTAGGTTATTGCTTGATCACGCCCTCTCTTGCAGGATTAGAGGGAATTTGTACTTGAAATCATGCTTAATAAGATAATTAATAATTTTATTTAGGCTAATGTGATTTTAATTCAAGTGATCGCCAATAATAGATTTGTTTGTGCATTAATATTCAACCAACATAGATTAAACAGGTTTAGGATTAATATATTGATTGTATGTTAGTCAGAAAGCTAGCGCACATGAATATGAGAAGAATAATGTAGAGGCCTATTTAGGGCAGGTTCAATCTCTTTTAGGTTGGATTTGTACCTTCATCCCCGAATATCCAGTCATGGTTCAGGACCACTATAGAGTTAGCGATCTCATGGATCATGAAGGGGTGTAACCTTCACCCTGTGAACGGTTTACAAGTTTTAGAAAAACTTGTTGGCGACTCTTTTGCTCTAGCTTCTTTCCCTTTGGACGCCACCATGCTTAAGTGTATGATCATAATGGGGCTCAAGTGTGGGACGCTTGAATATTCCCTACAGACTCCACTAGGGAGGATTTTTATTTTAATTCCTAAAATTTATTTCGGCAATAATTTAGAATGAGTGGATGATGAGTGGATGAGACCCGAAAATTTCTAAGTATTCATGTGCGTAATTTTATTGACATTATTGGCATAAGCATAAAAAGGTCCGCATTGGATAGACCATCCGTAATGCATAAAAAACATAGGATTTTTACAGGTAGGAAATTTGGGAAATATCTTTCACAACTAGAATAAAAAAACGCTGCGAAAATTGGAAAATTCTAAGAAAACAGAGAGCTGCTGAGGCATGTAGGAACTGGCGCTAAGAAAACAGTGCCCATTACAGTGCGATAGCAATATCGCGGCACGACAGGGATATCGTCTCGCGATGGTCCCTGTTGTCTCGCGCTAACTTCTTCCAATACTGAGCCAAAAATCTGCGTTCTTGCTTTGACCAGTTCTAGTACTGTTTGCTCGGTTTTACTTCCTGATTGAGTTTTTCCCACTTTTCTAAACCCATATGTGTTCTACATATGACAATAACCCTTTGGGAATTCACGCTCCATCTACCCAATCGAACGCTCATTGCAACGAAGGGTACATCCGAGTTTGTGAATTCACCAAACCATGGAAACAAGTTTAACTTGTGGGGTCTAATCCATACGCGCCAACACTTTTAAATGTAAGGATTTCGCGTGATGCATCCGGACTCATAAACATGGACCCTCTTTGACTAACCCTTATCCTTGAACTTTAGAGAACTAGAGTCATGGTTAGGTTGCAAACTCATTGCATCATATTGTGCTTACTTGACTATTTGTGCATTCTTGCTTGTGCATAATCTATATCTGTTTACACTAACCGTTTGTTTGACTTGTGTATAAGTCTAAATAAACTAACCAATGACTAAAGGACTTTGCTTAATTAATTGATTAATTAATTTGAGCTAATAAATAAGTCTATAATTGAGTCATAGTTCCTTTGATTCAACCCGGATTTTTACTTCCGTATACTGCACAAGCGTCAACTTGTTTTGGTCATAACAGCAGTTCTAGAAAGAATTACGAGTCGTAAAACCTATGGATCTGTAGCCCCGAGTTTTATCTTTCATTTGGCGTTGGTTTCGTCCAATTCGAAGTCACAAATCAAAAGTTATGACTAAAGTACTACAACCTGTCCAGTTTAGTGCACATACGTGAGGTCTTAACTTAGTCTTTGTTTGAGTCTAGTCACATAGTCTAGTCACATGGTCATGACACGAGTCTTGAACATATCACTTACACTCACAAGTATTCACACACTTTGTACATACTCTTTTCACACCATGACCATGTCTTAGGTTCATGCATGAGTTGCTCTTTCTGTCATTTGAGTTGGGGGTCCACTCTATTCCTAATTCTTCCACATCTCTCCATCTACATCATCTTTCCACTCTCTACACGCTTTCTCCATGCATATCACTCCCCACATTCTTCCATGATCTCTTTCCATCTATTGCATGTCGAACTGAGTTTGAGTCAAATAATTAACAATAAGTATCTATAACTTCCTTTTCCACAGCACTTGGTAAGGGAGAGAAGGGCGGTTAATCAAGGACAACACTTTCATTCAAGTACTACTATTTGATAAATCAATTCGAAAAAAAAGGAAAGCTAAGAAAATGGAAACCCAGGAAGAAGTTAATGGACTAAGGTAAAATATGACTAACTTGACCGAGATGTTCAAAACTCTCGCTCTCCAAGTTAATGACCTTGCTAAGTAGCAACAGCTTGAGCGAATGGAAGAAATCTTGAGAAAAATTTCCAATGACTATAAATTTCAGGGGATTAGCTCACAAGGGGTCTCGGTGGACAAGGAACTTCTTCCGCAGAAGTTCAATATCAACGATATCCCTAGATTCAAGCCAACTGACAACCCTTATTTTCATTTAAGAGCTTTCGAAACTATAATGAATATTAAGGGAATTGATATGAAAGCTTTCCACTCGTTGTTTTCACTTTCTCTAGAAACCGTTTGTCAACAATGGTTCTTTTCCCTTGACAAAGAGAAAATCTCTTCTTAGGATTCTATAACAAACGCTTTCATTAATAGATATAAGTGCAACATTCAAGTTAAAACTTACCATAGGGAACTTGAGATGCTAAAGCCAAAAGGAAAATGAAGGGTTCACCTCTTTCTTCAATAAGTGGAGGGAAAATTCCACTAGGATGGTAGAGGTTCCTACCAAAAAGGAGTCCGTAAGAATGTTCATCAAGTACCTCCAAGAGAAGTATTCAAAGCATTTGAAATACCAACACAACTTGAATACTTTCAAGGTCGTCTATAACATAGGCATTGACATTTAAGATTACCTTGCAAAACAAAAAGCTACTAACAATAGTAATAACGGTGGCTGGAAAGGAAAGAAGAACGACAATCCTTCTTCTTCCGAACACACCTACTCTAGTAACAATGTTAGTACCTTTGACCTCAATGAAATATTAGCCATGGATAATCAAGGACCTAAAAAGAAACTAAGGAAAGAGTTCACCCCCATTGGGATGAGCTATGATACTGCCTTCGATCGACTCCATGCCAAGGGACTCATTACTCCCATTGGACCTATTCAAGATCCTGTGCCTGAAAGAGGTTGCCTAGTTGGAACCCAAATCAACACTACAAGTACCATCAAGATAGGGGTCATGCTACCGAAAGTTGTTGGAATTGAAGCTAAAAGAGGCCATCCAATATTTGATTGATAATAACAAGCTTCCCATACCTCCAGCTGGCAAGAAGACCGAGTGATGATAAAGCACAAGACACAAGGCGGGCTTTAACGACAAGATGTCATGACCTCTTTTTCTTTTTTTATTCCTCCTTTCCCCAATAAGTCTAGCATAGGCACCTTTTTTATTTTCCTTAGATTTATTTTGTAGGATTTCTTCTTTTTACCTTTAAATAAAATGAGCATTTCTTTTCTTGCATATAATCATCGCATTACATAAAAAAAAAATAAAAATAAAAAATAAAAAATCGACGTCGGACTAAGCACAAGGTATACTAATGATTTGAGGCACCCCTTGTAGCCATATCATATCACCTTTACCCCTTCGAATATACAATCCTTTCTTGATAAAATACTTTGAGCCTCGTCTAAAGATTGACCTTTCTTTTTTCAACCCACATCTACCTAACCTTGGGATGGGATAGTGTGCAACCTATGCAATTTTCAATACAAAAGCTTGAGTGATGTTATAAAAATTTCAAAAGATTAAAATAGCAAAAAATAGTGTGCATAAGGGCAAGTGTTCCAATGTCTTTGATATGAATATATCTTTGATAAGAACACGTCTTAATTGTGTCTCTTATCGTGTGCTCGGTACCGTGCCTGAGAAACATGAATGCCAAGTGAGTGATAGACAGCATGATCTGGATTACCCACACTTATCAAAATATAAAAAAAATACAAAGGCAAAAAAGAGAGAGCAAAAATATAAACAAAAGAGAGTTCAAAAATGAAGAAACCTCAAGCATACAAATACAAAGATTCAAAAGCAAGGTTGCACAACTTGGGGGCTTATCTAGGGTCTTGAGCCTTTTATCCCCTTCTTCTTCAACCTTTAGCCAAAATACTAAACTGAGCCCAAACCGAATTTTACCTGCGACACAATGATCATGTGGAGGGTCCAAAGGCTTTAATCCCATTCCTAAACTAATTAGGATTAATTAGAAGCTTCTATAAGTTTCTAAGAGATTTTATTTATCCTTTTTTGAAAAGATAAGATTAAAAAATTTGAAATTGAATGAAACTCCTCTTTTTTAGAGTCCTTGTTCTGTGTGAATGGAATATGTTTAGATATTATTTTCGTGCCTCATAATTTTTATCCAAATTTTATATGGTTGTATTGATCTTGAAATTATCTTTCCAATGATATATTATAATATTAATTTCGAGCTAGAACGAAAAAGATATCAAAGAAATACGGAACTCTATCCAAAACTGACACCCTTCCACTATTTCAGCCATATCTTGTTATCTACAAAAGATTTTAATCTGATTCTAACTGGGTTGGAAAGTAGACTTATTTTGACTTGTGGATCAAATGTTATGATAGAAACAAAATCCTCAAAAAACTCTTTTTATCGCGACGCGATAATTCTATAGCATCGCGATAGTCCTATTGCATCGCGATAGTTCTTATCTTGCCGCGTCAAAGGGAATTTTATTGCTATTCGAATTCTAACTCTTTTCTAATCGTTTCCGGATGTTTTTCTCTACAAATAGGGTCATATTTCCCCGTTTTAATCACCAACAATCATCTAATTCTAATTTTCTTCTCTCTTTAAGCAAGAAGTTTATTCTTTTCTTCTCTCTCTTGATTTCTAAGCCTAGCCTTTTAAGACACAATACCACATTCATGAGTCTTAGACGCACCTAACCAAGCTCAAACTTGCCTTCGCCCTAGACATGAAAGGTTGATAATTTTTGAGGGTTTGGTCCCAAATCTCTCTTTCAATTATTTAAATTAATTGTTTGATTTAATATTTTCCTTGAGGTTACTAACGTGTATATTGTTTTGATAGAAAGAAGTACGGGGCAACAAAGTGAGTATTTTTATTGCTCTATATCTTTAGAAAGTATGCTTAGATTATTTTGATTCTTAGTAGCATGTTAGGATGTCTTTTATCGCTTTCTAGTATCATGATTAGGTTTCTTTCTATTTCTTCTATCATGTTAGTGTCATGTTAGGGTTGAAGTTTTGATCTTTATTTTTTAGTAACATGCTAGGATTTGTTATTAATCTTGTTGGTATCATGCCTAGAATTGCTAATAATATTATTATGCTTTATTGAGATTTTTATGGTGATGATGATTTTTTGTACTAATAATTTATATGTTGCTATATATTATGTTATTGCTTGATCACGCCCTCTCTTGCAAGATTAGAGGGAATTTGTACTTGAAATCACGCTTAATAAGATAATTAATAATTTTATTTAGTCTAATGTGATTTTAATTCAAGTGATCGCCAATAATAGATTTGTTTGTGCATTAATATTCAACAAACATAGATTAAACATGTTTAGGATTAATATATTGATTGTATGTTAGTCAGAAAGCGCACATGAATATGAGAAGAATAATGTAGAGGCCTATTTAGGTCAAGTTCAATCTCTTTTAGGTTGGATTTGTACCTTCATCCCCGAATATCCAGTCATGGTTCAGGACCACTATAGAGTTAGCGATCTAATGGATCGTGAAGGGGTGTAACCTTCACCCTGTGAACGGTTTACAAGTTCCTAAAACTTGTTGGTGACTCTTTTGATCTGGCTTCCTTCCCTTCGGACGCCACCATGCTTAAGTGTATGATCACAGTGGGGCTCAAGTGTGGGATGCTTGAAATTGTTCCCTATAGTATTCAAACAAGAAACTAAAATATTGTCTCATCAAAACTGGAAATATGTCTAAAATCATCAAAACTAATCAGAAATTAAAACAATGAAGCTTTATTGGTCACTCGAACACTTCTAGTGCACCTTTAAGCTTCACTCCGTGCTAGCCTCACTTTTTTGCAGCTTCTGCACAACATTAATGATGTTAAGCACTGTAACTTGGTATCACATACCTAAGTGAAAGTAAAAATTTATAAAAACAAGAAAAAAAAAATTATTTTAAGGTGGCCGGCAGCCATGGCTAGGTGGCGCAGCCACGGTGGCTGCCGACCAAGTGGTTAGTCTGCTTGCAAGTGATCGGTGGAGTAGCGTACAAGTGTTACACAACTGCTGCCACGGTTGTGTTGTTGTTGTTGCTGCTGCAGGTGTGGCAATGGCTGCCGTAAGGCGGCCAACCACCGTGGCTAGCCTTGGCTGGCTGCGCACAGTGGCGTGCAGCGACAGAAAAAGCTACTGCCACACTGTCGCCATACGGCAGTGGCTGCCGTAAGGTGGCCTACCACCGTGGCTAGCCTTGGCTGGCTGCGCACGGCAGCTTGTAGCGACAGCAAAAGCTACTGACACGATGTTGCCTTACGGTAGTGGCTATTGTCCAAGGCAACCAGCCACCATGGCTAGCTTCGGCTAGCCAACCACGGTGGGCAACGTGGGTGGCGCACGGTTTTAAAAAAAATTAAAAAAATATTATTTTATTTTAAAATATTTCAACATAATTACAAATTATTTTGGGATAAAATTGTTTGATTTGAAATAAAATCTTTAATTTAGGTTAAAATCAAATATTCAAAAGTTGATTTATTTGATATTATCCATGTTTAAATTTGTTAATTTTCGTGATTATCCATAATTAAAGTGTTTAATTTTGGATAATATTTGTTAGGATATTCTGAGCATATTCTAAAAGGGTAATAATTGATTTAAATAATGAGATTATCCCATATTTAGATTAGGACATAATTGATTCTAAAATTATTTGATTGGCTAGTAATTAGGATAGAATCTCCTAAATTTGTTAGGATAATCATGGAAGATTAAATATGATTTATCTTTCTAGATTAAAATATGATTTGATTCTATCTCATGCCTAAATTAAAATATATGATATTTTATAATTGGTCATGAATAATATATGATATTATCTAATTATGATTTAAAATATGAGATATTTTAGGAAATGCGTTGCCTTAATTATGAACATTCGATGTTGTAGTTTAGACAAGCATGTTGAGTGATTTATTATATGGCATTTATATAATATATGATATTATGTTGTTATATATAGACTAGTATGGCCCATAGATTCTAAATACGATCTGCGCATCGTGATGTATTTTTGTAATCTAAATACGGTCTGCAAACCATTAAGTATTTTTGTAACTTTTATTAAAAGTAAATAGATTAGTTATTTAAATAGCTTAGTCTAAAGAAGCCCATGAAGTGAATGCCTAAAGGAGTAAGGTGGATGGAGATCCATGATGGTTCAAGTAGGAGCATTTCATTTCTAGTTTTCTTAGGACTAAGGGGTCATACTATGTCATGTTTTATTGCATTAGTAGAATATGCATGTTAGATTTTATTTATGTTGATTGATGATGCGCTGGAGTTCACTAAATAATCACAACATAATAAATCTAGGTCCTACTAATATTGAGATTGCTTTTCCAATTATATACCCAATAATCCTTCGATTGTGAGTGATGGGTCGGCCTCGGCAGAGTGTCACTTGTTATCTTGTGTAACTTGGGGTAGACCACGTTCGACATATTTAATTGGTTGTGCTCAACAAGGTTACCTAAAGAGTTTAGAACCTTGAAGCAAAGGGTAATAATTAAACATGTGATGGTTAATTTTTCAACCAAGAGTTACAAGAGTTGTAATCAGTAAAGAGTTTACTCACCTTGAAAATGTAATGCTCGTTGGTAGGGCCTCAGTCTGGTCAACTATTACACAAATAAAAGGTCTTGGAATCACTTAAAATTCAATTGGGATCAATTAAGTAAAGTGCTTTTAAAGTTAACTATATAATTCGTTTATGGTACTTTAATTTTATATTAAACATAATTATTAAACTTTGCCTTATTTTGACATAGATGGGTAGCCGTAACAATGACAATAACATTTACAATCTACGATCATTCCTTGAGAAGGATAGGTTGACAAGAGAAAACTTTTCCACTTGGGAAAGGATGCTAAGACTTGTTCTGAAATCAGAAGGTAGAGAGGATGTCATTGACACCCCATTGCCAGGACCTTTGGCAGAAGATGCTATTGCGGCAGAGGTCCGTAAGCACAAGAAAGCACTAGACAGGGCTGTGCCTATCACATGTTTGATGATTGCTACTATGAAGCCTAGTCTTTAAAAGCGTTTTGAAGACCAGGATGCATATACTATCATGCAAGAACTCAAAGCTTTGTTTAAAAAATAGGATAGAGTTGAGAGGTACGAGCTCCATTGAGAGATTCTGGATTGTAAGATGGGGAAGGGTACCATAGTTCATGATCATGTTTTCAAAATGATCAGCCTTATTCAAAATATCGAAAAATTGGGGCACCCATACAGTGATGAGATGGCAACATACATCATTCTCCACTTACTTCCAGAAACTTTCAACCAATTTATCATGAACTTTAAGATGTCTGATGCTACATACAAAGACTATGAATGAGTTGCATGCTATGTTGGTTAGTGTTGAGAAGCAAATCCCTAAGGAACCTAAGAAAGAGGTTCTTATGGTTCAAAAGGGAAAGGGGTTCAAGAAGAAGGGGCAAAAGGCTAAGGGCAAGGGCAAGAAAGTTTCTAAGGCTCCTGAAAAGCCTAAGGCAACTCCAAACGACAAGGATGCAGATGAAAGTGAATGCTTTTACTGAAAGAAGAAGGGCCATTGGAAGCGCAACTGCCACAAATATCTTGAGTTTTTCAAGAAGAATGGAGCATCCACCTCAGGTATTATGTTATAATTTAATTAAGATAGATTTTATCAAAAACTAAATTAAATCAGTCCACAAATTAAAATTAAATCCCCATTCAATTTTAAAATTAGGGTTCATCATAAAATTAATCCAAATTTAATTCTAACTCTTAAAATTAAATCGATGATCATACACAAAACATTTTTATGCATAATCAATCTGATTAAAATTATGAAACATAAAACAAATCGAATTAAATCAAAAACAAGCACAAAAATCGAATTTTAGAGCTAGGGTTTTTGAAAATTAGGGTTAGGGTGTTCAAAATTTTCGAACAATTCAAGGCTTAATTCGGTCCTTTTCATGGCTATTTTGAGCATAATTAAATTGCATTTAATCAATTCCAAAAGTTTAATCACATTAAAATAATAATTGAACCATAATTAGATTAATTTCTCCCTCTTAATTTATTATAAAATTAAGAGCATGGACTTCAAATAATCGTATTATTATAATCAAGCGTGTTCATGCAAGAGGCTAACTGATACCACTGTAGGAGTTTATGGGTAATATAATGTGGAAAACATGAATCATATTCATAAAGCACCTATCCCAAGATCGCATGCATAACACACAAGACACATAATCATACCTTTGAAGCGTGATCTCTACGAAGCAATTAGACTGGCAAATCAGGGAGAGAATAGAGCCCCAAGCGTTGCCCCTCTACTTAGTCCACAGGATTTGAACGAGTCGTCCACCAATACTAGATTAGTCGAGTGAAAGAGTAAAACTACGATCACCACCTTTAATGGACAAAACCGACCACCATGAACCACCACAACTAGCACCGAGGGGAGGAAAGAGCCGTGAGAGAAAAAGAGTGTTTGAGAGGGTTTAGGCTTCGTGTTTGCTAACTCGGGTTTAATCTTACTGATCACTGAATTGCATTACCAAAACCCTGGCACCTAGTCTATATATAATCCTATTATAATTAGACTAGGTCACAAAGCCCAAAACCCTACATTTCACTCCATATGGCCAGCCATACTAGGGGATGAGGCCCATCATGGGCCTTATCCTCTCATGCTCAATCCAGGCCCTTTGTGTGACCATATAGGATCTGTCCAATTGGGTTTTAGCCTATTTTACTAGCCCAAAGATTGTTAGTACCTCTAGCTATGATATAACGACGACCCAAATGAATGAACTTAATCATATCCATAATTTGATCCAATTATATATCTAGTGATTGCACATGACGAGGACAGAAATTCTTTAGTGTTAACCTTGTGAGCAATTTTTGAAGCATGATAATGTTTGAATTATTTTTTTAATTCAATGTTTAGATTATTTTACTTCTTTTCCACCATATGAGAGAGTTTTCAAGAGTTATTAATTTTGTTGCATGTTTTGCTCATTTTTATTCTTACTTGGTTCGATTTGGTTAGTATTGGCATTTTTTTAATTAAGGAATCATTATCGATTTCTTTATGTGTGGAAAGTAATTCTTAAGACTTTTATTTCTTTTGATGTTATGTCTAGTAAATCTCCACATACACGATGCCAATATGATTCAAGTAAAGAACAAGGATCAAAGTGTGCTTCAAGAGCTCAAAATACTTAGTGGATGCACCATTAATACAAGTAGTGGTCGTTGGGTTTTTCTTCATTGCTCGCTAAGGTAAATTATTAGAGGCACTATGGAGGTATGTTCACATATTCTTTTCTCCTTAATTAACTATGTTTTGTTTTTAGACTTAACTTTGGCATGTGGGGGTTATGATTCTATGAGTTTATATAATTTCCTTGTAAGAATTAAGTTCTTATTCGCCCCATGTGAAATGTGTAGAGTTTTTTCATGTCTAAATTCAATACATAGTGAAAGACCTTTGTCATCCAATGTGGGGAAAAGTGTAATATGATGAATTAGTGTAGGACTCAAAGTCTTGGTTTATGTAATATCTTGTTTGTGCTTTTTAAGCAATTGATTGTATACTCCATGACTTTGTTTATGAATGTTGGTTATCTCCATGTCCTACTATAATTGGTATCCTTTACTAAAATTGTAATTTGTTTTTAGCAATTTTATGCATCATTGCATGTTTAAGTGACAAGTGATTGGTCATACATATTGGAATAATCATGTCTCTTGATTGTTTTATCTTCATCTTATATATTTATTTTGTCATTGGTGAACAAATTGACCATAGGAGGAATATATAAGAGGCATCAATAGTGAAATTTTCCTTCTATATTTGATGCAAAGTATGAGAGTGCCTAACTATGCTAAAGACGTTTATTACTCCTTTGCCTTGGTTTATTGTTTTAATATTTTTATACTAATAGAGTATATCCTTAACTTAGTGAATTTTTCCTGAATGATCGGTTACCTTAGAAGAAACCTTGAGAATAAGTTAGAACATGTCTAACATGCTTAAAAGTTATTTTGTTTTTACTTGTGTGCTTCTTAATTTTTCTTCTAAAGTTTTCTCGATGTCATTTCACTAAGTTTTTTTCGAAATATTCAGGGCTAAGTTTATGATCAGTAAAGGTTATTTTGTTTTCTTATCTTTATGGAACAATATAGGTATCACTTTGTTGACATAGTTACTTTGGATCGTCGTCCTTTGATGATAAGTTTCATTCTAGTGGATGAAGTTTGTTTTGCCTCCTAAGTAGTGACTTAAGTGAGTCGGTTAGTGAGTTTCATGTTGAAAATAAGAAAATGAGAGTTAAAGTTCAAGTGTATGTTAAAACTTTTACTTATGAGATGGTACAAGAGTTTGGTTAGTACCTTGTGAGGATCTAATACTTGCAATTAAGTTTGCCCCTCATAACTTGTTTCAAGGTAATATATGTTTATGTGTTATTTTTACAATGTGAGTGATGTGGTGGTGTTGAGAATCACATGTGTAGTTAATAAACTTTCTTGAACTTCTTATCTTTCCAACTTATTAAACAATTTTTCACGACTTTAAATATGACATGTGTTTTATTATTTTGAGAATAATAATAATTATTATGAGATTTTGGTTTTTCCAAAGTGTCATACATGTTTTTGATTGAATTGGAAAGAGTGTTGTGACGATATGATATTTGTTGTTCATGACATCATTTGAGTAGAATATGTTTTGTATTAGCCTGAATTATGTGTACTTTAAAGAGGTCTTAAAGTATATTTTGAGTAGAGCATGCTAATACACTTAGCAATGTGATAGTGACATGCATTGCAATTTAACTTAACATAGCATCTATTTTTGAAATACTTGAGTTGAGATGTTTTATAAATTTATAAGAGAACGTTTGAGTGGTTTAACCTTGCTTCATCTTTTCAAAGTATCTTGTCAGGTACGAAGATTGTGGAATGCACTAGCTTTCGGGAAAAAAAATATATTTGGGATTTTTTGAAAGCAAGTGACTATGTTGGTGATTGATGAAATTTGTTCTCTAACGTGGCTATGTAATTTTCAAGGATCATACTTGATTCAGTAAGATACAAGTGTGAAGACGTCTTGCTGATTCATTCATCTAATGATGAACGTGACATGATTTAATAATTATTTGTACATATAAATCAAAGTTGATTTTTGATAACATGCTAGCTTTCCTTATTGGAAAAAACATTCTAGCAAAGAGGTTTGTGCACTATGATAAGGAAATAATGGACATGAACTGTGACGATCCTTGATAATTTGTTGAAATGTCGAGGGGGATAGGCCTTAAGCACGCATGGAAAGATAAAAGCATTATTTTCCTATCCCCATGACATGTGTGGTATAATGCTTTGTTGAGGTTGAGTCTCTTTGAGCTCTTAATGGATTAATAAACCATTTAGGTTGGTGCTATTTCAGACGCACTTGATTGATCCAGCGTTTGAGGTTGAGTCTTTAGATTTTTAATTAATCCAAAAGTTTGAGTGGGCGCACTAAAACTTTGGAATCACCATTGTTTATGATTGTTGTGAGGATGAGCATTAAGCTCTTAATGAATCCATGGTCTTGTGGGGGTTAATAGCAACAATGTAGCATTTGTTTAGTTCTTATGAACATGTCTTAACCCATTTGACTAAGTACTATCGAGTAGTGCTTGTGATTCACCTATGTGGTTGTGAAGACTAGCCTTCTATGGAAAACTTAGGCGGATTTCCTAGAGCCTCTACTAGATCTAAGGTGAATATTCTTGCTATAAAAGAGCATATCTCTTCGCCAAGTTCATATAAATTTTGGAGTGATGTATGTGTTGTGGGGGTCATGCACCAAATCTTGGAGTTTAAAGGTTCGTCCACTCCATGATCAAGAGTCTTAAGGGTTTCAAGGTTTGTCCACCCTTAGACTTGTAGTTCATTACCTCATACCACTAAGCACTAGATTTCAAATTACTTTTGTAATATCTAAGTATTATGAACTACATCTCCTCTTATGCCCAATATATATGTTGTTTCTCATCTCTTTGTTGGCTTTTCTTTCCTTCCTTTAGTGGAGGGTTGTTTTATTAAAGGAAGAAAATCAATGATTAAATACATTCTCGTATATCAAGTAAAAGGTGTATTTTGGTGAATATCCTGCATGCCTTGGCTGCCAGGGGAAGCCAGCCCTGGCAGAGCGGAAGAAGGCAGAGATAAGAATTCAAGAAAAGGGGAAATCCCATGTCCCCGGGCTGACCGGGTGAGCTCGCCCGGTCGCGTGCGAGCAGCAACATGTTGCTAAGCTTACTCGCCCGGTCGGGAGCGTCCATGCCCGGTTGGGCACGTGAGATTACCGAGCTCTTGAATGTCTTTTAGCCTTCTTCTTGGATTCTTTTCTTGTTCTAAATTGATGCTTTGTAACCCCCACATTACTCGATCTTTAAGTTTATGTTTTGGAGTTTTATCTACCTCTTTAATTCTGATTAAACTCTATTCATTTCATCTCCTTCATCTGTTCATTTATCCACAATTATGCTATATATTCCTGGTGTGAAAATCAGGAAAAATAAAAAATAAAACACACACACACAAAATAACTAAACACTTTTCTCTTCTTTTGGGCATAAGGTAATATGATTACGCCTCTCATCCAAAAGTGTGTTTGAGTGAGAGTAGTGTGTAACCTTAGGGAACGTACCGGCGATACAATGTGCACCCCAATTGCGCCGGAATCCATTTTCAAAGTTAGTGACGAAGTCACGCCACACCATCTTCCTTTGATCAAACAATTACATTATTCATAGCCTTTGAAACACTTATTTTACAACACCTATAAGGGTTATCCAATTAAAATTACAACTAATATAAGTTTTAATAAGGGTTAACATGTAAGTTTAGTTGTGTTCATATTAGATTATAAGATAACTTCTATAGAGAATCAGGTGAATAGAACACATTTTTGGACTTAAATGTGGTCAATGCTTTACCCATGTATTGTTTCATTGTTAGTTTTTTATCGTTAGAATGTTACTTATGTTTCAAAATAAATATTTAAATTTTTTTAATATAAGTAATGTATACAAAAATTAATGATCAAAGTGGTATATCTATACTAATACTAATATATTAAAAGACGTTTCTAAAAACGTCGATATGTCACCCCGAATTCCTAACATCTCATGACGCCACATCCTCATTCAAGCAATCTTTACCATTTACGCCATGTCACCGAAGAAACCAAATTTTTTTCGTATAATACACCACATCACTCAAGCAACCAACATTACCCCAAATAAAAACATAAGGATAAGGAGATTGCACGTCAAAGCAAACCACAAGGTTCAATTAAGAAAAAAGATAAATATGTAAACATTATTCTATAACAAAGATGACTATTTCACCATTAAAGGCAATTATATTAACTATGTTGTTAATATGTAAAAAAATTTATATAAATGCAAACCACAAGGTTCAATTAAGAAAAAAGATAAATTTATCAATTTCACATCTACAATAGTAGCAATCTACGACAACGTTCGGGCTACTCACTTGTTAAAAATTAAAATAGTCAAAATGTTAATAAAATACAAATTTTACTAATTAGTCATCAATGATTGAGTTAGTTCGATGTATTGACAAACATAAGTGAAAAAAATATATGTCAAGTAAAAAAGAAATGATGGAAGTATATCTTTAGGTAAAAAATAAAAATTTTGGGCAACTAGTTAAATATTCCCTTTGTCCAATAATACATGACATAGTCGAACATTGCACACATACCAATGCATTATAGTTTGACTTTGTTTTTATATAAATTATATTAGGATTTTCTTACTTTTACCACAAAAAAAATCAAAAAAAGTTATGAAATATTTGTGGTAAAAGTAAAAAAATCCTAATATTTATTTATATAAAACACACAGACCAAATGGTCTTATACCTAATACATAAAGTGAACTGCTAAACAACGCCCACATTTTTATCGAAATCGCCCACATTTTTATGTAAACTTCCAACATTACCCTTTTCTTCCTCTCTCTCCTAACACAACCACCACCGCCCGTCACCACCATTGCACCGTCGCCACCAGTGCCAACATGACGGAAAGTGATAGCGGCAGGCCGTGTACTCCACCGGATCCACTTCGCGAGGTAATTTATTTTCGCCGGAACTCAAACCGCCCAAAAAAAAGGTCCACCGTGGTCAAACCGGGCGGTTTGACAAGGGAATAAACGCGTCGTCAATTGTCTATCCCTAGATCAAATACAATTTATACAACCTAAACAAACCTAATACGAGTATAAGGCAAGCATAGGGGTCGAACCACAAAGAACGGATAAACACCACCAAATGTTATCGACAATTAAGCTAGTCCGGAGTAGGAGATAAATAAACTAAAGTCTAAATATGCTAAGACAAGAAATAAAACATTAAGGGAAATGGTTTAGGTAAAGCATTCACTTGAACATACACAAAGGCATAGAAATTGAATTAATTACGAACTAAACATGCTCAAATATCGAAATAAAGGATCCAATCTAGCCGCCTTCCGGGGTCAATTGGCTTCTCCTAACATAGCCTCTATGTTTCCACATTAGAACCATATACTAGGAGATACTATTAAATAACAATCGATAATAATGAACCTTAACTAAGTCAACTTCCGTTCCTTGTTAGCAAAGATTCACTCTCAATCAACTAACAACATGCATTTTGCAAGTAGATTAAAGAATATCAAGCATATAAAGACTTTAATCACAAATAAATCAACTCTAAACCTAGAACATGCTCAAGATCCAACTACATCACAACCATCCCCTCAATGGGGAAATTACTCACTAATCATGATAACAACAAGATTAATCAACAAATAATCAAGAATCAACATGATTAACAAGCAATACCAACAACAAAAACAATAATCAAAAGAAAGCAAATAAAAATAGAGGAGAGAGAGTTAGAGATTCTCATTGATTGAAGATGAAAGTCTACAAACAAGATGATCAATCCTCTTCTTCAAAATCCAAGCTCAACAATGGTGAAACCCTCACTTTCTCTCTCTAAACTACTCTAATCCTAAGCTAAACCTAGAGAGAGAAGCTCTCCTAAAACTAGGGAAAAAGATCTAAAAGAAAATGATGTTCTCCCGTACAAAACAAGCCCTGCAATATATAAAGAATCGCGCAAAAACGCTAAACAGGACCCGCTGTGCGCCCGCGCATGGTAGCTGCGCGCCCGTGCATTTGTGGGTTGCGCGGCTTGTGCTTGGGTGTGCGCGCCCGTGCTGCTGGATGCGCTCCCGCTCGGTGTGGGTGTGCGCCCGCGCACATGTCGCGCACAGGCCGCGCAAAACTTTTTGCCTCGATTCTGCAATTTCGCCAATTTTGCGCGGGTTCTCACAGGGCTGCGCGCCCGCACATTATTCGCGCCCTTGCACCTTGCTTTCTTCGATTCTTCTCTCATGCTTCCTTGGCTTCTTCTTTGCAATCCAAGACTTCAAATACCTAAGCACAAACACCAAGGGAAGCAATAAGGTATAGGGAACGGTGCAAACACGTAATGAAGGCAAGCATTCAACAATATACGCGATTTCATTAAAAATACATCGAGACATGGATGCACGCATTATTTGAACAAAACAACTGCAGAACACCCTAAGACAAGCTAAAACAAGGCATAAACACTATCCTAGGAGTGACATAAAATGTCACTCATCACGGTTAAACCGTGCAATTCGGGCGGTTTGACCGTGGTTGAACCACCCGGATTGCACGGTTTTACCACGGTTTAACCGCCCAGTTTGCCTGGTTTGTTTTTTTTTTTAATTAATATTGTTTTTATTATTATTATTTAATTGTTATTATTATTATTATTATTATTATTATTATTATTATTATTATTTCATTGTTATTATTATTATTTTTATTATTATTATTATTATTATTATTATTATTATTATTATTATTGTTCTTGTTGTTATTATTATTACTATAACTATGATTATGATTATTATTGTTGTTATGATTATGATTATTATTATTTTGATTATTATTTTAAAAATATTTTGTTGGGATGTTTAATAGGCATCACTACCGGATTATGGTGGCGATGGCATCGACTACAGTTCATATTTTATAACGTCAATGATCTTCCCGACTTTTGAAGAAGCATTTGAATGGGCACAAAACATTTCCATAGATAATGGCTTTTTCCTTACAAAGTCTTCGTATAAGAAACAACGAGATGGTCGACCGGTCAAGTATCTTAAGTGCGATCGTGGCCAGAGAAACACAGCCGAAGATAGAGATATGGAGAATGTTGTACGGAAAAACATGAAAATAAAGGGTGTTAAGTGTCCATTTCGTATCAAGGTCACATATATGGTGGACGATCAAGGGTGGAAAATCATTCCTTCATCAGGTTTGCATGGCTTGCATAACCACCCAATGATGGTATATCGAGAGGGTCATCGGCAAGTGAGTGGTCTAAGTCCGGCTGCGAAGCAATTGGTTAGTCAAATGAGTTCAGCATGTGCTAAACCTAGTCACATAATGGCGGCAGTGAAAGATGCGTTTCCCACTGAGAACCCTAACGTGAGACACATCTACAATTTCAGAAGTCGTGTTAGGGTTGATGCTAGTGAAGGGAGAGATGTCGTCAAGCAGTTCCTTCACTTGGCCAATGAGCGCAAATACGTTAGTTGGGTAGCTGTTGACCCCGACACACGTGTTGTCACCCACGCCTTTATGGCACATCCAGAGATGGTGAATATGTTACGAAAATATCCACATGTCATAGGGATGGATTCCACTTACAAGACAAACAGATACAACATGCCGTTTTTCGAGATTGTTGGGATCACACCGACAAATCAAAACTTTTTGATCGCGTATGCTTTAATGAAGACAGTCCTATGAGAGTTACAAGTGGGTCTTGGAGAAATTGAAGTTGTATATAGGTTTTGAAGTGACTCCTAAGGTGATACTAACTGATCGAGAGTTGGGACTTATGAAGGCGGTGAAAGAGATATTCCCAAACACAGCTCCCTTGCTATGTAGGTGGCACATCAACAAAGATGTGTTGGCCAAGGTATACCATTTGTGTAAGAAAGACATGGTGACTGCCGAGAAATTTAGGAATGGGAGGTGGTCAAAAATCATGAATGCGACAACTAAGGATGAATATGAATTTGAGTTGCAACAAATGAAGGATACTTGGAGAAGGTCAAGGCATACCATTGTGGATTATGTGAAAAAAACTTGGTTTGTGCACAAGAACAAGTTTATTCCGGCTTGGACAAATAAGGTGCTGCACTTTGGCAACGTGAACATGTGTAGAGTGGAGAGTCAACATTCTGTGCTTAAACAGTGGCTCGGAAGCTCCAAAGGGTCAATGGATTCTATCTTCAACCGTGTACACCGCGCCACTGAGGGTTTGCTTATTCAAATTCTTCATCATTTGGAGGACTCCAGACGACGAATTGGAGTGGAGTACAGGGGAATGCCCTTGCACAATCTCAATGGCTATGTTTCCTTCCATGCTCTCAAAATTCTTAAGCAGGAGGTGAACAGGATGAGAGAGTTATCTGATGATGTGTACGAGCGTTGTGGTTGTGCGATGTTGATGACACACGGACTCCCATGCGCTTGTACTATACACACCTCGATTCAGGGTGGTACGGGGTTGTATTTGGATTAGGTCCATCCTTTTTGGAAAACCCTAGTCATTGGAGACGGTGTTGACATTTCTATCTTTGAGGATGAGTTGGAACAGGACACGACGCAGTTTAGATCCCTGGTTGATGAGGTACTACTTCGTGATGCCAGTTTTGTGCGAAGTGTCAACCGAGTGTTGTTTGCGGAGCTTTACTCTGAAGATGTAGATTATAAAGAGCCCGAGATAAATGAGATTGTGCATATTCCAGGGGTCGACCACAAGGCCAATAGTGGTCCTCATCTACCAGTCGTGATCCAAGTGGCTTCGAGCATATTCCGGGCGGTCGTAGTCGTGGTCGTGGGCGAGGTCGCGGCCGAAGTAGGGGTCGTGCTACTTCTACATCTAGCTCCGGATGTGGTCGATCACAATCATCAGTAAACATGGAAACGCCTTCTGGTATATGCTTTATTATTATTATTATTATTATTATTATTATTATTATTACTATTATTGTTGTTGTTGTTGTTGTTACTTGCTATTATTATTATTATTATTATCATTATTATTATTGTTACTTGCTATTATTATTATTATTATTATTGTTGTTGTTGTTGTTGTTGTTGTTGTTGTTGTTGTTAATATGTTTTACATTTAATTAATTCTTTTGGGATTTAATTAGTGCGGATGTTGTCGGGTTTTTATAATGCTAAAATACTTTCCTGGTGGTTATTACAGGTAGTCAGATGAACATCGATGATTTTTTATACGTCGATCATTTTCGAAATTCATGTTGCCGTTTTTGGAAGGTTGGCTTGACCCGATAGGTGACGGAAATTGCGGATTTCGATGTGTTGCAGATTTCTTTTTGGGTGACCAGGAGCAGTGGATGTTGGCCAGGACTATGGTTGCAAACGAGGTTGACGCGCATCCTAACATTTACTCTCAAATTTATGCTGATCAACTGGAGAACGAGGTTCGTCGTATCAGATGGACTGGTGGGAGATGCACAAGTGAACATTGGATGGTAGTGTTTCAGGACTTGTTTCCGATCGCTAACCTATTCAACACTGCCATTATGCTTTTCGGTGCTGGCGTAGATGGAATAGGTGTGTATCCATGCATCACTGTGCTACCATGGAGTGCCCCGTCCACTGCCACGGGCCCATATAGGGAGTTTGCACTCGTCACAGTGGCAAACCATCACTATGTTCGATTGGACATGTCACCTAATTTTCCAGTCCCTCCTGTAGCAGGTTTTTGGTACGACGTGCGTGATTTTAGTGTGCAAGACTGGGATCAACGATATGTAGGTCGGATAGCAACATGGCACACTTTAGCTACAAATTAGTGATAGAACTTTGCAATGTTTAGTTGTAGAACTTTGCATAGTTGTAGAATTAAGCAATGTATTATGCAAATTTAAATTCAAATAATAAATTTAAAATTTTTTACAACATAACCTAAAACAATGAAGTTAGTTTATAAATAAGAAAATGAAATCAACTACATCCTCATCATTGCGTCCCACGCCGCAATAAGGTCCTGGGCCTCAACCACTGTCTGGGTAATCTCACCGCCGCTATCAGCAATGAATCGTCGTATAACATGCATGGAGCGGCCCATCCACTGTAAAAAATACAAAAAATAATCAGTACCAATATTAAGTTGAGTAATCTATGGAAAACAAGTAACAAATACTTACGTAATCAGTGTTCGTCCTCCCTGGAATTGGTGGGGGGCAAGTACCGCGGTATCACTGATAAGCCAAGGATGGAGTACGTGTAAAACCAGGCCAAGTAGTCAGGTGTGCATGTGGGCTGTCCATCCAATAGAGGTGGATGGAACGACAGGCCGAAACAGCAGCTCCCAGGACCAAACTTATCCCATAACCAAACTTATCCCATAACCCCTGACCTCAAAAAGTAACGCTATACGACCGGACATTAGCAGGTCTGTACGCGCTGTCAGGCCTAAAACCGGGCCGCGGTATCCCCTGCACATGACCAAGTTGCCGTAAAACCCTATATGGGTTATACGGCTCGACGATGTCCCGAAACTGTATACATCCCATGTACGTGGTTCTCGGGACGTCCTGTGCGGGGATAAGTGAATAGGGCCGCCAGTTAACCTGCACACGCAATCATAAGAAGAATGTTACATTAGTTTTGAAGACGTTAAATAATAATAATATAATATACGCAAGCTAAGTTCACATACTACCTCAGCATCAGTCATCTGATCAAGTCGGGTACGGAAAGATATAAGTCGCTGGTGATCCCTCGACTCTGAGCGTGGATCCCACATTGAGGCCCGTGCCTCACCTGGCTGTACCACTAAAGCTCCCTGACAAGGCCGAAAACATGGGAAGTACTCGTATATCCACGCATGCAGAAGCGTGAGACAACCTCCGATAGCCTTACACTAAATACGGGAGGCGATACCCAACTGCCGATACAGGAAAGCAAGTGTAGCTGACCCCCAAGAATATCGGTGAAGATCGTCATAAGACTTCTTCACCTCTAAAATGCAGGAGGGAAGAAGGCGGTGACCACTCTTGTCAACGAACAAGGTGCTACCAAGTAGTGTGACAAAGAAACCCATGAACTCAACGTCTGGGACCCGATCCAACAACTTGCACCGTTCATAGATGCTAGTCACCGCTACAGCACTGTTCTCCCAAATAGCTTTCGGCTTCACCAAAAGCTCATCCCTACTCAGCCCCAACAATTCCTGAAAGTCAACCTGGAGAGATGCACTGTCGCTAACCAGGTCAACCAAGTCACCCTCAACGGGGATCCCCAGAATATAAGCGACGTCGTGTAGCATGATCGTCATCTCACCAAAGGGGAGATGAAAAGTGTTCGTATCCGGCTGCCACCGTTCAACGAACGCAGAGATCAGAGGCCAATCAATGTGGAAATGCATGATAGACGGCAAGTGCTGTAATCCAGTGACACTAAGGCGTGCACGTAAATCCGCACTCAGCTCTGTCTCCCATTCCTGCAACGACCTACACCAATGAATCCTACTGTGGCACCTCAACAGATCAAGATCATCCCCGACCCAAACACGAGAAGCAATGTGAGCTACATAGCTAAGGATAAGACTGCCATCAGCTAGACCACCTGGCATTAAACATGGGCACGGGCCGTGCGGCGGCACGCCCGTGCCGCCGCGGGCCGTGCCTGGCCGTGCCGGGGTGGTGACCGTGCCGTGCCGTGCCGTGCCGTGCCGTGCCGGTTCTACGGCGAGCCGTGCCGTGCCGTGCCGGCAATTGGCACACCCCGGCCCACGGCACGGCACGGCCCACGTGCCTAACGGGCCGTGCCGTGCCGTGCCGCGGGCCAAACCGTGCCTCTTGATTTTTTTTTTTTTTTTTTAAAAAAAATGTTAAAAAAAAAACGAATTAAATATAAAAATGCATATAAAAAAAAAATACGAGTGCGATAATCCGAAAACATAAAAAATTGAAGAATAACTTATTTTATTATATGACGGTAGCCGGTACGAATGTACGATAATTCAATAATACAAAATTACAAAATAAGTAATGATAATTAAAAATCGTACAATAGTGTATGAACATTGAATAACTTCATTTATTATACGGAATACGTAGTTAGATAATACAAAAAGAATACAATATTGTATAATGTAAATATGTAATCATGTAATTATTATTGGTCGTCTTCGTCTTCGCCTTCGTCTTCATCTTCGTCTTCGTCTCCTAGAGGTTCAAGGTCATCCGCCAATTGAGTGGATTGAGAAGTATGAGAACTAAAAGAAGTCGACGTTCCTTCATCGTCGTCGTTTTGTGCATAAGTACGATCTTGAGAACGTGTTTCGGCATCCAACCAATCCTTGAAGCAAACACACATTTCAAGTGTTTCGGGTTTTAGTCTTGTTCTTCTATCGTCTAGAACTCTTCCCGACGCACTAAAAGCTCTTTCGGAAGCAACGGAGGAGACTTGGATAGCAAAAATATCACGAGCCATTGCCGACAAAATTGGATGTTTCACGGCTTGTGATTTCCACCAATCGAGGATGTCGAGGCCAAACTTCTCTTCGTCGTCCATGCCTTTCATGAAGTCGTAACTTAAGTACATTTGCAACTCCGAAACATCGCTTTGTGTTCTCCTAGATGATGATGATTCTGTACCTGAATACTTAGACATCAAGTTAGCAGCTTGTGCAAATAAACCTTTGGCCCGTTTACTTACATTTTTGGATGTTTGAGAAGGGGCAAATCGAGACACGGTTCCATATTTACTTTCATAAACATTATATAAATTAAAAAACTCATCCGTCACCTTAATTTTAAAAGTTTCAACATCATCTTCAAAATTCATGTTACTATAATAAATATCAATTAATAAAAAGGTGCCATCATATTTTTGTCTAGGATCTAAAATAGAAGCAAAAATATAAATCTTAGGAATATCGGTGTAATATTTACGCCATTTATCCTCCATGGATGGAAGATATCCACGATAAACGTGTTGTGATCGGTGTTCCGCAAAAAGTTGTGCAAGTAAACATGCATTGCTAAGAAAAGAATGAGCACAAGGATTATATACAGAAGAAAAACAATGTGTCATACCATATAGTAATTGTAAAAACTGCATATATTTTTCACAATTAGCCCAATCATCTTCAAGTAAAGCATTTTGTGGATATTTCATATTATAAAAAAGTGTTAAATGAACCTTGTACTCGATTGCCCGACTCAACATTTCATAGGTGGAGTTCCACCTAGTTGGACAATCCGGTGCTATTTTTATGGTTTTTATCCGTTGTTGCCTGCAAAAACCTTTCCATTCTTGATATCTCATGTTAGAGCTATTAATAGTGCAAATAGCATTCCTTATTTTGTGATAAAATGGACCAATTGCTTGTGTTCCATCCTTCACACACAAGTTAAGAACATGACAAATGCATCTAACATGAAGTGCTTCTCCATCTAATACTAAATCGGTTAATTGGGGTTTAACCAAATTCGCACTATATGTCATAGAAGTTGCGTTATCGAAAGTCATAGACATGATTTTATCCCTAAGACTATATGCATCAACAGCTTCCATTAAATGATGTGAAATGTTAAGACCGGTATGAGGGTATTCAAGCATTTTGAAATGAATGATGCGTTTTTGTAACATCCACTCATTATCTAACCAATGACAAGTAACACATAAATAGTGAAGTCCGTACCCACCATCCCATGCATCGGCGGTTAAAGAAACTCTACAAGGAAGATTAGCTAATTCATTTACTAATTTCAGTTTGTACTCTAGATAAGTCTTCATGGTAGCAGATCGAACGGTTTTTCGGGACATTTTTTTGTGTTTTGGTTGTAGTGCTCGGTTAATATAGTTGTTGAAGGCATCATTTTCGGCGAAAAGAAAAGGTTGTTCTGCATGTACAAGCATTCTCCCAAGTTCATCCCTATCTCTCTCGTAATTGTAAATGAAACCTTGTGGATGGAATTGAGAAATTTTAGGTTGGGTTGGATCACTAGATGGTCCACCACATTTTTTTGTATGCCTAGTAAGGTGTCCCGTCCCTCCCTTGGTATCGGCCGAGAAAATTTTACCACAAGTCCGACACTTGCATTTTTTTCCATCTTTACTTAATTGATAATGTACCCAACATCCACTCTTTCTTTTGGTTTGAGCAAAATCCTCTTCGGTACACCACTCTAATATGTTAGGATTATGGGTGGATGGTTCACTCGACCCGGAAGCTTGTGTTTGGCTACCTTGGGAAGGAGGAGGAGGAGGAAAAGGAAATTCATATTGTTGAAATTGGGTTTGTTGAAATTGGGTCCAAGGAGCCATATCATCCATTTGTTCTTGCCCTCCCGTGTTTTGGGGATGAAAGAAAGGGGTGGAAGTGTTTGGAAAGGGCATGTTAGGAGAGGGAAAGGGCATGTTAGGGGGGGCATAGACATTGAAGTGTTTGGGTTTGGTGATTCCCTACGTGTTGACTTGGCTTTTCTAGAGGAGGAGGAAACGTTCGGGTTTGATGCCATGATTAATTAATAAAAATAACACAACTAACAATAACAAAGTAACAATTAACAACAATGAGATCAATGAGAATTAATTAGTAAGTAGTTTTTATATAAATTAAATTTTCAAAAATAATTATAATAATAGTAGATTACTTGGATCAATGAGATCCCAGGTAGGAGAGGTTAGGAGCGACGTTGTCCAGAGCCCAAATCCCGCCTTAGACAGATTTCAACAATCCAAATAACCCACAATTAAAATAGAAAGTAGTTTTTATATAATTAAGTAGTTCCAATAATAATAATAATAATAATAATGATAATAAATTAATAATAATAACAATAATAGTAACAATAACAATAACAATAACAATAACAAATTAAAATAAAGTTGAGTTAGATCTTACAATGACGCTTCAATGCTTTCCCAAATTTATAATTTCCCGAATTTTTAATTTCCCGAATGTAAATATAACAATTTTTTTTTTTTTTTTTTTTGGTAGTAGACTAGTACAAGTAATAATAGTAAAAATGTAAAATTTATAAGAGAGTAGGATTTTTTTTTTCTTTTCACAAAAGAGAGGAAGATTGTATGTTTTTTAGGAATTTGAGAATTGAGAATTTGGGAGTAAGAAAATTAGAGAATAAGAGAGAAGAGATGAGTTGATGAATTGTGAAAATTTTGGAGGAAAATATGAGGTATTTATAGGGGATTTGGGTGGGAAATGGGGTGGAAAATATGGCCGTTTATAGCTGTTGGAAAACGGCCATAAACGGCCATATTCCAATGGCTAGTGGCACGGGCCGTGCCGTGCCGTGCCGTGCCGTGCCTGGCCGTGCCTGGCCGTGCCGGGCCGTGCCACGTGCCGTGCCGGCGTGCCGGCCCACGTGCCGGCCACCGTGCCGCCCGCCGTGCCACGGGCCGTGCCCGTGCCGGTCCCAAAAAAGTTGTTTACGGCACGGCCCACGGCACGCCGGCGTGCCACCGTGCCGTGCCGTGCCGGCCACCGTGCCCGTGCCGGGCCGTGCCGGAGTCGTGCCGGGCCCGTGCCGCCCGCGTGCCGGCACGGCCCGTGCCCATCTTTACCTGGCATCGTCTCGTGAACAAGCCAAGACGTATCTGAGTCTTGAGAACCACGAGACCTACGAGTACGGCCGGTGCTCGAAGTCGTAGTCGTAGAACCCACAAACCTCCCTCCTCTATCTTTCCTCACGAAAATCCCAGACGACGACTCGCCGTGCTCGAATCCTCCTCGCCCACTCTCGGAAGTCGTGGCATCCTCCGTGTCATGATGATCAGAATCATAATCATCCATGACCTGATCTAGCTCGTGCTGAGCATCCGAAGGCCAACCCAGGACATCATCCGCCGTGCGAGAAGCTGCCCTCTCCCTCCTAACAGAAGCATCAACACCACGAGATCGAGTATGTCGAGGACCCGATCCTTTGACACGTGTGAACTCGATATTTAGCCTTCTAACGGCTTGTGGCTATTATTTAATAAAAAAATGTAATACAAATAATTAATACTCAATTCTATAAATCTAATTAATATTCACTAATAATAAAAAATTACATTATTTTATTTTCCTAAACATAAATCTAATTTATAATCACTTAAAATAAACAATTACATTATTTTATTTTCCTAAACATAAATCTAATTAATATTCACTACCAATAAACAATTACATTATTTTATTTTCCTAAACATAAATTTAATTAATATTCACTAATTAATAAACAATTACGTAATTTTATTTCCTACACATAAATCTAATTAATATTCACTTAAAATAAACAATTATATTACTTAATTTCTTAAACATATTTCTAATTAACATTCACTTAAAATAAACAATTACATAATTTTATTTCCTAAACATATTTCTAATTAATATGCACTTAAAATAAACAAATATATAATTTTATTAATATGCAAAATAAATATATAATTAAATTATTATTTTTTAATTACGTAAACCGCCCAAGTAAGACGGTTTAACCACGGTCAAACCGCCCAGGCAATACGGTTTTACCGTAGACAAACCGCCCAGAAAATAAGGTTTAACCGTGGTCAAACCGCCCAAACTATACGATTGAACCATGGTCAAACCGTATATCCTGGGCGTTTTGACCATGGTCAAATCGTCTAACTTGGGCGGTTGTACCACGGTTGAATCGCACAGACAGGGCGATTTTAGTACTTTTCCGGCGAAAAAAAATATACCCGCTCCGCCTGGGCTGCGTCCTCCTCCCTCGCGCGTGCTGCGTTCCTCGACCGTGGCATTCTCGACAGTTATGGGCGGTGGTGGTGGTGATATTGAAGTGGTGGACCTTGTGGTGATGATTGCAATGTGCGGTGGTGGTGGTGATTTAAGGTGGTGAATGTTGTTTTGCGGCGGTAGCGGCGGCAATGGTGGTGTTGGTTGGTGGTGGTGGTGATTTTAAGTTTTCTTGAGAGGTTTTAAGTGAGGAGAGAGAAAGAGGTGATGTTAGAGAGTGAAAGAGAAAAAGAGTTTAGGATTTTGAGTATGGGTAAGAACGTAAATTCATTCCTAATTTGTGGGCGATTTTGATAAGAATGTGGGCGTTATTTAACAACTCCCTACATAAATAGTTAAAAAAAGTCCAACGTTTCATGTATAATGGGACACAGGGAGTAGCTATAAGCTCAAATGTCCTCAAACCTCCTCTAGCCACAAAGTTATGACTTGCCTAAAAGCCATAAAGCAATCATTTGCCCATTTGGATCAGGCCAACCCACATGCCATGGGGCTCACTTCACTAAGGTATAAATATCCAAATAAATACACCAAATAAGATACCTACAATCACAATCTCAACTCATTTATTACACTCGCATGCATTAGGCTATAAACCATACCACTAATCCAACTTTCACGCTTAATTTTGATACGTGGATTACTCATATAATTTTAAGCTTATCAATGTGTTGTTAGTATATTATCTTATTAGCTCGTATAAAACTATACTAAAAACATAAGTATAATTATATTAAATTTTATAAACTATGTATCACACGAGACTAATCCAGTGTGACATTAAAAATGGATGTGTCATTTTGAAACAAAGAGCTAGTTAGTAGTTAGTAAACATTTTATATACAGCCCGTTGTAAGGTGCATCCAATTTAGCTTATTTTAAAATTTAAAATGAGCAAAAAAAATTAAATGAGTAAATAAAACCACTTTTATACACCTACCTCTATGTATATTCGGGTGTACCTACATAATTTATTTTATTTTTTATTTTTTATTTTTTATTTTTTTTGACATGTGTAAATTCAAAATTCAAGATTCGAAATCCATATAAAAAAAAAAAAACTGTTGAGATTTTGTCTTACCTACCTATCAATCTCAAACCACATGTAAACACTAAACACCCAAAAAGTCCACATTTAATAAATCAGTCTAACAAGATACTCATTTACTATTTTTTTTTAGAAACAAGAAACATGATATAATAAATTATCTCATTATATTATTGTTTGTATAGTATATATACACCCCCTCTCATTAACCAAAAACATTGTACAAATCCATTTCTTCATCTCTAAATCTCTGATTCTCTCCTTCCTCTTTAAACGCCATTATCAAAAAGGTTCTCAATCACAAAAAACTTCTCCAATATTACCTCATCTTTTTCTCTTCTTCATTTCAACCATTTGACTTATTCTTTTTTTTATCTACTACTTAATGTTACATTATTATTATTATTATTATTATTATTATTATTATTATTATTATTATTATTATTTGCTTTTATGATTCTTTGACCATTACCATATTTTCCTAATACAACAGCTAACTTTACGCTTCTAGATTTGTCATCATCTATTTCCAAGCCAACATTTGTAACTTGTTTGTTACAAGTATGACTTATTTTTTTGTTCAATAATTTTGATAAGTAAAACAGTTGTCAAGCAAGTTATGTGATCAAGTTATTAATTAAAAATGTGTCAAAGTAATAATTCATTGGTATTATTGTTACTTCTATGGATCATTGTAGCTGCCGGAGTGAGTCCGAAACCGGTGGCGGCTACGCAACGTCGAATATTGGTCGATACAGATGTTGATACGGACGACTTGTTCGCGTTGCTTTACCTCTTGAAAGCTCAATAGATCAGAGTTTGACTTAAAGGTTTGTTTTTTATTTATGTTTTCAAGCTTTGCTCATTGCTTATAATAATCATTCTGCTCCTAGTGCTATGTTTTTAAAACAATTTGATACAAAAACAATTTGATACAAAAATTAATAAATCTGTAGATGACTGTGGCATCAACGTGTGTACTGATGCTACCAACCATATATTGAGTTATAATTAGGCACATAGTTTATAAGCCATTTAAATTATTAATTACTAGATTAACCCCGTGCGATGCACAATTTTAAAATAAGAATTGAATTAAAGACCTTTAACAACACGTACGGAAAGAAAATAACTTCCTCATTTTTCCTAACTAATTTCTAATTAAATATGAATATGCAATTCTCCAAGGTGCATATTTTTCATTTTAATTAAGAAATTTCAATTAAATTATATTATTAATAATTGTTAATAACTCATAAATAACTAAATAGCATAATATATGTCGAAAACCCAAAATTTAAAATTTAAAATTTAAAAATTCAAATGGAATACATTTCAAAGTTATGTTAAATAGGGTAGCTTAAAAAGGAAAAAAAAAATATGACATCATTCTTGCATTTTGAAGGGAAAAAATTAAATAAAAAAAGTGACGTATAAGCAATGATGACATCAGCGGTTGTTATTTTCGTTGATGAAAATTAAAGTTTTAATTAATAATACGGTTGTTAATAATGTTTTTTTTTATTTTTTAATATTTAAAACATAGTTGAAAAAAAATTATAAAATTAGAAAGAAGTGATAACTGATAAGCGAAAGGCGAAATAAATCTTTTCTCCTTCAATTGTTGCCTAGTTGTACCAAACTAGAATCTTGTTTATGAAAAAGAGATACGTGTAAGACCCATTCTCTTTACCTTATTTTTGCCGAACTGAATTTATTTTTACCAAACTTAAATTATTTTTGCTAAATTTAAATTATTTTTACCAAATTGAAATTAATTTAACTAAATTGAAATTATTTTTACTGAACTAAAATTATTTTTAGTGAATTTCTATTATATTTCTTATTTAAAGTTACTGATTTTTACTGAACTGAAGTTATTATATGTCACTTCTCTCATGGTCTCCAGCTTGACCCATCACTACTTTTTTATTACTTATTTTCTATCACATTCGTTGTTTTTCAATAAATTATTAACCTCACTATCTTTCTTTTACCATTTCTTAATATTCCAACTACCCCACTGACCTTTTTATTTATTTATTTTTATTAAAGTGAATTTGCCGGTCAAAGTGTAACACTTATTAAAACACGGAGCGAGTATAAACTTTTCGTTTCAATGTGACTCGAAAAAACCTGATTCAAGTTTTGTTCATCTGTATAACTATGATACAGTAATTTAGCATAACTTTATTATAAAATAGTCACATCTCGATCCGATCTCACCAAACTTGACTCAAGTATCCAAATTAACACCATTATCGGCTGAAAGCTGAATTAGTAAATGGTATTGACGAGGAAATTTGTAATAAAATGTAGGCAGTGACAATCAATACAAACTCATGGACGAATGCTGGTCATGCAGTAAATCAAATATACGACTTATTATTTATGATGGGTCGTGACGATATTCCTATTGGAGTTGGAGGTGAGGGTGGAATTTCAGAACATGGTACAATTTTCCCTGATGTCGGTGGATACCTTCCTATCATCGAACTGGTGATCATTATTACTCACTTGGTATACGCACTACTTTATTACGGAAATTAATTTTGACACACCCTTATGTAAGACGAGCATAAAAAACTGTGCTATCACATAAGGGCGTGCCAAAATCAATTTTGATGTGCCAAAATCATTTACCCTTTATTACATAGTACAAGTATTTGTTTTACAATATATGCACTATTTTGAATTTTAATCTTTACTAATGAGACAACTTTGTTCATAAATAAAATTAATTTTGTATGTTAAACAAAATTATAAAAGTTAATCATTTGAAAATATATGAAATTAATTCAAGTGGTAGAATAATAGCAATACTAACATTTATTGATTTTTATTTATATATACTTCGCATTTGTAATGGTCAAATCCTTCATAAAAGTGTCAAATTTAAATAAGTATTGCATGTGAATAAGGTAAAAAGTGAAAATGATAAATCTTTGGTCAAATAAAAAAAAAAAAATCGGTAACTGGAAAAATGTGTATTTACTACGGAGTATTTAGCTAGCAACTTTCAACAATGTTTAACTCGTATGTTTAATTATTATAATTTAACTAGTCTTCTGGCCCGTGCAATGCACGGCTTGTTCATAGAAAATTGTACTGAGAGATGAGTGAGAAAATACCAATAAATAATTATGAGTGTAATATGTAAATGAAAACATAATTAAAGAAATAAAAATTGTGGGACTTTAATTGAAATGAGACTTAATAGAAAGAAGATTGAGGGACTAAAATCAAAGAGAGAAATTAAAAAGGTTGAATTAAAGAGGGGAGATGAAGATGAAGTGTTTAATGAAAGAGTTAAGAAAAATTGTATAATCAAAAATAAAAAATGTAAAACGACATGTGGCACATTGAGTTGAAAAAGAAGATAAGGAAGTGTAATAGCATGATGACACATGTTTTTTTTGGTTTGCTTTTTTAAATACTAAGTATAGATATCTCAACTACTCCATTTACGTCTCAATATAAAACATTCATTGAAGCAATCTAAAATTATATGTCGATTAAAATATAACATTAAAAAAGAAAAAAATACATACATAATATATTTACAATAAGTTCATACAAAATTGTAATTTTGTTTATTTTTTTTTCCGATAAGAATACAAAATTGTAATGTTAATAGGTATTAGTAAGGGTCTATTCTCTTCAGTTTATTTTCAGTTCAGTTCGGTTCAGCTCCAATTAGTTTAGTTCAGTTTAGCTCCAATTAGTTCACTTCAGTTCATTTCCTAATTTTCTTCTCTCATAAAATATTCAATTCATCTCAATTCAGTAAATCAGAACATGCCCTAAGTTCGAAATTGAAATATATTATACCTTAAAACACACTTAAAACCAAAAATTAAAGAAATTTGAGGAACGTTGCAAATTTTTTAAGATTTCCAAATTCTTGCCTAAATCTCTTGATTAACATGCAGGGCATGACAACATCAGGATATTGTCGATATAGGCAAGCCATTCCTATTGGTCAAGGTGGACGATTGGACATTGACACAAATTTTGGTCTTCGTAAATCATTTCTTCCCCAGGTAAATACATTAAAATAAATTACTCATCTCCTCCTTTTTTTTTTTTTTTTTAAAAAAAAAAAAAAATCAGCACATAATTTATGTGATTTTTACTTGAACATAAAAAAATTATAAAAAAATAATTGGAATATAAAGAAATTATAAAAAAAAACAAGATAGCAATGTTAATATTTTTATTGAAAATTAAGGAATATAAAAGAAATAAAAAATAAAAAATTGTACTTGTTTTGAGTCGTAACCATGGAAAGAGAGATATAGAGTATATTTTCTTATGTGTCCCATTGAGAATTTTGACAGTATTAATTAAGCATACTTAGACCAATATTTATAAATTATACATAATAAAAAAAAATATATAGTTTTGTGGGTCTTGTTGGAATTATCTCAATGAACCGATTATTAATATTCAATTGTTATAATTTATAGTTGATGATAATTAAAGATTTTATGGGTTAATTGTTTTAAAACGACATGCGTGAAATTTCATTATGGGAGATTTAAAAAAAATAAATAAAAAAACAGAGGGAGTATTAAAATAGGAAAGTTTCTCAAAAATAGAAGTATAATACTTTCAAAAACGGCCTCATTTTCTAATTAATCCGTATATTTAAAAAAACGGAGGAAGTTTATAAACATGACTCTAAAATATTTGTATATTTCAAATTAGTTTACCCATTTTCACTTTTGACAATATTTGTATATGTGTCAAATTAGTTACGTGGGATCTTGATGTATATGTTTCAATGTCTATTTAAATAAATTTAATTTTTAGTATTTTTTACAATAATGTAAGTAAATGTATACATTCAATTGTATTGATGTGATTGCATATGTAATTAAAAATAAATAAAAAAAAAAGTGTCAAATATTTTGAAATGGAGGAAGTATTACTTCAATTCCTATGTTGTGGAAAGTTCAACTTATTTGGCATTTACAAGGTTGCTAATTAATGTAGTTCCTCTTTGATCGTGTACATGAAGTACATCTTCACTAATGTACAAGTGAATTATTTTTCAATTATCTTTTAACAATGAAAGTTTTCAATATGGAATAAGGGAAGACGAAGATATTTTCCTGTTCATCAACCTACAGCACAAGAAGTGATGATCGATGTCATATCGAAAGGTCCAACTACTGTTGTTTCTGTCTGAATCTGATTCCCCCAAGAACTCGGACCTGAGATCCTGATACTCCTATCGGCAAGCTGAGAACCTACACAATGAGAAGAAGTTAGCTAACCCGGGTTGGTCCGGGGATAACCACTCTGATGACAAAGTCAGAAAGTGTTTAAGAGGAGAAGATAAGTAAGAGAGAAAGTAGAGAGAGAGAGAGAGAGAGTAATTTTTTTTTATGGCCTCATTAATGAGGTCTTACCTACTATTTATAATGATCCACCTTGACAGGTGGCTCTCATCCATGCAAAGCCTCCTGCGCCAAGTGTCGAGCTTCTGTTGCCACGTGCCGAATTCCGACAAGCCGATATGTCTGCTTTCTGGCGCATATCAGCGCCTTCTCACAATTGTTCAGAGTTTGGTCACGTGCTTTTACAAGATATCGGTCATACCTATATATCATCCCATACAATTAGCCCCCCCAAGTGAGGACGCATGATCATACATCATCGTCCTCAGTTAATGTAGCCAACAAACTTAACCTAACTAGACAAACTTTGGGTTCCACTTCTCATTCTTCAAATTTTACCTTATGTTGGAAGTTTCATGTGATAACGTTTCTTGTACTCTGTCAAGCACTGTGCATTAACAAAACTTTATTGCCGACCTTGCCGTTGCTGCAGTTCGTTATACCCGCTTGGCTTATACTCAAACACTGCATCGGATGAAGCTTGAGGATACCTCAGAGACTCACATCTTTTGCTGAGAAGATTTATTTTAATTTATTATTATTAATTTTTTGTTGTAACTTTCAAGACAACTTTTGTATAGTATTATAATCCCATATTGTATTCATTTGCATTATCTTTGGCATTAGTTCTTAAATTTATACTTTTTATACCTCCTTGACGCATTACTCTGTTAAGTTCTAGTGACTCCTTTTGTTCCCCCCCAAGTGACCTTGTGTGCCGATAGCAGACAAGGTCTACTTGTTACGAAATATATGAGAGCGAAAAACTCCGTTTTCCCCCCAAGTGACCTTGTGTGCCGATAGTAGACAAGGTCCACTTGTTACAAAATACATGGGAGCGAAAAACACCGTTTTCTCCCCCAAGTGACCTTGTGTGCCGATAGCAGACAAGGTCTACTTGTTACGAAATATATGAGAGCGAAAAACTCCGTTTTCCCCCCCAAGTGACCTTATGTGCCGATAGCAGACAAGGTCCACTTGTTACGAAATACATGGGAGCGAATAACTCCGTTTTCTCCCCCAAGTGACCTTGTGTGCCGATAGCAGACGGTCCACTTGTTACAATATGGAAGCGTAACCGTTTTTTCTTTTTTTTTTTTTTTGAAGCGGGAAAATTAGTACACGTGTCGTAAATCCTACCGCTACTTTTTGAAATTGGTTGTCGATTTAGGGCCGTTGGATTTCTGAACCGCCTTTCACCTCAACTGACTTTTCAGTTTCTTCTTTTAGATCAAAATTCCGCCATTTTTTATTTCATTTCTCATTTTTCCAAAGCTTTTTCTCAGTCTCAATTGTTCTTCAACCAAAGGTTTACTTTTTTGACTTTTCTCGATTTCGGTGTACACTTCTCAGTATATTCGGCGTGCTTTTCTTCTTCGTCACTTCTCACCTTTAAGTACATCGTATCAGCGACTTTCGTCAAAGGTATTGCCGCTCCCTAACCCCTGATTTTGCATGTTTGTTTTATTTTCTCATTTTTGAATTAAATGTCTGAAGATAGTGTCGAAGAGAATTTCCCTAACCTTAGTACTGCTAGGCGTCGTTTAATTAGGCAATCCCTAGGCAAAGAAATCGGTAGTAATCAGGGTAATTCATCTTCCCTTTCTGATAACATTGATTATCCATTTGAGACGTTATCTTCTAAAGAAGAGAAACGTGCTTTTATGCTACATAGGACTATTGCCCACCGCGAACGTGCCTATTATCCCACTAACCCTGACATTCCTGCCGATACTGAAATTCTTGACGTTGAGCCTGTTAGTGTTCGTTATCACTTACGCAGCTTTGCTGGGAAACGCTATTTTAATCAATACGACACTAACGTTGGCAATATAGGTATAAACACCATGCCAAGGGTAAAGAGTACCAGTTATCAGCCTCGAGCTGCTGTCCGTGAGGCTACTGAGGCCGCCAAAGCAGCTAAGGCAGCCGAGGCCGCTAAGGCAGTTGAATCCAGCAAAAGACCTGGGCAAGGTCAGGTTGTGAGTTCTTCCGAAGAAGAACCAGTGGCTGATATTCCTTCTAACCCCCAGGAAGGTCCGTCATCCCCCGTTCATGATTCAGCCGTCAACTCGGTTTTAGGAGATGACGAGACTCAAGAAGGTAGTATCAACAATGAAAGCAGGGAAGACATTGTTGACATGACGGCAGAGGTTATCCAGGAAGAGAACCTGGACAAGGGCTATAACTCTGAAATTGACGGAGCTGAATTCCGACAACCCATTACCCTTGCCAGAGATGGAAAAGTGGCCAAGGCAAAAATAAATGACGATTTTAGGAAAACGGCAATTGAAAAAGATTACTGCCGTCGCGCTAAGAAATTTTTCAACTTACCTGACGGGTATGAGCTGTCAATTCCCCCTTCTGGAGCCTCGGTATTAGACTGCCCAGCAGGTTCCGTGGCCGTTTATATGAAGCATTTAGACTTCGGCCTTCGCTTTCCTTTACATCCCTTTGTGGCAAAAATCCTGAAGGCCTGGAACGTCTGTTTAGTTCAGGTTACTCCTCCCACTATTCGGGCCGTTATTTCCACCATCTGGGTCATGCTATATCGAAACTATCCCCTAACCCTTAATGTTTTTAGACGGCTGATTACTCTGAAGAGAGACGGTCAGTCGGATGGGTGGTGGTCTTTATATACCCAACCTCACAAATATACCGTCCACCCCAAACTGACAAGTTGCAAGGGCTGGCAAGTGAGGTTCTTTTTCATGTCGGTTCTTGAGGACTTTCCTCTAAGAAGAACCTTTTACCAGCCTCATCCTCGCTTTGACTCAATTCCCGAGAGGGATCTCGGTAAACATGAAGAGAGAGCCGTCAATCATTTTGACGTTTCAGAATTTGATGAAGGTGACGGCAAGGTCCGCATAGTTCCTAAGGTGTGGGTGCCGAATGTGAGTTACATTCGGGGCAACGCGCTGTTGTCTCGTGTCGGTCTCTATTGGACTGACCATTATGGTACTGTTTATTTTATTGAATTTCTCTTTCTCTTTTTTTTTTAAATATTATCTGTACCTAGCTGATTGAATTTACATTCTTTTCTCTCAGGTATTGACAAGTTGGACAACAGGCAACTCGGCTTATCTTCCGACGGGAGAAGAGTTCTCAGACGTTGCCCTAAAGCTTCAAGCCCCTACGATACTCTTGCTACCGTTTGCGGCCGCGCTCCAGCTATCAGTGCCAAAAGAAGAGCTGAGATCATGGCCGATGACAATGCCAAGAAGAGAAAGACGACATCTCTGGCCAATCGACGAGGTGGAATTGTGATCTCCAGCCCCAGACAATTTGAAGGGCGAGGTGGGAAAAAGAAGGACCAATCGGAGTCCGAGAAGACTCCACCCACCACCAAAACTAAGAGCCCTGAGGCCATTGTGAAGAAGGTTATTAAGGGGATTGAGATCGAAGATCTCACTTCTGCCGAGTCCCCTCGTCAGCTTCAGCCAACCGTCATAGTTGCCCCTACTACGGTTGGCTCTGATTCAAGTATTCCGGCCCTGACGTATCGGTCCAATCAATGGATTGAACGAGTCTCTGGAAGGTTTCCAAACGAAGTTCTGAAGGGTTTCGCCGTCCCTGCTGGTCATTCCGGAGACCGTTGGCAACCCAACATGGATGTCGGCCGGAATGAGTCTATGATTACCGATGACCCAATGCAAGGTGGGAATCTCGGTTATCGGCTTTTGAGCAATCTCACTCTGCCGATGGACAGGCCTGCTGGTCCAATCGGCCCCCTTGCTGATACTCATATGCATAACATGATGAAGGTACCCTAACTCTTCCTTTATATATTTTTACATTTGGTGTACGGCTTCGATATAGACTTATTCTGTTTACCTTATTCTTAACTGTTCATATTTTTTTTAGGCTGTCATGTCTGGTACAGAGCTCGTTGAGATGTACCGTTATTATCAGGAGAAACATCATCAGGCCTCTTCCAGCCAAAGTGCCATGCAGGAGATCATCAATAATGCTGAAAGAGCCTTAGATGACTTGAAGAAAATAAAAGAGAGAGATGACAAGGAGATGTCGGAGCTGAAGGTTAAGGCGGAGAAGGTCGCCAGTCTTGAGCTAGAGGTGCAGAGTCTGAAGACTCAGATCACTGAGAAAAATAAGGCTATTGAGCGCCTTCCCTCGGTTGAGAAAGATCTCCGCGATGCCAGAGTTAAAATTAAGAGCCTTGAAGAAAAGGTTCAAAAAATGGAAGCTGACAAACCTGGTATTCGTCAGAGAGCGGTTGGCCGTTATATAGCTTCCAATGAGTTCTGCTCCAAGCTCCAAGATCGTTTTGATGGAGGTTGGACGGCTGCTCAGAGATGTGTCGCCCACGCTGCCGGTTGGAAGAAGGAAGATTGGGCTAAGGTTGAAAAGGCTTTCAACGAGGAAGCCTACAAGATCCCTTCCGGCTTCGAGGCACAGCAATTCTCTGAAGAGGACTTGTACAATCTGGTGCCAAGTGCTAATGATGGCCCCAAAGATCCCAGCATTTTGGATTCCCCAGTGACTGAGAATGCACAAGCTTGAAGGGGCGGGCAGTCATCACCGACATCTTCTTGTGGGTCTTGTATTATTGGACCTTATCAGCTATAACTATCCTTTTATCGTCTTTTGTATGTTTCAACATTTATTTCGACAATGCTGTTTTATCGGCATATACCCCTTTTTTGTGGTGATGCCTGTCGATTGTCAACTTTGTTGTTATGTAAACTTAACTCATTTTCATTACATCCTGTCATTTATCAGTTGTTTACAAATTTAAACATCTCTTATCATACTGAAATACAATTAGGGATAAAATACATAAAACAATTCACAAAAGATAGGAATTTACTTGACACTCAACAGAGAGTTGTCTGATATCTGACAACTTCCAGCAATTATCAAACTTGACAATATCATAATCATACTACAACGGCCTTAACAACTATCACGTAAAAATTACCAAAGCATGATATCTATCTCATTCCTTACTCCCCCCAGTGTACATAGTTTGTATTAGAACTATGTATACTAAGTAGTAATCATTTGTTGCTGGTCCAGATTATAACATTGGTCACCTACTGCTTTGTTGTTTCAGCCAGTTAGGTACCCTCTCGGCGATCACTTTCTGAGCTACGCCTCATATCGGCGTATACTCGAATTGATTTTGCCGGTATTATATTTTGAACCAGCAACCTCGTGAGTTAACGTATACAAGTGATCAGGTTGTATATCTATTAACTTCACGGAAGCGGTTTTGAGCTGTCCGTCCCATTTAACGTTGTTCTGTTAAATGGAGGATGCCTATTTCCAACACATATTGTCTGAATACTTCTTCATTCATCACTGATACCCTTTTTGATATCAGCTTCACATGAAAATTGTACATTACACATAGTATTTCTTCAATACAGCCGAGTTCCATACATTCTTCAGGGGTGCCCCATCCAAAGTTTCTAGATAAAACGATCCTTGGATGACGACATCTCTAATTCGATAAGGTCCTTCCTAACTTGCAGTCAGCTTTCCATCTTCCTTTCCCTTACCGGTTGCCGCTGTTCTTCGCAGTACCAGATCTCCCACACTTAACGGCCGATGAGATACTCTTCTGTTGTAGGCCCTTGACATTCTTTCCCTAAATGCAGCTGACTTAACTGCTGCTTTTTCTCCGAGCTCTGGCAAGAAGTCTAACTGTTGTCGTAGGAGTAAATCATTTTAGTCTTCACAGTAATGCTGGATCCTAAATGTCGGCAACCCAACTTCTGCTGGTATGACTGCTTCTGTTCCAAAAACTAAAGTATAAGGTGATTCACCTGTGGCCTCTCTAATTGTTGTCCTGTTTGCCCACAATATCTCTGGTATCAAATCTGCCCACAAACCCTTTGCATCTTCGATCTTCTTTTTAATTGCCGTTATTATTTGCTTATTTGCTGCTTCTGCCTGGCCGTTAGACTGTGGATGACATACTGCTGCATAAGCAAATTTCACCTTGTACATCGTTAAGAGATCTTTGACTGGCTTACAGTCAAATTGGGTTCCATGATAAAAAATCATCGCCATCGGCAACCCAAATCTTGTGAAGATGCTTTTCCATATAAACTTCTTCACTTCTGATGTCGTTATCTTTGCTACCGGTTCTGCCTCAATCCACTTTGTGAAGTAGTCAATCCCCACTATCAGAAATTTTCTTCCACCCGTGGCCGATGGGAACGGGCCTACTATATCCATTCCCCATTGGGCAAAAGGGATTGGATTTAATATCGGAGTCAGGTCATTAGGAGGCAAGTTGATAACTGGGGCAAACTTTTGACACTTCTCGCATCTTTTAACATAAGCTATTGCATCTGCATTCATCGTCGGCCAGTAGTATCCCCTTCTCATTGCTTCTCTGGACAAGGCTCTTGCTCCGAGATGGTTACCACAGCTTCCTTCATGCAATTCTTCTAACAACCTTGCTGACTCAAAATCCGTTATACACCTTTGCAATGGCAGTGAAAACCCCCTTTTGTATAACTGACCTTGGTACATGACAAACCACACGCTATCTTTCCTTAATCTTTTCAACTCCTCCTTATCCGTCGGCCTCGCACTATAGATGAGGTATGCCAATATTTTATCATACCATTGGTCCCCAACATCAACACACAAAATTTCTGCCGACATCTCATCTATGCTTCTCTGCTTTAAAACCTCCACCATGACCGTCCTTTCCAAGTCGTTAAAACTTGAACTTGCCAACCTTCCTAGCGCATCTGCTTGAGCATTTTTCAATCTCGGAACCAGTTTTATCTCAAAGTACTGCAACTGCGCTGCTAACTGTTTCATCTTCTCCAAATACTTCACCATTGCCGGCTCTCGAGTTTCATATTCTCCACTAAATTGACTTGATACCAGCTGAGAGTCAGTTGTTAAAACCAGCCGTTTTGCCTCTGTCGCTATTGACAACTGCATTCCAACCACTGCAGCTTCATACTCGGCTTCGTTATTTGTTGCCTTGAACTTAAACTTCATGGCATATTCAAACATTTTCCCGTCTGGAGCCGTTATCACAATTCCAGCCCCAGACCCCGTGGCAGTTGCTGATCCATCAACTGATACCTGCCATGTTCCCAGTTCTTCCTCTTCATCGGTGTATGTGGTTTTAACAATGAAATCCGACAATGCTTGAGCCTTAATGGATGTTCTAGGCTTATAACTTATTTCATACTCCGATAACTCAACTGCCCATGCCAGTAACCTACCAGACGTATCCATTTTATGCAATGATTTCTCTAAAGGGTGATTGGTTAACACCTCTATTGGATGTGCATCAAAGTAAGGCCTCAACTTCCTAGCTGCCACTACTACTGCTAACGCCATCTTCTCTATCACTGGATATCTGCGTTCTGCCGCATTCAATACATGACTGACAAAGTATATCGGCTGCTGCTGCTTCTTCCTTTCTATTAACAGAACGGCTGCTACCGTTTTTGGCGATGCTGAAATATATAGCTACAACACTTCTCCCTTCTCGGGCCTGGCAATTGTGGGAAGAGATCTAAGATGATTCCTTACTACTTCCAGGGCATCACTTTGTTCCTTTCCCCACTTGAATGCTTTATTCTTTCTTAATACCATGAAAAACGGAAACGCCTTGTCGGCTGACTTGCTGATAAATCTGGTCAGTCCTGCCATCCTTCCAGTCAATCTCTGTATATCACGAATGGTTTTTGGTTGTTTCATTTGGAGTACCGCATTTACCTTATCTGGATTTGCATCTATTCCCCGTTCGCTGACCATAAAGCCCAAAAACTTCCCTGATCTGACCCCAAACACACACTTCTCCGGATTCAGCTTCATCTGGTATTTCCTTAACGTCTCAAATGTTTCCCTCAGATCCGCTATATGGTCCCCTTTTTCTTTAATTTTCACTATCGTATCATCCACATACACCTCAACATTCCGGCCTTTCTGCTTCTCAAATATCTTGTCCACCAACTTCTGATAGGTTGCCCCTGCATTTTTCAATCCAAACGGCATTTCCTTATAACAATACACACCGACATATGTTATAAAAGCCGTTTTATTCCTGTCAGCCTTATGCATGCTGACCTGATGATATCCTGAAAACGCATCCAGAAAACTAAGCATTGCATGACCAGAGGTTGAGTCTACCAGCCTGTCTATCCGGGGTAATGGGTAGCAATCCTTAGGGCAAGCTTTATTTAAATCTGTAAAATCCACACACATTCGCCACTTCCCTGTCGGCTTTCTCACCATTACTACATTAGCCAACCACTCGGGATATGTACAAGGCTCAATGAACCCTGCCGCTAAGAGCTTATTCACCTCAGCTTGGATTGCTTCTATTTTTTCAGTTGAGAAATTGCGTTTCTTTTGCCTTATTGGTCTGAATTTTCTATCAACATTCAGCTTATGCTCCATCACCTCTGGATGTATTCCCGGCATCTCACTTGCCGAAAACGCAAAGACATCTGCATTCTCTTGCAGCAGGCTTATCAAATTACATCTTGTATCTACGTCCATATCGGCCCCAACCTTCACTGTTCTACTTGGATTGCCCGGTTGCAACTCAACCTGGACAGTTTCTCCCCCTGGTAACGGCCTTGGGGTTTCCTCAGGCCTTGCATCAAAGTTTTTCATTGTCAAATCTTGAACCGTTGGTTCACCTTCCTTTATCGGATTACACGGTATCGGAGCACTGCCAACCGGATTCTTCAAAGCTGTCACATAGCAGGCCTTTGACATCACCTGACCTCCATATACCTTCTCCACAGCTCCTAAATTCGACACATAAGCTATTGCTAGATGATAAGTTGACACAACGGCCTGCATATCATGTATTATCGGTCTGCCGATAATTGCGTTGTAGGCTGACTTAACATCTACCACCAGGAACTCTGCCATCACATCTCTTGCTTGCGGCCCATCACCCAGCTTAACCGGTAACACAATGCTCCCTTCTGGCCTTACAGTTGACCCATTGAAGCCAATCACGGGATATGATACCGGTTTCAGGTACTGCCTTCCTATATTCATCTCTTTAAAAGCTTGCATGAACAACACATTTGCTGAACTACCTCCATCCACCAGCACTCTCTTGATGTCAGCCCCATTTATCTTAATTTTTAGGACTAATGGGTCATCATGCGGGAACACTATACCCCTTGCATCTTCTTCTGTGAACACCACTTGAGGTATCGATGCTGGCCGAGGACGATTGTCCACATCCAAAGCACAAACTAGATGACGGTGATAAGCCAAATGCTTCTTTGCTCCACTAATTGTCCCCCCCATGAATCGTTCCTCCCGTTATCACATCTACCTTTCCAGTAGATAACGGTGGTATTCCTGCATCCCCTTGTCGGACTATTCCTCCTTGCGCCCTTTCAGGCCTTGCCTCTATCCGTTGCCTCTCAACTATTTGTGCCGGTTGCTGATTCCTGCCTGCGTTCAACCGGTATTGTGCCAAATGCCCTTTTCTGATCAACTCCTCAATGTTGTCCTTCAACTGTGTACACTCCTCTGTATAATGCCCCACATCCCTATGGAACATACAATATTTCTTCACATCCCTTGGCCTTGCCTTCATGGGAATCGGCCTTGACCAATCCTCTCTATTCTGATTTACTGAGTAGATTGCTGCCCTTGGTGTGTTCAGGGGAGTATAAGTGCTATATCTCATTGGCAGCCTTGTTGGTCTGGAATCTTGCCGGCTTCCTCCTCCCCTTCTTGGGGCAGGAGCTCTCGGCCTACTTCCTCCAGACGATGTCCCTTCATACTGACTTTGCCCCTTTCCGGCAACGACATGTCTGCTACTTGTCTTCATCAATTCTTCGCTCTTGATGTAATCATGAGCTTTGCTAAACGCCGCTGCTAATGTCGGCAGGTTTTTCCTTGTAAGGTACCGTTTGAAATCAGAATCTGCCAAGCCATTCATTAAAGCCATCACAGCTATTTCTTGTTGCAGTTTTGGGATTGTATTTGCCTCATTGTTAAATCGCCTAATGTAATCCCTCAAGGATTCATCCGATTTCTGCTCCACGGCCATCAATTCTCTAGAGGTTCTCTGCCTCACACTGTTGCTGACATACTGACCCACAAACATCTCGGTCAATCTTTCAAAACTATCTACTGACCCAACTTCAAGGTTGTTAAACCAATCGGCTGCAGCCCCAATCAAAGTAGTCGGAAAGACCTTACACCAGACTGCATCCGAGTTGGTATACAGCATCATGTGTCCCTCATAGGACGTTATGAATCTTGCCGGATCCCCTCTTCCATCATACCTACAAGTCGACATTTTCACCTTTTCCATTGGCTGGTCCAAAATATGCTGGGCAAATGGGGACGCCCTTAACTGCACCACTGTTCGCACTGCCTGCCCATCTACTTGCGAACTTCTCTGCTGCTGGGTTCTGGTACTCACGGTGCGACTTGAGGATTGTTCAACCCGCCGTGACATTGTGTGCGATCTTATCGGCGATTCATGTCGGGATCTCCTCGGCGAGTTCATCAACTGATTGTGTTGCTCCTCTTGGTTACGGTGTAATGCTCCTCTATCGGCCTGAGCGGCCCCCCTTTCAGTCTGTGCCGCCTCAGCCTCCTTTCTCTTCCTACTCATTGCACTCATCACCCTTGCTGCCGTTTCCAATTCATCTGGCGTGAATGCCTCCATAGGATCCTCTGCCTCTCCTCCACCTACAGGGGAGGTTATCGGCATGTGAAACTGGTTACCCACTAAGGTATGGGTTTCATCCACTATTTCCACCTGAGGTTGTTCTACTGGTATTTCAATGTTTCCGGCCATGATTATCGCTGTTATATATATGTTTTGTGTGAGGTTCTTAGGCGATAGAAGTGATCAATGTCCCCTCCTTCTAGCGCCAAATTGTTTCTGTCTGAATCTGATTCCCCCAAGAACTCGGACCTGAGATCCTGATACTCCTATCGGCAAGCTGAGAACCTACACAATGAGAAGAAGTTAGCTAACCCCGGGGTGGTCCGGGGATAACCACTCCGATGACAAAGTCAGAAAGTATTTAAGAGGAGAAGATAAGTAAGAGAGAAAGTAGAGAGAGAGAGAGAGAGAGAGAGAGCAATTTTTTTTATGGCCTCATTAATGAGGTCTTACCTACTATTTATAATGATCCACCTTGACAGGTGGCTCTCATCCATGCAAAGCCTCCTGCGCCGAGTGTCGAGCTTCTGTTGCCACGTGCCGAATTCCGACAAGCCGATATGTCTGCTTTCTGGCGCATATCGGCGCCTTCTCACAATTGTTCAGAGTTTGGTCACGTGCTTTTACAAGATATCGGTCATACCCAGATATCATCCCATACAACTGTATTTCTTATTGGGTTACACACAAATTTTGCAATTTTTCTTATGAGTAATCCCCTGCTAAAGAAAAATGTTGAACACATATATATAATGGGTGGAGGTGTGAGATCAAAGAATCCAACAGGTTGTTGCCCCAAAAACGCTACCTCCTCGTGTAAGCCCGAGCAGTGTGGTGATCATGGTAACATGTACACTGATTATACAAGTAACCCTTATGCAGAGTTTAACATGTTTGGAGATCCATTCGCCGCGTACCAGGTGGATTAGATCAATCTTTTGTCAATCTAATAATGAGAAATTGGCACAAGTATATTATTCACGTGCTAAGACATATATATACAATTGTTTGTTTTTTTATAATAGGTGATTCACTCAGGAATTCCAATCACACTTGTGCCCTTAGATGCTACAAACACAATTCCCATAACAAGACAATTCTTTGAAGCATTCGAGTCGAATCAGAAGTCCTATGAGGCTCAATATTGCTTCAAGTCTTTGAAGTTTCAACGCGATACCTGGTTTAATGACCAATTTTACTCAGTACGTTCCCACAACTATTGGTTAGATTTATTGTACTACCACTTAAACTTTTAGTTCCAACTTTGAAATATTTTATATTTCACAAATAATAGCTCAAAGTTGCAAATAAAAGTTAATGTAGTATGTTAGATGGATTCTATGAAGTATGCTAAAGTAGTATACGACTGTTTTAATATTTGCAGAGCTACTTTATGTGGGACTCTTTCATGGCCGGTGTAGCAGTCTCGATCATGAGTACTCCAAATAACCCAAATGGAGAAAATGAATACGCCGAAATGGAGTACATGAACATAACTGTCCGTACTTCAAACAAGCCTTATGGGGTATTAGATGGATCAAATCCATTTTTTGGTGGACGTAAGACGCCAAAGTTTCACCTAGAGAAAGATGGGGTGCATAGTGGTCATGTACAAAAGTCACTCCGAGATCCTTTTTGTATTATCGAGAATAATAAAAGAAGATGCAAGGTAGATTTTCGTAACATCTATGGTTCATGCTTCACAAGTTTTAGTTTTCATGATGCTTTTTTATTTTCATCGGATTGATCTTAATATTTTTATTTGAATGTATGATCATCCGCAAATATGTATATTGCAGGATGGCTATACTGAGGAGGTAGGTCATGGCGGTGTACGAGTTCTTGTTGCCACAAGAGCTAAGCCAAATAAGGATACTAGTAGCCCTCTTGACAGAGAGTTCTTCATAAACTTCTTGGATGTAAGTGTCTTAAAGAATATTATTCAAATTTAATGAATAAAAACAAAAGAAGTCAATTAATATGAATTCTTATATGCAGGTTTTGAATCGACCTAAACAATCTGGAAGATTCAACCTTACAACACAATTTCCTCATTACAAGGAAGTGTTTTATACACCAGACTTCAGAGCTTAAAAGCTCGGAAAGCCTATCATTTTTGACATGGATATGAGTCCAGGAGACTTCCTTGCTCTTTTCTACCTACTTAAAGTGCCAGTTGAAGTACTTCATCTCCGAGTACGTTAGATTTCTTTGATTTTGTAGGTTTTAAATTTTCTAAGAATGAATTTAATTTTCCTCAATTGCCATCTGATGCAAATGTTTTCGAACCAGGCAATATTTGTAACTCCTACAGGGTGGGCAAATGCTGCAACCATAGATGTTGTATACGACGTATTGCATATGATGGGCCGAAATGACATTCAGGTAGGTCTAGGAGATTCTTTTGCAAGAAACCAGTCAGATACTGTGAACTCTGCCGTTGGAGACAGCAAATATGTGAAAGCGATCCCTCATGGGAGTGATGGATTTTTGGACTCTGACACCCTATATGGACTTGCAAGAGATTTACCGCGCAGTCCAAGAAGGTTAAATTCATTCTACACCTTATCCTTCTTTGTTGTTTAGAGAGTTACAAGGGCAGGGGTGAGAATCAATCTAAGGATCTCCTGGAAAGGGGAGAAAACTCTAACCACTTGAGCTATCACTCACTCTCATACCTTATCTTTTGCATAAATGTAGATTTGTTATACTCCTTCTATTCCTGAAAGTTTGACTCACTTTATATTTACGCGGTCTCCAATTAACATCTTTCACCATGAATATCTTTGGCTATGTATAAGTGAAAATTATAAAATGTTGATATTTGAAAACTTTATAATAAGGAGAATATGATAAGATCGATCATGCTAATTTATTTGTTTTATAAATCATAACATGTGGTCAAACTTATTTTATTTTGACCACATGAATAGAGTAAGTCAGTCGAACTTTCAAGGACGGAGGTAGTATGAACTATATGTACATGGTACCTTTAATAGTGTCTAAAATTATACTAACATTTTGGTTTCAGGTACACTGCAGAAAACTCTGTAAAATTCGGAGCTCCACGTGATACCGATCATCCTAAACTGCGGCAACCTCTAGCTCTAGAGATATGGGAGAATGTTACAAATACAATCAGTCAAAGGAAAAAGATAACAACCTTATCAAAAATACTCTCTTCAGATAAAGATGCAGTGTCTAAAATTCAGGTTGGTAAATAGAATTTTTTTTTCTTCCATTATACCTTGTTTAACATGCACTGATAATACGTTTACGTCTCAGGATGTGTTTGTTTTAGGAGGACACATAAATATTACTGGTACTTCGGGCAAGGGGAACCTGTTTACCATTCCATCAAACAAATATGCTGAATTCAATATGTTTCTTGACCCATTGTCTGCAAACATGGTGATTGAATCCAAACTTCCTATAACATTGCTTCCATTGGGAGCTCAGCGACAGATTAGCTCGATTCCTTCATTCCTAAATAGACTTTCTCGGGCTAAAAACACCCCAGAAGCACGGTTTACACACAGGCTTGTGTCGAAGCTGCTTAGCTTACAAAAACAATATCAATATCAACATGTGGTAAGTCAACTAATTATATTGTTAAAATTATGAGAACTTTTGTTATTTTTAGGTCCCATTCACTTCATCGTATTTTTGTTGAATTGAAATTATTTTTACGGAACTAGAATTAGTTTTACTAAACTGCAATTATTTTTGCTGAACTAAAATTATTTTTGCTGATATTTTATTATGTTTCTTTTTTAAAGTTACTGATATATACGTACTAAACTGAAATTATTTTTAGTGAACTGAAATTAATTTACTAAATTGAACTTATTTTTACTGAATTGAACTTATTTGCTAAATGAAATTATTTTAAGTGGATAATATTTTTGTAAGGTAAAGGTGAAAGTAATAGTAAAATTGATGCAGGGCATGTTTATGGGGGAGATCCTTGGTGCTGTAATGTTGGCTGATTTTTATCCATTTAAAAAGTCGAGCTTCCAAGTTAAGCCGATCAAAGTCCTTGCAACAGGCAGTGAAGATACAGATGGACAAATGATAATAAATGCTAAAATCGGAACACAAGTGAGAATATTAGAAAGTTTTAATGAAACGAAATACTATGATTCTTTTGCAAATCGAATTGGTAACAAGAAGCAATCTGCAGTGGTGGGAAGCTTTTCGGAACAGAGAAGAATATGGACTAGAGTACATCATGATTGAGTGAATGGATTTGTATAATTTATAAGAGAAACGTTTATAATTTGTACTCATTGGTACTGAAATGCAAAGATTATAATGCAATGAGTACAAGAAAAGCAAATACATTACAAGATAGAAAAGAAAAAATGGTCTTTCATGTTCATTTTCTCAATATATTTATTTTCGACTAGCTCTTATCTTTTCTTGCAAGCTCATGAACAACCACTAAAGTGATGCTGGTAATGGTGGTGGTATTGGTGTGTTGTGTGTATATATGGTGGCCTAACTAAGGGAAAAAGGAAGAGCTAGATACATTGCCTTTCTTCTTTTCCTCACTTTTTTTTACAAAAAGCAATGTCACGAGCCTCTCGTACCTAGGCAGAGCACGCACGGCGCACTAGAGGCGGGGCTACAAATAATAACACTGAAAATGGCCTAGTGCAATTTTGTTAAATTGGGTCCTAAAATCATTTTTTTTAGGAAAAATATGTTATTAAATTCAAAACCCGATGCCCTTTTATAGTGGTATAAGTTAGGGACCCTGTGCTATCGACAACCCTGCACATGCTAAGAACCACCCTTGACTCGCACCTCCTTTAGTAACGAACTGCTGCAAAATCTTTTCCCTTTAAATTCAAAAATATTGTACATGAATTCAAGTATTATAAATTAAGTGTTTCTTAAGCCGGAATCCATTATTCTCTTTAGTTTATGTTTTGGTTATTGAATTTAATAAAACTACACTCTTTAAAGGTAGTAAATACCCCTAATAGTGAGTTGAATGTAGTAAGTGCCCATATGATTGGTTTTGTTCTGTTTTGTTTTTTGAGTTTAGTATGGTACAAGTTGTTTCATGGGTACGGGTTTGTGTGGAATCGAAAAACAGGTTAATTTTTCGATTACAAGCAATCAGATGAATCAGGTGAAAATTTTATTCACAACTACAACAGATTGATAGACCTCCTCGTCGAAGAAGGCCGTAAGTCACTGTAGTATGGAGGGTATGACGTATGCAACTACGATTATAGCTCTGCTGAAAGGATATTTTTATTTGATTTAATTATCTTGTGTTTATTAGATTTAAATCTCTATGTAGATGTCGTATGAATCTTTTATTTATGAATCAATCTTAATTTTTTTTTATAAAAATATGTATTTCTAATAATTTAATTTCAAGTGGTTACCAAAATTTAGTCTTTTTATTTGATTAATTTACAGACAAAATAGTATACTCCCCCAGTTTTTAAATAATTACTCCATTTCTCCTAATTTCTCCATGCGTGAAGTTTTAGGAGAAATTGGAGAAAGTAATAAAATATGGAGATAGAGGGGTAGGTGGAAGAATAAAAAACCATAAAAGTAAAAGTAGTTAAAAGAATTGGAGGAGAGAAAATATGAAATTAGTAAAATATGAATTATATTGGGTCTACTAGTTGAAAAAATGAATTAAATATTGTAAAAACTTTCTAAATAAGGAATTGGAGCAAGTATGTAAAAACGGCCGAAAATGAAAAGTGGAGCAAGTATTTATTTTTTTGAGGAAATATGTAGGACTTAATTTTTTTATGTATAATATAGGAAAATTTGCCAAAAAGAAAATACAACCTTTTCCCTTTCTTTCTCTCTCTTTTTTTTTTTTTTTTTTTTTATTTTTTTTTTATAAATAATACAATATTACAACATTTGAATTTTACATGATTATTACAATCTTTTGGGGGTTTCAATTTTGAACAAGGCAAAAGACCTGTAACCTGCTAAATAAGTTGTCTAGACACGTGTAATCATATAATTTGTCTAAATTAATAATTTTTGATATTTTTAAAAATATATATATTTTTTGTTTAAAAGAAAAAAAGAAAGATCTCGAAACCCCAATCCGCTAACCCCCGACCAGCAAACCCCCCTAGGTCAAACATTCAACCCCTTCCTTTGGCAACCCCATTACTCGTTGAATATGATCCCTTCCCTCGACGAACGCCACGAAGGCTACACGAAAGGAGTGGCGATTTTCGCGATTGGAGAATAGAGTGGGTACTATGGTGGTGTTTTAGGCTTTAGAAAGGAAGGGGGTTTTTTTTCGGGGCTTGGGAAGGGGAGGGGGACGAACGAGACTGGAAAATTGGAGATAGATGGTGGTTGTTGGTCATAGTGTAAGGTGATGGAGCGGGATGTGGCTTGGTGTGTGTGAGCTGTGGGGTAGAGAAGCATAGCTCGGCTGCGGTGGCGTGGTTACTGTAGCGATAAGGGTGGGTGTTTTGGGTGTTTTTGTCCCTCGAGAGAGTTACAGCTCGAAAATTGGTCCGACGTGCTCTGTACCTGCAAAACACGGAGACTCCAGTTGGTAGAGCTCTGCCTTTGATGATCAAATTAGAACGTGTTGGAGAATGTAAAAAGTATGAAAAGGTAAAAGTGAGATCTTCTCGGATTCCGAGATCAGGTGTTTTCTCTAATGTGAGAGAATGTAGGGTAGGTTGTAATAAAAGAATTGTAGATGTCCCCAAAATGGGTGGAATATCCCTATTTATAGGGTCATTGGTAAATGTGCCCCTGATTAGGTCACTCTGACCTAATTCTGATGGGTTGCGCCATATTACAGCTTTTTCGGGATTTGAGCCCTGAAGGCCGTCTTTTCTCCTGAATTCCGAGAACGCCACATATCAAATAGGGATGGGTCCGCTTTGGCCTTATCTTGGGTTGACACGTGTCGTCTTCTGGCTGGTCCAAGTGAAATGGGTAATTTTTATCCAAAACATTTGCCCCTCACAGATGTGACGTCGCACGCCACGTGGCACCTGTGACACATGTCATTGTACCACTGGTTGAATGATTTTAATTGTGAAATTTAACTTTTCAAATTCTGGGGAAATTACAGGGATGCCCCTGAAATTACCCTTCTATAAATACAACTTTTACCCCTCTCATTTTGGACATTTCCAAAAAAGTCTAGAGAGAGAAAGTCAAGCTTTTAGAGAAAGAGAGTCTTAGACCCGCCTGTGTTATACACAAACAGTCCCCTTTTTCGTCCGCCTTCCCAGCTTGTTACATCCGCTTGTGTTATCTACAAGCAGAATCACTCACAACCTACTTGCTGCACCCGGTCAATGGCTGACCCCCTTCAGAGTCAGATTTTAATGTACCGTCTCTACCCCCGGTCAACATTCTTTCTTTTTCTGTTTGTACAATTATATTCAAATAAATGGATTCATCACCAACACACACGGCACAACCTAGATCAGTAGTCAGCCGGTCTCTTGGTACAGCTGAGTCTAGGACTGGGGGTGCCGGCTTTGGGTGTATGGAGCAGCCTTGTACATCTCCAAAACCAACCGTCTTTGTGTCTATGCAAGACACAATGGCTCGGACCAAAAAAACAGCCACCAGACGACGAAGAAGAGACGGTACATTGGAGGTACCGTATAATTAAGTAACGCCGGCTGAGGGGGAGGATATGCCAGTTAATTCGGGAGATTACCCCCCTTCTAGGATCCCCAGAACTCAGAGTAGTGGGATCTTAGGTGATTCTGATGATGGAGACGGGGAAGAGACCGTCTCCAATGATGATGTTCAGGAGATGAGGCCAAAATATGCAGACGGGGAAGAGACCGCTTCTGCTTCTGGCTCAAATGAGGGAGATCCCGAGGAGAGAGGTGGAGGCAACGCCGCTTCTGAGTCTAGTTCTGATGACAGCAGTGATGATGATGATCTTCCTCTGCTTGAGAGAAGTGAGGAAAAGGAACGCAAGAACTGGAAAGAGAAGAACAACCCGGCTGAGATCCATGTGTCAGCCAAAGATAGTACTGCAATGAAGAAGGGTTCAGACTATTTTAAGCTCAAGTACCCTCTTCGAGGCGGATTCAACATCCGGGTGCCGCTTGAATTAGGCACCATCGCCTGGGAAGACAAACAAACAAACACTAACCGATACTTCGGCTGTTATAAGGCGGCGTTCTTAACCGGCCTTCGCTTCCCTTTTCACAATGCAGTAAAAGCCATCCTCCTAGGATACGACTTGGGCGTATGGCAGTTGACTCCAAATTCTTGGGTCAACTTTTTGGGTTATATCGCTGCCTGCGAATGGCAAGGGCTCCACCCCGGCTGGGAGGCTTTTGCGCACATGCATTACCTTAGTCGAAGCTCAGATGGGTGGCGAACTTGGTACACTCTTACCACCTACCCCAATTACCAGATGACCTTTGACAAACTGTCTAAGTGGGATAATCGGAAGGAGCGCTTCTATCTGGTGTCCTCCCCCAAGGAGAGAGAGAACCACGAGTACAGGAGGTACAATAGGAAGTCAGACCTTCTAGGTCAAAAATGTAAATTCCTTGCCATTCCAGATGAGGACTATGAGAAAATCATAGAGGCGGGATTTTTTGAACTTAAAACCGACACCCTCTGAACCGGGGAACCAATAAGTGTCCCCAAGAATTGGATACCTAAGCATGAATGGTTAAGAGACGAGGCGTTTTTGTCCGCCTACGGTTTTAGTACAATGTTTGATAGACGTACGTCAAATATGCATCCGACAGTCATTATGCCATCTGTATTACTTCCTTGTTGGTTTTATTATTGTTTTGTATATTCTGACAGACATTTTATTTGTAGAGACGGGTAGGAACATGGTCTTAGAAGAGAAAACCGCCAGACGGTCTGCAACACAAATTCGCAAAGACAAGACGGAGAAACAAAGGGCGGAAATAGCCGCCAAGGGTCAGGTATTCACTGTCTGCTCTAGTTACCTTGGTTGTTTGCCTTAGTTTTTAACTAGAGGTGGCACTATGCCGGTTGTATACTCATCGTGCCATTGCATTTCAGGATGTTCCTCAATCCTTCCAAAAGCTTATCAAGCGGAAGTTGGATGAGACAGCCAACAACTCCACCAAATCTCAGAAGGTTTCCTCAACCCGGACGGCTCCAGAAGCCCCGGCTAGGAAGAATCATCTCAACATCGAGGGGAAGAGCATTTATCTGAAGGGCTTCGGTCTTGGTATAGACCTAGACAGGAAGTTTGGCATCGATGCGGTGTCTAGAGCAGGCGAGTAGCCCAAGGCGGCTCGTAGCTCCACAGCAGCTATGGGTGATGACAGCCTGTAGATTGTTGATCAAGGTATTTCTAGTCCCTTCAAATACCCATTTGAGCTTCCCTGGCCCATGCGGGTGAAATCTCAGTGACAACAGACTTTTGAAGGCTCTTTAGGTAGCCATCTGCAAATAGGTGCCGTCTACACAGCTTACTCACCCAATCTTGGTTATGATGCAGATTCCCCCCTATGGCCGGATGTGTAGAAGTATGCCAAGTCCATGATTGGGGCCATCCCCAAGAAGGAGAAGGATGCCATCCCTGGCATAGAGACGTTCAACTCGAACGGATCATGGCCCTCCTGTCTGAGGTATGACCTTTCCAATAGATTTCTTTAAGTATATTACCGCTTGAACCCCTAACACTCCGTTTGCGTCCATAGGCTATGCTAAGGGTTGATGGGTTGAGGAGGTAATGGGCTCACAAGGAGAACGAGGTAAAACGAGCCAATAAATTTGCGTGAGACTCCGCAGACGTTGCTCAATACCAAACTACAATAAATGAACTTGAGACTAAAGCGTTTGAAATGACGTAGGCGGAAAACATCAGGCGCTTGACGGCTGAGCTGGAGACTGCCAAGAAGAAGGCCTTTGAATTCGAGGTTGTGTTGAAAAAATGCCCAGGCGGACCTCAAAGTTCTTGAGGGAGCTGACAAGGAAAATAATGATCTCCGTGTAGACGTCAATCGCCTGAAGAATGAAATGGCCCAGGCCCAGGCGAACTTCAAGGTAACGCTGGAAGCCGAGCAGGAGCGGATCGTTTAAGAGAACGAGTCTGACTGCACAGACCGTATGAAGATAGCCTGGGAGGGTTTGCACCCGGGGAAGGAGTACGGTATCTGGGCTTTGGCTTATCAGTACGCTGATGAAGTTATTACCGCCAAGGACGAGGGCAAGCCGTATCCTGGGTCATTCGATGTCTAGGCCAACCGGGAGATCAAGGAGGAGCCCGTTCAAGCTGCAGGCGGAGGAGAGAAAGAGCAAGGACAAGAAGAAGCTCAAGTAAACTCTACTCTACCGCCGCTTATGAAAGTACCGACTGAGTCGGTTTTGATTTCAATTTTCTTTATTTTTTGCATTACTTTTTGCGTTTGAATTTTGCATACATATACTTGAATTTTTGCCTAATTCTTTAAAAGCATGCGGTAGATGATAACCCGGTTGTACTTACCCTTGGGCGGATGTGTGATTGGTTTCAAAGCTTGCTGATTGATTGACTTGGGAACTTTTGATACTTTAAAGAGTAAGAGATGTTCCTAAATCAATCAATCACAGTAGTGATTGCCCCAAACCAAGTACACAGCCGTCCAAGCATACAAGAGGGTAGCCGTCAGCCTAGGCGGTGAAATAGTTGTACTGTAGACACCCAAATGTGTCTCCCCAAAACCAAACCCAGTGATGAATACTTTTTGCGTCGAATCATAATCGAACGAGGGGAAAGTGTGAAAGGTTAAGTGTTGCGGTTGGTTTTTATTTAAAATTCTTTCTTTCTGTTTTCGAAAACAACTCTATTTTATGAAAACAGCCAATCCAGTTTAGATTGGTCCACGACAAGGGTCCAATAATAGTGTAGTTGGATGGGGCTTGCAAAGATCTTTCCAACGATATATTATAAGCCCAATTCCGATGGATAATGAGGAAGTTATGGCCAAAATACTAAACTGGGCCCGGTTTGATCTTTACATGCGGCCCAATGATCTAGGGGAGGGCCCAATGCTAATTATAATTCCTAAAGTTATTAGAACAATTATAGTCTTCTACAATTCTCTAGAAGGTTCTCTTTAGTCCTAATAGAATTAGAATTAATAATTATATTTTGATAAGTTTTATTTGGAATAAAATATTATTTTATGAAAAATACAATTTCAATTTTCATACGGACTTTACAAATCAATTTTTATTCATAAGTGGACTCCGTGTTTGAAAGCGCGTAGGAATCCAGGTTGTCGCCAAACGACAGGCCTGTCGCCACGCGACAAGCCTTGTGGCCATGCGACAGACCCTGTCGCCAGGCGACAAGGTCGGTTTTGCAGCGACAACGTGGAGTTTTATTCTTTATCAAATTCTACTTATTTCCGGACTGTTTTCTTATAAATAGGCTCCTAAACCTCCGTTTTTAATCATCTACAATCTACAAACAACAATCATCTCTCTCTAAAAGCTAGAAGCTTTCTCTCCCTCTTTCTAGCCTAACCTTTTACAAACACAATTCCTCATACATTAGCACTAGACACACCTAGCCAAGTTCGAAGTTGGCTTCGCCCTAGACGTGAAAGGTTTGATATTTCTAAGGGTTTGGTCCCAAATCTCAATTTCAATTATTTAATTTGATTGTTTTGATTTATATTTTCCTTGAAGTTAATAACGCGTGTATTTTGTTATTAGAAAGAGGTACGAGGCATCAAAGTATGTAATCTTATTGCTCTATTCTCGTAGAAAGCATGTTTAAATTTGTTTAATTCCTAGTATCATGTTAGGATGTTATTATTGCTTTCTTGTTTCATGTTTATGGTGCCTTTTACTCTTTTCTAATATCATGTTAGTACCATGTTAGGGCTAAAGCTTTGATCTTTATTGTTTAGTGACATGCTAGGGTTTGTTATTAATCTTGTTAGAATCATGCCTAGGATCTTGCTATTATTATGCTTTAGCGTTATTATGATTATTATTATGATGATGATTATTATGTTGCTTGATATATTTTATTATTATTATTGCTTGATCACGCCTTTTATGCATGTTTAAAGGGAATTTTTACTTGTAATCACGCTTAATAAGATAATTAATAATCTTGTTTAGGGATAATATGGTTATAATTCAAGTGATCGCTAATAATAGTTTTGTTTGTGCATTAAATTCAACCAACATAGATAAACAGGTTTAGGGTTAACCTATTGTTTACATGTTAGTCAGAAAGCGCACATGAATACGAGTAGAATGAAATAGAGGCTTTTTTAGGGCAGGTTCAATCTCTTTTAGGTTGGATTTGTACCTTCATCCCCGAAGTCTATTTGGTTCAAGACCTTTTGGAGTTGACGATCTCATGGATCGTTAAGGGGTGTAATCTTCACCTTGTGAACGGTTTACAAGTTCCCAAAACTTGTTGGCGACTCTTTTGCTCTAGCATCCTTCCCTTTGGACGCCACCATGCTTAAGTGTATGATCACAGTGGGGTTCAAGCATGAGGTTAATGGCTTGAAATTTCCCTACAGTTTTTGGCGACTCCACTGGGGAGGATTTCTATTTTAATTCCTGAAATTTATTTTGGCAATGATTTAGAATGAGTGGATGAGACTCGAATAGTTCTAAGTATTTCATGTGCATAATTTTGATTAGCATTATTGTCATATGCATAAAAAAGGTCCTCATTGGATAGACCATCCGAAATGAGTCAAAAACATAGAATTTTTACACGTAGGAAACTTGAGAAATATCTTTCACAACTAGAATTGAAATAATACTGCGAAATCTGGAAAATTCTAAGAACGTAGATACCTGCTGAGGCATGTAGGAACTAGCGTCTAGAAAACAGGGCTTGTCGCCCGTAAAGTGCTTCTGTCGCCTGGCGACAGGGTACTTTTGCGGCGACAGTCCCTGTAGTCTGGCACCAAGTTCTTCTAATATCGAGCCAGAACTCTGCCTTCTTATTTTGACCATTTCTAGCACCGTTGGCTCGATTCTGCTTCCTGATTAAGTTTTTCTCACTTTTCTGAAACCCATATGTATTTTACATATGGACATAACCCTCTGGGGGTTCACGCTCCATCTACCCAATCGAACACTCCTGGAAACGATGGGTACATCCGAGTTTGTGAATCCACCAAACCGTGGAAGCAAGTTTTTAACTTGCGGGGTCCCATCCAATCGCGCCAACCCTTACAAAGGTAAGGCTTCCGCGCGGTGCATCCGGACTCATAACCATGGACCCTCTTTGACTAACCCATATCCTGAACTTTAGAGAACTAGAGCCATGGTAAGGTTCCAAACTCATTGCATCATATTGTGACTATTTGAACTATTTGTGCATTCTTTGCGTGTGCATACCCTATATGTGCTAACCGTTTGTTTGACTTGTGTTTAAGTCTAAATAAACCAATTAATGACTAAAAAGGACTTTGTCTAACTAATTAATTAATTAATTTGACTAATTAAAGACTAATAAAGTAATTAATCTGACTTAGTACGACTGTAGGCATGTCCCTTTAAAGTAAAATTACTGGAAACAGTCCCAGATTAATGTTCCAGCAATGGCACAGGAGTTTGGGTTGTGGCGCCGCAATTTACTGCATGTCGCCTGGCGACAGATTTGTCTTTTGGCGACAAGCTTTAAAATGTGGCGACAATTCTGTTGTTCCGGCGACAGTCCAAATTCTTACTCGAGTCATCACGACGAGTCTAATTAACCAATCTGCTAATCAGTTTAACTAATTTGTTAATAGCTCTAGCCATGTTTAAGTCCTTAATTGAGTCTAGGCACTTAGTCCCATGGTCATACACAAGAGTCAAAGCATGTCACTTCCACTCACTTATAAAGCACACACTTAACATGTATGTCACACCTTGACCATGTCTAGAGAGTCTTGAATGCGCGTTTTCCGTTATTTTTTTAGGGAGGTAAGTCAGATATTAATCCTCCAATTAAACCACTTGTTTGAACCCATTCCCAAAAATATGCACCCTATTTTTGCTTTTTTTAAAACCATAAAATCAAAGTCAATTTGAGTCAAGTCAGTAAAACAAGTATGGTTTAATCTACAGCGCGTGGTTAAGAAATGAAGGACGTTTAATCAAGGACAACACTTTCGTTTAAATCTCACTTTTTGATAAGACAATTAGTCGAAAAAGGAAAGCTAAGAAGATAATGGCAAGTCAGGAAGAAGTCAACGAACTCAAGGGGCAGGTGGCTAACATGGCTGAAATGTTGAAGAATTTGACTCTTCAAATCAATGACCCTGCGAGACAACAGCAAATGGAGCTCATCTAGGAAAGTTTGAGCAGACTAGCCAACGACAATAGATTGCAGGGCATTAGCTCACAAGGGGTCTCGGTGGACAAGGATCTTCTTCCGCAGAAGTTCAATGCCAACGACATCCCGAAATTCAAAGCAATGGATAACCCTTATTTTCATTTAAGAGCCTTTGAAACTGTAATGAATATTAAGGGAATAGACAAGAAAGATTTTCATTCTGTGTTTTCTCTATCTTTAGAAACCGTTTGTCAGCAATGGTACTTTTCTCTTGATAAAGAGAAAACCTCTAGTTGGGAGTCAATTGTAAACGCTTTCATTGATAGACATAAATGCAATATTCAAGTTGAAACTGATCATAGGGAACTTGAAATACTAAAGCAGAAAGAGAATGAAGGCTTTACTTCCTTCTTTAATAAATGGAGGGAAACTTCTGCAAAGATGGTTGAGGTGCCTAGTAAGAAGGAATCTGTGAGGATGTTCATAAAAAATCTCCAAGAAAAATATTCTAAGCATCTCAAATACCAAAATAACTTGCACACTTTCAAGGCTGTCGATGACATTGGTATCAATATTGAAGACGACTTAGCTAAACAAAAAACTGCTAACAACAGTAACTCTAATAGTGGCTGGAAAGGCAAGAAGAACGACAATCCTTCTTCTTCCAAAACCACCCACTCAAATAATGTTAGCACCTTTAATTTGAATGAAGTTCTTGCTATGAATAATCAAGGACAAAAGAAACCATTTAGGAGGGACTTTACTCCTATTGGTATAAGTTATGACATCGCATCGATCGCTTACATGCAAAAGGTTTTATAACTCCCATAGGACCATTTGGGGACCCACCTGTCGAAAAGAGAGCGGCTAGCTGGAACCCCAATGCACATTGCAAGTATCATCAAGGTAGGGGCCATCTCAAAGAAAATTGTTGGAAGCTAAAGGAAGCAATCCAAGATTTAATTGATAACAACAAACTTCCATTGCCCCCTGCAAGCAAAAAGCCAAGTATCAATAATGCACCACTGTCGGATTCCTTGGCTATTTCCGATGAGGAAAATCAGGTTGACCCCTCGAACTTCATTAAACCTGTCGAAGCTATTGAAGAAGAGGATGAAGTCTTCAAAGATGTCGAGGATAATTTTCCTTGTGGACAAGAACCTGCGACAAAACAAGAAGTGTGTATCCTTATTCAGGTTGTGTTGGAAGCAAGAGAATTATTACGCGAGGCCATGGAGGTTGTAAAGGAACGAAACGAACTACTCAAAAGTAGACCTCTACCTAAAGAGAAGAAATCATTCTCCCTCCAAGTAATTGACACACCCAAAAGGAGCAATAGGCCATACACTCCAATTGGGACTTCTTATGCAAATATGTTCAAAATGCTCTCCGAGAATGGTAAAATTCAACCTCTCGAATCGAGACCATTTGAATCACTAAAAAGGACATATAGGTACTACTTTTCATATCATCAATCAGGAGGACATACTATAGAAAATTGTTTCAAGTTCAAAGACTTGGTCCAAAGATTGATAACAAGAAACTAGTTCAAATCCCACAAGAACGAGATGCTACCATTAATGGGGTTTAGGATAGTGATGACGAGGATGTCTACCTCAAGGACATCGAAGAAACTCCACTCTCGACAATATATCCAGTAGGCGACATTTGGGATGAAGAGGATTCATCCATAGCTGTCCTCACCAGATCCGGGAGAATGCAACCTCCCATTACTACACAACCTATTCCCACTACTCAGCAAGTTCCCATACCAATCATAGAAGACAACGATGTTGTCAAACAATTAAAAAAGACTAAGGTCGAAATGAACGTATGGAAACTTCTAGCTACATCCCAAGAACATAGTGTTGCGATCATGGATGCCTTAGCTAAAGTAGGGATATAATCGGACACCACTCCTGAGGGGTTGGCTAACTTCCTCACGAGTGATCTCCCAAGTCCTACTGATTTGATCACTTTTTCCGACAAAGACCTACCGCCGGAAGGTGACAAGCACAACAAAGCTCTTAACCTCACAGTAATTTGCAAGAGAATGAACGTCCCCATGACTCTTGTAGATAATGGATAGGCAATTAACGTTTGGCCACTTAGAACTGCGAGGATGTTGGGGATAAGAGATGAAGATCTATCTCCGTCAACACAAGGAATAAGAGCCTACGATAACTCACGTCGCCAAGCATTAGGCACAATTACTATGAACATAACGACGGGAGTAATTGAACATGCCACCACATTCCAAGTGGTAGATATTAAGGCCTCGTTCAACTTACTGTTGGAACGCCCTTGGCTTCATGACCTCAAGGCCATCCCTCCATCTCTTCACCAACAAGTGAAAGCCATAGTTGGAGGAGTGCCAATTACAATCGATGCTTCACCCATGAGGATAAAAACAGTAGAAAATCCACTAATCAATGTGGAGCATGATGAGAATGACGAAGATCTATGGGGCTTTAATGAAGAGGTCTCCTTAATTGAGGAAGATGAAAGGACCCCTCTTCGCTACGACCTCCACTTTAATATGATAACCAATGCTATCCTGAGAAAACAAGGACACTTCCCTGGAATGACTTTAGGAAAGAAGAAAGGGATAGGAAAACCGATGGGACTACCTGGCCTCCCTAAATTAGATACTTTTGGACTTGGCTTCGAGCCGACTCTCGAAGATCTTAAGCGAGCCCAGGAAAAATCAAAAGCACGTAGAAATGCTCGCGCACAAAAGAAGGCAATCCCAATGGATCAATACCCTCTTACTTTAAATGGACAATTCATAAGAGAGGGAGAAGATTATCCATGTTACGAATTCCCAGAACCCTTTGTTGTAAACGGCATAAGACAACTTGGGTTTGAAATATTTCTGGATTGTTGTTTTCTAAATGAAATCCCAACTCCTATCCATAAAGAAAAAGCACCCCCATGCTTTGACTTTAATATCATGGGACTTCTCTTTGGGCAAGAAAAAGAATGAGCCAAGAAATATAGAGGATAACTCTTCACTCATTCAAACAGTCCTACAAAGCGAGAACTTTGATCCTTCCAAGCTCATCACTCCAGCAGAGGATTTAGTGCAAGGATGGCGCAAGACAGTGAAAATGATTACTGCAAGCGGAAAGAAGATCTCAATAACTACAGGATAAGGGCCAATGTTCGAAGAATCGTCTGAGTCTGAGTCTGAGTCAGAGTCTTCCCCTATCGAGTCCTCCAAGTCTCTAGTAGTAGCACCTCCCTCTAGCTCTTCTATTTCATCATCTACTCCTAGGATAGTTAGCAATCAAGTCCCAACGGACATTTCTTTGTTTGATGTAATGATTTCTGAGTTTAATAATATGTCTTCTTCCCCTTATTCCTCGTGTCTTTCTTTAACTGAAGATAACGAGTATTGCTTAACTAACGATGAAAATGACAAAGAAATTATTAAAGCAATGGAAACACTTGAAAATAAGACACCAATAATTGAGGACACTGAAACGGTTGATATCTCAAAAGATCCAACCATTAAAAGAGAAGTTAAAATCGGACTCACGCTAAACAAAGATGAAAGAACCAGTTTAATTAATCTACTTAAAGAATTCATCGATGTATTCGCCTGGTTATATGAAGATATGCCAGGTATTAACAGAGAAATAGCTCAGCACACCATACCACTAATCCCAGGAATGAAACCTGTAAAACAAAATTTGCGTCGAATGAAACCCGACGTAGCTCTTAAAATAAAAGAAGAAGTACAAAAGCAAATAACTACAGGTTTTATCAGGTTATCCAAATACCCCGAATGGGTTGCAAATGGTGTCCCAGTTCCAAAAAAGGATGGTAGGGTTCGAATGTGTGTCGACTATCGAGATCTAAATAAGGCAAGTCCAAAGGACGACTTCCCTTTACCACACATTGATATTTTGGTAGATAATACAGCGAATCACGCACTTCTTTCATTTATGGATGGATACGCAGGGTACAATCAGATTCTCATGGCCGAAGAAGACATGGAGAAAACAACATTCATAACACCTTGGGGTACTTGCTGTTACACGGTAATGCCATTCAGGTTGAAAAACGCGGGTGCCACTTACCAACGAGCAGCAACTGCCCTACTCCATGACAGATGCACAAAGAAGTCGAAGTATATGTGGACGACATGATTGTGAAATCTAAAGACCATCCAGGACATTAAGTGGCCTTAAGAAAATTCTTCGAGAGGCTGAGAAAATACAATATGAGGTTGAATCCATCCAAGTGTGCTTTTGGAGTAACCTAAGGCAAACTCTTGGGATATGTCATAAGCTCTAGAGGAATAGAGATAGACCCAACCAAGATCAAAGCAATCATGTCAATGCCACCGCCCAAAATCGAGAAGCAAATTCGAGGATTTATTGGCCGGTTGCAATATATAAGTAGGTTCATATCTAAGCTAACAACAATATGTGAACCGATATTTAAGAAGCTTAAGAAAAACATGCCAGTAATATGGGACGACGAGTGTCAAAAAGCCTTTGAGAAGATCAAAGCCTATCTCGCCAATCCTCCCGTATTAGCCCTAGCGCTTCCAGGAATCACTCTAAGGTTATACTTAACAGTCACCAAAGAAACAATGGGAGCTATGCTCGCACAAGAGGTAGAAGGGAAAGAAAACGCCATCTACTACCTAAGCAAAAAGATGCTCGAATATGAAGCACTCTATACACCACTTGAGAAATTGTGCCTCGCGTTGGTGTGGGCCACAACCAAGTTAAGACACTACATGCTTGTTCACACAGTCTTTGTAGTGTCATGAATGGATCCTCTCAAGTACTTATTCAAGAAGTCCACGCTTAACGGACGCATCTCAAGGTGGGTAGTCAACCTAGCCCAGTTTGATGTAAGATTCATGCCTCAAAAGGCTATCAAAGGATCTGTAGTCTCGGACTTCTTAGCGGACTTTCCAATAGAAGATTCCACACCAGTACACGACAATGAATTTCCAGATGAAGACTTAATGGTCACGGAAGATGATACTTGGACTTTATACTTCGATAGAGCCTCGAACCAAAAGGGATGTGGCGTAGGAGTCCTATTAGTATCACCTAAAGAGGAGCATGTTCCAGTTTCAATAAAGTTGGATTTTGACGTTACCAACAACGCTGCAGAATATGAAGCATGCGTGGTAGGCCTCGAAACAGCCTTAGCATTGGGTGTAAAGAAACTTCGAATATTTGGATATTCTTCCTTGATTATCAACCAAATCTCTAAAAGATGGAAAGTAAGGAGCGAAAGCTTAGCCCCTTACCAAACCTATCTGGAAACTCTCACCGATCAACTGGAAAAGGTAGAATACACATATCTACTTAGAGAAGAAAACCAATTTGCTGATGCCTTGGCAAGACTAGCCTCAATGGTTAGGATTCCTAAGGATATTGAGCAAATGCCTCTAACTATAGAGAAAAGACACAAACTAGCATACATTCAAGCTATAGAGGATGATGAAACAATCCAAGAAGAAGAAGAAGAAGAAGAACCATGGTATACCGATATACTCAATTATGTCACTAAAGGAGAATACCCTCCTCATGCTGACAAAAGAGCAAAACGAGTTTTAAGACTTTTGGCTTCTCAATACGTACTCATAAATGATGAGTTACATAAAAGGGTACCTAAAGGTCGAGCCCTATTATTTGTAGGCAAGAAGGACGCTCAAAGAACTATGAGAATAGTCCACGAAGGAGTATGTGGAACACATGTTAATGGCAAAATGCTAGTCCAAAAGATAATGCGAGAAGGATATTATTGGACTACCATGAATAGGGACTGTCATCAATATGTAAAAAGATGCCCTAAGTGCCAAATTTATGCAAACTTGCAACATATTCCTCCATCTCTTCTCTACACCTACACCTCACCATGGCCATTCTCAACATGGAGAATCAATATAATCGGAAAAATCACACCTCCTGGAGCAGGAGGTCACGAGTACATCTTGGTAGCAATCGATTACTTCACAAAGTGGGTCGAAGCACAATCATATGCTAAACTCACTGCAAAACATGTAGCACTCTTTATCGAAAGGAACATAATTTTTCGATACGGAGTCCCACATGAGATGATAACTGACAATGGAACTCACTTTCAAGCCGAATGCGAAGAATTGTTACAAAAGTATGGTATTCAACATCACCTATCTTCCCCTTATAGACCTCAAGCAAATGGAGCAGTTGAGGCAGCTAATAAAAATTTAAAGACTATCATCGAGAAAATGACAGAAAATTACAAGGATTGGCTTGACAAACTCCATTTTGCACTTTGGGGTTATCGTACGTCAATTCAAACGTCAACAGGAAACACGCCATTCGCTCTAGTCTATGGAATGGTGTCGTGCATCCTGTAGAGCTAGAAATACCTTCTCTACGCATTGCGTTAGAAAGTAAACTCGATGAAGTTGAATGGACTAGAGCACGGTATGAAGAGTTAATTCTACTTGATGAAAAACGACTAGAAGCTCTACATCATACCCAATGCTACCAAACTCGTATGGCTAGACACTTCAACAAGAAGGTCAAGCCAAGAAACATCAAGGTTGGAGACTTGGTACTAAAAGCACTAAGGAAAAATGTTTTGGATCCAAGAGGCAAATTCAGGCCCAATTGGTCCGGACAATACATTGTCAAGACAATCTTGTCAGGAGGTGCAGCTCAATTAACTGACATAGACGGCAATGAATTCTCAAACATGACCAATCTTGGGCAACTTAAGAAGTACTACCCATAATTACTTGAGTAGGACACTCAAGAGAGCTACGTTTGGCCTAATTCCTTAAGAAAGGATACGTAGGCAACCCTTTAAAGGGTGTGGCCACTTTAATTATCAAGCATCTCGCTCCCCAACATCGACAAAAGCCAAAAAAAAAACCTTGTCGCCAAACGACAAGTGTGTCACCAGGCGACAACTGGAAACGTCTGGCGACAGACTCGTATGAGCAGCGCCAATTTTCTGCGGACATCTGGACAACTTTGGTGAATTTTGGAAATTTTTTCGACTTCCGTACTTGAAGAAATTTTTCGGAAAAAATATTTTAAGTTGTTTTCATTGCTTTAAATGAACAAACGTAAAGTTAATTTAATTAAAAAGCTGAAATTTCATTAAAAAATAAAGAATTACATTATTCATGGAATTCAAATAGAGCTTAAAAAATTAAAGTTAGCTTAAATTGTCTAATAAATCGAAGGAAAAGCAATACTCTAATCTTTCTTTTATTTCTTCATTCTTTTCCATTTTTTGTCAGAAGCTTCCTCTTCATCCATCACTTTTGCTAAGAGACATCCATTAGAGGCTCTACATTCGATTTTAGTATGGATAGTCTTTCCCACGGCTAAAACTCTATGCTTTTTCTCTAGAGTCCACCTTTCTTTCATCTTTATTAGCACTCTTCTTCTTAGGCGTCACAGGAGTCTTAAACTCAACTCTTTCACCTAGATGTTCCTTAGCAGGAAATTTCTTGTCACCAAGGCGAGTCTTCACATTGGTCTTCTCTACTTTGGTTCGGTCCTTTTGAGATCTACCAGTCAACCATTGCTTCACATCATTGGACAAAGAAGGTGGAACCTTTTGGGTCATCACTTCCCATAAAGGCCTAGCACACCAATACTTGTCAAATCTTTCAACTTCTTGTGAAACGGGGAATTCATAAGGACGACGAAGATCTCCCGCAGGAATGGTTTGCGCAATCCCATATTGCCTCTTTACTCTGTAGGGATAATAAAAGGTCAATTTTGACAAACTAAGAAGACGGCAAAAGGGTTGGCTATTACAACCGATCATCTTTTCAAGCTTCCACCAGGGAACGACCCGTTTAATGGAGAAGTCACAACAGGCAAAAACCTTGCCCCATTCACGGCGACCCATCTTCAAGGAGAAACGTTTCTTTTGCCGAACAAAGCAATTGGGGGTATATTTGTCAATATTATTAGGAGGACTAATTAATTCTAGTCTCTCCATGAGCCACATCTGTAGAAATCAATGCACATAATCAGTATTGCTATACAAAAATATGTTTTTAATTTCTGTAATTAAGAATATTATTTTTCTACCTGTAATAAAATTAGATAGCCTCGAAGAGATGCTTATGGATTCTTCTTCAATTCATCAAGACTAAGCATAGTCTCTCCAACGATTAATGGCATTGGATTTCTCCTAGATTCAATTTGTTCTAGCACAGATATTATAATTGCTTGACCATCATTATTTTTACCATTAGTAAGAAAATATTGGCTAAGCATGCAAAAGAGGAAAGCTCTTCTCCTATAAACATGAAAAGATTCAGAGCGTGGTCTATCAAAATAAAAAGGTGCAAATTCTTTTAAATCAACATTATTACCATGCACGATGTTTTTTAGATCTTTACCCCTAAGGTCAAAGAAACGCTCATAATCCTTGTAATAATACTCACTCACCGTAGGCATTAGCACAAGATTTAATGGAGGAAAGCCTAGAATGGCACCAAACTCTTCTGGTAAAGGGCAAATTTCATCATATCCTAATCTAAAGCAATGAGTATTAGAATCCCAATATTCTAAGGCGGTATGAATGAAGTCTATATCAAGATCTACCCCCTTTATGCCATAAATACCCCCCATATGGAAAAGGTCAAGTTCTTTTCTCTCCTTAGCAGTTAAAGAACGACCACTCACGAGTGAAATCACAAAAACTCTTCTTAATTAAAGCCACAATTTATTTTTGAGTTAATTTGTTGGAATTATACAGAAATCGTCAGATTTGGGGGCTATTTATAAACAATTTTTGGCAGATTTTTGAACTCTTAAAGGATTTGGAAAAAATAAGTCTGTCGCCAAACGACAAGTTTGTCGCGTGGCGACCACTCCTGTCACGTGGCGACAAAGTACACGCGTGGCGACAACGCGTCTGAGCCAGCGACAATTACGCGTCATACAAACCGCAATTTTCTGACTTCGATTCGACTTTGATTTTGCACATTACACCCCGTTATTCAATACCCCTATATACAAATCCATTCCATATTGCCTTTTTCTTTTGATTATATTGAGCTAAGGCTTATTTTTAGTCGAAATCATTTTATTTTTCATTTTTTCTTTTGGGGGAGAAAGTCGGATACCCTCCATTGATAATAAAAATGACGGAAATTTTTGCGCAAAAATTAAGTCACAATTGCACACACTCACATGCACATAAAATGAAAAATAAAATGCAAAGATAAAATAGGCTTAATATAAAAAGTTTGTATATACAATATGTCTAATCTACAACGGAAAAAGTCCTATGAAGTCAAAAAAATAAACACAGGTACAAACTATGGTGCCGGAGGCCGTAGATGATGAGGTACGCCCATCATATCAAAGAACACCGTAGTCCGGGGGGTATGCCCCTCACCATCTCCTGATCCACCAGTCGGCGGAAACCTCAGCTTAGGGCCAATCCACCCAGGCTCACCAATCGACAACGGCTGAGGCTGCAAGGGCTGCTGCGACGACGAGCCAACCTCGTAAGTCCCACCACCCATCGATGGAGCCGATGTCACGCCTCCTTGGCCCGCCGGCCCAGCAAAGACATCCTCAGGCGAAGAAACCGAGTCCTCGGTTGGAGCAGCCTCAGACCGGCCACCTCGACCGCCATCAGAAGTGCGGCGACGCCTTGAGCCAGATCTAGTCGGCTCTCTCCTAGCCTCGGGTCTCGACCGAGTGCGGGGTGAAGGAATAGGTTGTCCCTGCAAAGGTAAATTAAGTAAGATACCAAGTAAGGGATATAATAAAAGGAGATACAAAAGAAAGACAAGCAAGTTACCTCCTCAACGTCGTTCCCCCGACAGGTAGCTCCGTTCCGTAACCTCACGAGCTGGCTGCGAAAGGCGTCTATACACCTCGCCATGGCTGTCACCACCTCGCGAGAAAACTGGCAAAGGAATAACGTCAGTAACAATACAGAACAAATACAAAAGCAAGAAAATAGATAAGCTCACCCGAGTCTGGTGACGAGGAATGGAGCGCTCCACAAAACGCTGATCCTACGGGGGCTGGAGGAATCATCTCCTCGATAGGTCCGAACACACCCCGGTAATAGATAGACATCCTCGGAGGGATGAAATCCCTAGGCCCAGCCTGATAAAATAAAATTCAAATGATCAAAATTCACTTTGGGGCTACCTAAAGAAAAATAACAAGTAAAGCATACCGCTGCCTCCTCAGACAAAACAGGGGCCGGCGCTAGCAAAGGCAGCAAGTCATCCTCGTAACTCTGCTCCAAATGGACATGAGACCTCCAGGGAGTGCCAGGAGATGACCGACTCGCGGAGTCACGCATCAATGCCTCATGAAACATTTGTTGAGGAGGGCAAGCGGGGACGACGAAAACATCCGAGGACGCTCGGTAGTATACCGTACGGCCAGCACGGGTATAGCAAAATCAGCCCATGGTCGGTATACCACGTCAGGCTCCTACAAAACAGCTATGTAAGATAAATGCACTCAAAATAGTAATATCAAAAAATAAGTGTTCACGAGATTCTACCGAGAGGATCAGATCTCGAATACGTGCAGTCTCAACTTAACCAGTGTGACCTCCCCAACCAGCGCCAACGGGAAGCTCACAAGGTGAAGGTCTCACCAGCGCAAGCGAGGGGAAGTACTCGTAGAACCAAATCTACACATATGAGAGAAAGTCAGCAAATGCTTGCACAAGTCTAGAGCTAATTTCAAAAGTATAGAAATATACCTCTACGACCCTCCAGAAACTGGAAAGTGCGACCTCTCCAGACAAAGCCCTGTGACGGCAGGAACGTCGCAGGCCCAGAAGAAAGTCAGCATAGGCCAAGCTAGCCCAATCATACGTCCCGACCAGGTGAAGGTTGCGAACAGCTCTCAGGTAGTAGAGGAGTACTCGACCACCCTTGTTAGGAGAAAAGGTCCTTGACAGCAAAATAAGAACAGAGATGCACACCCGCTGCTCACGAGTAGTCGCATCATCCTCAAAAGCCGCTACCAAAGTGGAACGGCGGATGCACCGGGAACTAAGCTTTCCCGGATGAGCCTCACCACGGGCCCGAATAGCAATCGGACCCAATAACTCTGAAACCATCGGTGAGTAGACAATAATATCACTGTCAAATGGTAGTGGAGAAGAACGAAACTCCAAACCTGTGATGAGACTGAAGTCGGCAGGAGTGACCGTCATCTCACCCCAGGGAAAGTGAAAGGTGTTGGTGGTGTCCCAAAAGAACTCCACCAAAGCTCGGACGACGAGGTTACCCCCATCATAGGAGTACATGGCATGAGTAGCCCGAAAGAGGGGAGTCAACCCACAGGACTCCCACAACTGTCGCAACGCCTCATCTCTGTTGAAATACGCTTTGTAGAGCGTACCGATGACGTTGTTGCCAGAACCATGACTGCGAGTTCTCCCGCTGATGAGCCTAAGTCGCACCCGCTTAGAAATATGGTGCTCAGGAGAAAAGAAAAGAGTGTGCTCATCCCACTCTGGAAGAGGTCCAAGTCTAGTAGAGGAGTCCTCACCGTCGCCGACAGGCTCGTCCTCCTTGCATGTGTCCCTCGACTGAGAACCAGAGCCACGTTGCCTAACCATGCTATATTATGCAAATAATAAAGATTAAGGTTCTATAGTATCTAAGGTTCGCCAAGCCGTATGATACTATGTTCGCAAAAAATGGAGTACGTAGTACTAAAACAGAGCACAAATTCAATGTGAGCATAATTAGCATTTTCAAGCAACCAAACAATTTCTTGCAATACTATGACAAATATTGTCACAAATTGTACAAGAAGGACTAGTAAAAACACAAAGAACGGATCACATTGTTCTTCACGGCCTCAAGAGGTCCAACAATGGTGAATCTCTCATTTCTTCACCAAATTGAGTCAAACAACTCTCAAAACACTCCCAAGGAAATGCATAAGCATAATCAAGCAAGTTCATGGCATAAAATTCAACAAAAGAAGCAAATTAAGCGAGAACATGTTCGAATTTTCGGAAAATTCGTGAACAAAGAATGCATAATTCAGCAAAAATCGAGTTGAGTTTGACTAAAACTTACATGGATCAGGAAAATAGATGAAATAAGCTTTAATTTGCAACAAGTTTGAGCGAATTTGGTCGAGAATTGAGCGAGAACGAGAAGATTGAAGTTTTGAGCAAATGCGAAAAAACAAAACAGCAGCAGCGGAAAATGAAGAAGAAAGGGAAGGTATTTAAAAAACTCGACCCTGTCGCCAAACGACAAGTTTGTCACGTGGCGAAAAAGTTGGCGACAAGCGGAAATAGCGGCGATAAGAAGTTCTGGCTAGCGCTGGAGCGCCGCTAGAGTACAGGGCTCCATAATATGGTTATGTGAACCTCGTGCAGCGGTTTAGGTTCCTTGCTACGCCAGTTAGCCCCTCTAAGCAACTTGACATGATTTAATGATTGGCTTGATCACGATTAAATCAAGTGATCGACCAGGTAAAAAGATCGTCTCACTTCGCTTAAAGCGCCTGAACATTGGCTCATAACAAAGGCACCGACATAATGGTTCATAAACAGCAAAGGCACCGACATAATGGTTCACAAGAAGCAAAAGTGCCGACGTAGTGCCATAGCGGAAGCAAAGTTCAAGCGAACTTTAAAGGATCAACAGGCATTGGTCTTCGGTGATATTCTTCGGAGTATTGTCGCAACAAATGAGGATGACTTCAGGCGAAGATATCTTCGACAGCGTTCCCTAGCTTGTGGAGGGTTGCCACAAACAACTGTAGATGGCTACAAGCAGAGTTATTTTTGATCGTGTTCCCTAGGATGTGGAAGATGGTCATAAGCGGCGGAGAATGACTACAAGCAAAGTCATCTTCGATTAAATAGGAGGCAGCTACAAGCAGAGCGGTCTTCAACAAATGCAACAAATCGGTTACCTATAGAAACGTGTGCTCGACGGTGCAAGATACGCGTTTCTTAACTCTTTTATCTGTTTTAACTAACGCTAGTTTGCAAGTATCGGTGTTACAAGAATGAGTTAGGATCGCAGAACGTTCTGAATCATTCTCCGTCCCTATCGCTACTTTAACTTTCGTTTTCGAAACTTGCGTTTCTCCAAACTCAATCAAAGTGGGGGCTTCTGTAGACACCCAAATGTGTCTCCCTAAAACCAAACCCAGTGATGAATACCTTTTGCGTCGAATGATAATCGAATGAGGTGAAAGTGTGAAAGGTTAAGTGTTGCGGTTGGTTTTAATTTAAAACTCTTTCTTTCTGTTTTCGAAAACAACTCTATTTTATGAAAACAGCCAATCCAGTTTAATTTGGTCCACGACAAGGGTCCAATAATAGTGTAGTTTGATGGAGCTTGCAAAGAGCTTTCCAACGATATATTATATGCCCAATTCCGATGGATAATGAGGAAGTTATGGCCAAAATACTAAACTGGGCCCGGTTTGATCTTTACATGCGGCCCAATGATCTAGGGGAGGGCCCAATGCTAATTATAATTCCTAAAGTTATTAGAATTAATTATAGTCTTCTAGAATTCTCTAGAAGGTTCTCTTTAGTCCTAATAGAATTAGAATTAATAATTATATTTTGATAAGTTTTATTTGGAATAAAATATTATTTTATGAAAAATACGATTTCAATTTTCATACGGACTTTACAAATCAATTTTGATTCATAAGTGGACTCCGTGTTTGAAAGCGCGTAGGAATCCAGGCTGTCGCCAAACGACAGGCCTGTTGCCACGCGACAGACCCTGTCGCCAGGCGACAAGGTCAGTTTTGTAGCGACAACGTGGAGTTTTATTCCTTATCAAATTCTACTTATTTCCAGACTATTTTCTTATAAATAGGGTCCTAAACCTCTGTTTTTAATCATCTACAATCTACAAACAACAATCATCTCTCTCTTTCTCTCTGTAAAAGCTAGAAGCTTTCTCTCCTTCTTTCTAGCCTAACCTTTTACAAACACAATTCCTCATACATTAGCACTAAACACACCTAGCCAAGTTCGAAGTTGTCTTCGCCCTAGACGTGAAAGGTTTGATATTTCTAAGGGTTTGGTCCCAAATCTCGATTTCAATTGTTTAATTTGATTGTTTTGATTTATATTTTCCTTGAAGTTACAACGCGTGTATTTTGTTATTAGAAAGAGGTACGAGGCATCAAAGTATGTAATCTTATTGCTCTATTCTCGTAGAAAGCATGTTTAAATTTGTTTAATTCCTAGTATCATGTTAGGATGTTATTATTTCTTTCTAGTATCATGTTTAGGGTGCCTTTTACTCTTTTCTAATATCATGTTAGTACCATGTTAGGGCTAAAGCTTTGATCTTTATTGTTTAGTGACATGCTAGGGTTTGTTATTAATCTTGTTAGTATCATGCCTAGGATCTTGCTATTATTATGCTTTAACGTTATTATGATTATTATTATGATGATGATTATTAATATGTTGCTTGATATATTTTATTATTGTTATTGCTTGATCACGCCTTTTATGCATGTTTAAAGGGAATTTGTACTTGAAATCATGCTTAATAAGATAATTAATAATCTTGTTTGGGGATAATATGGTTATAATTCAAGTGATCGCCAATAATAGTTTTGTTTGTGCATTAAATTCAACCAACATATATAAACAGGTTTAGGGTTAACCTATTGTTTGCATTTTAGTCAGAAAGTGCACATGAATACGAGTAGAATGAAGTAGAGGCCTTTTTAGGGCAGGTTCAATCTCTTTTAGGTTGGATTTGTACCTTCATCCCCGAACCCTATTTGGTTCAAGACCTTTTGGAGTAGACGATCTCATGGATCGTTAAGGGGTGTAATCTTCACCTTGTGAACGGTTTACAAGTTCCTAAAACTTGTTGGCGACTCTTTTGCTATAGCATCCTTCCCTTTGGACGCCACCATGCTTAAGTGTATGATCACAGTGGGGTTCAAGCATGGGGTTAATGGCTTGAAATATTCCCTACATGTACTAAACTTTTTTTCCTCCGTCTGGGGTACTTGCAATCCAATTATGCTCAATGTCGTTTTGCCCCATTGGGAGGACTTGCATAATTTCGAGAAATAATCTAAGTTAGAACTTCGGCCGGTAATCGGCTGATGTCCTTGGACATCCTGTTTTCGTAAACCTTAAGTCGTTCTTTAGATTATCCTGGTCAGACGGCTGTGAGTAGACCAATTAGGTCGTTTAATCTATTCCGTCTTTATGTGTTTGAAGAGCACTGTGTCACCCGGATGGGAGATACTCTCTGTGACGATTCCACCCGGATGGGCGTCGCCGGACGCCATACTCTTGTTGGAGCAGACGAATTTATAAAATAAGTATCATCCTGCCATTGGCCTTATGTCTCTTGGACATTGATTTATTTACTAAGTTCTTAACTTAGTTTGATTTTAGTTCGTGAAAGTCGACGGTCTGTGCATTGCACAGACGGTGCTTGAAACATTGCGCATGTATATAAAGAAATAAATAAAAGTATTGGAAATAAACATCAAGTTTTTCATTAATAGGCTTTTCATTTATAAAAATTTACAATTCTTAGAAGTAGTACTTTTTTAAGTTGTCTACATTCCAAGTCCTAGGCAGCTGCCAATCGTCTGGAGTATCTAGGCGGTAGGTGCCGTCTCTTACTTTTTCATGGATCCGGTAGGGGCCTTCCCAATTAGGGATTTACTTTCCTTGCTCATTGGCCCTACCGGTTGCCTCCATTTTTCGTAACACAAAGTCCTCAACTTTCAAGGGTCGTTTGTGTACTTTCTTATTGTAGGCTCAGGTCATTCTCAGTTGGTAAATATCATGACGCAAGGCGGCATTGCCCCTACGTTCCGGGAGTGAGTCCAATGCTAGCCGCATGGCCTCCCAGCACCATATAGCATGACTCGTAGAGTCGGCTTATAATGTTCGATGGGCAAGACAACTTCAGCACCGTATACCATGAGAAATGGGGTTTCACCGGTTGCCCCGTTTTCAGTTGTCCGGATGGCCCATAGGACGTGAATTAATTCTTCTGCCCATAAGCCACTTGCTCTTTCTATTTTCTTTTTGATGTCGTCTTAGATGAGTTTGTTGAAGGCTTCAACTTAGCCATTTTCCTGGGGTCGGCCGACTGATGCAAAACAATGTGAGATCCCTTGATCTCCCAACCAAGTTTTGAGATGAGGCGTTTCGAACTGAGGGCCATTGTCAAAAACCATAGACATAGGTACCCCAAACCGGGTAATGATGTTCTTCCAAATGAATGAGATGACATCCTTTGTCTTGATATTTTTAACCGCCTCTTCCTCAATGCACTTGGTGAAATAATCCACAGCCACCAGAATGTACCGTTTTCCGCCTGGTGCAGGTGTATACGGTCCCAAGATGTCCATGCCCCATTTAGCAAACGGAACTAGGCTATGAATTACTGTCAGGTCAGTGGTCGGCTGATGGATGAGCTTGCCAAACCTTTGACACTTATCACGTTTTTGACCATCTCCATGACGTCTGACTCAAGAGTGGGCCAAAAGTAACCCTATCGCCTGGTCCTGAAAGCTAGGGATCTGCCGCCTATGTGAGAGGCGCAGTATCCCGCTTGTAATTCTTCGAGAACTTCCTGCCCCTTTATGGGGTAACACACTTCAACAGAGGTTTTAAGAAACTTGCCTCGAAGAGCTCTCCATTCCTTATCTCAAAGTTTACAGCTCGTTTCTTTTAGACACCCGCTTCCTGCGGTGAGTCAGGCAGCGTGCCATCTTGCAGGTATGCCCGGATGTCGTCCATCCAGGTAGAACTTTGGTCAAGTACTCCAATGGGCTCTTCTTCAGTTATTGTTCGTTTTTCCATAACTTCCCAGAAGACTAACCGAGGCGTGTCATAGGAGGCGAAGGATGCTAATTTTGACAGTGCATCCGCCTAATTGTTTTCAGACCTGGGAACTTGACTCAGATGGAATTCTTCAAGTGTCCCAATTTCAGCTTTGACCGCTTGAAGGTATTTGATCATTGCCGGATGGGAGGCTTCATATTCACCATGGTATTGGCTTACGACCAACTGTGAATCAGAGCATGCGTCAATTTTTGTCGCCCCTACCGCCTTACACATGTAGATACCGGCTAGCAGGGCTTCACATAATGTCTTGTTGTTTAAGGCCTGGAACTTGAAACGTAGTGCATACTCATATTTGTCCCCCTTAAGAGACTGACAGATTATGCCTGCACCACAGCTGTTCATAGTAGAAATCCTGTTAGTTGAGATGAACACTACAAAAGGGGGGGTGAATTGTATGTGAGTTCCTATAGCTACTTTTTGCGGAATATAAATAAACTGTAAAGGAACTTGCAATGCACACAGATTTTTACGAGGAAACCTTCTAGGGCCTAACTAGAAGAAAAATCTCGACCCTTCCTAAGGGATTTCCAAAACCAAATCACTTCACTATAATAGGGCAATCTCGAATTACAACCTATTATACACAGACCTTTACTCACAAGTTCCACACTGAACTCGCTACACAGTAAGACCCTATCCTACCCAATCTAAGTCCCAAACTTAGATTCACTCGTAATCCCAAAGTACTCTCTCAGCCTCACACTACAAGCTTACACACTGTATGCAAAATATAATTCACACACTCACCCAAGAACCCAACCAATACAAAATATATGACACTAGTATATGTTAGGCAAGCTATGCACGAAACCCGAAACTAATATGACAAAGATATAAGCTTCGAAAACTTACACAATTAAAGCACGAATGATTTCTTCAAGCATAAACTCACAAAAAAACTATGAGATGAGATTTCAATAATTTATACAAGTCTAGCTTGTATGGCAAGTAGGGTTTTCAAAAGATAATTATGTTAAATCAACTAAATCTCAAAACACGGTTTTAAATAAATTATTTTCAAAGAAAATCTTTTCGGAAAACAAGATAAAGAAAGATTATCAAAAAGAACAATATCTTTTCAATAATCAGTTTTTAAGAAATAAATCATTTAGAAAATCTTTTCTTAAAATCTATCTTTTTATCTTTTTCCGTTTTCATAAATTTGCCAAGTCTTTGTCACGCTTTTAATAGATTTCATGCATATCCTACTTAACATATTTAACAACATATCTAGAAGATAAAATCTTAACTAAATTAAGTTGCTGCGCCGTTTATTCTATACTCAAAGATTACTTGGGCTTCACGCAGACCAGGACCAAGTTCCTGCTGTCTTCAAGTTCTTGATAGGGAACGTTCCTGTTAGGGAACTCAGATAGTTCTTGTTAGAGAACTAAGTTCTTGTTAGGGAACTCTTCTTTTATCTTGTTTAACCTTCTTAAAGTCTTCTCTTCATGTCCTCTTAGTCAAGGTTACTCTTCAACCACCAAGGTCCACTTCACCTATTCTTAATCAAACACTTAAAGAAATCTTTAGTCGAATTTCCTTGAGTTTAAGTCTATCATCATCAAAACTTTTAAGCTGCAACAAATCCCGTCTACATACACTTTCCAAACCTGATTAGGATTGTCCGGAGCAACCGACCTTGTCATTTCGACAATGAAGTCGGCAAATGCCAGGCCCTTCACAGCCTTTCTTGGTTCGAAAGTGATTTCAAGACTTTGCATTTAAATAGCCCATTTGAGCATTCTACTGGATGACTCCAAGGTTGTTATTGGCCGCTTAAGAGGTTGGTCTATGTAGACCACAACCAGATGTGCCAAGAAGTAAGGTTTAAACTTCTTGACAGCCATGTAAAGAGAAAGGCCAAATTTTTCAACCATGGGATACCGCAATTCAGCATTTCTGAGTACATGGCTAATGAAATAGACCGGGAGCTGAATGCCGTCTCTCTCAGCGAGGAGAATGGCACCAAGGGCGTGATCTAAGACGACTAAGTACATGTAAAGCGTCTCTTTGGGCAGAGGGCTAACAAGCCTTGGCAAAGAGTTTAAATGTTCTTTCAAATTCTGAAAGGCAGCCTTAGCATCATCCCCCCATTAAAACCTTGTCTTCTTTTTGATTGCCTGGAAGAAATAGAGGCACTTGTCACCTGACCGGCTGAGGAATCTCCCCAAAGCCGCCAGACAACCGGTAAGTTTCTGGACATCCCTTACAATACGGGGTGATGACTTCATGTCTATCACCGCTTGTATCTTCTCCGGGTTGGCCTCTATCCCCCTTTGATCAATCAGGAATCCAAGAAACTTCCTAGACTCAACACCAAAAACACACTTCTTGGGATTGAGTATGACCTTGTGCCGCCTGAGTGTGATGAAGGTTTCTCGGAGGTCAGCAAGATTTGACTATCATGTCATCAATGTACGCCTCTACATTCCTCCCAATCTGATTAATGAAGACGGTATTAATCATCCGTTGGAAAGTAGCAGGCGCATTCTTCAAGTCAAACGACATCACAGTATAGCAGAATAACCCCTGATCAGTGACGAAAGCCGTTTTCTCTTTATCTTTTTTCCACAAAGGTATCTGGTGGAAGCCCAAGTAGGCATCCATAAAACTCATCAAAGCATGCCCGGCTGTAGAGTCGACCAGGCTTTCGATCTTTGGAAGCGGGTAACTTTCTTTTGGACATGCCTTATTCAAGTTAGTGTAATCTACACACATGCGCCAGATACCATTCTGCTTCTTTACAAGCACAACGTTTGCTACCCAATCAGGGCAGTTACATGGCCGAATCAACCCAGTGTCTAACAGCTTTTTGACCTCGGCAGCTGCCGCTTGACTTCTCTCCTCGCCGTGATTTCTTTTCTTTTTCAAAATGGGCTTCTTTTTAGGATCCACGGCGAGTTTGTGGACAGCGAGATCCGGGCTAATGCTTGGCATTTCTTCCACTTCAAAGGCAAAGATGTCTTTGAATTCCTTCAGCAGAAGGTGCAAGTCTGCACCCAACTTTTCAAAGGCAGCTGTCCCCACCTTAACAGTTCACTCTGGATGGCTGTCATCCAGAGGTATATCAACGTGGTCGCCAACCGGTTGGGGACGCAGCTCATCTGACCGTTCCCCGGTCAGTGATTGCTATTTCTTCTCTTTCTTCATCTCCACCAGCTGCTTAGCTTTTCTTTTCTATCCAGCTGCAGGTGGGGCTGGGTCAGAGTCCTTGACATCGTCAAGGTCTATTGGCTCCTTCACATGACTGGCTGCTGCAGCCGTTGGCTTGACGTCTGAGAGGTAACACTCCTTTGCCGTCTTCTGATCCCCGTTCAGGGAGCCAACAGAGCCATAATCCTTTTCTTATTTTAGCAACATGGGAGCTGGGATGATGACGGCCTTGCACTCGTTTAGAGTGGGTTGGCCCAGAATAATGTTATGGGCGGTTAGCTCTTCAACCACCAAAAACCAGACGATCAAATGTCGCCCTTTTCCCTTCTCTCCCAGCCGGATGGGTAAATCAATTTGTCCGACTGGGTGCACGCCCTCTCCCCCGAAACCTACAAGAGGATAGGAGACGTCGCGTAGGTTGTCCAGCTTGTACTTCAGGTTGGACAGACACTTGTAGCTGATGAGGTCAGAGGAGCTACCGGTGTCTATAAGGATCCGACCAACCAGTTGGTTGGCTTACATTCAATGACGACAAGGTTGTCATGCGGCTGGCGGACTTTGCCCCGATCCTTCTCAGTGATGAGCACGTCTGGGAAGGTTCCATGGCGGACGCCTACCCCTCATCAACAACATGGATCATCTTTTGGTGCCTCAGATGGTCGGACCACCGCTTGCGAATCTTCCTGCTATGGTGTAGACCGGCTCTTTGTTAGTATCCGAACTACTAGCAGGCTGGGCAGTCTTGGACGAGTGTCAAGGATTTGTCTTGACAGTCGCTTTGGACTTAAAGATGTAAGATTTCAACACCCCCTTGTCAGCCAGACGGTCCAACGTCCGCTTGAGGCTATAGCAGTTGTTGGTGTCATGGCCAACTTCCTCATGGAAGTGGCAGTATTTATTTTTGTTCCGCGTCTGGACGAAACTCTTCATGGGGTTCGGCTTCTCAATGGTCAACCGGTCCCTTATTTCCATGAGGATAGAGTAGTAGTCTTTATTAAACTCGTGCTTTAGGACGTATGGTTTGAATTCTTTCTTTTTTTCTTTTGGGTCGGCTGATCTAATTCATCAACCGCCCAGACTTCTTTTCTCTTTTTGCTCTCTTTAGCTTTCTGAGCCGGCTGAGCTGACCGGCTCTCTTTTTGTTCGTTAGACGTTTTGGAGTCTGACTGATGGTTGGAGTAGCAGAGGTCGGTGGCTAATCACGGTGGATTAGGTCGTTGAGTCTACTACCCTAATCAAATTAAATATTTATAAACCTAGACCTTCACTAAACAAGCTAGTGGAAAGTAAAGGGTCGAACCCAAAAGGAAGCACACGAGTTTAAAGTCCAAATTCACTAATGCAAGAGTTAAAGGAGAGTAAATTTTTGTTGGTTTTCTTTGATTAAGGATTCTAAAACAATAAAGAAAGAAAGATAAAGAAGGATTAAACAAAAAGGAAAACGACGCTAGGGGGTACGGGGGTGTGAAACACGATTAAACAAAGGTGGACAACGATGATTATCATGAAGAACATGCCATAGAATACTAAATTCTACTTAAACAACTCACTCTCATGCAATTGTCTAAGCAAATCAATGAATGAGGTCTTGGCCTGATCGAGATCACTTTCGCGCATCAAATTATACTCTAAGAAAATCGAGAGATTAAGAGTGCATAATACATAAAACTCTACTTAAATAATTCGTTTTCATGCTATCATCAAAGTAAAGGTGATCTTAATCTAATTCAAATCATTCTCATGCATTTAAATTAGGGAACATCAAATAATGTGCTACTAATAATCGCAAGCTATCAAAAATCATATCTTTCATCAATTTATGGCATGAGTTCAATCAAATCATCATTAATCATCATTAATAATCCATGTTATTCACCCCCTTCCCCTAGCTAAAAACTTATCCTAGGGGAAGAGAAACTAACCTTGAAGACTAAACAATGTAAGAAAGCATAATTAACAAGGTTGAACATGAAAATCAAACAAGCAAGAACAAATAAGCAAGTAATGAATCAACAAAACAATAAGTAAAATGAATGAAAGCAATAAACTAAAGTAAAGAGATAGGGAAAAAGAGGTTACTAATGGAAGATTTGAATTGACAGAGCTTGAAGAAGATCAAAGTGCAACAATGGAGAAAATCCTAATCTACACTACTATCTCTCTCTAGATTACTATAATCTAACCCTAATCCTAATTAGATGAAAGAGAAAGTAAGACTAAACTAAGAAATTCAATAATCCCCTCTCTTAAGAAGGTCGTACAATATATATACATCTCGAAAAATCGAGAAAAAATGAAACAAAACCCTGAGAAAACCCAAAAAAGTCGCGCCTATGGGGCATGGGCCGCGCCGACGGGGAATGGGCCGCGCCCGTAGGCTGACATCTCCCAGCCATCTACTAAAAAGTAGAAGAGGCTGGGAGGCAGGGAGCTGTGCCCGCGGTGGCAGTAGCCGCGCCCGCGGTGGCTGCTTGCTGCTGTGGGCCCGGTCCTTGGCTGCTCCTTGGTGATGCTCATGCTCGCTTCTTGGTGATGCTCGTGCTTGCTTGAGTTACTTCATAGCTTTCTTTGCTTCAACGCTTTTTCTAATGAAGACTCTGGCCTTATCCGGGTCGTAAATATCAAGGTTAATGCCAATTACCTAGACAAAACAGAACACGAGAGAAAGAGTGAAAGATCACAAACAAAAGCACGCAAAACAAGCTAGAAACCGAGCAAATGCATAAAATTGCAAATTAAGGCCTAAAAACATAAACTAAAACATTATTAACTAAAACGAGACAAAAAGGACGAGAAATAACAAGAAAGACCAAAATAAACCTAAAATAAAAGGAGAAAAACGCCCTAAAATGTGTCATAAATAAGACTTATCAGTGGCTTGAATAAAGCTATCCGCCTCTATCAACACCTCTTGGAGGGTGAAGACCTTCTTTCGGACGAGGTCAAACTTAAAGGTTGACCCATCCTTGAAACCCTTGAAGAAGTCTGTGTAGGCTACCTCGTCAGACAGCCCTTGAATCTGGATTCTCACCAGATTGAACCGCTTGACGTAGAAGCGGAGTCCTTCTCTCTCTCCCTACCATATGGTGCTCAAGTTAAGACTTGTTTTCATGGCAAGGATATTCATCGAGAATTTGGAGGCAAAATAGGAAGGCAAGCCTCCTGAAGCTGTCAATGCATCGGCTCAAAGGTTTCCAAACCATTTTTGGGCTATGCCCTTCAAGGTAGCCGGGAAGCATCGGCACCACATAGCGTCCTCCAACCCCTGCATGTGCATAAGGTTTGGTGTAGGCCATGAGGTGGTCTTCGGGGTTGGTGGTACCATCATAGGCACCAACCAAGACATTCTTAACCTTGGTCGACTGTGCCGCCTCAGTTATCTCCTTGGTGAACGCATAGGTTTGTTCACCAAGTCTGAGCAGACGGAGCTGCCAGTCTAGGGGCTGGACATTGTGTGCCGCCTGACCTCCAAAGAGGGCCGACAGCATGAATGGTGGGACATACTGTTTATATGGCATCTGAGGCACATATGGGATTGCCCCAATCATCTGAGGGCCCAGTATGGACGGACTTTCCGCCTGTATGGCTCTCATGCAAGGATTGAGAATTCCTTGCAGATGTATTTTTGAAGCTGTCTAGAACACTTGATGTAGAGGCTGACTCAAACAGCTGCTGGCTCCGGTTTTGCTCGATGATGTGTCGAGCATTGAATAAGGTTTTCTTGGTGCCGTCCGGCCTGACAGCTTGGATAACCTTCCTTTTGCCCGTCTGGGGTAAAAGGATCTTGGACCAGTCAATGGCAGGCATAGTCTTCTCCTTTGGGTATGGAGTAGGATGCCTGTCTCTGACTGACTTTCTCCTCTCAGCTTGAGGAGTCTTTTTGGCCTTGAGGAGTCTTTTTGGCCGATTGACCCTTGCTAGAGCCAGCCGTCCTCTTGTTGATCAGGTCCTTGTTTTCACCCTTGAAACTTGTCATGAATTTCATGAGTTCGTCTCGGGTGACTAGAGCCTGACCCCGCGCCACCTGGGTGTTCCCAGGCGGTGGTCCAGCAGACCTGCTGGTACCAACTTCTTTGTTGCCTTGTTCCAGCTTATCTCTGTGACGGAGGCGCTTTGAGATGATTGACCCATCAAGGGCCACATAAGTTTCGACCTCGCAGTCGTTATTTGAATCATTGTCTGTGTGGACCTCCTGGTCAGCCGTAGGCCGGTTGGGTTCAGGTGGCGGTACAGAATCGTGAACCATCTTAGAGGTACTCTACCTACAGACGGCGCCAAATGTTTCGGGTGTTTTATCCCTCGGGAGAGTTACAGCTCGAAGATTGGTCCAATGCGCTCTGTACCTGCAAAACACGGAGACTCTTGTTGGTAGGAGCTCTGCCTCAGATGATCAAGTTAGAACGTGTTGGAGAATGTAAAAAGTGCAGGAAGGTAAAAGTGAGATTTTCTCGTATTTCGAGATCAGGTGTTTTCTCTGATGTGAGAGAATGTAGGTTAGGTGGTAATAAAAGAACTATAGATGTCCCCAAAATAGGGGGAATCTCCCTATTTTTAAGGTCATTTGTAAATATGCCCCTTATTAAGGCACTCTGACCTAATTCTGATGGGTTGCGCCGTATTACGACTTTTTCGGGATTTGGGCCCTAAAGGCCGTCTTTTCTCCTGAATTTTGGGAACGCCACGTGTCAAATAGGGATAGGCCCACTTTGGCCCTATCTTAGGTTGACTCGTGTCGTATTCTGGCTGGTCCACGTGGAATGGGTAATTTTTACCCAAAACAGTGGGTGTGATGTACGAATTGGTGGCGGTGGTGGTGCAAGTTGCTGTAATGTGAGGCCACTGAAGATTCTGGATTGCTACTGATTGTTGCAATTGGGGTGTTGATTGGTTGCAGCGGGGTTGTTGTGGCGGCGCTTACCACTGCAATTTGTTGCGCGGAGCAATGGATTAGGATGTTGCGCAGGGAAGGAGCAAGTGTGTGTTTGGTGCTGCTTAGTGCTGTGATTATTGACGACGGGATGACTTGCTTGTTATCATGACTAGTTGTAGACATCTGATTGTATCTCCCTAAAAACCAAACCCAGTGATGAGTGTAATATCCTGAAAATTCCCTTATTTTAAAAATACTCTTTTTATTCTGAATAAAACTATTTTAAGGAAATATTCAAAATATTACCGCCACCGTGATAACGACTAAGGCTATTTTTCAAAGTCACACAGCAGAAGTCTAAATTACAAACCAACTTTTAAAATAAAAATTGAGTTCACAACCTCAAAACAAAATAAAAAATTAAATCACAAGTTGGAACCATTCCAAACATAGCCCTTTTAAAAATCCAACTTAAAATCAACACATTAAGGCTAGTCCATATTAATTAATTCAAAATATAAAACTAGGAAAGCATAACAAGTAACATTCGGCACTCATTCCCGTCATGCTCTTGATGTTTCAAGTACCTGTCACTTCCCTTTTATTTCAACCCTCTACTCACCATATACATGGGTCATGGTAGGGCCAACCAAAGGAAAGCCAAACACAAACACAAAAGTACAAATTAGCAAAAGCTGATTACATATGCACCACACTAACATGAATATCCTATCAATAAGAATGGTAATAAAACATCTTGCCATACAATCACAATCAACTTACCTTTAACTCATAACTAGCAATATTAATATTAATTAATAGCTTTGAATTACGAATCGAACGGGTTTCCTTCCTTAAAAATATAGCCCATTAAAATGGAGCTTCCAACTAGGGTGCTACCCCAATTGACACCTACAATGTCACACCTTGGTGACGGAATTCCAGCGTATAAATAATAATGAAAGAAAGTACAACGTCCTGTACCCCTGTAGAAGGTATGCTCAAATATGAAGTCACATAACTCCCACCATATGTTCATACTCAGGGTATATACGTTCCAAGAGTTTTGGTGCGTATCCTCTTACACTTTACGTGATTTATCAATTTAACATGTGAAGATTCCAACCAATCAATCAAGAATAAACATAGTAATAAGTAACACATTCTTCTAATTAATTCTTGAATTAATTAGTGAGCACATACTATTTATTTTATTTAAGGTTCCTTGCCTAGTTTTGTGTACAAAATTGCACGATTACTACCTTGGTGCATAGAATGCACTAATAAACTCCTTGACTCGATCTCAACTTACTTGAGTGAGCAATTAAATAAACTAACTTCCTTGACTCAACACCAATAATAGTTGGGTGAGAATAAAATTCATGAATCATGTTCAATAATTCTAATTATAGCTCTTTTAAACATACATAAGCCTTGCTTATTAATTTCATGCTTCCTTGATACTCAAAAATAAAACATACTTCCATGATTCACATATATTCAACTTGTATCATACTTCAAATATCATATTCACATGCTTGCATAATAATTAATGTTCAACCAACATCAATTCCAAGCATATAATCAACCAAACATGCTACTATTTCATCACTTCAATCACAATTCACAATTCTAGCATGATGCTACGCATACACAAATATTCTTGTGCACATGCGTACCTTGAATAACGCCTAAACTCAGCACACTTGCTAGAAATCACCTAGCTCGAAACTTCCTACAATTAAAAATACATAACTATAATTAATCCACTATTCTCACAAATTTCTAGTAACTATAATACTATTTAAACCATACTAATTAACCCCTTTTAATGACATACAAGCGATAAAACCTTTTCTTTAAGTGGGTACTTTAAATCCTTTCAAAAAGACTTGATTTTCATGAATTAAATAAAATTCCAGCATACTTATTTAGTATAAAACATCACTTTTAGACTAGGAAATCATATATAAATCATTAAAACCTTTTTCTCTTTTATGGGTAATCAAACCCTAACTCAATTAAAAATTAGTGTGTATAAATAAATTCCAGCGTTAAATTGAAGGCTTTAAACTCATCAAAAACAAGATTAGACCATGAATTAATCAATAACAGCAACCTAGCCTCAATCCAAAACCAGTTATACAAAATCTCCAATTTCTAGGGTTTATAATTTGGGGTTTTTAATTAAATACAAATCTGAAATTTATGTTAATAAATTAGCAACATCAAAATCCCAAAGTCAATACCAAAACTTAATAAAAATCATGCATTTAAAACAATAAATCAATAGAATAAATTTTAGGATTAAAAGAAGTTTTTTTTTTTTAATTTTGTTTTTACAAACAAACCAAAAGAGGAGAGAAAGGCGCGCCGGCCGGTTTCCAGAGCTGCTGCTACCGCGGGTGGGCTGTCGGTGGTGGTCGTGGCACCGGTGGTGCTGGACGCGCAAGAGGAGAGAGAGAAAGAGATAGGCATGTGATTTTAGGGTAAAAAGAAGATAAAAAGAAAAGAAAAGAAAAATAAAGGAAAAAGAAGAGAGAGAAAATAAAGAGAAAACCTTTGAATTTTTGTGAAATCTGACAATTATGAACTTGTGTGGAAAAATCTTATGGTTTTAAAGTATTTATACTCTCCTTTTAAAAATAAAAGTCATATTTACAACTTTGTCATTACTAATTTCTACTCCCTTACAAATTCTCCCTTTGGGCTAACTTATTGGGCCCTTAAATTTCCAATAATTTGTTCCACTCTTTCAAATAGGATTGACCCAATTAAAAATACTTTTGTTGCCACAACTCATGATTCATTTAATTTATACACACTTACAATTTATTTAAATAAATAATTTCTTTTTAAAATGAAATAAATCATTTTAATAAATAAAATAAATATAATAATTAATACATATATATATAATAAAAATACGGATTATTACAATGAGTACCTTTCACGACATTGAATAACGGACGAGGTGAAATGTTAAAGAGTCTCAAGAATTTTCCTGTTTTCTAAAATGTTTTAATAAAAATAATTCATTTCTTATTTTGAAAATCATTCATTTCGTATCCTATTTATGAAAAACGTCAAGTCCATTTTTGTTTGGTTCATAATATGGGTCCAATAACTATGTACTTGGATGGGGTTCAAAGAGAGCTTTCGAACAATATAATATAAGCTCAATTCTGAGTTATAACGAGAAAGTTATAGCCAAAATACTAAACTGGGACTAAAACAGGTTTTATGTACGAGCCTAATGATCTTGTGGATGGTCCATTTATTATAATTGTATTCCTAAAGTCATTAGGATTTATCTTAATCTTCTAGAATTATCTAGAAAGTTATTTTGACTTCTAACGGGATTAGGATTGATAATTATAATTATTATTTAGTTTGAAAAGATAAAGAACTCTACATCGGATAAAACAAGTGTTCTAAAAAGGATTAAATCTGATTTAATAAAAGATAAGTATGGACTCCGGCTAACCCAATTTGATTGGGAGATGGATTTCGTACGAATTTTATCGTACAACATCAATCCCGCCGCGATAGGTGTAAGGAGGGGTTTCCCATCGTAAGGGGTCCTCTCCTTAAATGCCCATGGCCCTTACAAAGCCTAGGACTTTACACTTGTTAAGGTGCAGTAGGATTTGAATTTCTGACTGTTTGGGGGACCTTGAATTAGTATTAATTCTATCATTACGCTTTTTTGTAAGAAACAAGTAGGGAGTCGCCAATGAGTTTTAGGAAAAACTCATAAACCTCGTGCATGCCTTTCTTCTATGTGGAGTTCATGGAATAATTAGCACGAATCATAAGTTTACCCATGCCCAAATTGGTCTATAAACCAGAAATGAGTTCGGGAGCGAGGGTACTAAAATAACATTCCCTTTAGAGGGGAATAGTTATCCTAGCCCTAGTGCGGCCACTACTAGCTCTTCATTTTTTACAATTTCATCACCAAACAATATATGCAACGCGATACCTAAAACTATGTTAGTTGATTTTATTTACACGTACCAATTCACGTAAGAATTACATCGTAATGTCGTTATTCTTTATTTAATCAAATTCGTGAAAAGGACAAGAAAATAAACAATATTCGCCTTAGCTTAAGTGATCAACTAACAATTATTTAATTCAATTCTAATTTTTATTTAACGCAAGATACTATGTGGAATTGATTAATTAATTATTTTAAAGGTGATCAAACAACACTAATTAATTAATTAAGGTTCTTTTAAACAAGAAAATAAATGTGATTTAACTAAGTGCTCGGGAATTTACCACTTCTCTTTGCTAGATCTCCGTTTAGAATACTTATGGACTCCTCCTTGTTGGGGAACCTCCACCGTAGTAACAAAATATCAAAAAGGGTGAGTGTTTAGGACAAGAGGGGCTAGGCTGCACAAGTTCACAAGTATTTTGCCAGAGTTTTGTAGGTTATTTTCTGTCTGTTTAAGCCTTGATTTAAGCTCTTATTTATAGGGAATGATTAGGTTTAGGGTTACGAGCATTCTGCCGCAGCAGGTGTCGCGCGCAACAGGTTGCGTGCAGCATCCCAGCACAAGTAATTAGGTTGCGCTGCTATGGGCAGCGCAACTAATTGTCTTGCGCGCGGCTTTATGGTAAGATTCGATTTTATATTTTCCGTATAATTCTGAATCTTCCGCAGCGCAAATCTGGAGGTTGCGTTGGGTGTCACGTGCAACTTAATTAGCTGCGCGCGGTAGCCCAGTGCGACTGTTTGAGATGCGCTTGGCTTTTTCTGCGGCAGCACTAAAATTTAACCTAGGCGCTCCTAAATCCGTCATTATTGGGTTTTAAGCACGGGCTTAAGCCTAATTATGATCGGGTTTAGTTAATTAGACCTTTGTTTTGGCTTTTATCTTTAATTTGGGCTAGTCTTTTGTGTTTTGTGGCTTAACCAGTTCTCCATAAGTATTCTTCACTTTGATTCAACACGAAGATGGTTTTATTTATCGTCATTGCACTTCCTGTGGGGACAGGAGGCCAAAATTAGATGTCTACAGTTAGCCCCCACTTTGATCGGGTCTAGAATAGAAGATGATCAAAGTAGTCAAGGAAATAAATTCGAGACTCATTCTGTGAAGTTCTCTAAGGATAGAGAATCTTTCAGTAATGTTTAAGGATGTCGAAACAATCCCTAGTTCGCTAAGTGTTTAAAACAAGTAGCTATTAAGGCTAGAAAAAGGTTTTCCCTAGTCTTAACACGCTAAAGAATCTAGATTGATCCTTTCCAATTGTAGAACGCTTTTACAAGTAAAGGTGTTTTGGGTGATGTCAAGTCATGAGAAGAGATCGGTTTTAAAAGGCTAAAAGGGGAAGATTTCCTCTCAATCGTGTCATCGTTGGTCTAAAGTCCCTCGATATGTCATTGAAACTTTAGCCTGACTTTAATAAAGTAAAAAGATAAAAAGAGGTTTTCGGTATTCGAGCTGAAATGGTCCGGTATTCGAGCCGGATGTCCACAAGATAAAAATCCAGTGAGAGGGAAGAAAGTCAGCAACTCTCTCAGCAGTTTTGTCCACAAGATGAGTACACGTGTCTCAGAACTGGGGGCGCGTGATTACATACGCGCGACATCGTCTCGTCGCTATTTTATGCAGGTGGTGATTCGACACCATAACTGTCCGGTAAGTTAGTAAGCGCACTAACTACCGTATTTGCTCCCATTCAAGAAGTGTCTGTTCCTGATGGTTCGGCGCGCCTGTCGACTCGTGAGCTAACGCCTACAGTAATTCTCTACCTTTTAGTTCCGAGAGGTAGATCTCGCAAAGCTTAGGATGAAGTGAAATTTTACGCAACACCTACGCCGTACAATTTTGCGCCGTACGATACGCCATTTGCATTTTTACGCTGCATGAAAACGCCTTTCTTTTTGCTTCGGACGTGAAAAAAGAAGAAAACCCGGACATTTGTAACGTCATTACAGTAAAATGACAAACCTGTCTATGGGTGCTTTTACGTAAAGCACCACCACGGAACGTCTTAAGGCACTCTTACGAAAAACGTTCAAAACGTATGCTTGGGGAAGGCACAAAGCACGGTGTGCATGCAAGAATGATGCAAAAAACTAACAAAGAATAAAACAAACTACAATATGCAAAGCAATTTAAAAAGATTTTGATAATTTGCGCGCCATTACGTCTAATAACGAGCAAAAACCGTTAAAAAATGATCAAACGGATCAAAATCAAGATTCCGGTCATTTTAGTGACCAGTATCCACGCGCAACTCAGTGGGTCACGCTGGCCAGGCGCGCGCATCTTTCTGAGTTGCGCTGGTCTGTCACGCGCAACTGATTCAGTTGCGCGCGACACTCAGTTCAGCAAAAAGAAAATCGCAAAACGCGATTTTTCATTTCGCTTTCTCTCTCCTTCCTTCATCAATTTTCGCCTCTTTCTCTCTCTAAAGAGCTCGGTTTCTTGCGGATTTGAAGCTAAAGGAAGCAAATTTGTCCTTAATTCATATTTTCCATAATCCAATGTAAGTTTTCTGTTATTTTTCGTTTGATTTAGGCTTAATTGGGACGATTTTCGAACCGTTGAACCCTAAATTTCGAATTTGGGGGTTTTTGATTCGATCCATTATTCTTGAAATTGTTTGTTCCATGTTGTTATACTATGTTTGAGGAGTGTTTTGCAACAAATTTCATGAAAAATGGTTAAGTATTGAACCTTGTATGAGCATTTCTTCGTGTGAGTCCGTTTTTTGCAATTCTACTCAAATTTGGTTTGATTTTCTGTTATTTTGTTTGCTCATTTTGGTTATACTTGTCAATTATGCAGCAATTGTAGTATTGGAACTAGTTTTTCTTCCATATTAATATTTTAAAAATTTTGAATCCGAAAAATTGGCGCGAAGTGTATACTTAGCCTATTTTTGCCATATTCGAACTTCAAGATTGTCTTGTAGACGATAATTGTGTTTATACTACAATCATTCGTCTAGAAGTAGTTGATTCTTTGAGATTTTGGAATGCAATCCCTTGAATACTTAGTTGAAACTGGTATAGGATGGCCTTTGTGGGTGTTAGAAGCCCCCATTTACTGAGTTTAACTGCAGGTATCGTAGCCCCCTAGTATGGGTGGCATTCGATTTTCGTGTTTTGCCCTATCGGCAGCTGTAATGCTGCCGAAATGGGTCTAGAATACATATATTAGTTACTTTACGTGCTTTCCGAGCTGCTTATCGGAGAGCCCTCGTGACCTTATCATGCCGTGATCATCGGATGATCGCGATAAGTTTTATTTCTTTTCTTTTCAACGAAGTTATTACATTTTATGTATTAATCTTCGTTTTGGATTTTGCAGGATGTGCAGCAACCGTCTAGTAGTCGCAGAGCACCCTGATTCCTTTTGTACACATATTTGTTATTTATTTTAGGAAACAGATGTATATATATAATTTTTTGCATTGTTGTACATATGACACATTTGTATATATGTCATCATTATTATATTTTTTGTTTCCATGTGTACATTATTATTATTTTTATTATTAAAAGTAAAAAATTTTCGAAGGAGGGAAAGGGTTCCCGACTTACCCCCCTCGAAAAAATAACCAAGACTCGAAAAAAAAAAGAAAGGCGAAAAGAAAACAAAAAAGAAGAAAAAAGAGAAAAAAGAAAATAAGAAAATATTAAAAAAGAAAATAAGGAAGTAGGAAAATAATAAAAAAGAAAATAAGAAAGTAGGAAAATAATAAAAAAAAAAGAAAATAAAAAGAAAATAAGAAAGTATGAAAAATAAAAAAAAAAGAAATAAGAAAGTAGGCAAGAAAAGGGACACAAAGGGTTAAAAGGCAAGCGTATGATTCGTCTTAAGATTTCGTGAAGATTCCGTCATTATGTTAGCCAAAATACGGAAATAAATTCAACTCTTATGCTGCGACAGGGGAGACACGCGCAACTGCGTGAGTTGCGCGCGACTGTCGTGCGCATCTAAATTAGTTACGCACGGATGTCGCGCGCAACTCATGAGTTGCGCGCGCCACTTGTTGGTGAGCTTTCCTTTAAGCCGAATTTGCCGAAAATTTGCCCCTCTTGGGTCTATTTAAATGTGGTTTCGTGTAGGCTTTTGATCATCTCACATTCATTCGCTTAGTAATATAAGAAACTAAAAAGAATTAATCTCTCTAAAATCTCATTCTCTCTTTTTTTTTGAACAATGGTGAAGACCTTTGAACAACGTTTGAAGCAATGGGTCACTTCCCTTTTAACCGAGGACAAACTAGCTTTCAAAATTTACCACCTAGACCCTCTATAGAATTATATGTAACTAGTGGTTAACTTTGATTTTCTTCATGCCGCAGTCAACCATTGGGACTCTAACCACCATCTTTTCTTGTTTAAAGGGGACGAAATTGTCCCTCTACCCGGTGAGTTTGAGGCCTTGCTAGGTTTCCCTACAAATACTCTCCCTGTGACTTATTCGCCTACCTTGTCGGATCCCAAACCTGTATTCCAAAGATTTTTTGGCTTGTCCGACAATGATATGACCAACATTGGAACTGAAGAAAGCGTGAACTTGATTCAATTTATTGAACATTTTGTCGCCCCCCGTGACAACATGACTAAACAACGCTTTAAAATTCGTGCTTTATGTTATTGTCTTGTTGTTAATTGTTTACTCAGGACTGGCAAAGAATACGGAGATTATTTCATGGTGTCCATAGTAGAGCAAATAGAGGGATGTCATTCACCCGCTCCTTTGGCTTTGGCGGAAACCGTTCTATGTTTGAATCGCCTTAGAGGAGACCCTAACGAAAACGGTTTCACGGGAAGTCCACTCCTATTACACGTACTTTTTTATTTATTTTTTATTTTTTATTTATTTTTTCGTCGTTTATCAGCGCAAGTTACGAAGTTGCGCTTGCATGACCAACGCAATCTTCTGTGCTGCGCGCGGATGGCGCGCGCAACTGGTTTTGATGCGCGCGCCACCTGCTTGTGTAAAAATCTCAAACTGATTTTTGTTTTTTGGCTCATGGAGCGTTTGCGAATTGTTGATCAGCCACAAAACCTTGAGGCTAATGGAGTAAGGACATTCCCTGGACGTCGAATCCTTTATAAGCATAAGAACGAAGAGGAATGGACGTCGTTTTTCTGTCATGGGGTTCCTAACATACGTTTTGTGATTCCTTGGTGGAACATAAATAGTATGGTTGGGAATAGTCTCAATTTCCCTTATATTAGGCTTTTAGGCCTATCTAGTACTACTTATATTTTCCCTTACAGGGTAATGAGACAATACGGGATGAAACAACTTATTCCCCCGCAAGATTATGATGCCCCTAAAGATGTGATTTTTAGACCCGAGCGAATTTTTCGTTGGATGGAGTATTGGTCAAGTCTTCCTAGATGGGTAGTACAAAATCCTACTGCGAGTATTGCATTATCTTCCTTTTACAAAGCTTGGATGAATGCGGCGGATAAGGGCGAATTAAACAAGGCTCGATCTCAATATCAAGCCGTCGCGGCTCGCAATCAACCTAAGCCCTTAATGCATTCGGCCACCACTACTCCTCCTAGTGGCCAAAATAAAGGGGTGAGAAGAAAATTAGACTTCTCATCTCCTAAGGCGCGTTCGAAGGAAACAGAAAGGAAAGCTCCCTCCAAACCTGCACAACGAGGTGTGATAATCAAGGAACATTCGCAACAAACCCGAAAAAGGACTCTAACAAAATCTTCGGAAAAGGGGAAAAAGGTTGAAAAGACCCCAATTCCCAAATTGAAGAACAATGTATGGGTCAAGAAGAAGAGCGTAGGAGAAAGCTCTAAGGTTTCTGAAAATACTGCGATGGAAACTACTCCTCCATCGTCCGTGACAATTGAGGACATAGTAAAACCTTAGAGTGTTTTAAATTGAATAAAGTGTAATCACTACTATGTTTTTTTTTCGTTTACAATCTAGTTCAACAATGTCTCTCTTTTCTTTGAAATTTGAATGAAATAAAATGAGTTTTATTTTTTTATATTTTGATATGACCAAATCATAAAGATTGCCTACGTATTCGCATTACGAAATCAGGTCTTTGCGTAGTTTTAATTTTTTTTTTATTATGTATTTTTTTATTTTTCTTTAATCTCTTAAGTAGAAATTAAATGAAAAATTGCTCAAACCTTGTTTAAAAAGAATTAAATCAAAGTTTAATTTTATTTTCCGAGTATGTGTTATATTTAAGAAACACCCTCTTTTTGCCGTAAGTAGAAGTCGCAACTTCATTCAAACGTAAAAAAAAATCGGGTTCGCAGTTCGTCATCAGGTGGCGCGCGCAACATCTGTAGTTGCGCGAGCCTGCCTCGCGCAACGAAATCTATTGCGGGGCACGCGCAACTAATTTAGTTGCGCACGACACCTGTGCTACAAATGTCTCGAAATTTTTATTTTTTTTTTTTAAAAAAAAAATTATGTATGATTACCCTCCCTCCCCAAGTGTGAAGATTTTTTCGTGATGTTCGAAAAAATTTGAACACTTAGAACGGTTAGAATGGTTTATTATTTCTAAATTACCCCCCCAAGTGTTATGTATTTTACCGTGTCATTCGGTAAAATGCATAACACTTAGAATCTTTCCATTGAATGCTAATTGGTTGTATGAGTGAACGAGTTTATCCGGATTTCATATGTAATATTATAAGTCGATCAATGTTTATTAATTGGCGATTCATCTCCTCCGATATCCATTAATCTGACGGCTCCTCCTGATAGGATTTCAATTACGCGGTAGGGACCTATCCAATTGGGTTTGAATTCCCTCTTGGATCGGTTGGTGGACCCCTAACCTCCTTTAGTACAAAGTCACCTTCTTTTATATTTTTGGATTTGACTCTTTTATTGAAATGACGCGCAATGCGCCTTTGGTAGACTTGTACATGATGCAAAGCTCTTAATCGTCGTTCATCGAGGAATAAAAGCTCTTCATACCTTGCTCTTACCCATTCAGCTTCCGGTAGCTTACTTTCAAGTACGATGCGTAAGGATGGTATTTCCAGTTTGACTAGTTGAACTGCGTCCATTCCGAAAACTAAGGAGTATGGAGTTACTCCTATTGATGTTCGTATAGACGTTCTATAACCCCATAATGCCAAGTGTAGTTTATTCGACCAGTCTTTATAATTTTCTGCTATTTTCTTAATGATAACTGTTATATTTTTATTTGCCGACTCTACAGCTCCATTCATTTGAGGTCTGTATGGGGATGAGTGATGATGTTTTACTTTATAACGAGTTAAGAAGGTCTCGACTTCAGCTTTGAATTGAGATCCCTGATCACTAATTAGCTCATGCGGAACTCCATATCCACAAAATATGTTTCGTTCGAGAAACTTTGCGACATGTTTAGAAGTGATATTCACGTAAGGAGCAGCCTCAATCCACTTAGTGAAGTAATCGATGGCTACTAATACGTACTCGTGCCCTCCTGCTCCTGTTGGAGAGATTTTTCCAATTATGTCAATTCCCCAAGTTGAAAAAGGCCAAGGGAAAGTGAGATTGTATAGTTCAGATGGTGGAAGGTGTTGTAAATTAGCGAACATTTGGCACTCTGGACATTTTTTAACATATTGTATGCAATCATGTTCCATAGTGGACCAATAGTACCCTTGTCTTGAAATTATTTTTGAAAGCATTTTACCATTCATGTGAGGTCCACAAACACCTTTGTGAGTATTTTCCATAAGGTGTGTGGCTTCCGGTTGGTCTATACATAATAAAATTTGACCATTAAGTCCTTTTTTGCATAATTGACCATTTAATAGACCATATTGGGCCGCAAGTGTTCGTAAGGCTCGTTGGTCTTTCGATGAAGTATTTTCGGGATATGTGCCATGGGTAATATATTGGAGGATATGATCATACCAGGTATTGTCTCCTTCGATGTCATTTATTTCTTCTATTACGTTGCAATACGCTGGTTCTTCTCTTCTATCAACGCATAATGGCATCATATTTAAGTGATCTGGAATGTTGATCATTGAGGCTAATTTTGCTAGCGCATCGGTAAATTGATTGTCATCCCTTGGGAGATATTTAAAATCGATATGTTCAAAATGCTCGATGAGTTGCTCTAAGTGTGCTTGGTATAATATCATTGTGGAGTTCTAATTTTTGCACACCTATGCTAGTTGCTGCTTCTAATCCAATAATGCACGCTTCACATTCTGCGACATTATTGGTAACCTCAAAGTCTAGTTTAACATGGATTGGAGTATGTGCTCCCTCTGAACTTATGAGTAACACTCCTACGCCACATCCTTTTTGATTGGACGCACCGTCAAAGTACATTACCCATTTGTCATCTTGTGTCATGAGAATCTCTTCATCCGAAATATGAGTAGTTTCTGCACAACTTGTTTGAATTGGATGTTGTGCTAGAAAGTCAGAAATTACTTTTCCTTTCATTGATTTTTTAGGAATATATTTTAACTCAAATTCGGCCAACATCATCAACCACATAGATTTCCTTCCTTGTACAGGTGGTTGTTCAAACAAATACTTTATTAGGTTTTGTTGAGAAATCACATGAGTAGTGTGTGGTAGCATATAATGTCGTAATTTTTTAGTCGCACACACTAATGCTAGGCTTGTCTTTTCCAAGGTGCTATATTTTGTTTCATATTGGATGAATTTTTTTACTTATGTAATATATTGCACGCTCAACTTTTTCTACCTCTTGTGCTAACATGGTGCTTATGGCTGTGTTTGTAACTGTAATGTATAGCCTAAGAGGTATTTTGGGTACTGGTGGTGCTAAAATTGGTGGACTTTTGAGATAATATTTGATTTTCTAAAAGGCCTTTTGGCATTGATCGTCCCATTCATGTTTCTCCTCTTTTTTCAATTTTTTAAATATTGGCTCACAAGTCATAGTCAATTTGTTGATAAATCGACTAATAGATTGTAGTTTGCCAAGGAATCCCCTGATTTCTTTTTCTGTTTGAGGGGGAGGCATGTCAACAATTGCCTTTATTTTAGAGGGATCGATCTCGATGCCACGTGTACTTACTACGTATCTGAGTAACTTGCCAGAAGTTACTCCGAAGGCTCATTTTTGTGGATTCAATCGCATTTTATATTCTTTTATGCGAGTGAAAAATTTGCGTAAAGCTTTTATATGTCCCATTCTATCTTTGGACTTTATGATCATATCATCCACATACACTTCTATTTCTTTGTGCATCATATCATGCAACAGAGTCGTAGCCGTTCTTTGGTACGTAGCTCCTGCATTTTTTAAACCAAATGGCATGAATGTGTAGCAATACGTACCCCAAGGGGTAATAAAGCATGTCTTTTCTTCGTCTTCTTTTGCCATTAAAATTTTGTTGTAACCTGCGTATCCATCCATAAAGGATAACATCGCATGTTCAGCTTTGTTATCTACCAATATATCAATATGTGGTAGATGAAAATCGTCTTTAGGGCTAGCTTTATTAAGGTCCCTAAAGTCGACACACATGCGAACTCGTCCATCCTTTTTAGGGACTGGGACGATGTTCGCTACCCATTCTGGGTAATTACATACGCGAATAAAACCTGCGTCCAACTGTTTTTGTACTTCTTCCTTTATCGGGTTTCATTCGTCGAAGTTTTTGTTTTACTGGTTTAGAGGTAGGGTTCAAAGGAATGGTATGTTCTGCAATTTCCCTATCTATTCCAGGCATGTCCTTGTATGACCAAGCAAGCACGTCTTCGAATTCTTTAAGCGTCAATATGAGGGTCGATAGCTCTTCCAGACTTAAAGTTAAGCCAATTTTGACTTCTCTTTTATTTTCGTTAATTCCTATATTAACTATTTCAGTTTCCTCAACGATAGGGTTCTTTTGTTCTCGTTCATTCATTAGTTCAACCAATTTATTAATGTTATCATCTTCATTAGATTGATTGTTATAGAATTCGAAAGATTCAAGAGAAGGAATATACTCGGAAATAGAGCTCATATTATTAAAATCAAAAGAAAGTACATTAAGAGAAGAATCCTTTTGGGATCTTCGTCCTTAGAACTAGAAAATAAAGACTCAGTAATGGCCACAAGGCTTAGATTTTCAGCTTCCCTAGAGTCTATAATAGATTCATCTTCAAACATCTTCCCTTCGCCTGTGACAATTTTCAGCTTATCGCCTTTGTGATTGGTCCATTTGAGAGATTTCCTCCATCCATGCTCAAAAGTTTCATTTGAAAGGGTGATCAACGAGGTTGGGTTAAAAGCTTCATCTTGAATGGCATTTTGATTGGTCATTGTAGCGACATGATTTTGCTCTAGTCTAAATAGCAAGTTAAATGCTTGCCCATCATAGCACCCTGGAGTTGGGTGTTTTGATTTAATGATACTAAAATCGTCATCCAAGAAGTAGCAATTATGAAATATTTCAAATCCAGGCTTCTTGATTCCTTCCAGAACTAAGGGTTCTGGAAAGTCGTAGCATGGGTAATCTTCTCCCTCCCTAATGAATTGCCCATTACGGGTTTGTTGATAGGATGGGAGTAAAGTGATTATCCCTTTCTTATTATTATCTCTATGTGCTTTGTTTTTTGCATCGTGAGACTCCAATTCTTCTTTGGTTGGTTTATATCCCAATCCAAAGGAGAAGCTTTTCTTTGGGATAGGAAGTAAGAGAGATGTCTTCATTCCTATTCCCAAAGGCGTCCCAGGAAAGTAACTACTCTTGAGTAAGATGTTGTTTACTATCCGAGTGGAATATGGATCAAGCTTGAATGGTTCTTCAAAGTCTTCTTCCATTTCAATTGTGTAGATTGGCTCCGCGGCGAATCCCCACATGTCCTCTTCATCATTATCATGGTTTATTTTTAAGAGTGATTGATCATTTATTGCTATTTTGAGTGGAGAAGCATGTATAGTCATAGGAAGCCCTTGATAGTTCAACCTAATCATTTGATGCAGTGAGGATGGTATTGCACCAAGCTCATGTATCCAAGGACGTCCAAGTAAAAGGTTAAATGTAGGTTTTATGTCCATAACATGGAATTCAACCATCTTTTGAATTGGTAGCTTAACAGTTCCACACACCGACCTTCTCGAATTGTCATAGGCCCTAATGCTTTGTGTTGTTGATTGAAAATCTTTTTCTGGATTTAGGCCTAAGTATTTTTCCGTTCGTAATGGGCATACGTTTACAGTTGACCCATTGTCTACCAAAGTTAGAGGGATATTGTATCCCTTGCATCCCTCAGTTAAGTATAATGCATTGTTGTGGATAGTGTCTTTTGAAGGCAAATCATCATTAGTGAAAATGATTGATTTGTCGGATTTCTCGCTATTAAGCAAGCTAAGAAGATCCTGAGGGGTTGTGTCTGTGCTTACAGACAAAGCCATTAGAGCGTTCACGAGAGAATTCCTATGTTCTTTAGAAGTACTTAAGAGTTCCCAAATGCTAACATTCGCCTTGGATTGGCGAAGTTGTTTGACCAATGGATCTTCCACCTCAAGTGGAGGTGGTATTGAATTTTGTACTTAACCTTGAGTTTGATTTTGTGTGGTCGAAGATCCATTTGGTGGTGGTGCTTGGTAGACTCGCCCAGAATGAGTTAAATGATCTATTTCATTTGGGTTAGTTGTAGGACTCACAAACCAACTTTCTTCTAGAGGCTTTGGATGTGCCTCCATTTCAAGATGTTCCATGAGTTGTGATTGATACCATTGTTCATCCAAGGAGAGATTCAATAAATCTTGCGACTTCCCCAAGAAATGATCCTAATCAAGCGCTCCATTTGTTTCATTTTGTAAACAAGATGGAGGTGGGATGGAGGCATACTTAGAGACATATAAGTCTTGAAAGTCGTCGTCCCATAGTCCACATACTTCATTAGTTGCCCCTATGAGTATTGTGGATAGAGGTTCTCCTATAGGTGTGATATAGTCCAAAGGATTAAACATATCACTTCCCATTTGGTCCTCATTGATGTGAAACACCCCTAAGGGGGATGCATTATTGTTAGGTTTAGGTGTGGGAATTCTCCCATCGTCTACTAAATCTTGTATTTTGTGCTTTAAGATATAGCAACGTTCAGTATCATGTCCAATGCCTCTATGATAAGCACAATAAGCATTACCATCCCATTGAGGAAATCTTCTTTCTGGTGGAGTGGGTGGTGTTGGCCCTGTTGGCGCTAGTAAGCCTTTTTCATTTAATTTTTCTAACAATTCTTTATAGCTTACAGGAAATGGAGTAAATTTTCTTTCTTTTGTCCATCTTTTTCTAGGATCATTATATCGATTTGTGTTATTGTATTGCGTGGAAGTCGCAAATACGTCAATAAAGGATGATGCATTATCATTCCCCTTCTTGTAGTTATTCTTAGGTTGATGATGATGACGAGGTTTGTTTGCTTTTTCTTTAGCAAGATCATCTTCAATCCTAGTAGCCACAAAATAGACCTTTTGAAAAGTGTCTAAACCAAGGTAACGTAGATGTTTGTTGTACTTTTCATGACAGTTGTCAATGAATTTTTGTACTAACTCAAGTTCAGGCGGCCTTTGGGCAAGGTGGGCCGCCTTTTCTCGCCATCTACCGTAGAAAGCAAGGAAACCTTCATCGTCGCCTTGCTTAAGCATCTCGAGTTCACGTAAAGTTGACTTAAACTCTACGTTACTCTCATATTGGGTAATAAAAGCCGAAACTACATCTTCCCATGTTGCCTTGAATTTTGGATCTAGCCCATAGTACCACTCTCTCGCGGTTGGGTATAGGGATAAAGGGAAAGTCAAAGAATAAAGCTTAGGATCAACTCCATTTAATGCCATAGTGCCAGTAAAACACATTAAATGATTTTGTGGATTATTGGTCACCTTAAATATTGGCAAGTCCGTAGCTACAAACTTTTCCGGTAAAGCAAGTCCTGGGGGAGGAGCAAACTTTTCTGCGTCAAAGTACTTGTTCCCCATTGTAGAACGAAGAACTAGCTTCTCCAACGACTTCTCTTTGATGGATAATTGTTCCATCTTTTCTTGCAAGGCTAAGTTTTTAGCATTTTTCTTTTCAGGCTTTTCCATTTTCTTAATTCTTCTCTCCTCGGCCTCTTGAGCCTTTTCTTCTCTCAAACGAAGAATCTCTTGTTGAATTTCTTCGATGGTTGGCATTGTTGTTGGACTAGGATTAGTTGTCAAAGAAAAGTGGTTTGAAAGGGGTTGATCTTTGGGTGGCAAACGTAGAATGCGAGTGCCCGGGAGTCCTCTTTCCCAAGCTTGGAAACCGGCCCTAAAGGAGTACGAAAGGATAAGTAAATCGATACGCTTGTTTAAAAAGGGAGAAAAAAAGATGCAAAATATATTCAAACGGATAACATCACCCTTACTAATTCTTCAATGAAGAAATTGTTCGGACGAGTCAATTTGTTTTTTGAGAAATCAAAATTGACTCGTTCAGTGGGCGCGCGCAAGAGAAATCAAAAATTGACTCATGGCATCGCTCTCCCAACATTTTGTTGGCGATATGGTTGGGATGATTGTTATTGATTTCGGGATAGAAGCCTAGTGTTGGCGACCCCTAGTCAATGAGCCAATCACCAATGGTTTAAGTGTGTTATGCTTATGCATGATGCAATGTTGCTTGTTTGGTTTTTACTCTTGTGCAAAAGGAAGATATTATGCGTTCAGGTCTCGCTCTCTAACTAGAGATTATCCAAGTTAATTCTCGTTACAACCCATAGGCAACCTAGTGTTGGAAACCTTGGACCGTAACTACGAATTAATCATGTAACCTCTAAGTCCCCAGTGGAGTCGCCACTGTAAGGAGGGGGTTCCCATCGTAAGGGGTCCTCTCTTTAAATTCCCATGGCCTTTTAAAGGCCTAGGACTTTACACTTGTTAGGGTACAGTAGGATTTGAATTCCTGACTGTTTGGGGGACCTTGAATTAGAATTAATTCTATCATTACGCTTTTTTGTAAGAAACAAGTAGGGAGTCGCCAATGAGTTTTAGGAAAAACTCATAAACCTCGTTCATGCCTTTCTTCCATGTGGAGTTCATGGAATAATTAGCACGAATCATAAGTTTATCCATGCCCAAATTGGTCTATAAACCAGAAATGAGTTCGGGAGCGAGGGTACTAAAATAACGTTCCCTTTAGAGGGGAACCGTTATCCTAGCCCTAGTGCGGCCTCTACTAGCTCTTCTTTTTTACAATTTATCACCAAACAATATATGCAACACGATACCTAAAACTATGTTAGTTGATTTTATTTACACGTACCAATTCACGTAGGAATTACATCGTAATGTCGTTATTCTTTATTTAATCGAATTCGTGAAAAGGACAAGAAAATAACAATATTCGCCTTGGCTTAAGTGATCAACCAACAATTATTTAATTCAATTCTAATTTTTATTTAACGCAAGATATTATGTGGAATTGATTAATTAATTATTTTAAAGGTGATCAAACAACACTAATTAATTAATTAAGGTTCTTTTAAACAAGAAAATAAATGTGATTTAACTAAGTGCTCGGGAATTTACCACTTCTCTTTGCTAGATCTCCGTTTAGAATACTTATGGACTCCTTCTTGTTGGGGAACCTCCACCGTAGTAACAAACTATCAAAAGGGATGAGTGTTAGGACAAGAGGGGCTAGGTTGCACAAGTTCACAAGTATTTCGCCAGAGTTTTTTAGGTTATTTTCTGTCTGTTTAAGCCTCAGTTTAAGCTCTTATTTATAGGGAATGATTAGGTTTAGGGTTACGAGAATTCTGCCGCAGCAGGTGTCGCGCGCAACAGGATGAGTTGCGCGCGGCATCCTAGCGTAAGTGATTAGGTTGCGCTGCTATGGGCAACGCAACTAATTGTCTTGCGCGCGGCTTTATGGTAAGATTCGATTTTATATTTTCCGTACAATTCTGAATCTTCCGCAGCGCAACTCTGGAGGTTGCGCTGGGTGTCGTGCGCAACTTAATTAGCTACACTCGGCAGCCCAGCGCAACTGTTTGAGATGCGCGCGGCTTTTTCCGCGGCAGCACTAAAATTTAACCTAGGCGCTCCTAAATTCTTCATTACTGGGTTTTAAGCAAGGGCTTAAGCCTAATTATGATCGGGTTTAGTTAATTGGACCTTTGTTTTGGCTTTTATCTTTAATTTGGGCTAGTCTTTTGTGTTTTGTGGCTTAACCAGTTCTCCATAAGTATTATTCACTTTGATCCAACACGAAGATGGTTTTATTTATCGTCATTGCACTTCATGTCGGGACAGGAGGCTAAAAGTAGATGTCTACAATAGGCTTATCGTAGTGCGATAGAGCCATCGCGTCGTAATGACCCTGTTGCGCAACGATGGAGCTAGTTTTACTCCTAGTCAAATTTTGACTATTTTCTGATCTTTTTCGGTCAATTTTTTTCTATAAATAGGGGCGATTTCCCCGTTTTCAATTCACCTACAATCGTCATCTCTTTTCTCTCTATGCTAAAGGTTTTTCTTTCTCTCGCTCTTGATTTTCTAAACCTTTTCTACACCTTTTCATAAAAACACATCAACGTCCTTCACGAGACTTTGAAGCACCTAACCAAGCTCAAAGTTGCCTTAAACCTCGATGTGAAAATTTGATAGTTCTGAGAGTTTAGTCCCAAATCTCTATTTCAATTCTTTGATTAGATTTACTGTTTAATATTTTCCTTGAAGTTACTAACGTGTGTCTTGTTTTGATAGAAAGAGGTACGAGACATCAAAGTAAGTAAATAGATTAATTCTTCCTATTCTTTTGATATAGAAATCATGCTTAGAATGTTATTTTAATTCTAGTATCATGTTAGGATGTCTGTATTGCTTTCTAGTATCATGTTAGGATTAAAGCTTTGATTTTTATTATTTAGTGACATGCTAGGATTTGTTATTAATCATGTTAGTATTATGCCTAGGATCTTGCTAACATTATTATGGTTTGATAAGATTGATATTGTGATGTTGATTATTTGTGGAATTAATTTGTTAATCATTATTATGTTGCTTGATATTATTGTTATTGCTTGATCACACCCTCTCTTGCAGACTTAAAGGAAATTTATACTTGAAATCACGCTTAATAAGTTAATTAATAATTTGAATTAGGCTAATATGATTGTAATTCAAGTGATCGCCAATAATAGATTTATTTGTGCATTAATAATCAACCAATATAGATTAAACAGGTTTAGGATTAATTTATTGAATGTATGTTAATCGGAAAGCGCACATGAATATGAGAAGAACAAAGTAGAGGCCTATTTAGAGCGAGTTCAATCTCTTTTAGGTTAGATTCGTACCATCATCCTCGAATATCCATTCATTGTTTAGGACCACTATGGAGTTAGCGATCTATGTGATCGTTAAGGGGTGTAACCTTCACCTCGTGAACGTTTTACAAGTTCTTAAAACTTGTTGGCGACTCTTTTACACAAGTTTCCTTCCCTTTGGACGCCACCATGCTTAAGTGCATGATCACTGTGGGGCTAAAAGTTGATGCTTGAAATATTCCCTACACTAATCTTCCTATGGCCAAAAAAAATTTATACACAATCAATTTAACCAAAATACTAGTATAATGGCAACCTAAGAGGTCGAACATCTAGGAATGGAAGGTGAATGCTATAGTCTCGCGTTAAGTTATCCCGAAGAATATAGAAACGGTTTGGTAAAGCAAGAACTAAGCAACACAACAAATCAAATATAGAAATCAATATCACAAACACTAGGGAATTAGGATCCACATGCACTCACAATAGACATGCTAATTGGATAGGAGATTGATCAATCGAACAATGCGAGGGAAAATAGTATTTGCAATCAAAAGGACCCAATAAACTATTTCCTAGGCGTCAAACTAGGGGTCACTACGAATGACTAGCATAGGAACATCACAAATCAAGTTCAATCGATAAATGTAATTTCCAAATCAATGTGTCGTATCAATGGAAAACTACAATGCAATCTAGCTTGAAAATCAAGGTTTGCTACTCCTCAACAAATCAAATACATGCACAATTTCTATCAACCAATTTAATCACAATATCAAATCAAATCAATCAAAATCCCCCAATTATCTATGATCTATGATTTATGCATGCTTCACCATATCCTTATTAGCAAAGAATCTACTCACTACACATTGTAGAAATGAAGAACAAAACTAAACAAGTCATCAAAATCATCATCAACATTGCAATCAAATTATCAACAATAAAATCAATCAATCAACTTGAAATTCAACAAAATATCAAAAACAAACACTAAGATTGGAAAAAAGTGAAAGAAATTCTTACAAAACTTTGATCAATATCAAAGAAAATGGAGATCAAATGTAGCAATCATCAAATCATCAAGTTATCTCTCTAGAGTCTAAGAACAAGAATTCCAAGCATAAACTTTCTCTCTCTAAAACTCTCATAAAACCTAACTCTCTACCTATTCTCCCTTTAAAAAAATAGGAAAAAAAATCTATATCAAGCAAAACTAACTAAGGAGTAATTAGTTAGATGTCCTAAAAAGACCTATACAGGCGCGCCTTCACTACGGATCGCGCGGCCACGAAGAAGAGGGTACGGAACAGGGGTATGGCATGCCCGCGCACAAGTGGATCCTCCTCGTGCGACCATTGATGCACCTGTGCGCTCCACTTGGTGAACATTGGGAGTGGCAGTCTCTAAACGTCCCCACGGTGGGTTCAACACTGCTTCTTGGTGCTAGCGCAGCATGAGAGCGCAGCCTTGAAGGCTTGGTGCTTGCACACCTTGATTTGTGAGCTATAAAGGAGTGAAGAACTTGCATCTTGAGCTTCATAAAACCCGAGGAAGAGCCATGGAGAGCCTTGTACACTACCTTTCTCTTGTAAAAAAAGAAAAAAATAAAATAAAAGAGAAAAAGCAAAATCAACTGAGAAAATACAATAAAACGGAAAAACAACTAAGATAGAACAAACCAAAGAAATAAAGGCTAAAACTAAAGAATAAGACATAAAAAGAGCTATAAAAGCAACTAAGAATCTACCAAAATAAATCTAAATGAGTGCCATAAATGACACTCATCAAATTCCCCCAAGCTAGACTTTTGCTCATCCCCGAGCAAAATAAAAGCAAATAGGGAAAGGATGAAAAACTTATTCAAATAAGAAAAAGAAAAGAAGGGAATAAGAATGTACAGTAAGACTCACTTTCGTAGAAATCACGGTTGTTTTTAGCTACAACAAGCCCTTTAAACCCGAAAGTCGGCAATGAGGACGAGTGAGGTCTCGTAAGGGTATCGAAAGAGTTTGACCCATAACTCTCAAAGGTAAAATGAGGCAAATCATAAAAGGAAAGTAAAATAAAGAAGGAAAGAGTAAAACTAAAAGCTTCTGAAATGGACTTTTACAAATGACCAATACAAATGAATAAACAACTTTCTAGACAAATAAGGGTATACAAGTTCCAAGATATCCAAGGTTGATTGAAACATAAGATATGCTAAGCATAGAGAACTAATAAGAGACAATTCACCTTCATCCCAAACATCTTACCTCGTTCTCCCTACTAAATTCAAATCCACCTCTAGTGAGCATCTCAATAATTTCTCGAAGGAACCGGAAAAGAAGAGACTTTCAAGGCTACTCGACATCTTGACTATGCAAACCGCTCCATAGGCTTGACTCACATCTCCCTCCACTGACTTGTGACTCAACTAAAAAGGTCAAAAAGTCTTGAAAAAGGTTGTAATGTAAGGGTGAAAAGGGTGAAGGTAGGCTAAAATTTGATATTTGGTGGTGTACCTAAATTGTGAAGCAAAGGGTGATCAATCCTTAACATCATAATCAAGCAATCACCATACAAAAACACCATCACCCCCAAGCTTATTCAAAGCCAAAATCATAATCATATATACAAAAAGCGTAAGGACGCTTCCTCCCAAGCTAAAATGGAGCATTGTCCTCAATGCTCTAAATAGGGAGAAATACACTTACATCAAAATACTTTTTTTGAACGTTTTCAATTTTCTCATTGTTATCACTTTTGCCAAAGCATTTGCATGAGCTATGCTATTTCTCATTTTTTCATTTTTCTATTTTTTTCACTTTATTGCATTGTTCTCACCTCTTTTAACTATGGATGGCTTTTTCAACTTTGCATTTGCCATTATGCACAAAATATTCACAATACAATCTTGCTTTCAACATGAGAATCAAATATCCAAACTCATACACCATATTCTCCAACAATAATGATCAATTGCTTCACAAAAACCAAGAATGGAAACAAGAATGAAATAAAAGGCTCAAAAGATAAATATATGGCTTGGAAAGAAGGTATATGACTCAAATAGTTAGCAAGTAGGCAAATGTAAACCCAAAACAAAGAAATGAAATCTATCCTAGAAAAAGAAAAATTACCACCCCGAAAAAAAATGCCTTTGTCCATCCTAAATGGTTCGGTCACGATCTCGGGAGATAAAAGTCAAGTTCTAGATAAAGTAAGCAATATTCAAGGATCCATGTGCCGCTCATGTAAAATGTGTAGAAGGCTAGAAAAGAATGAAACCTCAAATGGTTGTAGCAATAACTTACTATTAGTTTCTAATTCACTATAGGAAGCAACACCTTCTTACCACAAACAAGTAGACAGGCTTTAGGGTCCCAAAAGTTCTAAACACAGTACCTTAGCATACTCTATCCTAGAATCAACCAAGCATACTCTCAAACCGTGCATACCGTTACCATATAGGAAAGCATTTATTCAAAAGTAAAAGTTCGGATGGTATTATGTCCAAATCATATGCAAAACATCAAAAGAAACCAAAAATAATGCCTCAAAATCAATATTTTTTTTCTGTATTTTTTTTTTTTTTTTTTTTTCTTTTTGAAAAGAAGAAAAGAAAAAGGAAAAGAGAAAAGAGAAGGAAAAGAGAAAGAAAAGTACAAAGATGCATGCTAATCATATAAATCCCAATCGACAAACAAGTGGTCATTCGACAACAACGTCAATGACCCTAAACACCCATATGGTGTTAAAAGCAAACATCCTCGAACCATTTAACTCATCTTAAACTATTCCTAATCTAAGCAAACAATTAAAGAGAAGAAAAGAGGAAAATTAGAAAATCTCACCGAGCGATCCAAGCTAAGCCACTATAAACGAGATAAAGGAAAGTACCACCACCATGGAGCTCCATAAAGCTTTAGCTTGAACTTCAAAGCCAAGTGAGAATAGAAAAGAAAAGGAAACTATACACAACGAAGAAGGTTAATAACTTCAAAACAAAAAAAACAAAATAACAAAAATAAACTATACACTAATCTACAAAGTATTTGGATTATGGGGGTTTGTATTCAAGGAGTTTGGATTAAAGGGATTTGGATGGAAAGGGAGTAAAATCATCATTATTCTCATCATCATCATGAAATCACCACCATCATCATCATCATCAAAAGACACTCATAGAAACAACCAAGAGACACTCAGAGAAATCATCATCAAAACAACCAACAACACTCAGCAACATCATCTAACGATAAAGAAAGGCAATCACACAAAACATCAAGGCAATAAGAATCAAGGAAGTCCACAATAACAAAATTAGCCCACCGGTTCTTTCCCACAAAGAAAAGGTTTCCCCAAGCTAGATAAAAATACATCTCAACATCCCATCAATTCAAAATAAAAGACAACATAATAAAAGGGATAGAGGAAAAAGCACAAAGAGGGGGAACTATTGACCACTAGGCCCGGCATCATCATCATCATTGTCATCTTGATCATAGGAAAACCCGGATGGGGGACCATAAGGATCCCATCCTCCGGTATAGCTGGGTGGCCAACCATAATGGCCCCTAAAGTTATCTTGTTGCCAAGGGGCCAAGGGAGTGAATTGATCGGGCAACTCAAGTGGAAGAGGATGGGTGAGGTGAACATAGGGGTAGCTGGGATCATCTCTATAGTCGCTCCCACCGGACACACTATAATCGTAGTTACCGAGCTCATCTAGGAAAGAACGGGTCTCGGTGTTGGATCCTTGAGGACCCGGCCAATAAGGGTATGTTGGCTTGCCATCACTCCCTCTAGACGATACGAGACCGAGTTGGGGTGAAAAATATGGATAATTAACCGCGGGGGTGATATCGCCACGGTTAACACTAGCATCATACAATTGTTGTTGTTGGATGAACATACCTTGTTGCATTTCGAATATGCCTCTCATTTGGTTGTAGATTGCTTCAAAATCTTGATCGTACATCCCCTCCATACGTAGTTGCATGCCTTGCATTTGAGCACTCAAGGCCTGCATGTCGGGGTTAGTGAATTGATGTTGTTGTTGTTCATCGAGCATATCCTCCATCTATCATCACTGGGGAGTCGGTTTCTCAAAGGGACGAACCATATGTTGGGAGCATGTCGGTGCAAGGAAGTCAAGGAGGGGTTAGGAAGGTAGGACCGGTGCACGTTCCTTCGCAACCAATTGAACACCTCATTGTCATCATCCTTCGCTATGAAGTTCACTTGCTTAAGCTGTGAGATGTCGAAGTAGAGTTCTTTCGCCTCCCCCACCGGAGTACAGGAGGCTAGGTAGAGGCTATACCCAAGCTTGGTAGCCAACCTAGTAATCATGCTACAACAAGGAATCTCCTTAGATTTCCTTCCATGCATAGCCACATAACTCCTCATGAAGATATACCCCAAGTCAACATCCCATGCCACGCCTTTCTAGTGGCAAACCATAGCACAACCAACTCGAGCTTTGACATTTTACCTAAATCCTTCTTTGGGAAAACCGAATATCCCAAAAGTCGATGAAGAACTCGAAGACATGGCTTGAAAATGTCACTAACAAGGGGGTATTGGGCGGTAAACATATCTAAGCCTGATATATCATTCCTCCAAGCATTCTCCGCAAAACCATTTAAGAACTTATGCTCGGGGAAAAGAAGATTGGCGCTCGGGTTGAAATCAAGGGCCGCATTAAACTCGACTAGAGATAGAGTGCGGTGCTCATTGAAGAGTTGAAATGATATCTCAAAATCGGCATCACCTACTGGAGTGGCTGAAAATGATGCAAGGAAATTTCTTATGGGTTCAAGATAAATCCGGTAGCAAGTATTCACAGAATCACCATCCGTAGGGTGTCAAATAGCACCCATAGATCCTTATCGATGCCTTATTTGATCATGTCTTGCCGGTGGTAGTGTCTAGAAGTCCTCAAGATCCTTTTCTTGAAGTCATTATATATCGGTTTGTGAAGTGCGTTTGTAAATTTGAGGTGAGGTAGAGGTAAAGGCTCATTGTTTTGTTGGTGAGTTTGAAGATATAGGCTCTTCAATTAAAACTTAGGTTTTTCTCTTTTTCGAGGTTAAAGATTTCAAAATTTTTGACATAATTACACCACAATGTTGACAACCAAGAATCAATCAACTACTCCACAATCAACCACAAACACAATATCAACACCACAATACCGCACTACTACCATAATATCACAAAATCTAACTTTTTCAAATTGCCACCCCTCACAAACAAGCTATACAATTAACAACACAAGTGAAGCAAAAACAATTAGCCAACAACAATTATAAGCATCAACATTGCCAAAATAATCACCAATTTATTAAAAACAAAAATTTCACCAAATGCCCCTGAGTTAGTTTGTTATTCACCAAAAATACCCATGAAAATTTCCAAATTCACCGTATATCCTTGTATTTAACAAAAATGTCATCAAATGCCCAAATGACTAATAGACGTTAACGCAGTTAGTCATTAGAGTTAAGTATGCCACGTGGCAACATCTTATTGGTTTTCTTTTTAATTAATTAAATTTTAAAACATTTTTTTAAAAAAAACTAACCCACCACAGTCCACAACCTGTCACCGCCACCGCCACCACCAGCCTACCCCCGCGTCGCCACCACCAACCTGAAGCCCCTGTCGACGACCCTACCAGCCGCCCCGCACTGGCGATACAGCCCAACCACCTTTCTCCCTCGAAAATTCGTTCCCTTCTCCTTCGAAAATCCACCCTCTTCTCCCTAAAAAATCCACCACCTTCTTCCTCGAAAATCCCTTCCCTCCCCACCATTGGCGTCCAAACCTCTCTCCTTGTACAAGAGAACCCAAACCGCACCTTCCCCTGCTACTCCGTCCCTTAAACCACCTCATCGAAGCCACAAAATAAATAACCCATAAAATCAAAACCTTAGGTTTGATTTTTAGGGTTTCGATTTTGGGGTTTTAAAGTTTCAGGGTGGTGGTTTTTGGTTAAGGTGAGCGGCGGCGACGTGAGGGATGGAACCTAGCTGCCGAAGAAGGGGTTTCGAGGAGGTTGGTTGCGAATTTGGGAGTTTGGAATCGGGGGTTAAGAATTTGGGAGTTTGGAATCAGGGGTTTCGGGGTGGTTAGTTGCCGGAGAAGGGGTTTCGGGTCAGGTGGCTTGTCGGGGATGTGCGGCGCCAGCGCGAAGGGGAGGCTGGTAGGCCGGCAGTTTAGGGGAGGTAGCTGGGCTAGTGTTTGGTGGTTGATGGAAGGTGGTTGGGCTAGGGTTGGAGGTGGTTTTTTTTAAAAAAAAAATTAATTAATTAAATAATTAAAAAAATAACTTATCAAGACATTTGTGTGAAACTTAAGTGTATATAATGAATTTGAAAAGGTTTATGGGTATTTGGTGAATAAAAAGTAACTTAGGGGCATTTGGTGAAATATCCGAAATGATACTACTATAATTCACAAGCATGAACAACCAAATTCTCAACCACAATTGATGAAATAATAAAAAATATAAGAGTAGAGAAGATGATTATACCATACAAGGAGTAAGATTGAAAAAATTTTGAGCACTGAATCACTCCAATTCGAAAATCCCCAATTTACCTTTAATGGTGGAAAAAGCTTGGAGAAGAAGAAAAGGAGGAAAGTAGTATGTAATTTGGTTAATTTGGTGAAAATTGAGTGAGATTATGAAGATTTATGAGAGGAATTTGTGGATTAGAGTGAAGAATGTGAGGTTTGAGGGTTAGGGTTAGTGTTTATGAAGAGAGTATAGGTGCGTTCGTGAGATGAGAAATGAGGGAAAATGATAAGAAAGAAGAAGATGAATCCTCGGCTGGGCATCTGCGCGCCCGCGTTGAGCTACTTTTCCCATGTTAAACTTATGATTTCACTCTTACCTTCACGATTACCTTACCCATATGACTTAAAATTCGAGAACATCGAGCACACTCTCATCATGAAACACACAACACCTCCTCATAATGCTTATGCTTACTCAAAGGAATCCAATTCCCATAAAAACATCCCACAAATTCAAACACAAAACAAGTGAAAGAAAGGAAAGAAAATAAAAGAAAACTATAGAAAGATAAAATGAAAAGAAAAAGGTTATAAATCCGGGTTGCCTCCCGGGAAGCGCTTGCTTTAGGTCCTAAGCTCGACCCTTCCTCCAAATCACGGAGGGTCAAACAAAACCACTGTGTCCAAAGTGGTTGGGAGATCGAAATTCATGCCAATCCTTGGAAAATCCACTACATGAGATGCATTCTCTCGCTTAATAGACACTGAATCAAGCTTGTTTTCCTTCAATTTCTTTTTCTTCTCCATGGGAACTCTCTTTTTCTTCTTTGTCTTCTTACTCACCTTAGTGAACGGTTTCACACCATCAACACATAGGGAGTTGATGTGGGGTATTTTTTAGGTCGTTGGGTTCTAAAACACCTTCAATCAAACAAAAGAAATAACTAAACCAACTCCTAGTATAGGGGCAAGTCCGAGTCGAACCAAGGAGAATGAGGGGGAGATTGCTATAGCCTAAAGTCAAGCTACTTTGAAGAATGAACGAAACTAAGGCATTATTCAAAGAGAAAAACTATAAAAGAAGATGAAAACATCCTAAAAATTCTACCAAATGAGTGCCATAAATGACACTCATCAAATTCCCCCAAGCTAAACTTTTGCTTGTCCTCGAGCAAAACAAAATCGAGAAAAAGGAAGAAGAAAGTAAATGACACTTAAATGATAGCTTATTCTAATAAAAAGAAGAAAGAAAAAGGAAATGAGAATATACTCTAACTCACTATCGTAGGAATCTCGGTTGTTTTTAGCTACAACAAGCCCTTAAAACCCCAAAGTCGCCAATGAGGACGAGTAAAGGCTCGTAAGGGTTTCTAAAGAGATTAAACCATAACTCTCAAAGTAAAACAAGGCAAAGCACAAAAAGGAGAGGAAAAAGGTAAAAACAAAAGAACACAAATGATTTTACATTGGACCTTTACAAATAGACAAAACACAAATAGATATCAAGCTTTCTAAACAAACAAGGGTAAGCACGTTCCAAGATATCCAAGGTTGATTGAAACATAATGTATGCTAAGCATAGAGGATTAGTGATTTCATTATCCGCCCTAGTCCCCTTCAAGACGGTCCTCGTTCTCCCCATTAGCTTCAAATCACCCCCTAGTTAGCTCCTCATGATTTCACAAAGGAACTAGAAAAAGATTCATTTGTGGAATTATAAGGTCATCCCGACAACTCAACTATGCATACTCTCTCCATAAGGTTGAAATGCATCTCCCTCCACCGAGTCATTGACCTCACCCCTCTAAATTCCAAGGGTCTTTATTAAGGTTGTAATGTCATGGCTAAGGGTAAAGGTGGGGAAATAATTTGAAATTTTGGTGGCAATTCCTAAATGAAGCAAAAGAGTGGCCATCTCTCAAAAACAAACTCAAGAAGTCACCAAATATCAAACAAAAATACCAATTAATGCTATATCCCCAAGCTTATTCAACACTAACACACAATATGTACAAAAACGAAGTAACGCTCCCCCCAAGTTTGAACAAAGCATTGTCCTCAATGCTTGAAATAGGGAAGAAAGTGAAACTATCTAAAATATTTTTTATTGCTTTGGTTTTGTTTTGTTTTTTTTTCTTTATTTTTTTATTTATTTATTTATTTTATTTTTTTTTGTATTTCTGTTTATACTTAAATGGAGTTATTTGGTGTCCTTGCCTTTTTTTAACTATGGACGGCTCTTTCTTTCTTTCTTTTTTTTTTGTGTAAAATCATTTGATTTCCTTGAATCGCATCTTGCTTATGAAACTTTCTTTCAAACTCATATCAAGCTCAACTTTCAAAGCCTCACTTAAAACCAATATTCAAAGTGTTCTTGTTCATATACAACAAACTCAAAACACAAACCTCACATGTCAATGCTTCACTAACTAATAGGGTTGGTAAACATAGGCCATTAGGTTTGTAACGTGTTTCAACAAGAGCGGGAAATGTTAGGCTCAAATTTGTTAGCAAGAAGGTTTATGCAAAATAGAAAATCAAATATGTAACTAAATAAAAAGAAGATAATGAAAATGAGAAATGGTGCCCATATCCTCCCTTGAAGTTGCCCGGTCACAGTCTTAGGAGTTAGAGGACAACACAAGGATTAAGACATGCATAGTTAAGGATCCAAAAAGCCACACAACAAAAAATGACGAAGGCTAGAACAAATTTAGCCTCACAAGGGATGAGAAAATAGCAAATACTAATTAAAGGGCTTCAAATCCACTCTAGGGTGAAACTACATCTTACCACTTTCCCGTGAACCAAGGGTTCAAACGTCCTCACAAGTTCTTAACCTTGCTACCTTAGCATACGCTATCCTAGAATCAACCGAGCATACTCTCAAACCATGCGAACCATTGTTATTTAGGAAGGTTGATGTCTAAAAATGCAAGTCCGTAAGGTACTAAATTCAAAGCAAAAGCAAAACCAAGAGAAAAAGAAAACTTTGCCTCAAAAGAAAATCTTTGTTATTGGTTTTCTTTTTTTTTTTGTTTTTTTTTTAAGAAAATATTTTTTATAGAAAGAAAAATAAAAAGAGAAAACAAAAGAAGAAAATAAAAAGAGAAAGGAAAATAAAAAAGAAAGAAAAAGAAATATAAAAAGAAATAAAAGAAAGAAAAGGAAAAAGTAAAAGAAAAACACAAGGATGCAAGCCAAATCAAATAATTTCCCAATCGACAAACAAACGGTCATTCAGTTACAACGCCAATGACCCCAAACACTCTAAGGTGTTGATGGTTTACATTCTCGAACCGTTCAACTCTTCCTGGGCTAAACCTAAACTATGCACAAATAAAGAAAATTAAAAAAAGAAGAAAAATAAAAAGGTCTCACCAAGCGATCCCGAGTTGAAAGAACAAGCGTGACAACAAGTACTTCTCACCAAATTCTATGTGTCAAATGCTCCAACAAAGGACCTAAAATGTGAGACAAAAGAAGGAAAAGGAGAAATATCTACACAAAATAAGGTTAGTAACTTCATGAAGAAATAAACAAAAGAAGTAAAAGAAAAGAAACTAAACTTTATCAAAGAAATTTGGACAGAAAGGGATTTGGATTAGTGGGAATCAAAGGGATAGTAGCATAAATCATCAAGAAGAAGACATCATAGGACACAACAACCAAGAGAACAATCAACAACATCAGGAAATAACAATGTCGTATATAAGACCTGCTTTGTGGAAACTTTGTTCATGCTCACAATGCTTACTTTGCATACTTTCTTATCTCAAGAACTTGTGTTAATTCTATTAATTAATTAAGTTACTGAAGTTTTTGAATGAGAATTATGTGACTATTTTGTGAAGAGTCATATGTGTGGTTTTCTCCATAGGAGAATATCATCATGATTGTTGTTTATGACTCTTACTTGCATTGTGCAGTATATTTATAGTTCTTGTTAAGGAATGCATGAGTACTTCTATTAATTTTACTCTTGAAATTCTTTTGGTGGCTATTCTTGATATTTTAGTGTGCTAACTAAGTTGTGTTCGTAGGAGTTTATGGATACTATAATGCGGAAAACATGAATCATATTCATAAAGAACCTATACCAAGATTGCATGCATAACACACAAGACACATAATCATACCTTTGAAGCGTGATCTCCATAAAGCAATTCGACTGGTAAATCAGGGAGAGAATAGAGCCCTAAACGTTACGCCTCTACTTAGACAACGGGATTTGAACGAGCCGTCCACCAATACTAGATTGGTCGAGTGAAAGAGGAAAACCGCGATCACCACCTTTAACGGACAAAACCGACCGCCACGAACCACCACAACCGGCGCCGAGGGGAGGAGAGAGCCGTAAGAGAGAGAGAAAGAGAAAGAGAGAGAGAAAGAGAGAGTTTAAGAGGGGTTAGGCTTCGTGTTTGCTAACTCGGGTTTGAACTTACTGATCACTGAATTGCATTACCAAAACCCTAGGCACCTAGTCTATATATAATCCTATTATAATTAGACTAGGTCACGACGGCTAAAACCCTCCATTTTACTCCATATGGCCGGCCATACTAGGGGATGAGGCCCATCACGGGCCTCGTCCTCTCGTCCTCGATCTAGGCCTTTTGTGTGACATTACGGGATCCGTCCAATTGGGCTTTGGCCTATTTTACTAGCCCAAAGATCGTTAGTACCTCTAGCTATGATATAACAACGACCTAAATGAACGTACTTAATTATCTCCATAATTTGATCCAATTATATATCTAGTAATTGCACATGAAGAAGACATAAATCATTCAATCTCCCACTTGTCTGAGACAGGTGTGCAATATTCAAATTCCTTAAGTCAATGTGTGTCGATTTGATAATATGATTGCATCACATGTCGAGATCATATTAATCTACAGATCGTTTCTTGAAATCTGAGTTTGAATTACAAAACCAAATGATTACAAAGTAATGCATTTGAATGCAGCAACATATTTTCTGAATTTTCCCTCTTCAAGTGGCCATGACACATTCCCTAATTTAATAGGTAGACTCAATCCAATCTTGTAGCAACAAAGCTCCCACTCAATTTTTGAAGTAACCAAGAAACATCCTTGACGAGGGGAAAAACTAGGTCGTTGACTAGTCCTCCCTAAGCCAAAAAAAATTTATAAACACTTAACAAACCTAAATACAAGTATAAAGGTAAGTCAAGGATCGAACCCAAAAGAACAGATATGTTCAAGCGCTCTTAATTATGCGCCTAAGCTAGGTCGAAGTTGAAGGTGAAGAAGTAACACTAACAACTAACAAACAAACAACCAAATATATAAACACTAGGAATGGGGATCGACAAGTAATCATGACAATTGCTACAACTTGGGAAGAACATGTCAATCAAAGGTTGTGAAGACTAATGATAAGAGCTATCAGTTGGAATCAAATAGCTATCTCCTAATCGTTAAGCTAGATGTCTCTACGAATAACAAACTAAGAGAATCACAATCCAAACCAATCTAAATCAATTGGCCGTGTCATTAGCAATTACAATGCAATTATCTAGCATAATTCTCAAGGCCTAATCTAATTACACACATGCAAACTTACATTAATCACTTTAATCTCAACAATCAATCAACACAATTCCCAAATTAATCACAATCAATCAATCATACAAGTTTCACCCAATTCCTAGCCAAACAACTACTCAAGAATCATCATCTATCAACAAACAACTATAGAAATCAAGAATCAACAAAATATCAAGAACAATTACACTAATCAAGATCAACCATCCAAATCAAATCAAACAAACATGAATCTAAACATTTGAAATGCTCACTGATAATAGAGAAGATCTTCAACACAATTGTCACCCTTGTATCATCAATCTCTCACCATTGAAATCTCTCACTTTCTCTCTTTAAATCTTCTCCTAAACTAACCCTAAAACTAGAGAGAGAAACTCTCAACTAAGCAAAAATTATGATCAAAATTATGTCTAAAAACCTTCTTCTCTCTCTTAAAAAATGAAGTAATTCTATATATAGTAAATCTAACTAAGGAAAAGTTAGTTAGACGTCCAAAAGAGACCTCAAAAGGTGTGGCCTCTTATCCGTAAGCGCGGCCGCAACAAAATGGGTACGGAAACAAGGGAAGAAGAGACGCGCGGCTGCTCCTGGCACCTACGCGGCCGCGCCAGCCACCTGCGCGACCGCTCCTTCCTTGCTCGCGGTTGCGCCTTGGGAGCAGGGGAAATAGCTTGGTGTGCTCGAAGATGCCCGCGTGCTCTCCACATGATGCATGTTGGTGAGGCAGTCACTTGAAGCCCTTATGGTGGCTTCAACACCATCTTTTGATGTCCACGCGGCATGAGAGCGCGGCCCTGAAGACTTTACTCTTGTACTCCTTTGCTTTTGAACTTCAAGAGGGGGAATTGGGATGCAACCTAAGTCTTGTATACCCCGAGAAAATGCCAATGAGCTCCTCGAACATCACCAACTTCCTAAAATCAAAGAAAATCAAACAAGTAAAGAAGAAAATGCAAAATAAACTAAGAAATGTAAGAAAGTAAGAAAGTAACTAAGGAAAATGCAAAATAGAGAAAATACAAATAAAGCTAAAGAAAAAGAGGTAAAAGAGATGTAAAAGCAATGAAAAATCATCCTAAAAGAAGCCAAATGAGTGCCATAAATGACACTCATCAATCCTTTATAATCTCCAGTTACAGGTTGACGTTTGAATGTACCGGTTCAGTCAATAGTTCGATCATGCATCATTAATGCATATCCATAAGATTGACCGAGCATTACTATGCCCCTATAGCCCATGAAACTGCGCTATCCAATCAATATTACATGCTAGTCTGTTTATTGAAATCATTTATGTCCACTTTAATGATTTCGAACTAGGAACTTAAATAATATATGAATTTTGTTCACCTATGGGGTTTTATTCACCAATTCATCAACCTGATGAGCCCTTCAATTCATAATTATTTTGGACATTTTATTTAATTTCCAAAACCATAATTAAAAAAGAGAAATGAAATTTCTGTTTATAAACATAATTCTGCAAATATATGCATTCCTTATGTAATATGTTTTTCTCAAATCCTATACAACTTGAATTATATAATTTGCTACAATCCAAGACTTTAGTATGACTGTTATGCCTTAGTTTGTGGAAGAGGTTTAATAATTAAATAAGAGATTTTCTCACTTATAATAAAACTCTGCAGATCATGACATCCCGCTGGTCAATGATCTCATAAATGAGGTGATATGTTGTATCTATTTGTTTGGATTTGTGATGTGACCCTGGCTATTTTGTTTTGGAAAAGGTATCCTTCTAGTCACAGGACAATTTCATCCAAACTTCCTCCTTAACTACACTTACTGTAGCTAAATACACATATTCTAACATTGAGTATGCGACAGTGCTCTGCTTTGAACTCTTCAAACTCACTATACTTCTCAATTCAGACACAAAATGTATCTAGATCAACATCTAAAGTCATCTTGCCTGTTTGGAAAAACTTGCATCCCTATAACCTTTAGAAAACTTGTTCACTTTTGCCACCATAATCTAGAAACATTCCTTTAGTGCTTCTCAAGTACTCAAGGATTTGTTCTTAGTAGCTTTCAATATGCTTATTTTGAATTTACCTGAAACCTGCTACACAGGCACAAGTCATATGTAACATCTTACTTTGTACATATCATGACACAACTATGGACCCTTTTGTAGAAGCATAAAGTACACTATCCATATGACTCAACTCCACTAGCTTTTGAAGGCACTGAGTTTTACTGAGCGTAATACCATGAAGCATGGGAAGACATCCTCTTTTAGAGTCTTGCTTCATGAACTTGTCAAGAACCTTATCTACATAAGTCTCTCGATGTAGTCCAATCATTCTTCAAGATTCATTTCGTGGATATTGATTCCCAATATGTACTTAACATCTCCTAAGTCTTTCATCTATAAACGACTCTTTAACCATTAGTTGACTGATTCAAGCATTGATATGTCATTTCACATGAACTGTATGTCATCTAGATACAAGACTAAGAAGACCAATTGCTCCAACTAAACTTCTTGTCTTTACAAGATTCCTTTTCATTCTTCAAGGAAATCAAACATATTTGATTTCCTAATCGAAATGAATGTTCCAACTCCCTGATGCTTGCTTTAATCCATTAAATGAACTTCTAAAGTTTGCAAAACCTTCTAGGACTTTCTGAATGTTAAAATCCTGGGTTGTATCATATACATATCCTCCATCAAGAACATTTCAAGAATATGATTTTGATCTCCAATGATAAACTTCGTAATCGAAAATCAGCAATCACTAGAAGAATCTGAAATAGGCTTACGCAACTAATAGGTTTAACCCCATTTGTAAGACTATCATGGACTGACACATCTTTGCAGACATGGAGTCCATTCTGGATTTGGCCTTAAGCCACTTCCTGAGTTGGTGCTTACCCAAAGCTTGTTTATAGGCTGTGATTTCCATTCATTCCATTAGGAAATTTTTTAATCCACCTTTTCTCAAAATTTCAACAAACTGTTTGTTTTTAATCCCATGTAACCTACGATAGGTATAAGAAACAATAGAATTATTCTCTTCAACTATATGAAGCCTTTCATTTAAGTGAGACGATAGAAGCCTAGTTGAATTACCTTGCTTTGACACATGATTTATCAAATTAGCTGATTTCATGCGCCCTCGTCTGTGATGTGGTGTAATTCACATCCATTTTTTGCTCGTCTCAAATCGTCCTCATCGAGATCTAACTTTACTCCCACTTGGCTTTGTATGAAGATATTTCTCTATAAAGACACTATCGCGAACAACAAACACTTTGTTATCTATACAATTGTAGGAATAATACCTCTTAGTTTCCATGGAAAAATTAAAAACCCACGAAGAACTATTTATCTGATTTAGGGTGCATTATGTCATCTTTTTAAACATTTTACATTGATTTAATAACACTTTATCCTGTTTAGAAAAGACAACTTTTGGAACATTTCCAATTCAGAACTCTTATAACGTCTTTTCAGTTGCTTTGGCTGAGTTTTGTTTAGTATATTCGCAATTGTTGTTCTAATATATATCCTCAAAGTGATATTTGTAAATCATTCAAGTTAATCTAGGATCGAACCATGTCAAGAAAAGTTGATTCCTTTTTCTAACACACACTTTTAATTGTAGTGTTTCTGGATTGTGAATTAATTCAACAATTCCCTTTAAATGATCATTAATTCTGAGTTAAATATTTATCACAACAATCATATTGTGGTGTTAAATTGTTTATCTCAAACTAATTTTACATTTCATTCTAGAATTCTTGAACATTTCAATAATTCCAAGTTTTACTTCATTAAGTAACTATGGACGTATTTACTTAAATCGTTAGTAAAAAGCAGTGAAATAGTTAAATTTCTTTGCTAATTCTTGAACTTATTGGTCCACACATATCATATGCATGAGTTCCAAAAGGTCATTAGCTCTTTCACCCTTTCAACTAAAAGGTGACTTGGTCATTTTACCTTATCAAGAATGACTTTTAATTCTCAAGTGATTCATTATCAAATAAGAATAAGAGTCTATCCATTTGAAAACTTTGGATGTGAAAATGGTTTATGTGACCTAACCTTACTTTGTTATAAGTAAGTTAATTTTAATTCATCTAATTTCTCTTGTGTGATCTACTTATATCAATGTCATAAACAAAATTAACTCTTATCTAGAAAAATGAAAACAATTTACTACCTTTGTCATGGATCAACATTTGTCCATGCTAAGTAAAACAAATAAGTATTCAAACAAGAAACCGAAATATTCTCTCATCAAAACTGGAAATATTTAAAATCATCAAAACTAATCAGAAATTACAGCAATGAAGCTTTCTTGGTCACTCGAACACTTCTAGTGCACCTTCAAGCTTTACTTCCATGCTAGCCTCACTTCTTTGCGGCTTCTGCACAACATTAATAATGTTAAGTACTGCAACATGGTATCACATACCTAAGTGAAAGTTGAAATATTTATAACATAATACTTGAGATGGATGCTCCATTCTTCTTAAAAAACTCAAGATATTTGTGGCAGTTGCGCTTCTAATGCCCCTTCTTCTTGCAGTAAATGCATTCACTTTCATCTGCAGCCTTGGCCTTTGGAGTCGCCTTAGGTTTTTTAGAGCCTTGGAAACTTTCTTGCCCTTTCCCTTAGCCTTTTTCCCCTTCTTCTTGAACCCCTTTCCCTATTGAACCATAAGAACCTCTTTCTTAGGTTCCTTAGGGATTTGCTTCTCAACACTAACCAACATAGCGTGCAACTCATTCATAGTCTTTGTATGTAGCATCAGACATGTTAAAGTTCATGATAAATTGGTTGAAAGTTTCTGGAAGTGAGTGGAGAATAATGTCAGTTGCCATCTCATCACTGTATGGGTGCCCTAGTTTTTCCATATTTTGAATAAGGCCGATCATTTTGAAAACATGATCATGAACTGTGGTACCCTTCCCCATCTTACAATCAAGAATCTCTCGATGGTGCTCGTACCTCTCAACTCTAGCTTGTTTCCGAAACCAAGCTTTGAGTTCTTGCATGATAATATATGCATCCTGGTCCTCAAAACGATTTTGAAGACTAGGCTCCATAGTAGCAATCATCAAGCAAGTGATAGGCATAGCCCTGTCTAGTGCTTCCTTGTCCTTACGGACCTCTGCCGCAGTAGCATCTTCTGCCAAAGGTCCTGGCAATGGGGTATCAATGGCATTCTCTCTACCTTTTGATTTCAGAACAAGTCTTAGCATCCTTTCCCAAGTGGAAAAGTTTTATCCTGTCAACCTATCCTTCTCAAGGAATGGTCATAGATTGTAAATGTTGTTGTCATTATTACGGCTACCCATCTATGTCAAAATAAGGCAAAGTTTAATAATTATGTTTAATTTAAAATTAAAGCATCATAAACGAATTATATAGGTAACTTTAAAAGCACTTTATTCAATATTAATTGATCCCAATTGAATTTTAAGTGATTCCAAGACCCTTTTTTTGTGTAATAGTTGACCGAACTGAGGTCCTACCATCAAGTATTACATTTTCAAGGTGAGTAAACTCTTTACTGATTACAACTCTTGTAACTCTTGGTTGAATAATTAACCATCACATGTTTTATTATTACCCTTTGCTTCAAGCTAAGGTTCTAAACTCTTTAGGTAACCTTGTTGAGCACAACCAATTAAATATGTAGAACGTGATCTACCCCAAAATTACCCAAGATAACAAGTGACACTCTGCTCAGGCCGACCCATCACTCACTATCGAAGGATTTTTGGGTATCTAATTGGAAAAGCAATCTTAATATTACTAGGACCTAGATTTATTATGTTCTTATTATTTAGTGAACTCTAGCGCATTATCAATCAACATAAATAAAATCTAACATGCATAATCTAATACTGCATAAAACATGACATATTATGGCCCCTTAGTCCTAAGAAAACTAGAAATAAATGCTCCCACTTGAACCATCATGGATCTCCATCCACCTTGCTCCTTTAGGCCTTCACTTCATGGGCTTCTCTAGACTAAGCTATTTAAATTACTAAATCTATTTACTTTAAATAAAAGTTACAAAAATACTTAACGGTTTGCATACCGTATTTAGATTACAAAAATACATCACAATGCGCAGATCGTATTTAGAATCTATGGGCCATACTAGTCTATATATAGCACCATAATATCATATATTATATAAATTCCATATAATAAAACACTCAACATGCTTGTCTAAACTACAACATCGAATATTCATAATTAAAACAACGCATTTCCTAAAATATCTCATATTTTAAATCATAATTAGATAATATCATATATTATTCATGACCAATTATAAAATATCATATATTTTAATTTAGGCATGAGATAGTCACAAATTATATTTTAATCTAGAAAGATAAATCACATTTAATCTTCCATGATTATCCTAACAAATTTAGGAGATTCTATCCTAATTATTAGCCAATTAAATAATTTTAGAATCAATTATATCCTAATCTAATTATGGGATAATTAAATTATTTAAATCAATTATTATCCTTTCGAAATATACTCAGAATATATATTAACAAATATTATCCAAAATTAAACACTTTAATTATGGATAATCACCAAAATTAACAAATTTGAACATGGATAATATTAAATAAATCAACTTTTGAATATTTGATTTTATCCTAAATAAAAGATTTTATTTCAAATCAAACAATTTTATCCCAAAATAATTTGTAATTATCTTGAAATATTTTAAAATAAAATAATTTTATTATTATTATTATTTTAAAACCGTGCGTCACCCACGTCAGCCACCGTGGTTGGCTAACCGAAGCTAGCCACTATGGCTGGCTGCCTTGGACAATAGCCACTGCCGTAAGGCAGCAGCGTGGCAGTAGCTTTTGTTGTCGTTGTAGGCCACCGTGCGCGGCCAGCAAAGGCTAGCCACAGTGGTTGGTCGCCTTACGACAGCCACTGTCGCACCCTGCAGCAGCAACAGCAAGAACACAGCCGTGGCAGTAGCTGTGCAACACTTGCACGCTGCTGCCCCGGCCACCAGACCTTCCTCCCTCCCTCTAGACTGACCACCTGGTCGGCAGCCACCGTGGCTACGCCACCAAGCCATGGCTGTTGGCAACCTTAAAATAATTTTTTTTTTTTTGTTTTTAATTTAATTAAGATAACTTTTATCAAAAATTAAATTAAATCAGTCCATAATTTAAAATTAAATCTCCATTCAATTTTAAAATTATGGTTCATCATAAAATTAATCCAATTTAATTCTAACTCTTAAAATTAAATCGATGATCATACACAAAATATTTTTATGCATAAATCAATCTGATGGAAATTATGAAACATAGAACAAATCGAATTAAATAAAAAAAACAAGCACAAAAATCGAATTTTAGGGCTAAGGTTTTCGAAAAATTCAAAAATAAGGGTTAGGGTGTTCGAAATTTTCGAACAATTTAGGGCTTAATTCGGTCCTTTTCATGGCTATTTTGAGCATAATTAAATAGCATTTAATCAATTCCAAAAGTTTAATCACATTAAAATAATAATTGAACCATAATTAAATTAATAACTCCCTCTTAATTGATTATAAAATTAAGAACATGGACTTCAAATAATCGTATTATATAATCAAGCGTGTTCATGCAAGAGGCTAACTGATACCACTGTAGAAGTTTAAGGGTACTATAATGCGGAAAACACGAATCATATTCATAAAGCACCTATCCCAAGATCGCATCCATAACACACAAGACACATAATCTTACTTTTGAAGTGTGATCTCCATGAAGCAATTCGACTAGCAAATTAGGGAGAGAATAGAGCCTCAAGCGTTGCTCCTATACTTAGTCCACGAGATTTGAACGAGTCGTCCACCAATACTAGATTGGTCGAGTGAAAGAGGAAAATCACGATCACCACCTTTAATGGACACACAAACCACCATCACCACGAACCACTGCACCACAACCGGCACCGAGGGGAGGAGAGAGTCGTGAGAGAGAGAGAGAGAGAGAGAGAGAGAGTGTGTGTGTGTGTGTGTGAGAGGGGTTAGGCTTCGTGTTTGCTAACTCGGGTTTGATCTTACTGATCACTAAATTGCATTACCAAAACCCTGGGCACCTAGTCTATATATAATCCAATTATAATTAGACTAGGTCGCGAAGCCCAAAACCTTCCATTTCACTCCATATGGCTGCCCATACGAGGGGATGAGGCCCATCATGGGCCTCATCCTCTTGTGCTCGATCTAGGCCCTTTGTGTGACCTTATAGGATCCGTCCAATTAGGCTTTGTCCTATTTTACTAGCCAAAAGATCGTTAGTACCTCTAGCTATGATATAACGACGACTCAAATGAACGAACTTAGTTATCTCCATAATTTGATCCAATTATATATCTAGTAATTGCACATGACGAAGACATAAATTCTTCAGTGTCAACCTTGTGAACAATTTTCTAAGCATGATAATGTTTGAATTTTTTTTAATTCAATGTTTAGATTATTTTACTCCTTTAAGTGTCCACCCTAGGAGAGAGTTTTCTAGAGTTGTTAATTTTGTTGCATGTTTCGCTCATTTTTGTTGTTACTTGGTTCGATTTGGTTAGTATTGGCATTTGTTTAATTAAAGAATCATTATCGATTTCTTTATGTGTGGAAAGTGATTCTTAAGAATTTTATTTCTTTTGATGCTATATCTAGTAAATTTCCACATACACGATGCCAATATGATTCAATTAAAGAACAAGGATCAAAGTGTGCTTCAAGAGCTCAAAATACTGAGTGGATGCACCATTAATACAAGTAGTGGTCATTGGGTTGTTCTTCATTGATCGCTAAAGTAAATTATTAGAGGCACTATGGAGGTATGTTCACATATTCTTTTCTCCATAATTAACTATGTTTAGTTTTTAGACTTAACTTTGGCATGTAGGGGTTATGATTCTACGAGTTTATATAATTTCCTTGTAAGAATTCAATTCTTATTCGCCCCATGTGAAATGCGTAGAGTTTTTTCATGTCTAAATTCAATACTTAGTGAAAGACCTTTGTAGTTCAATGTGGGGGAAAGTGTAATATGATGAATTAGTGTTGGACTCAAAGTCTTGGTTTGTGTAATATCTTGTTTGTGCTTTTTAAGCAATTGATTGTATACTGCATGACTTTGTATGTGAATGTTGGGTTATCTCCATGTCCTACTATAATTGGTATCCTTTACTAAAATAGTAATTTGTTTTTAGCAATTTTATGCATCAAAGTTGATTTTTGATAACATGCTAGCTTTCCTTATTGGAAAAAACATTCTAGCAAAGAGGTTTGTGCACTATGATTAGGAAATAAAGGACATGAATTGTGACAATCCTTGATAATTTGTTGAAATGTCGAGGGGGATAGGCCTTAAGCCCGCATGGAAAGATAAAAGCATTATTTCCCTCTCCCTATGACATGTGTGGTCTAATGCTTGGTTGAGGTTTAGTTTCTTTGGGCTCTTAATGGATCAATAAACCATTTAGGTTGGTGCTATTTGAGACGCACTTGATTGATCCACCGTTTATTGTTGAGTCTTTAGACTTTTAATGAATCAAAAAGTTTGAGTGGACGCACTTTGGAATCACCATTGTTTATGATTGTTGTGAGGATGAGAATTAAGCTTTTAATGAATCCATGGTCTTGTGGGGGTTAATAGCTAAAATGTAGCATTTTTTTAGTTCTTATGAACATGTCTTAACCCATTTGACTAAGTACTATCGAGTAGTGCTTGTGATTCACCTATGTGGTTGTGAAGACTAGCCATATTCTATGGAAAACTTGGGCAGATTTCCTAGAGCCTCTACTAGATCTAAGGTGAATATGATTGGCTATAAAAGAGCATATCTCTTAGCAGAGTTCATATAAATTTTGGAGTGATGTATGTGTTGTGGGGGGTCATGCACTAAATCTTGGAGTTTAAAGGTTCGTCCACTCCATGATCAAGAGTCTTGAAGGTTTCAAGGTTTGTCCACCCTTAGACTTGTAGTTCATTACCTCATACCACTAAACACTAGATTTCAAATTACTTTTGTAATATCTAAGTTTTATGTACTACATCTCCTCTTATGCCCAATATATATGTTGTTTCTCATCTCTTTGTTGGCTTTTCTGTCCTTCCTTTAATGGGGGCTTGTTGTATTAAAGGAAGAAAATGAATGATTAAATACATTCTCATATATCAAGTAAAAGGAGTATTTTGGTGAATATCCTGCATGCCTTGGCTGCGAAGGCAAGCCAGCCCTGGCAGAGCGAAAGAAGGCAGAGATAAGAATTCAAGAAAAGGGGAAATCCCATGTGCCCGGGCTGACCGGGTAAGCTTGCCCGGTCGGGCGCGAGCAGCAACATGTGCTGGGCTTACTCACCCGGTCGGGCGCGGCCATGCCCATAGGGCACGTGGGATTACCGAGCTCTTGAACGTCTTTTGGCCTTCTTCTTGGATTCTTTTCTTGTTCTAAATTGATGCTTTGTAACCCCCACATTACTCCATCTTTAAGTGTATGTTTTGGAGTTTAATCTACCCCTTTAATTCTTATTAAACTTTATTCATTTCATCTCCTTCATCTGTTCATTTATCCACTATTATGCTATATATTCATGGTGCGAAAATCAGAAAAAACAAATACACGCAAAACACTACAAAAATTTGGCCTTTTAGCGACAGGTGAAATCTAGTGCTAATTTCTAAAAATTCGTTGCTGGACATAGCTAGCTACAGATATATCGACAAAATCACTCCGTTGGTAAAAACCTTGTCGCTAAATGAATTTAGAGACGGAAAAAAAAAATATCCGTCGTTGGATTTAGCAACGGAAAAAAAAAATCCGTCGCTAGATTTAGCAACAGAAAAAATAAATTTGTCACTGGATTTAGCAACGGAAAAAATAAATCTGTTTCTAGCTTTAGCAATAGATAAAAAATTCGTTGCCAGATTCAGCAACGGAAAATAAAATCAGTCGCTCATATTAGCAACGGAAAAAATATTTTGACTCTAAAAGGAGAGTCTCTTTGGTTTGACCTCACTCGGGTCAACCCGACTGGGCTTTGCATGTAAGGCTCCTTGAATCCCTAATCGCAAGAATTGTAATTGGTAGGAGTCGAACCCGTAACCTCAAAGTCACATAGTGAAACTCTTACCAACTATACCAAATATTATTTGTTTACTTCTACGCACATAGTTGATAATAAGTGAAACAAATATTAAAGACGGAATTTCAAATCCGTCTCTAACTTAGAAATAGATTTTCAAATCCGTCTCTAACTTAGAAACGGATTTTCAAATCCGTGTCTAGTTTAGAGACGGATTTGAAAATCCATTTCTAGTTTAGAGACTAATTTAAGTTGCATATTCCACCTAGGGCGCACAGGCATGCGGCTGCTGCTGCCATGTGCGCACAGCCATGCATATGATGTGTTGCTCACGCCAACGCACAACCACATGCGGGCTGCTCTGCAGCCCAGCTAGCCGAGGTTGTGCCGTGGCTTGTGCCTTGGTTTGCGTGCAAGCACCTCAGGATTAATTCCCATATTTTTGCATGACTTATATAATTAATTCTAAATTGATTTTAGAATCAATTTAATGAGCAAAAATGAAAATTATAACAAGTCCAACTTAATAAAATCATTCAAGTGCACTAAACTAAATTAATTCCAAGAACTATTCTTTAATGAAATTTGGTTCAACTTGATGCAACATAAAATGAAAAAGGGCTATTCTCACCATGAATTTAACCAACATAAATTAATTATGAGATTTGACAAAATTAAAAGAGTGTTGGCATTATGAACATAAATATTAAAATAAAGATTCCAACTTTAACTTGTGAATCCTTGAAAAATTACATCTTCCAATATGAAGATTAATTAAAATTCTATCACAAGTTTGAAACTTTATGATTCCAATCAACTTAATAAATGATTAAATCAAAAAAGTTCAATAAACATACATGGAATTTAGTAACACAAAGTTCCAAGCACTTAAAATAATTAAAGATTGAATCTTTAGTACTTAAGAGCCTCAAAATGCAAACTTTTCACACTTAAAGCAATTTATTTGCAATTATGTGAAAAATTGATCCAACTATTTAAGCACCAATTACTACCAAGTAATTATGCTCAAAAGTGGTCTAAAATTGCATAAGCATAAAGGAAAGAACCAAATGCATAATCACAATTAATATGCCATTAAGATTCAAGGTTTAAAAGATTTAAAAAATTTCGGCAAAACGAAAAAAAAAAAACCCTCGAAATAGGCATTTCTGGGCAAAATCAAGCTTTTTCGCAATCTTAAAAGGATCAGAATGTTTCTAGAATATCCAATTCCGCCCAAAATTCACTAGTCTTGGGCGAAAATCTGGGTTTTGGAGCAAAAATTCTTAATAAAACGAGATTAACATTAATAAAATGGAGCTACTAATCTAATTAGCAGCAACAACCAAAAATTAAATCTATTTTAAGCACCTTGAAAATTTTAGTTACAAAAATAAATGAGCAAGGCTTCGATACCGCTGTTAGGTTTTGGTAAGTCTAACTCACCGCGGAACAAAACCCGACCCAAGACCCGCTCACAATTAATGCTCACAATTAATATAACTAAATGACAAATAACAAGAAAAAGAGAAAAGACAATCTTACTCTTGCCGTGTGCTTCGCTCACACCCCGGAGCTCTTACTTGAAAAGCCATGTCTTGCAAGAGCAGAGACCTCCTACGGTATTCACCTGCAACTCGACCCGATCAGTCTCTTACTCGGATTTTAGCCGAGTCGGACCAAAATACTACTCGAGTATTATATGAACTTTAAGGTTTTCTCTCAAGTGGAGATGCCTTTTTGAGCCTCAAGTTATTTTCTCCAATTTCCAAGGTGGGTATTTATAGAGAATGTGATGTGAGAATTCCACTCTCCCATCAATGTGGGAGAGTTGGTAAAATCAATTTTCTCATTTTATTTTTAAATCAAAAATAAAAAGAAATTCCAAACAAATGATTAATCAACAAGTGGCAACTATAGAAAGAAAGGGTAGGTGAGGACCACAAGGGGAGGGGACCATTCCTTCCTCCCCAAGCTCCCTTTAGCCACCTTTCTCATGCCACACGGGTTAATCCCCGCGTGCCATGTGGCGCCAGCCTTAGGCCCCAAGGCGCGCCCAGCTAGCGGCCTTGGGCTTGGCTGGGCCTGCCCGTGGTTTCTTTGGTGCGGGGAAGCTAGCTGCCTTGGCCCAGCAAGCCACGCGCATACGCGGGCTGCTGGCCGAGGCTTGCTACTTCCCATGCAAGCACACGCGGCCCAGCAAGCATGCCACGCTTACTAGCGGGCTGTTACTGGGTGTTGTATGCTTGGCGCGCTAACAGTGCTGGCCTCGCACTTGCCCGCACATGCGCGCAGCAAGCCACGCACGCATATGCAGGCTGGTGCTGCTGCTTATGCGAGGCTGGTGCTACTAGCATTGCTAGCGATGCGCCAGCAGCATGTTAACCATGCGCACCCAGCACCATTGCCTTAGTGCGGTGCACATGCTAACACCATTTGCCCCTAGCTCGGGGCATTCCGATGCTAAGGGTATTTTGGTAATTGTTGATTAATTAATTTGATTTTACCGTCTCGTCTTTTATTAATTCGACTCGACTTGTGACACTCGGTCTCGACGCTCCTAGCTCAATATCCGACGTTTAAATATATAATACTCGAGTAACTCATTAATTTCCTTCCAAATTAATTCGTTGTATCGGATCGTTAGTTTCTTGGGTGTGACCCGAAGGGTTCAGTCAAGATTAAGCTGTAATATTAATTATGGATTATATTACTGGTCGGAAGCGACCTCTAACTAGGCATTCCGATCACTTGACCTCACTGAATAATTATCTTTCTAATAATTCTGAACCCTCTATCGGAATAATACACTTGTTCGAAGGACACCATTCCTATCAAGCTTAACCTTGACTGAACCCTTCAGGTCACACCCAAGCAAACTAATGATCCGTCCGACAAATTAATCCGTAAGGAATTAATGAGTCTCTCGAGTATTATTAACATAAACGTCGGATATCGAGCTAGGAGTGTCGAGACCGAGCGTCGCAAGTCGAGTCAAATTAATAAAACGACAAAACGGTAAAAATCAATTAATCAACAATTACCAAAATATCCCTAGCATCGGAATACCCCGAGCAAACTGAGTGCTAGGGCAAGTGGTGCTAGCATGCGCGCCGTACCATGCCGAGGCTGCTAGCAGCACTAGCTGGTGTGTGGTGTAGCATGCTAGCACGCCAATGTTAGTAATGCTAGCATCGCTAGCAGCGCACTACTAGCAAGCATGCTGGCACGCGCATGGCTAGCAAATTAGCAGCGCTAGCGAGCTAGCAGCGTGCTAGTGAGCTAGCACTGCTAGCAATAGCACGCAAGGGCCTCGGCCAGCAGCCCGCAAGCATGCGAGGCATGCTGGGCTGAGGCAGCAGCAGCCCGCACCAAGCTAGCGCCCCAGCCAGCACACCCAAAGCAAGGCGCGCCAGCTGGTAGCAGCTAGTTGGGGCCGAGAGAAAGGGTGAGGCGGTTTTGGGGAGCTTGGAAAGCAAGGCATTGGTCCCCCCCCCCCTCTTATGGTCCTCACCTACTCTCTCCCTCCTTGCTTGACACTTGTTGATTAATTATTGCATTGCTTTTTCTTTCGATTTTTTATTTAAAAATAAAATGGAAAAGGGTGTTTTACCAACTCTCCCACATTGATGGGAGAGAGGAATGTTGGTAGGAATTCTCTATAAATACCAAAGTATTGGGATTTGAGAAACCTACTTAAGTTGAACTCAATAAGGCATCTCCAAAAGAGAGAAAACCTTTAAGTTCATAAAAACTCGAGTACTCTTATTTTTGGTCTAGCTCGGCTAAATTCCGAGTAAGGGCCAAACAGGTCATGTTGCGGGTGGATTTCCATTGGTGGTCTACGCACTTGCGGGACTCGTAGCTTTTGAAGTAAGAGCTCTTCAAGCGAGCGAAGCGCGCATCAAGGGTAATATTGTCTTTCTCCTTATCTTGTTAATTATGCTTATTACTTATATTAATTGTGAACAAGTCTTGGGGTCGGGTTTTGTTTCCGCAGAAAGTCGGACTTTCTGAAACCCAACAAAGGGCTAGTTAGGCTGGGCCTGGGCCTAGAACCCTATCAGGCTTGACCCAATATCAGTGGGTTGTGTTGGGTCTGGCTTGAAATTGCCAAGACATGCCCTAGGCACGACTCAAGCCCTTGCCCCTTAGTGGTCTTACTAATGTACGAGTAATTTATGATTACCAAAGCAATATATATTTAAAGACAAGTAGGAAATTTACAGAAACAAATAGGATAATGATTAAATTAAATTGAAAGAAGAAAAATTACCTCCATAATTAATCTCAATTGGAAATGAGTAATTGTTCATAGAGATTATAACATACTAATGTTTTTGCTATCACTAACTAATCTATTATTTGAATGAATGTCAATTATGATACTACATTATGCTTTCATAGAAGTCCTTGTAATTATCATCTTTCCTTCGGTGGCAGTTATTGCCTAATCTTTTCCTTTGGCGCTCATATTTGTCCAAAATATTGGCATTGAGTCCTATTGCCGAGCTTCCTTCTTTCATTTTGTCGTTTGAATTTATCATCAAACCATGTTATATTGCCCATCGTATAATATGGATTACATGGTCTCAATTTTGGACTTTATTGATCCCAAAATCCACTATGGATTGGACTTGTACCATAAATTTAACAAAATAAAAAATAGATCTAATAAGCCTACCACCAAAACCACCCTAGCTCCCTTCCCCACCACCGAAAAACCCTTCCCACTCCTCCACCAGTATCTAAGGTTCGCCTAGCCACATGATACTATGTTCATCAAAAACAGAGTACGTAGTACTAAAGTATAGCATGTTTTTGGTTCAAGCAATAACAACATTTCTGAGCAATCAAACAATTTCTTACAATACTATAGCAAGTATTGTGACAAATTCGGTATAAAGAGCAAGCAAAAACATGAAGAACAAGCCACATTTTGTTCACGAACTCATGGTGCTCAACAATGGCAAATTGTTCGTGTCTTCACCAAATTGAGTCAACCAAGTCTCGAAAAACTCCCAAGAAGATATACAAGCATATACAAACAATTTCATGGCAAGAAATTCGACAAATAAAGCAAATTAAGCAAAATAAGTTTTAGATTTTTCGAAAATTCGTGAATAAAAATGCATGAAATTCATCAAAAATAAGATGAGTTTAAACAAAACTTACATAGATCGGCAAACTAGAGATGAAGTGCTTCGATTTGCAACAAATTTGAGCGAATTTGGTTGAGAAACGAGCAAGAACAAGCAAAATGAAGTTTTGAGCGAAACCGAATGCGAAATGAGGCAAATAGCGAAAAGGGAAGAAGAAGGGTTTAAATCCGGAAAACGTGATTCTATCACAACACGATAAAATTACCGTGTCGCGATAGCGCTGTCGCGTCGCGATGGCACGTGGTAGCACCCGTCGGCTCTCCTTTCTTCAGTGATGCAATTCTTAGGCCCCATAAATAGCTTATGTGGACTTTAATTAGCATTTTTGGGTTCCTTGGTACGCCAGTTAGTCCCTATAAGCAAATTAACATGATTAGTAGTCAGCTTGATTACAATCGCAATATGTGATCAACCTAACGACGATCATCTCACTTGACTTAAGCACCTAAGCATCGGCTCATCATAAGCACCAAGGTATTGGTTCACAAGCAAGTGCAAGCGCCAAGGTACCAGCTCATTACATCTACAAATGCACCGAGGTATCGGCACAACAAAGTTACTGCACAACAAAATCAACACAACAAACATTCAAGCAAAGCATCAGCAAACTAAGGATTACAAGGTAAAGAGGTCTTCGATGACTTTCATTACGGTGTAAAAGTTGTCAGTTAAAAAGATCAAGTCAAGGTATAGACGAGATTTTAGAGACAGCTACAAGCAGCGGTCTTCGAGGATGTCCCGAAGCAAGGAGGAGTGTCAACAACGGCGAGGTACTGCCGTGGCGAGGTACTGCCACAACAACTGAAGATAGCTACAAGCAACGATCTTCGACGATGTTCCCTAGCTTGTGGAAGATTGTCACAACAAAACTAAAGATAGCTATAAGCAGCGATCTTCGACGATGTTCTCTAGCTTGTGGAAGATTGTCACAATAAAACAAAAGATAGCTACAAGCAACAATCTTCGACAATGTTCCCTAGCTTGTGGAAGATTTTCACCGCAAAACGGAAGATGGCTACAAGCAGCGGTCTTAGGCGATGTTCCCTAGCTAGTGCAGGTCGTCACAACAAAATGCAGCAACAAAAAAATCGGTTACTTCAGAAACGTGTACTCAACGGTGCAAGATACGCGTTTCTAACTCTTTTATATGTGTAAATAACGCTAGTTTGCAGTTATCAGCGTTACAAGAATGATTTAGGATCACGAAACGTTCTGAATCATTCTCCGTCCCTATAGCTACTTTGACTTTTGTTTTTGAAATTTATGTTTCTCCAAAATCAGTCAAAGTGGGGGCTTTTGTAGACACCTGATTGTGTCTCCCCAAAAACCAAACCCAGTGATGAGTAACTTTCACGTCATTGATTATCGAACAAAGTGAAATGTGGAAGAGTCACGTGAATTCATCTGTTTTCTAAAATGTTTTAACAAAAATATTTCTTTCTGTTTTCGAAAATCTTTCTTTTCGTACTCTATTTATGAAAAATGTCCAATCCAATTTAGTTTGGTTGATGATATAGGTCTAATAATTGTGTAGTTGGATGGAGCTCGAAAAGGGATTTGCAACGATATATTTTAAGCCCAATTCCAATGAATAATAAGGAAGTTATGGCCAAAATACTAAATTGGATCTTAAATGAGTTTTATGGGCGACCCAATGATCAAGTGGAGGGTCCAATAATTATTATTCCTAAAGTCATTAGGAATTTCTTTAATTTTCTAAAATAATCTAGAAGGTTATTTTAAGTTCTAAAGAAAGTAGGATTAGTAATTATATTTTTATTAAATTTAGAAAAGATAAAAGAATTTTAGTTGAATAAAACAATTGTTTTAAAAGATTTAATCTGATTTTAATAATAAAGTACGGACTCTAACTTACCCAATTATATTGAAAAAAGGACTTCGTATAGAAATTTTTATCATGCAGCACCATCGCCCTGCGACAGGTTCATCGCATCGCGACAGAGCCATCGCGTCGCGATGGGAGCAGTTTTACTCCGATTAGAATTCGATCTTTTCTGATCGTTTCCGGATGTTTTTCTCTATAAATAGGGTCGTATTTCCCCGTTTTCAATCATCAACACTCATCTTTCTATTCTTTCTCTCTCTCAAAGCTAGAAGCTTATTCGTTCTCCCTCTTTCTAAGACTTGCCTTTTCAAATACAATATTCCTCATTCACGAGAATTAGACACACCTAGCCAAGCTCGAAGTTGCCTTCGCCCTAGACGTGAAAGGTTGTTAATTTCTGAGGGTTTGTTCCCAAATCCCTATTTCAATTATTTAAATTAATTGTTTGATTTTATATTTTCATTAAAGTTACTAACGTGTGTATTGTTTTGATAGAAAGAGATACGAGGCAACAAAGTAAGTTATTTTATTGCTATTTCTTTAGAAAGAATGCATAGATTTTATTAATTCCTAGTATCATGTGAGGATGTTATTTATTACTCTAGTATCATGTTGGTTGCTTCCTATTTCTTATATCATGTTAGTATCATGTTCAGGGCTAAAGCTTTAATCTTTATTGTTTAGTGACATGCTAGGATTAGTTATTAATCATGTTAGTATCATGCTTAGGATCTTGCTAATGTAATTATGCTTAGACGAGATTGTAATGATGATGATGATTTGTTGTTTTCTATATTATTATGTTGCTTAATCATGCCATCTATTGAAGGTTTAAAGAGAATTTGTACTTGAAATCGCGCTTAATAAGATAATTAATAATTTTGTTTAGCCTAATATTATTTTAATTCAAGTGATCGCCAATAATAGATTTGTTTGTGCATTAATAATCAACCAACATAGATTAAACAGGTTTAGGATTAATATATTGATTGTATATTGATCGAAAAGCGCGGATGAATATGAGAAGAATAAAGTAGAGGCCTATTTTTAGGGCAGGTTCCATTTCATTTAGGTTTTATTTGTACCTTCATCCCCGAATATCCAGTCATGGTTCCGGACCACTATGGTGTTAGCGATCTCTTAGATCGTGAAGGGGTGTAACCTTCAACCTGTTAACGGTTTACAAGTTCCTAAAACTTGTTGGCGACTCTTTTGCTTTAGCTTCCTTCCCTTTGGACGCCGCCATGCTTAAGTGTATGATCACAGTGGGGCTTAAGTGTCGGATGCTTGAAATTGTTCCCTACACTTAGGCTCATTTTTCTCGTACCCAAAGAGGAGGCCCATAACGTTGAAGTCGAAGCATGGAGGTGCTTGATCCTTGTAGATGAGAGTTAGGATCTCATCTAAGAAGTTAAAGTCTAAGAATATTTCGAACCCTAGTTGTCTTATCCGATCTTTTACAAAAGGTTAGGGGAATTCATTGCATGGGTAATCTTCACCCTCTTTTATGAAAAATCCATTTAGAGTGAGGGGATAATGATCCATTGGGATGGATTTTTTTTTGGGTACGAGCATTTCTCCGTGCGTTGAACTTTTCTCGAGCTCGCTTAAAGCCTTCTGGAGTCAGTTCAAAAACCAAGTCCAAAAGTATCTAACTTAGGGAAGCCAAACAATCTCATTTGCTTTGCTATTCCTTTCTTCTTTCCTAGAGTCATTCCGGGAATGTGTCCTTGTCTTCTAAGAATAACGTTGACTATCATGTTTGAATGGAGGTCGTAGCGAAGAGGGGTCTTTTCATCTTCCTCGATTAAAGAGACCTCTTTAGAATTAAAGCTCCATAAGTCTTCATAGTTTTTATCGTGCTCCACATTTATGATTGGTTTATCAATTGCTTTGATTTTTATAGGGGAAGCATCGATGGTGACATGTATTCCTCCTAATATAGCCTTGACCAGTTGGTGAAGGGATGAAGGGACGATCTTAAGGTCATGAATCCAAAGGCATCCCAACAATAGGTTGAACAAGGCCTTACTATCTACTACTTGAAAAGTAGTACCATGCTCAATAACTCATGTCGTGACATTCATAGTGATAGTCCCAAGAGCTTGACGACGAGTGTTGTCGTAAGCTCTAATGCTTTGCGTTGATGGAGATAAATCTTCATCTTTTATCCTGACGGGAGGAAAACCAAGGTCGTTGAGTTCTAAATATCCCCCGATCAAACCAAATTTATAACCAAACCCAACCCTAACTATAGGGGTAAGTTCGGGTCGAACCTAAGGGAATGAATTATAAGCTAAAGTCTCTAGTTAATCTATTATGAAATCTTAAGAAAATGGTTTGGTATAAACTAGCAAATCAACACAATCAAAGCTAACAATAGAAATCAATATTTGTGTACTAGGGATTTAGGATCCACATGCATTCACGATAAACTTGCTAATTTGTTGGGAAATTGATCAATCAAGAAATGCGAGGGAAAACGGTATTTGCAACCAAAATCACTTAAAGAGCTATTTCCCAGGGTCAAGCTTAGAGGTCTCTACTAATGACTTCAAAGGAAAATCGCAAAATAAGATCAATCAATAATAATAGCTTCCAAATCAATGTGTCGTGTCGTTGAAAACTACTATGCAATCTAGCTTGATAATCAAGGTTAGCTACTCCTCATCAAATCAAAGACATGCACAAATTCCATCAACAAATTAAATCACATTATCCAATCAATAAAAAAACCCCCAAATTAGCAATAGCTTATCATTCATACATGCTTCACCACATCCCTAGCAAAGGAACTACTCACTACACATTGTAAAATTGAAAAGCATAACTAAACTAATCATCAATTTCATCATCAACATTGCAATCCAATATCAACAATCAATCAAACAATCTAAATAAATTCAACAATGTATCAAAAATCAAACACTAAAATTGCATTAAAGGGAAAAGAATTCTTACAAAACTTTGATCAATATCAAAGTGAATGATGATCAAAATGTAGCAATCATCAATTCCAAGTTTCTCTCTCTATAATCTAAAAACAAAGTTTCCCAAAATCTTGAGCTTCTCTCTCTAAAACTAGTCTAATTCTTCTTCGTCTAAATTCATTCTCTGTATAATAAGAAGAAAAATCTCTATATAGTAAAACTAACAAAGGAGAAGTTAGTTAACCGTCCAAAAAGAACCCCAGTAGGCGCGCCCTCTCCTCATCGTGCGCGGCCCCAAAGAAATGGGTACGGAACAGGGGGAGGAGACATGCGCGACCGCACCTCTCACTTGTGCGGCCGCGCCACTTCCTTGTGCGCCCGCACCTGGGAGCAAGGGAGGACTTTCTCGTGAGTCCGTTGATGCTTTCGTGCGCTCCACTTGATACATGTTGGGGGTGGCAGTTTCCAAAGGCCTCCACGGTGGGTTCAACACCATTTTTAATGCCCACGCGGCTTGAGAGCGCGGCCTAGAAGACTTGGACTGTGCACTCCTTGACATTTGAGCTTCAAAGGGAGAGACCGGCTTGCATCTCGAGCCTTACAAATCCCGAGAAAAAGCTATTGAGTTCCTTGAACATCACTAATCTCCTGAAATCAAAGAAAACCAAAAAAAATAAAAGAGAAAAGGCAAAATAAACTAAGAAATGCAAGAAAACGGGAAAACAACCAAGGAAAACACAAACTAGAGAAATAACAAGTAAAACTAAATAAAAAGAGATAAAAGCGATTAATATCCATCCTAAAAGAGGCTAAATGAATGCCATAAATGACACTCATCAAATTCCTCCAAGCTAAACTTTTGCTTGCCTCGAGCAAAACAAAAGCAAGTAGAAATAGGATGAAAAACTTATTCAAACAAGAAAACAGAAAGAAAAATATAAGAATATTTACTAAAACTCACTTTCGTAGGAATCACGGTTATCTTCTACTTCCCCTATCATTGAAAACCTCATTATGGTGGTCTTGGAGACAACCAAAGGGAGGTATTGGTGGTCAAAAAGAAAAAAAAAATAGAGTAAAAGTATTTTTACCCGTTTATCATATAACTAGTCATCTAGCACAAAAATAAATCAAATAACCTCAAAAGTTCAGATTATTAAATATATACTCCCAAAGTTTGGATTAATACATGCAAACTAATTATAATTGATATATATATAATCAAAAGTTTCATCTATCTATACTATATATTTAAAGGCATTTTGAATCAAGTTGACATGCCATTAGGGACGGAGCTACGTAGGTGCATGCTAGTGCACGTGCATAACCAGCAAAAAAAAATAATAAATAAATTAAAATTGAAACTTCGGTTAAAAAAAAAAAAAATCAATCAAAGAGACTCGTTAACTCTTTAATAACTGGTCTCTTTAGCTCTTTTTTTTCCCCTTTTATTATATCTTTATGTGTGTGCATCCAATTTTGAAATTTTTTGTTAACTAAAAAAAAAAAAAAAGTAGTTGATTTTATGATTTTTAAATTATAAAATAAACATATAATTATACTTAGTTATTTATAATGACCTTACATAATTTAATAGTATTATTTGTTTATAACATGTTATTTGTAGTACTTTCGGCTTGTAAGATCTTTTTTAAGTACTAAATGGTTTTAGTATAAATTTTTATATCTTATTTTTGGATTGAAATCACTTTAGTTGTAATACTACCTCCCATTTTTTTTAGTTGAAACTTTGGAATATTTTATATCTCACAAATAATACCCCAAACTTGCAACTAAAAAAAAAATTATAGTATAATTTTTTTTTTATTATTATTCATAAAACTTTTGGATTGAAATCAATTATGAACTAGATCCGATTTTTTTTTATTTTTTTATTTTTTTATTTTTATTTTTTGTCATTTCACTTGTACTGTAATCAATACTTGATGGTGAGTCACCATCTCGAAAATCCTGGATCCGCAATTGCATGCCATGTGTCACTCTCCAAGGCGTTTTAAATCAAATTTACATGTCACGTGACACTCTCTCAACTTTCTTTATTATATTGGCTATTATTCTATGTTATTACACATTAACTAAAAATATAAAAACATGAATTATATAAAGATTTGAACCCTTGATCTCAAGGTTAATTAATAAGAACTTAACCATTGAACTATGTCTTTGTTAGCAAAAAAAACTTATAAAATATGTCTTAGTATGTATCTTTTGATAGCGTTATCAAAAAGAGAAAGAGAATGTTGGAAATTAAGCTTGATTATATTGAAGGGTATACAAAAGTATTTATAGTACATAAGTAAGCATTAGACTATAACTAGATATATTAGAGTATTTGTCTAGGTACATTAGCTAAAAATAAGGTATCGGATATCTTTGACTATCAACCTAAATGAGTAAATCAAGGGGTAATGATATTGATGATATCATTATTCTTTACACGCCCCCACAAGAAGGGGGTCCGGAACGAGAGACTAATGTTGGTTATAATATCGCATATCTTGTTCAATGTAGGAATTGAAGTGTAGTAGGCGAGAAGGGTTGCATTTCGAGAGGGTTTAGAGAGAGTTTAGAATTGGAAGGTTTTTTTTTTTTTTTTTTTTTTTGGGGGGGGGGGGGGAGATATAGGAGGTATGTGAAATAACCATTATATTACAAAATTAAAATGAAGAAGTTTGCTAGCGTGTGCTTGCAACGTATGGGAGAAGAGTAAAAAAATATAGGGGTTCCTTCACAACTATTGAAGGCAAGATAGAAAAAAAAAATGTAATGGTGGTTTAGAACAAAGTGTTATGTTTCTCCATAATGGTTTTGGAGAGAAAATTTCTTGTTTAGCAACACTTGGTAGGTAAACTACGGAATGCCGAAAAGTTATTGTTTCTCCGTAAGAGGTTTGGAGAAAAAAAAATGATAATTGACATCTCTTGGTTTATGAAATATGGGGTGTCAAAGAGTTGAGCTAAAAGTGTAATTTTGGTTTGAAGCTTTCCGAGAAGGAAGTTTGATATGGTCACCATCATTTGTCGACGACATCAAAGGGTTTTGACAGTGCAGCCATGGTAGTAGCGAAAGCAAGAAAAGATGGATCAAAAACTAATGATACTATGATAGAGTTATGAGGAAGAGAAAGAGAATGTTGGAAAGCTTGATTTTATTGAAGGGTATACAAATGTATTTATAGTACATAAGTAAGCATTAGACTATGACTAGATACATTAGAGTATTTATTTAGGTACATTAGCTAGGAATAAGAGATAGCTTTGACTAAACCTAAATGACTAAATCAAGGCCTAAATCAAGGGATAATGATATTGATGATATCATTATCCTTTACATCTATAATACCATTCACAATTATTGTAATACATGTAATAATTCGGAGCATTGTCTGGACCTAAGAATTAATTTATATTCGAACCCTCAACCTCAAACAAATAAATGCTACACACTTACCATCTCAACCAACTTTTATTAGTGTTTTAAATTTCACATATCTAACAATATATATTCCTTTTAAATTAGAGGTTATTTAATTTATTTATTTTTCACAAGATTAGAAAATAAATACATATGAAGAAAAAAAAAATCATAACATTCGAGACAACGCCCAAATCACACACTAGCTATACAACAATTGAACGTAATTATCAAATTAAAAAAAAGTACAAACTAGCAATGCGGGGCATCGCCCGAAACACATACTAGTTTATAATTAAAATCTGATTTCAACCCTATTGTATTGTATATTGTGAAGAAGAAATACTTTGTGTTTAACTCCAAAATAAAAAAATATAAAAAAAAATGAAAAAAAAATCAACATAAAAATTCCTCAAATCCTGAATAACTTCAATTCCTAATTCCTCTGGAACAAACCGGAAAAAAAATTAAAAATAAATAAATAAATAAATAAAACAACCTTGTTGTACTGGCAAAGGTTTAGTTGGGGTTTAAGGAAGAAGTAGCCGTAGCAAGCTAGAGAATTGCAGAGGTTGATTGAATATGTGGCAATGGCGGATTTCCAAATTGAGCACCAATTCAAAACTAAGGAGGTTATCAACTTCACTCAAATCTAAATTTGAAGATGAAGGTTCTTGGTCTTATTCTACTCAATGGTGGGGCTCTGATTCTGATCACCATTCTCACTCCGTCTTTCGAGCTACTTCTACTCATGGAAACGGCGTCGTTTCCGTCCTTGCTTACCCTTCTTCCTTACCTGTTAGTTCATATTCTCTCTCATGGAAATTGGAAACAACATTTATTTGCTAATTCATTTTTTAAAAATATAATAAAAATTGAAAGGGTTTTGTTATCTGAAACTTTTCACTTAAGATGGTGTTATTATTCGGAATATAAAATCACATGTTGATCAGTATTGTTAGTGTTTACATTAATGGTTAGTGTGTGGGGCGGAGCGGGGCAGGGCTATGTTTATCATTTTCCCGATAAAATCAAAAGGTTTCATGGGGTTGATTTATGTTTTGCAACACTGTAATTGGGTTAATGTGTTTTCGGCTGCTTGTCAAAATGAATCTGTTTACAAACTACAATTGTATATGAATTGAATTTTGAATGATTTAAAATGGTGAATGCTGTATTAGTTTTCCAATTTTGATGTTTGTAAAGGTGTTTGATTACATACCCTTGATTGAAACTCTAACAGGCAACAAATCGTTGGCCGAAAACAGAAGAATGGCTTAGGAAAAGATATGCAGAAGTATGTTCTGATGCAAAACATGATGAATGCTTCAAAGTACTTGGTTACCAATGGCGTGTGCTTCGATTTAACGATGTCACACGCCAGAGTGCTGTAAAAGTTATGGCAGCTATAAAAATGTCTGATCCTAGTACTGTATACTACAAACAGCAACCTCATGTTCTGGCTGTTCCCTGTAAGTGTTGTTCAGCTGAAATTTTTTGATATAGTATCTAAATTTGTGCACCATTACACGTCAATTTATTATATTGCAATGCTGTTTTTGTAGTGGCATATATTCTTTGTACCTCAGTTCCAGAGCTTTTGTTTTAGCAGCTCGTATTTTTGTTACATAGTGCTCCTCATTATCTTGTGTAGTAGACATTAATTATGCTATTCACGTCCTATATTTGCGGCTATATCTTGAGATATCTTCTCATAACTTGTTGGACATGAATAATAAAAAGTTCGTGTGTGAACTATCTTCTCTGTAGATAATAAGCCGATTTCACTCTTTCATGTAAAACCTATCTGTCTGTTTGACCTCATATGGGTGCTGAAGAACTTTTGTTTAAGGAAGGTTCAGCTTTACTTTTTCTTCCTGCGGAAAATTATACGTTAAATCTGCTGAAAATAATATTTTACATCTGCTCTATTCGCGTGTTGAACGGAATGAGTATGTGTAGGGATGTCAATGGGGCGGGGCGGGGCGGATGTTGGCCTTCCCATCCCCATCCCCACCTAATATTTTCATCCCCATCCCCATCCCCGCGGCGGGTCCAATTTTCATCCCCATCCCCGCCCCACCGGGTACAACTCCAAAACCATCCCCGCCCCACCCCCACTAAGATATCCATCCCCACCTAATCCCCACCAAAGACCCGCCTAATCCCCACCCAAGATCCACCTAATATCCGTATCTCAAATACACAATCTTACATAATTAATACGAATTATAAAATAAAACATTCTACACACATTTTTGTGTTATAATATAAGTGTCGTACAAAGTATTATAACTAATATTGTATTTCATGTAATTATTTTATAAATAGAATAAAAGTATGTTGTTTTGCTTTAAAAAATATATAGATGTGGGTATGAGGTGGGGATGGGGCGGGTACGAAATGGGGCGGGGCGGGGATGGGGCGGGTACAACTTAAAATCCACCCCCGCCCCATCACCCATGGCGGGTATGGTTTTTATCCCCATCCCCGCCCCACCACCCGCCAAACCGAGACCCATCCCCGCCCCAATGGGGCGGGGATGGGGCGGGTCTCCTACTTGACCCGCCCCACTGACATCCCTAAGTATGTGTGTGTGAGATGCTAAGGAGAAATGGCCAAATGAGAGTTAATCGATCGTTCTCTCTTCCTATCGTCCACTCAGGCAGGGTCTATACGTGAGAGAGTTGATTGCCATAGGTTTATTGATAGAGTTAGACATTCAAATGTTTCTTTGTAATTTACCTTGTTCCTATTATAGTTTTGTAATTGCCAACATAGATTCTTGTAGATGATCTTCAATTTTATCTATATTCTTGATCAATCATTTTGCATTGCTGTGAAACTCAACCCAAGTTAAAGAAAAAATCGGAAAAAAAAAAAAAAAAGTTCAGTATATTGATTTAAAATTTTAATCACAAAACTTACAAGTTGATTTTTTTCCCCAAATTTGTGTTGCTTGTCTCTGGTTCTCAAGTATTTGGTTATATAGTTTCCTTAGAAGAGGCAATGAATATCCCTAAAAACTAGGTGATTGATGAAACTTCTTAAACTAGGCTACCTACTTTGTGTGTAGATAGCCATGGGGCTGATGATTTAATTAAGTGTTCCTTTTGAAGATATCTTGTTAATTATTGCTACCTCTGTTCCTGTTTAATATACCATCTATCTATTTTAATTCATCTTGAAATATATGACACTCTTTATTCTACTTATTTGGTAAGCTATATAATTAAGTATTTCGTATTAACACTCTTATACTTAATATACGATGTATTTGTTTTGATTCCACTTAATGAAAACCAAACATTGATACTTTTACCTTGTTGCTTTATTGTTGCTGTGTGAGATTGTAATGTACTTTAGTAAATGGGTGTAATTTGGTAACATCACTAATATGTAGCCAAATACTACGTGGGTTGCTGAGCTGACAATTTTTTTTGCAGGGGTGTTTATATTGCTTTCAAATTGTTCTGAGGTGCTAAACTGGGAGATCAGAGAATTGGAACTTGACATTAAATTTCAATAATCAAGATTATTTGTGGTAAATTAGCCCAAATCCTTAAAAATGAAATCAAACTAAGTGTGGCATAGCTTAGGGTGTATTCTCTTCCACTTTTGTACTCATTAAACTAATTATGTATAAAGTTGTGATAATGTTTCATTTGAATCTATTTTGTCTGTACATTTCTTATCATAACTTAAATTAGTTGAGGAAAACACACCTACTAAAGAACAATGGAGGGAGTATCAATATTTGAGATGCTATGTGCCATTTGCCCTCTTCTAATCTTAAATTATATTCCCTCTGTTTTTTAGGTGTTACACTTTGACAAACAAAAATTTAGGAGCTTAGGTTGATTTATAAGAAAAAATAGTGGGGGTCAGTATGACAGTATATTAGAAAGCAAGGCATGTAAGAGGAGAGAAATTACTGAAAGTAGGAGTGGGGACCATGAGAGGAGAGAGATATAGTATTAATAAGTAGAAGCTTACCATAAATAATCGTGAAAGCCTGATTTGGGCAAGTGCAACACTGAAAAAAAGGCGATATATAGTAAAATGTTATATGTAAGCATTTGATGTTTCATAGTCGTGTCATTCTGCTAGTGGATAACTTATGTTTTATACTGAACTTTTTTGCAGATACAAAGAGTATGGTAGCAGCTGGATTCACTGCATTGTCGTCTACTAATTATGATCTTGTGAATGCAGTCAATGGAAAGAAGCAAATGCGTGTCTTATGTGTAGGTCATGGTGGAGGAAGTTTACCATTATTTATTGCATCTAAAATTCAAGGTAGATTAATAAATTCCCTCCTATTCAGGTTCTTGATATATTTCAATTGTTTTCTCCTTAAAATGTTAAAACCTCTATGAATTAGTATCATGTATATCCATGCATTTATACCCACCACACACACTTCCACCCACCTTATTTTTACATGCAAAATGTCAAATTTGTTGTATTTTGTATTTTTGTGCTTATGAAGAGGTCAAACCAAATTGTATAGTATTGATCATTTGATCCAAAAGTTTAATCTAAGCTTGATTGGGGGAGTAAACTCAAATGCATAGTAAACTAAAAGTTAATAGAATTTATTTCTGCGACGTATGTTGTTCTAACTATTATTGACTTATAAATGCTTGCAAACTATATGTTGCTAGGTATTGCTTATGCAAATCTGTAGATGATCTTATCAATCTCAATCACAATACTGAACTTGTGAGTTGTGACTGCCTTATTGGCTTCTGGTGCGGGTACTACATGTATGAGTTCATGAAGATTAGGGGCAGGCCCTTCTTAAGAGTTCAGATCACTTATTAAATTGAAGGTACTGAAACCTTCTGTTTCTGTGCAGGAAGATAAAATTTTGGCTTATTAGTAGATAATTTGGTGAAAATTATAATTCCTCCATTTTTTACTTGCCACACTTTAGTAATGTACTATCCACGTAACTTCAATTACATATCGTGATTTATACTTGTAAGAAAATCAGTCGTGTGGGATCTTAATGTATATTTAATATAATCTAATTTTATGATTTTTACAAATGCATAATTAAAGATGTAAACAGTTAAAGTTATGCATTGGCAAACATGAAAATAAAAAATGTTGCAAGTAGGAAAAAAAAAAAAAAAAAAACAGGAGCAAGCATAATACAGTGTTTTCACTATTGTGATTTGCTTCCTGCTTCTTTAACGGTCTTATTTGCTTACCATTGTTAGACAGTAGCACATTAGTATGGAAAGGTGGCTGATAAGAAAAGTCTACATTCTTCTTTGGTTTCATGAGATGGCTGTTTTTCTTCAACCCTTTAGACTTCTTTAATGCTAACATCTGCCTGTAGTATGACTTAAATGTCATGTAACTAGATTCTATTTCTTCTCTTGGGAGGTTGAGTGAAACAATGTTTACTAAAATTTCTAACCTGCCTATTATTATACTTGTATGTAATAGCTAAGCAAATGCTGTTATGCATGCCGTTGTACTCTAAAGAGTCTAAGCATCGATTGATGAGGGTTTTCCACGTATCTTGGCTTGGTTGCTGGACATTTAACATTAAACTTTTGTTTAGATCAGATAAGTATATCTCATCTGAACAGTTAGGTTACTAGTCAAAAGTCTCAGTTTGTAATCAGGAATTGAACATGCCCTTTTTTCAACTGAAGAAAAGAAACAGTGTTGATTCCTGAAACTTAGTTTACTTAGTATCTGGATACGTCTGTATTACATGTCAATTTTGGATCGAATATCTTAAAGCATTTAAGCACTTTTTCAATGATTATTGTGGTCATGTGGGTAATTAAAACACATACAGAAGATTCTGATGACTCTTTTCTTCCTGTGGATGTTTAGGTGCTGTTATTGACATTGTTGAAATAGATCCTCTTGTTATTTCAACTTCAATTCAAGCAATGGGCTTTCCATCATTTTCAGTTGGAGTTCCTTCAGGTTGCCGTGCTCTTTCAAAACCCAATACAATGGATGAAGTCCTATGGAAAGGTGTCCATGAGAGACTTTTCCTCTACGAATCAGATGCGGAGAAGTTCATTCTCAACACAGAAAATGTGTATGACATTATCTTTATTGATGCATATGATGGAAATGATATTTTTCCTCGCAAGCTATGGGACCCAGATTCTCCATTCCTTTTAGCCCTTGGCAGCAAACTCAATCCTTGTCATGGCACCGTTGTAGTGAATCTTCATTCTGATGATGATGTGAGTGCTGATGCACCAGTTGCTGCTCTCCACCAGCCAGTTCTGCCTATGAGGAAATATGTTTCCAGAGTCTGCCAAGCATACAAGGATATGTTGGTGGGTAAAGAAAGTTCATTTAGTAACAAACAACTTCCTGGAGTGGGGTTCACTATTTCAGTTCCTTGGGTGTGCAACACAACCCTCGTTCTGTGTAGAGGTTTTGGTGTGGATGCTGGAAGCTTGGACCAAGATTCGGTTTTTAGTTCCCTCATGTCCAAATCTCTTGAGGTAGACAGGGATTTAAACATGCCATTTTCATGTTTACAGTATATAAATAGAAGTTTTCGTCTTCGTGGTTGATATCTTAGATGCGTTGGAAAAAATACTTTTTCATTGTGGAATGTTTGTGAGGTTTTCCAGTGACAAACACATTCTCCCTAGATATTGCCGGCAATCTGGGTTTGTTGCCTGCAAGATTATGAGATTGTGTGGCAGACTTGGTAATCATCATGAAGAAATCGAACACATGCACCAAAGGTTTGAAATCTCTTCTAATTATGCTGTACATGCTGAGTCTGTTCTTGTCAGGAACTCGTAATTGGGAACTCGGAGCACTTAGCGTTCACATATTTGATTAGTTTCTCAAATAATCAAGCACTATGCTTCTAGTACTCATTGCTGTTCAGCACTTCAGTCTTTGAAGAAGACTGCATTGGACATTTAGTTTTGCTCAAATTACTGAATTTGTGCAGTGAAACTCCCCACAAGTTGGCCTTCTTTTACCTTGCACGCCATTACTGCTAATAGGCTGCAGTTATCTTGATGCATTGTTAATTAATGTTATGTATGCATCATTTCTGTTCACAACTGGATTTGTGAGCCATCATATTTATTAATCTGATTGAATGGGATGGTATTTTCATGCAGAAGCTCTTCAACTGAGATCTTTAATTACTAACTCCGTTTCTTATTAGTTGCAACTTTGGGTATTATTTGTGAGATATAAAATATTCCAAAGTTGCAACTAATACGAAACGGAGGTAGTAGTTAATTCTTGTTTTGTTTTTCCTTTAAAAATTTTTTGATCTATTTTTTTAGTGTAAAAATCTTTGAGAAGTTGATGGTCTATGAACTTGCTCATTTGAGAATGCATATAGCCGATTAGGTACTTTAGCTTCCCTCTCTATCCTTATAGGAATTACAACATTTGTTTTATCACTTTGTCCTAAAATTAGATTACTTAAAACTGTTAACTTTTGAAGCCTCATTTATCATCTTATAAGTAATAATAGTTTGGGTCACTAACTCTCACATTCAATAAAAATGATCCACCCCGTAACCACCCCCTTTCCTTCCCCCAACCTTGAAACTACCCCCCTCCCCAGCCCCATACCCGAAACCACCCCTTCCCTTCCTCCCAACCTCGAAACTACCTCCCTCCCCAACCCCACACCCGAAACCAACCCCTCCCTTTCCCCCACCTCTGAAACCACCCTATACCCCCACCCTCGAAACCACCTTAAATACTAAACCCCCACCCCTAAATAAACCTTAAACCAATTATTTTGCGCTCACCAGCATAGGGGGTGGAGGGAGATGGGGTTGCCTACGTAAGGAAAGGAGAGGCATGGTGTTGGAGGCAAAAGATGGTGGGTTGCCAAATGTGTTTAAAGGAAGAAGAGAGAAAAGGTTGAAAGGGAGGATAGAGAAAAAAGTAGAAATCAATTAACATGCGGCATGTTACAATCTTTTTAAAAAATTCTTTGTAATTTTTAACCTTTTAATTAGGTCACTGGTTATTTGGGCATATTAAAATGTTATAATTTTTATAAAAAATTCTTCGTAATTTTTACCTTTTTATTAGGTCATCGGTTATCTGGGCATATTAAAAGAAAATAGTATGAGGATCCTATAAAAATCGGATTATTCTATAATAATTGAAAAACAGTGCATTTTGTGTGCGGTTGATCACACCATGTGCCTGTTTGCATAATAACAAAAAGTAATCCAAAGCACTGACCGAGTTACCCTTATAACACTGATCGAGTAACCATTATAACACTGATCGAGTATCTCATAACACTGACCAAGTAATCGTATAACACTAACGAAAAAACACATGTAACACTGATGGAGTAACTAGTACTCAAACATTAAAACTAATTTCAAAAAAAAAAAAAAAAAAAAAAAAAAAAAAATAATAATAATAATAATAATAATAATAATAATAAAAGAAAAAAAAAATTGCGAATTGCGATACCGATGCATAAACCTTGAAACCCCAATTCACCAAATTAATCGAACGTGCAACAACAAAAACCCTTCTTTTTTCCTTTCTCTTCTCCCCCAAGAAAAATCAATGGCATCAAACAGCGGAAGAAAGAGAATCAGCGACGGCAGCAACAATGGCGAAGGCATACTAGCAAGAGTTACAAGCACAGTTTCAGATTCACCCATCTACCAAAAAGGTGTTGAAACTGCTTCCAAAACTGCTGACATTACTAAGAAGCTTTTCAAGAGCACCGGCAAAGCTGCTTGGATCGTCGGCACCACTTTCCTCGTCCTCGCTCTTCCTCTCATCATCGAACTTGAGCGCGACGGTCAAATTGATGCTATGGAACTTCAGCAGGCTAGCCTTCTTGGCACCCCTCCTCCTGCCGCCGCCCATTAAATTTATTTGGGTTTTTGGGTTTTTAGGGTTTTGATATATGGTTATAAATTTATCAACTTTATTGAATTTTATTTTATGTTACGAATTTGTTGTTTAAAATTTTAAATGGGTTTTGTTTCTCTAATTTGGGTTTCTTTCTATGTTGTTTGCTTTGCTGGTTGATGTGAATTGCTAATCTGTGATGATCCAAAATGAAATTTTGGATTTTATATTGAATAAAGGTTTTCTGATTTTGATTGCAGAGAGTTATCACATTAGGTGTTCTGGCTTTTTAAGGGTTTATTTTGGATTCATTGTTATGCAATGAATTTATTATTAATTTATTATGAATGGTTTTTCGTTCTCTAATTTGGTTTCATTCATATGTTGTTTGCTTTGCTGGTTGATGAGAATTGCTGATAAAATGTTAGGGTTTTGGAGTTTGTTTGATTTTAATGAGTTTTTTCTGGAATTATACGTTTATTGTTATTGTTTTAGGTTGTGTATTCTACAGGATGACAATGAAACTTGTTTGCATAATTGTTGTAGGTAGTGTGTTAATGATGAAGGTGATATGCTTGGCATGTTTGTTTTTGTTACCATATATACAGGATTTGATATTTTGATTCTATTATATATCGGTTTCCTGTTTCAATGTTGAGGAAGGTTTTTGTTATTGTGGTGACATGGATGGTGAGATTAAGAGGATGATCTCCTATGGGAAGAGAAGGGTGGAACTCTGTTTTTCCTGTTTGCCTGTCTAGATTTAGAGAAATTATATAGTGTGATTTAAGTAAATTTTGAAGTATTTTGATATTCTGCTTTAGATTTTTTGACTTCTCATACCGCATAAGGTACTTTGATTTTGTTTGCAACGAGCATTAAGTTTTAAAAGAAGCAGTGTAGCATAGGGTTCTTGTGTTGTATGCTATTTTTACTGGGGAAACTTCAATTTTATAAATAATCTGATAATCGTAGTCCCTTGAACCCCCAAAATGCCTCCAAATGCTCCTTTATTGATTATTCTAACCGCCAATTCCATGTTTATAACTAACCTGTGTATCAAAGTCCCTTGAACCCAATATGCCTTAATATTATTCCCTAATATTGCCAAATTGTCCCTTATCTCTGCCCCCATTATTTTAACTCCCCTTCCCCCTTCCACCTTCTCATGTTGAACTGTTCTTCACAGGGTAAGTCAGTTTGTTCCACTGTTAGTTGCATTCGATTGAAAGCCATAAACCTTATTGCTTCTTCTTCAACAGTAGTTTATGCTATCATTCAGCCAATACTAAAACACATTCAGAACTAGTTCAGGATGTGCAAGCAATTAAAGAGCAAAATTGAATGCGCTTGAGCAGACAAAAACCTGTAAATGAGAGGGAAAGTCCCAACTCCACCATGCAGATGGCCTTCCAAGGGAAAGCACTTGATCCTTTGGAGCCCTAAACTGACATGTTCAAAGTAAACCTAAACTACACAATGTTTTGTACTCCTAAGCCCCAGAATCAGATACTTATCAGTTATCATAGATGTGTTTTACTTGTGGTGTTCCCATGTTAGTATTTGATCCATCTTGACATTGAGTGAGAAGCTCTAAATCTGAAGTCAGCAAAGTTCTTTCTGCAATTTGGCAGTTTCTCCTTTTGACCTTATGATGTTTGAGGACTGGATTGATTTCTGGCATTAGTATTTACTTGCATGAATTCTGATGTTAATTTGCTTGCTTCCTGTTTGCTCTCCCATTTATCTGACTATGCTGTGACCTCTGGACCTAAATGTTCAGTGTGGAATCATCAGAAAGTGTAATCTTTTAAGTTTTGGGTTACATTCTTATAATCAGCAGAAATTCTTCATTTTTTTTTGGGGTAACAGTCAGTTGTCTTTTGCTGTATTCTGCAAGATGGTGCTTGACTGGTTGTTCTTTGGAATTTTATATGTAGTACATGGCATCATCCTCAAAGTGCAAAGTTGCATATTTGCCGCATTGCATTGGGCCATTTAACTCTGCTCAAACATTGTAACATTCTAAGCCGTATTCAAGTCTCAAATTTCTTGTTCTTGAAATAATTTGAAATTTTTGCATAATTACTTCATATTTTTACCTCTTACATTATTTAAGTCAATTGAATTGCCCAAAATTTTGTGCTGATCAAAGTGTAACACTTATTAAAAAACACGAAGGGAGTAAAAATGCTCGACCTTAGATGTGAAGCAGTATGGACATGGTCCTTAATATTCAACAAATACAAGTTAAACTATTCTATAAATAAATATAAGGAAAAAGTTATCAATTTCTATCTCAAATTGTAAATTTGTATGTATAGAACTGATTCAGTGTTTAGAACCCTTTTGTGAAAATCGAAAATAATTTGAACCGATTAGATCCGAATCTAGTTGTAACCCTTGCTAAAATCGTTTAAACTTGTCAAAAAATTGATATAGTTGAACTATTTCAATCCATAACATGTTGTGTCTGAAGTTCTGAACCATTTATAACATGTCACCTATTTAACTTGAACCATTTCAACTTTGTTACCCAATAACCTAAACCGTTTTTAACGTGCAACTCATTTAAGTAGTTACTCTTATACTGTTTGAAACTTGCTACATGTGTTAACCTAAACCATTTAAAAACACATTCAACCTGAGTCGTGTTAAACTCATGGCCCATTAATTAATCCGCACTATTTCAACTCGTAACTCATTCAAGCTAATTGCTTACAACTGGTTACAACTAAGTCTTTAAAATTCAACCCACACAAACTTGTTATTTTAACTAACTCACCTAAATTAATTTACAACTTGAAGTCTTGAACCATGTCAAGTAGGGGTGAGCAAATCAGATACTCGGTCAATATTTTAAGAACCGGACTTGGAATTGATTGGACCGGGTCCTAAAACTCAGAATTGGAATTGGAATCGTTTCAATCGGGTCCTAAAATTTAGGAATCGGAATCGGAACCGTCATTTATGTGAATAATTGTTAAAATATAATACAAATTATAATTAGTACTTATTTTGATCTCTTTTCAATTTTAGCCATTATTACTTACATGTATGCATTAAGCTAATTTATTTATGTTAGACATTAATAATTTGTAGTACATTCAACATTTTTTGTTTTTTTTTTTTAATAAATATATTAAGTTTAATATATGTTGGCTAACCGGGTACCCAACCGGCTCTAGTTCCAAAAAATTAAGAACTGAAATTAGAACCAGTTGCAACCGATTCCTTAATTTAATATCCGGAATTGGAAGCAATAGGTCCAATTTCAATTTCGAATCCGTCGATTCCTAACTGCATCTGGTTCCAATTCTAGATACATGGAATTTGCTCACCCCTATTGTCAACCAATATCGTGTATGACCTGATAAATCCAACATGTTTATGACTCGACTCGATTATGACCTAACTCTTTTGAGCCCACTATTTGATCAACCCAGCTTGTTTATGAACCAATTCGTTCCAACCTCTACCTAATTAACCCGAAGTGTTTACAACCTGACCCAATTACAACCTGAAGTGTTTACAATTCATTACCTGAGCAGCCCAACTTGTTTAAATCTTGACCCAATTCACTCCATCTGTTCCTATCAGCAACCAGCATGTTCTTACCAACTAACCCGACTTGTTATATGCCTTTTTATTGGTACAAGTCATATAAAAAAGCAAATAAAAATGCACCCTTATCTATTAAGGACAGCTTACTATGTTGCATTAATGAACCCTATACAGCTTCATCATTTTTTATTTTTTTTTTGGTGCAAAGCTTTACCATTTGTTAACCATTACCAGAGTAGAAGCAATCCTTTTCTCAAAAAAAAAAAAAAAAAAAAAAAAAAAAAAGAAGTAATCCTTGTGAGAATTAGAACAGATGAAAAGGTTTTCTGCAATCTTATATACTAAGGCCAAGAAAAAGGTTTACCTGAATTCTTAGCATTTCATGCAGCAGTTCACAGGGCGCAAAAATGTGGCGTACAATGTGGATTTTGGACAAAAGTCATGGAGGACATAATAAACGACGTTCTTAAGAAATTGAAGGATCATCATCATCATTGGACGGGAACACCAGAACAAAACGAGCACTTAATTGGCCTTTCAGCAAAATTTGAACACCCCTACATAACTTTAGTTAATTCTACCAAGTTAGCTCAATCACACATCCTCGGCCACTTAGCCCCTCACCCCTTAGGTGTCAAATGCAAGCACCTATTATCATCTTTGTACAAGAATAAAAGGAATAAAAACAACTCAAGACTCAAAAGTTGGGAGCTGTCAGTTAAATCTGTAATTATGAGTTTGTTCAGCCTGAAACTCTTTCAAGAGCCGGAGGGACTGACGATAAAGATTGAGGTCCATGCCATCAACATTCCTGCCAACTCGTGCCTTCAGTATTGGCTACCAAAAAACATAATATTTTGTTACCATGAATATTCCCTTAATCGGTCCAAAGATTGTCACACAATTTAATGTTACCTGATTCTCTGATTCAAAGAATAGTTCTCCGATAAACTGGTAGATGGAACCCACTCGATAGTTTATCTTCAAATGCTTTGTGTCAATCTTCAGTGTTGCATTTCCATCGGCAATAACTGCCACAGCAGTCTCCACAGTATAATCCGATAGCCTAACACACAACACCAATCAAAGTTAAAGATCCATGTGGTACTCCGGATACATTATAAAGTGTTACAAATATCCAGTTTACTAGACAACACAATCTGAAACAAGAAAGTACATTCTATCAACTGTAGAATGCACATAAACTTGAACTACCTCCTCCAAGACTCTCATCAGATAACATCAAAAGAAGCAGTAATAAGTTGAGATCACAATATGAAAGACAAAATAATAGAATAAAACCTTAGATGTCAAGTGTAAGAATTAAAGAAAATCGTAATGATCATGGAGAAATGGGAGAGACGGTAAGCCAGACCCTGATAGATATAATTCATCAAGGACTGCCTGATTAATTTGATTATCTACTTGCGACTTCAACACATTGTACAACTAAAAGCAGGCTGAAGAAGAGAATAAGATAAGGCAGTGTGCTCTGCATTTCACATAAAATTCTGGTTTTAAATTTTATCATAACTGAGAGTATGCTTCCATTTATCTATGCATGAGCTAGCACATAGTGACTGTGGTTAAATTATAGGTGCATGTCCACATTTTTTGTTTGTCTTCGACAATAAACATGATCTTGGCTATAGCATAAAAACCTAAGCATAATAACTCTCACTAAGCATACTGCACAGCTAATGGGAGGAGAAAAACTAACTTTCCAGTAACGCGAAGTGATGCCCCATTTTGAAATTGTGGAGAAGACAAATTCAGCTCTTCCAATACGACCAAGGCCCCCGAACTCACCACAGATGATGCCATGCGTAGGATGGTCAAAGTATAATCCCAAATTCTTCAGCAGAATGAAAACTGCAAGACATATACAAGTGATTATTTTCTTAATTGATACAATCTATTATCATGGTGTAAACCAACTCAACCCATTAAAAACCACAACATTCACATTAAGGTAAGTATTGCTAAAATTATAGTCAAAGCATTTGTACACACATGAGATTTAAGAAGCAACATTGAGCACCACATACATGACATAGACCTGATAGACGATCATTTAGTAATTCAGAAGTTGGTTTCAATTATGATCAATAGAAAAGAAGTTGAAAATCAGCCATAGCAGATTAGCAGGGCCGTCCCTATGAATAGGTGACAGGGGTGGGAACCAAAACTAAGTAGATTCATTAGGTCCGATATTCAGGCTCCACTAAAGCTTAATAGAATCCTGCAGGATCATTGTGCTTCATGAAGCACGACGAGTCTCAAAGCCTAATCTTAGCTCCGTCTCCAATAACCTCAAAAATGTCAGCCCGGTTCATGGGCTCGATTATGCTTGAATGCAACACATTATCAACAAATTTGACTCAATTATCAATTTAGGCTCGAAAAATGCAACACATTATCAACAAATTTGACTCAATTAACAATTTAGGCTCAAAAAACGCAACACATTGAAAAATGCAACACATTATCAACAAATTTGACTCAATTAACAATTTAGGCTCAAAAAACGCAACACATTGAAAAATGCAACACATTAGCATCCAAATTTGACTGAATTATCAACATACACTTGTAATATGCAATACATTAGCAATCAAATTTGAAACACTTACCAGTTCAGGTCCGAAAAATGCAAAACTTTACCAACCAAATTTGACACAAATTATTAATTCAGTATCGAAAGATCACATAACATTCTTCTCGTTTAAGAATATCGACGTAAACTGCACATAGCAAAACTCTAGCAACAAATTCTATAGTTATAAACTTTCATAAATTGCAGTAATTATAACTAATAGTTCAATAACCCACCTAAGATGAACCCTAGATTGACTTTACTGATAATTAAAATCAAGATAGTGCGTAACTAAACCCTAGATTGTGAAATTGATATTCGATAGTATTAAAATTTATATAGAAAGAATACCTCCGCTTCAATGGAGGAGAAAGCTCATAAGCTGCTTCAACGGAGAAGTTAAAGCACGTTTTTTTTTTTTTTTTTCCAAGGAGATAATAAGGGCCTGTTCATATTTACTTAATTTCAGTTCAGTTCAGTTCAGCTCCAATCAGTTCAGTTCAGTTCAGTTCCAATCAGTTCAGTTCAATTCAGTTCAGTTCAGCTCTTAATTTCCCTCTCACATAAAATATTTATTTCAGCTCAATTCAGTTCAGTTCCAATCAATTCAGTTCAGTTCAGTTTAGCTCCAATCAGTTCAGTTCAGCTCAGTTCAATAAATATGAACAGGCCCTAACACTGTTTTTTTTTTTTCTTTTTTTTTTTTTTTTATTTTTAGAAAAGGTATATGGTGTATTAATTAATTAATGGACAAAGCGTTCGAGAGTAGGGATGACAATTTAATCCGAATTCGATTCGAATCCGACCCAATCCGAAAAAAAAATATGATCTGAATCCGGTTAAAAATAGTCCGAATTCGAATCCGATAAAATAGATCCGAATCCGAATAGGAGGCGGCTCGGACTTGGACCATGTGCAAAGTCCGACCGAGTTCGATCCTATCCGACTCCAATTATGAGGATATTAGAGGATATGCTTTATTTATGATTTGGGACAATTGCTTGCTTGTTTGTAGCAATTTTTTGTTATGAAACTTAATTAATAATGTAAATATAGTATGTTTCCACTTTATAGCCTATGTTTTTCCTAATTTTTTACTCATCAATATGACATAAAATAAAGTTTATTAGAGATAATACAGGCAATTATACGTATATCAAACATTACAATATATATATATATATATATATATATATATATATATATATATATATATATATATATATATATATATATATATATATATATATATATATATATATATATATATATATATCTTATTCGGAGGTCCGAATTCGGATAAAAAAATTACGAGTCAGATTCGGATTCGGTCCGTTTACTAAGTGGGTCAGATTTGGATTTAGCCGCATCCGACCCGAATCTGATCCACTGCCATTCCTATCCAAGAGTACATAAGCATACACTTCCGACGAACAATGGTTCATCCATAATTGATCTACACCGAAGAGCCTAAGCCTACCTAAGTGATGAGCAACAATATTGTCATCCCTCAAAATATGAGCCCACACAATAGAATCAAAATAAACACACATAGATGGAATGTCCTCAAGCATTGTATCTAAATCAGAGCACTACTAGAAACACGGGGAAAAAGCGACGGAATGGTTCCGAAGGACACATTATTCCGTCGGAAAAGTCGAAATTTCCAACGGATTTTTGTTTCATTGGATATTTCCGACGAATTTAACAATTCCGTTGGAAATTCGTCGGAAATTTTCGACGGAATAAAAATCCGTCGGAATATATGTACTTTTCCGACGGAATAAAAATCCGTCGGAATATAATTTTTTTTTTTTTTTTTTTAAAAAAAAAAAAAAAAAAACTTTTCAAAAAACCCTAAGAAATAACCTATTTTTTCCGCCCCTTCTCTTTTGTTTCCCCCTTCTCCTTCTCTTTCTCTTTCCACTTCTCACTTCTTCTTCTCTCTCCTCCTCCTCTTCTTCTCGTTCTCCTTCTCTCTCCTCCTCTTCTTCTCGTTCTCCTTCTCTCTCCTCCTTCTCCTTTTCTCTCCTCCTCTTGTCCTTCTCCTTCTATCTCCTCTTCTATTTCCTTTTCTTGTTCTCTTACCTTCTTTCACCCCTCTTTCTAATTACCACCGCCATCCACAACCACAACCAACACTAACCACCCGCCGCCACAACACCAACGTGAACAACACCACCAACACAGACATAACATCAACATCAACGGTGCAAACGAAGGTTTTAAGGTCAAATTCGACCATGAAAACTCTAGATCTAGAGTTCTCATGGTCGAATTTGGCCTTGTAAACCTAATTTTGAGGTTTTGTGTGGTCAAATTCAGGTATGTATCTTTTTTTTTTCCCTTAATTTTGATTTTATTTGTCCTTTTTTCAAATTTTATGGTTATGGCTATTGAACTTTGGGTTTTGGGGTTTTTTGAAAATTTATGGACGTTTTTTTGAAAGCATGGGTTAGGGTTTGGGTTAGGGTTTGGGTTAGGTTAGTAGATATGTGTTGGTTGTGGATTGTAGGTTGTGGTGGTGGGTCGTTGTAAGTCAGTGGTTGCGGGTTGTGGTGGGGAATTTCGGTGGTGGGTGGGGTGTATTGTTGTGGTGGGTATCGATGGTGGGTTTAGGTGGGTGGGTTCGGGTTAGGGTTAGGGTGGTAGGTTTGGGTTAAGTGGGTTAAGGCGGTGGAACTGGTGAATTAAGGTGGTGCGTCTGGGGGTTAAGGTAGGTTAGGCGTGGTGGCGGTGGGGGCTGGCAGCGGTGGTGCGTGTTTTTTTTTCTTCCTTGGAGTTTTCGACGTAGTTCCGGTCGAAAATTCCCGACGGACTTTTCTGGGCCGGAGAACCTCTCCCGACAAACTGATTTTCGTCGGAATTTCCGTCGGAAAAGTGGTTCCGACGGAATTTCCGTCGAAAAAGGTCATTTTTCCTACAAACTGTTTTCCGACAACCGATTCCGACGGAAATACCGTCGGAAACAAGTTTTCCAACGGAAAACGGGGTGTTTTCGACGTATTTTTTCTGTCGCAATTTGGCTGTTTTCTAGTAGTGGAGAAGTATACTGGCATACTGTAGCCTTCGACAAACGGTTAACAAGTCCTAGGCAGTCAGTTTCCAGGATAACTTCCTTCCATTCATTCCTCTTAGCAAGTCGGACTGCCATGCATAGTGCCTTTGCCTCAGCAATTTCTGGAGGCCACCAAGCCTTTTCCTTTCGAGAAGCAACGAAAACCACCTTTCCTTCACAGTCCTTGGCCACGACCCCCATTCCCACCCAACCTTCTTCAGCCAAAGAAGCGTCATCATTATTGTTGGAGTAAAAAGAGTAAAAGTCATGATTCTTGATTGGTTTTGTAACACCCTAGAAATTCCTTTCTTTCAAAATACCTGTTTTGCCTTGTTTAAAACTCGAAATAAGAAAAATCTAAGACATTACTGCCACCGTGAAAACGGCTAAGGAAACTATCAAAGCCACACAGCGGAAGACTATCTTTAAAAACATTCAAAACGACTCAACTTAAAAGTCAACCAACGAAAGTAAAGTCAATCAAAGTAAAACAAAGTCAACCTACAACTTGGAACCATTGTAGGCCCTTAACAAAACCGAACTAAATTAAAACCTTTGCGTTAGTCTCACAAACAATAATATCATAAAATAATTAAAGCAATAAACATATCATAAACTTATGGAAACTAGCATGATTCGCTCTTCACTCATGCCCATCATGAATATGCTTCATCACCTGAGAAGCTTCTCTCTACTTGTTTCCACTAATCTCCATTAAAAATGGGTCATCATAGGGCCAAGGTAAAGACAAGACCAACAAACACATAATCAGCAAAGCTGAGTACATAAGCGTAATTAAACACACTAACATGCTTTCACCTATCAACACACAACTTACCTCGTTGCACCTGTTTACAAGCACACAACATACAACAAGACTTCTCAGCTAAGTAACTAAATAATTTATTTAGTATTGATTACGCATCGAACGGGTTTTTCCCCTAACCTGCCCCAATAAAGGGAAACTAACACGGGAGCTAACCGTGCAAGTATAAAAGAACCACTCGTAAGTGGCGGAATTCCTGTGCATAATAATAAAAGGAAAATACAGCGTCCTGTACTCCCAGTAGAAGTTATGGTTAAATATAAAACCCCACAACTCCCCCCATATGTTCATACTCAAGGTGTATACATTCCAAGAGTTTTGGTGCATAATTTCTTTCACTGTACGTTATATACATATTATTAAACTTGGTGATGACTCTCAAACCATAATCATTCAATCATAATAATTATTCAAACAATTAAACATTCCATTTTAATTCTTGAATAATTAGTGACCACATAATATTTAATGTTGAACCCTTTTTAAATCTACCTCGGTGTCAAAGACACCTTAAACGCATAATGCGCCACAAATCCTATCCCTCGATGTTAAAACACCTTAAGTGCACTAAGGCACCAAAATATAATTTAATCCTCGTGTACAAAGACACTTAAATAGCTCATTTCTCATGCTTATATCATCAATAAAAATTATATGAACCGTAATAAAATTCCTTCTTAATATTCCAAACCAAATTAAACATTTAGTTTAATTAAACATGCTTTCTATCATGCCACAAATAAAAGTGTGGTTCATATTCAACATGCCAAACGATTATTTTCAAATCATTAAACCATCACAAATAAATCATGCTTCATAATTCAATCACCAACATCAACCAAATCACAATTTCTAATCATAATCTAGCATGATACTACTTGGGATTAATTAATCAAGCCTAGCATGTTACTACATCATCAAAAATATGCTAAGTACGCGAACGTACCTTGAATACGATCTTAAAATCGCCACAACTAATAGAAATCACTCACTTTAAAATCTCCTACAAACCAAAATCATAACATGGCATTAAAATCTACTCCCCATAAATTTCCAGCAATATATACTGTTATTAAACCACTCATAATTTAATTAAAACAAGCTGAAAATTAATTTAAAACCTCATACTTTAATCCCAATTGATGGGTAGTTAAAATTCCTTCAAGAAACTTAATTTTTAGCATACTACCAAAAGTTCCAACAATATTAATTCGTGGAAACTTGCTGTAAATATACTTTAAAACCCTCAAATCAAAGGTTTAAACCACCCTAAATCATATTCCTTCAATAATCAATTATTTATGAACCTAGGGTTTCAAAAATTGGGGCTTTTTAATTAAATTAAAATCTGAAAATTAATTTGCACCATACTGAAAATCAATCATCATAAAATCATCACAAAACTCATAATTTATAATTAGATCTAGGATTTAAACAAAAGAAAAATAAAAAGAATAATTTTTTTTTTAAAGAAGTCGAACGTTAGCAGCACCACCACAGCACGGCTGGGCTGATGTCGCGCCCTGCCGGTGTTTGTGGTGGCGGCCGGTGGTGTGTGTGGTGGCGGCCGGTGGTGTGTGTGGTGGTGGCCGGCCATGCAAATAGGGGAAGGGAAAAAGAAAGAAAAAAAAGAAAAGAAAATAAAGGAGAAGGGAGAGAAAGTTTACCTTGGGTATTCTCCACTTTGGGCAAAGTTTAATTTGCCCAAGTGTTGACTATTTATACCCCTTTCTCTAGAAACCCTTCTTACCTAGACTTTCCCTTTTTAATCTTTCCTAATCCCTTTCCTAATAAAACTTTACTAAAATAAAACTTTCCTAAATTAAATCCCCATTTAATAAAATAATTAATTAAATAAACTTTCCTTTTATAAAATATTTCCAAATTTATTTAAAATAAATAATTAAAATGTCATAAATAATTTGTTTCAAATTATTTAAATACCCTACAAAATACTTATTTAAAATAAAATACGTATAAAAATACGGGGTATTACAATCTACCCCCCTTAAAAGAAGTTTCGTCCCGAAACTTGGGAAACGGAATTCAAACTTTTTTCCTCACTTTGTATAATATTGTTGTACTTTTTGTCATATCTTTACCTTTTTATGTCTCTTTGAGAACACAATTTCTCAAAGTACTCGTTAAAATTGTTCAAAAAGCACAAAAATAACTAAAAATATAGGGAAAAAGTGCGAAATTCTACCGCATTCTACCCTCCTTAAAGAAAACGAGTTATGTCCTCGTAACTCAACATACCTGAAACAACTCTAGGTATTTCTTTTTCATTTCATCCTCGGCTTCCCAAGTGGCTTCTTCATATTCTTGGTTAGACCATAACACTTTCACAATCTTAACATTCTTATTGCGTGTACTACGTATTTTACTGTCAAGAATCTTGACGGGTCTTTCCTCATAGGTTAAACTTTGGTCTAACTCAATGGTTTCAGGTTGTAACACATGAGACTTATCAGGGATATATCTTCTCATTTGAGACACATGAAATTCATCATGCACCTTACTTAGCTCCATAGGTAAGGCCAACCTATAGGCTACTTTGCCTATCCTTTGCAGTATCTCATATGGACCAATATACTTCGGGCTAAGCTTTCCCTTCTTTCTAAACCTCATTACTCCCTTTATTGGTGACACCATTAACAACACTTTATCACCAACCTCAAACTCTTCTTCTCTACGCTTCAAATCTGCGTAGCTCTTTTGGCGATGTTGAGCTGTTTGAATTTTAGCTTGAATTTCCTTTACTTGCTTCACTGTATCCTCGATCATTTGAGGCCCTAGAATCATTGTTTCACTTATGTCGTTCCAACAAATGGGACTACGACACTTTCTCCCATACAAAGCCTCAATTGGAGCCATTCCTATGCTCGCATGATAACTATTATTATAGGAAAATTCGATCAAGTCCAAACTATCTTCCCATCCTCCTTGGAAGTCTATAACACAAGCTCTCAACATGTCCTCCAAGGTGTGAATGGTTCTCTTGGTTTGTCCATCTGTGGCAGGGTGAAACGCTGTACTCATCTTAAGCGTTGTACCAAAGTTTTCCTGTACACTTTTCCAGAATTTTGAAAGAAACCTGGAATCTCTATCAGAAACAATATCCTTTGGAACTCCATGTAACCTCGCAACATTTTTGATGTAAGCTTTTGCAAGTTGCTTCATCTTCCAAGTCTCCTTCATTGGTATAAACACTGCAAATTTTGTAAGTCTGTCCACCACTTCCCAAATGGTTCCACTCTTTGACTTTGGGAGGCAAGTAGCAAAATCCCTTGAAATACAATCCCACTTCCATCCAGGAATTTCCAATGATTGCACAGTCCCTTGGGGTCTCTTGTGCTCTATCTTCACCTTTTGACAAGTCAAACACTTTGCTACAAATTCCGCAACTTCATTCTTCATTCTAGGCCACCAATACACCTTTTTCAAATCCTTGTATAGCTTGTCCCCTCTTGGGTGCATTGAGTAGGGTGTATTGTGACCCTCTTCCATTAACTTCCTTTTAACTTCCTCACATTTCTGTGGTACTGTAGACACCCAAATGTGTCTCCCCAAAACCAAACCCAGTGATGAATACCTTTCACTTCATTTGATTATCGAACAAAGTGAAAGTGTGAAAAGTCTAGTGATGAGGATGTTTTTATTAAAATATCTCTTCTTTCTGTTTTTGAAAATATTTCTTTTCTCACCTTGTTTTATGAAAACGTGCAGTCCAGTTTAGTTTGGTCCATGATATGGGTCCAATAATAGTTTAGTTGGATGGGGCTTGAAAAAACCTTTCCAACAATATATTATAAGCCCAATTCCGATGAATAATGAGGAAGTTATGACCAAAATACTAAACTGGGCCCAACCCGGATTTTACCTTCGCCCCAATGATCATGTGGAGGGTCCAAAGGTTTAATCCCATTCCTAAACTAATTAGGATTAATTAGAAGCTTCCATAAGTTTATAAAAGATCTTAATTATCCTTTTTGAAAAGTTAAAATCAAAGAGTTTGAAATTGAATAAAAACTTTCCTTTTTTAAAACTTTCCTTTTTTAAGTCCTAATTCTATTCGAATTTAAAGATGTTCAAAGACGGTCAGATATTGTTTTCGTGCCTCATAATTTTTATCCAAATCTTATATGGTTGGATATATATTGAAATTATATTTCCAATGATATATTATAATATTAATTCCGAGCTATACCGAAAAAGATATGAAAGGAATACGAAACTCTATCCAAAACTGACACCGTTTCACTATTTCGGCCATATCTTTTTATCTACAAAAGATTTTAATCTGATTCTAATTGGGTTGGAAAGTAGACTTCAAGAGCTTTCCAACTACATATTATATGAATTATTTGGACTTCTGGATCAAAAGTTTTGATAAAAAACAAAATTCGCAAAAACTGCTGACCGACGAGTTTTATTTCGATTCGAATTCAGATTCTTTTCTTATTTTTCGACTCTCTTTTTTCCTATAAATAGAGGTCATATCTCCCCTTTTTTCAATCATCTACAATCAACAATCATCTCTCTCTAAAGCTAGAAGCTTTCCTTCTCTCTATTCTTTTTCTAAACCTTCCCTCTCACAAAATTCCTCATACATTAGCACTAGACACACCTAGCCAAGTTCGAAGTTGCCTTCGCCCTAGACGTGAAAGGTTATAATTTCTGAGGGTTTGGTCCCTAATCTCTATTTTAATTATCTAATTTAATTGTTTGATTTTATATTTTCCTTGAAGTTACTAACGCGTGTATTTTGTTATTAGAAAGAGGTACGAGGCATCAAAGTATGTAATCTTATTGCTCTATTCTTGTAGAAAGCATTTTTATTATTTATTAATTCCTAGTATCATGTTAGGATGTTTCTATTGCTTTCTAGTATCATGTTTAGGGTACTTCCTCTTTTCTAATATCATGTTAGTATCATGTTAGGGCTAAAGCTTTTATCTTTAATGCTTAGTGACATGCTACGGTTTGTTATTTATCTTGTTAGTATCATGCCTAGGATCTTACTATTATTATGCTTTATTATTAACATGATTATGATTATTATTTTTATGATTATTATCATGATGATTATTGTTATGTTGCTTGATGCTTATTTATTGTTATTGCTTGATCACACCTTTTACGCATATTTAAAGGGAATTTGTACTTGTAATCACGCTTAATAAGATAATTAATAATCTTGTTTAGAGTTAATATGATTATAATTCAAGTGATCGCCAATAATAGTTTTATTTGTGCATTAAATTCAACCAACATAGATAAACAGGTTTAGGGTTAATCTGTTGATTGCATGTTAGTCAGAAAGCGTACATGAATACGAGAAGAATAAAGTAGAGGCCTATTATTAGGGCAGGTTCAATCTCTTTTAGATTGGATTTGTACCCTCATCCCCGAACCCTATTTGGTTCAAGACCTTTTGGAGTTGACGATCTCATGGATCGTTAAGGGGTGTAATCTTCACCTTGTGAACGGTTTACAAGTTCCTAAAACTTGTTGGCGACTCTTTTGCTCTAGCTTCCTTCCCTTTGGACGCCACCGTGCTTAAGTGTATGATCACAGTGGGGTTCAAGTTTGGGATAATGCTTGAAATATTCCCTACAGGTACGCACCATCGACCTTTGTACCTTAAACTCCCATCTTCATGAATTTTGAAATCTGTAGCTTTGCCTTGTTTTATTTAATCCTATCCAACTTCACATCTCCTGCCTGATTTTCCCTTATTTCATCGAATATCGTTGGTTGGATAGTCAGGTTCGCAAGTATGCCTGCTGACACTCCCCATTCTACATCTTCTAGGTTCATTTTCCTCATCTCTCTACATAACTCATTAGCCACCACTAAAGTATTCAATCCATGACTGGTCTTACGACTTAGAGCATCTGCAACTACATTGCTTTCCCTTCATGATATTGTATGTCCAAGTCATAATCCGTCATATACTCCAACCATCTCCTTTGGCGAGAGTTTAAATCCTTTTGAGTGAAAATGTATTTCAAACTTTTATGGTCTGTATAAATCCTACATTTCACTCCATACAGGTAATGCCGCCAAATCTTTAGTGCAAATATGATTGCAGCTAATTCTAAATCATGGGTTAGGTAATTTACTTCATGAGTTTTTAACTTCCTTGATGCATATGCAATCACCTTTCCATTTTGCATAAGCACACATCCCAAGCCATTCTTTAATGCATCATTATACACATCATAGATTCCACTATCGTCTGGCAGTGTAAGCACTAGTGCTGTAATCAACTTTTGTTTTAAGAGTTGGAATGCTTCTTCACACTTATCATCCCACTCGCACTTCTTGTCCTTCTTCATTAGAGTAGTCATAGGTTTAGCAATCTCTGAAAAATCCTTCACAAAACGCCTATAATACCCTGCTAAACCTAAGAAACTCCGAACATCAGATACTGTTTTGGGCGTAGGCCAACCTTTCACTACTTCGATCTTTGCTGGATCTACTTCCACTCCATCCTTAGACAAAAAATGACCTAGGAATGCAACCTTCTCCAACCAGAATTCACACTTAGAGAACTTAGCATAAAGGTTGTTTTCTCTTAGTGTTTGTAGAATTGCCCTTAGGTGTTCTACATGTTCTTCTTTGCTCTTTGAATACACTAATATGTCATCTATGAACACTACAAAGAACTTATCCATAAATTGATGAAACACCCTATTCATCAAATCCATAAAGATTACCGGTGCATTTGTCAATCCAAATGGCATTACCGTAAACTCATAATGTCCATATCTTGTCCTAAATGCAGTTTTAGGAATATCCTCATCTGCAATCCTCACTTGGTGATACCTGGACCTCAAATCAATCTTAGAAAACACCGTTGCACCTTTAGTTGATCAAACAAATCATCAATCCTTGGTAGTGGATACTTGTTCTTTATTATTACCTTATTCAATTCCCTGTAATCAATACACAGTCTCATACTCCCATCTTTCTTCTTAACAAATAAGACTGGCGCTCCCCAAGAAGATGCGCTTGGTCTAATGTATCCTTTGTCCAATAAATCCCGCAGTTGCTCCTTTAGCTCGCTCATTTCGGCAGGTGCCATGCGATATGGTGCTTTGGATATTGGTGTTGTCCCTGGGACTAAAACGATCTATTGTGAAATCAATTGCTCTCTTAGGTGGCAATCCAAGGATCTCCTCTGGAAATACATCCAGGAACTCATTCACCACTTCTATATCCTCTGGTTTAGTTGCCTCCTCGTGATCCATGTTTCTCACACTACAGAAGTACACTGGATGCCCCTTTTAATGTACTTTTCTAACTTTAACACGGATATTAACCTTGGGAATTTGGTTTCACCATGCATCCAATAAGTGACTGACTCATTCTCACTTGTGTTCATTTTCACCTTCTGCGATCGACAACTGATTTCTGCACTATACTTGCTCAACCAATCCATTTCCAGAATGAGATCAAAATCACTCAACCCAAACTCGATGAGGTCAGACAGAAACACTTTCCCTTCAATCTCTAAAGGCACGTCTCTAAAGGTTTTGGTACATTTCACTACCCCACCCATAGGAATGGTTATAGGTAGGTCTACTACTTCTACTGTTTTCAAACAGTCTTTAAGTTTCGAAACAATACCCTTTGAAATGAAAGAAAAAGTTGCACCAGAATCAAACAAAACTTTAACAGGAATAGAGTTAATAGGAAAAGTACCAGTGATGACATCTTTCGTAGAATCAGTCTCATGCCTACTCAACACATTCAGTTTCCCTATAGCTCCACCTTTCTGTTGATTATTCCCACTGCTGTTGTTGTTGCCCTTTGCTCCATTCTGCTGCATTCCCTTATTCCCAGAAAAGTTGTTGCTGTTCCCTTGAAAGTTCCTTTGGGTCCCTCCTATATTATTATTTTGCTTGTTCCCATTAGGATTTTTAGAGAAACACTCATACTCCCTATGCCCTAGCTTATTACAAGCACGACAAGTAACCAGATTCCCTTCACAATCTTTCCCAGGGTTGTTGTTCTTGCACCTCCTTTAAAAATAATGCCTTTCATTCTTATTATTCCCTTGGTTGAAGTTTCTAGCCCCTCCATTAAAGTTTAGTCCTCCTTGACGATTGTTACCTTGGGAATTTATTGTTGTTGTTGAAGTTATTGTTGTTATGGTGGTATTTTTGCTTCTTAAAGTTATTCTGGTTACCCTGTTGGTTTCCAGAACTTTGCCCCACCTCTTTCCTTTTCTCCTTCCCTTCCATCTCAGCTAGTTCTTTCTTCTTCTTCACCTCTAGTGCATAAAGGTGTGCGACTCTCCTATACACTTCATCTAAGGTTTCAAACACTTGCCCACACAACTTCAACTGCAAATCAGTAGTCAAACCACTCTCAAACTTTCTAGCCTTTTCCTTCTCTGTAGCAACAGACTCTTCAGCAAAACGAGACAGCTCAATAAACTTTGTGTAGTATTCGGTGACTGATATCTCCTCCATTTTAAGGTTTGAGAATTCCTCAGCTTTCTGCTTCCGTAAAAAGCTGGGGTAAAGCTTATATCTCACTTTCTCCTGGAACTTAGTCTAATTGAATCCAGGTAATGCCCTAATGGTAGCTTCATTTGGTAGCCACCAAGGGTTAGCTTCACCCCTTAGATAATAAGTAGCATAGCCCACCTTAGAATTTTCTGGGCATTTAACTGCCCCAAATAGCTTCTCAAACTCCGTTAACCAATTTTCCAATATGGTAGGGTCAGACTCTCCCTGATAGGTTGGTGGTTTTCTTTGGGCCACCTTCTTGAAAAGCTCTCCTTGCGCATCCCCATTATTAGTTGAATTCCTTGCCAACTGTTGGGCAACAACTGCCAATTGCCTCACAACTTCACTCAGATCACCCCCATCATTATTGTTACCACTTCCCCCTGCCATCTTTCTTCTCCTGAATTAAGAACAAGGGTCTATATTAGATATGGTCTTGGTTAGGTCCCAAGGGATACACTCATCTATTAATTAACACCCTCGAAACATTCGCAGTAAATCTGAAGTTAACAAATTGGGATATCAAAAGCTAAAATTCCCTAAATTTGTAGCTTTGTCAATCAATTATTGATTGCTAATTAACCAACCATACATTCAATAAAGCATAACATAGATAATTAAAAATAATTTCCATAAATTCCCATTGCTTAGAAATAATTTATTGGAATGCTTTTGATTGACATTTGGCTCATTAGAATGATAAGATGAACAATTTTGGGAAGTGAAATGAATTATTTGTCAATAAAATAAATTAATTGACAAGGAAATAAATATAAGTTTTATTAATATAAGGAAATAAATAGAATTACTGAAATAAAAATGAGTTCTAAAAACTTATGCATTACATAAGCTCACTGACTCACTGTGGTCGTGCCACTTATTACTTTTAAAACTGAGAGGAATGTTAAACTGAAAATTAAACTAAGAATCCTTAATGAAAAGAAACCATAAAAGTCTAATCCTTTCGAACGTTGTCCCTCTTATCAGTGGACTGTTTGTAGCTTCCAAGATCGAACTCAGGATCATCTGTTTCCTTCCTGAGTTCAGGTGACTCTGGTTCAGGCTCTACTTGCACGAACTCTCCTTCTTCCTCCTCATCAGATGAAATATCTACTATAATTGGAGTTGGAGGTGGATTTGGGTTGGAAATTTCCATCAGGGAACTATCCCTCTCTCCTTGCTCTCCATTTTCTGCTTGGTCACCCAGAGAAGAAGAAGAGGAAGAAGAAGAAGAAGAAGAACTTCCTGACTGGTGACTAGTAGATGGGGAATTATTCCCTACTGGATTGTCATAATAGTAGGCAAGGTATGGAATGTGCAAACGTTGACAATGGGTTTTCTCGACCCTAATGAGATAAGTAATGAAAAATCTGTAGTCTGGGTACCATTGTCCATAAAAATCCTTATGCTTGTGGTAGTTTGGGATGTCCCCTGGAAGATAAAACTCAGAAAATTTTGCTTTGATAGTGAGTTAAGGAGGCTCATCCGGAAGTCAGTGAATAATCATAGCTGAAATACGGTCGGGATTATCATAAACCGTGTCCCTTAGCATATTGCTCATGTAGGAACAAAAATAGTGAATCTTTTCTATGTAATCGTAGGAATGTTCATTGTTTTTCTTAACGAGAGTGCCAATTTGGGTGAATTTATTAGGGAGAATCGGCATCTTGTGAAGGAAAAGACTTAGAAAAGAATTTCCTTTCCCAAAGAAAACAAAATAATACAGTTCTTGCATGAATTAGGTTCAATGTTCAATCAAACAATTTTCTTATTTCTAATCACATAATTACATGCTCACAAGCAATCCATTCACACGATTAAACATTCACAACCTAAATATTAATGCATACAAGAACATGATTATTTGTAACTTATATGCCCAAATTCTTTCCTACCCAATCTCACCAAAATGCTTTTAAAAGCTTTTAACACATAATACTTACCTCAATCCTTGCTTCCTGCAAAATGAACAAACTAAAAAAAATATTTTTGACTCCTCTAAAATAAAATTTTCATAAATAAGAATCAAAAAGACAAAAATTTTCGGCCCCCTAAAAAAAATTTCGGACACCTTTAATAATAATAAAAAAAAAATTTCGGACCTCCCCTAATTAAAAAAAAAAAAAAATTCAGACTTTTGTCATAAAAAAAAAATTTCGGGTTTTAATTTAATCAAATAAAATATTTGATCTTCTCAAAATAAAATTAAATAAAATAACTCTCTTTATAAATCCACAAATAAATAAGTACTTGGCCAAGTTTAAAACAAAACACTTTAAAACACGTTTTTGGCCTTAGTAGTAATAAAAATATAAAATCTCAACCTGGCTCTGATACCACTTTGTAATAACCTAGAAATTCATTTCTTTTAAAATACCTGTTTTGCTCTGTTTAAAACTCGAAATAAGAAAAATCTAAGACATTACCGCCACCGTGAAAACGGCTAAGACAACTATCAAAGACACACAACGGAAGACTATCTTTAAAAACATTTAAAATGACTCAACTTAAAAGTCAACCAACGAAAGTAAAGTCAATCAAAGTAAAACAAAGTCAACCTGCAACTTAAAACAATTGTAGGCCCTTAACAAAACCGAACCAAATTAAAACCTTTACGTTAGTCTCACAAACAATAATATCATAAAATAATTGAAGCAATAAACATATCATAAACTTATGGAAACTAGCATGATTCGCTCTTCACTCATGCCCATCATGAATATACTTCATCACCTGAAAAGCTTCTCTCTACTTGTTTCCACTAATCTCCATTAAAAATGGGTCATCATAGGGCCAAGGTAAAGACAAGGAAAACAAACACACAAATACACAATCAGCAAAGTTGAGTACATAAGCGTAATTAAACACACTAACATGCTTTCACCTATCAACACACAACTTACCTCGTTTCACCTGTTTACAAGTACACAACATACAACAAGACTTCTCAGCTAAGTAACTAAATAATTTATTTAAAATTGATTCCACGTCGAACGGGTTTCCCCCTCTAACCTGCCCCAATAAAGGGGTACTAACACGGGAGCTAACCGTGCCAGTATAAAAGAACCGCTCGTAAGTGGCGGAATTCCCGCGCATAGTAATAAAAGGAAAATACAGCATCCTGTACTCCCAATAGAAGTTATGGTTAAATATAAAACCCCATAACCTCCCCCATATGTTCATACTCAAGGTGTATACGTTCCAAGAGTTTTTGTAATACCTCGTATTTTTATACGTATTTTATTTAAAATAAGTATTTTGAGAAGTATTTAATTGAATTAAAATGTCTTATTTAAAGTATTTAGTTATTTATTTTAATAAGTTTGGAAATATTTTATAAAAGGAAAGTTTAATTAATTAATTATTTTAATTAAGTTGGGGTTTAATTTAGGAAAGTTTATTTTAGTAAAGTTTTACTAGGGATGGGATTAGAAAAATTAAAAAGGGAAAGTTTAGGGAGAAGGGTCTTAAAGAAGGGGTATAAATATCCCACATATAAGGCAAATCAAACTTTGCCAGAGTGGAGAAAAACCCAAGGTAAACTTCTCTCTCCTTTTTCCTTAATTTCTTTCTTTTTTTTCTTTCTCCTTTTTTTTCCCTTCCCCCTTCTTTTTTTTTCGGCTTCCCACCGCCACGATTGCCAGTCACCGGCAGCAGGTGGCTGCCGCCGCCAGCAGCGTCAGCCGCCGACGCTGGCAGCCGGCGTGGTGGCTGCCGCCACCTCCTTCTTCCCTCTTTTTCAAATAAAAAAAAAATTAATCTTTGTTATAAAAACCAATTTAATCCTAGATCTAAATATTAATTATGGGTTTTGTGATTTTATTTTTAATGTTTGATTATAAGTATTATGTTAATTAATTTTCAGATTATGTTTTTAATTAAGAAGCCCCAATTTTTGAAACCCTAGATTCTTGATTTATAAATTATTGAAGGATTATGATATATAATGGTGTAAACCTTTGATTAAAGTGTTTTAAGACTAAATTACAGCAAGATTTAATTAAAATATAGTGCTGGAATTTTTAGTAAAGCATTAAAAATCAAGTTTCTTTAAGGAATTTTAATTACCCATTAATTGGGATTGAATTATGATGTTTTAAATATAATTTCAGTTTATTTTAAATAAATTATGAGGGGTTTTATAATAGTATATATTGCTGGAAATTTGTGTAGGGTGGGTTTTAATATTCTTTTATGATTTTAAATTGTCGGAGACTTGGAAGTGAGTGATTTCGATTTATCGTGGCGATGTTAAGATCGTGTTCAAGGTACGTTCACATACTTAGCACAATTATGTTGATGTAATAGCATGCTAAATGTGTTTGATTGATTACAAGTAGTATCATGCTAGGTTTGGAATGGAAATTATGATTTAGATGTTATTGGTGTTTGGATTATGAAGCATGATTTATTTGTGATGGATTACTGGATGGAAAATAATAGTTTGGAATATTATTTATGAACCACATATTTATTTATGGCATGGTAGAGAGCATGTTTAATTAAACTAAATGTTTAATTTGGTTTGGAATATTGAAAAGGAATTTATTTATGGTTCATATAATTTTTATTGATGCTATGAGCATGAGGAAAGGATCTATATAAGTGTTTATGTACACGAGGAATAAATTGTATGTTGGTGCCTTAGTGCACTTAAGGTGTTTTTAACACCGAGGGATAGGATTTGTGGCGCTTTATGCGTTTAAGGTGTCATTGGCACTGAGGTAGAATTAAAAAGGGTTCAACATTAAATATTATGTGGTCACTAATTATTCAAGAATTAAATTGATATATTTTTATTGTTTGAATAATTATTGTTGATTGAATGTTTATGGTTCGGTTCGAGAGTCATTTCCAAGTTTAATAATCGGTAAATAACGTAAAGTGAAAGAGATTGCGAACCAAAACTCTTGGAACGTATATACCTTGAGTATGAACATATGGGGGAGTTATGTGACTTTATATTTGATCATAACTTCTAATGGAGTACATGACACTGTATATTCCTTTTATTATTATTATGCGCTGGAATTCCGCCACCTATGTGTGGTTTTGATGTTGGCACGGTTAGCCCCCGTGTCAGTAACCTCAAGTTATTGGGGGAGGTTAGTGGGAAACCCGTTCGATGGGTAATCAACGCTAAATAAATTATTTAGTGTCTAGTGAGAATTTTTATTGAGTGTGGTATGCTTGAAAAACAGGTGCAACAAGGTAAGTAGTGTGTTGATAGAGAATTGTATGCTAGTGTGTTAATTGCGCTTACGTACTCAGCTTTGCTGATTGTGTGTTTTGTGTGTTTGTTGGCCTTGTCTTTATCTTGGCCCTATGATGACCCATTTTTAATGGAGAGTAGTGGAAATAGGTAGAGTTAAGCTTTTCAGGTGATGAAACATATTCATGAATGGGCATGAGTGAAGAGCGTATCACGCTAGTTTCCATAAGTATATGATGTGTTTATCGCTTTAATTATTTATGATAATATTATTATGCGTGACTAACGAAAAGGGTTTTGAATTTGGTTTGGTTTTAATAAGGGCCTATAACGGTTCCAAGTTGTAGGTTGATTTTGTTTTACTTCGTTTGACTTTGGTTTGACTTTACTTTTGTTGATTGACTTTTCAAGTTGACTTGTTTTGAAAGGTTTTGAAATTAGTCTTCCGCTGTGTGTCTTTGATAGTTGCCTTAGCCGTTATCACGGTGGCGGTAATGTCTTAGATATTCCTATTTAAAGTTTTAAACAGGGAAAACAAGTACTTTAAAAGAAAGGAATTTCTAGGGTGTTACAAAGTGGTATTTGGGAGCTTTGGTTGAGATTTTATTACCACTAAAACCAAAAACGTGTTTTAAAGTGTTTTAAATTTAAACTTGGCCAAGTACTTATTTATTGGTAAAATTTTTAGAGAATTAATTTTTATTTTATTTTATACTGATTATTTTATTTTGGGAAGATTAAATATTTATTGATTTAATTTAAAACCAATTTTTTTTTTATTTGGTTCGAATTTTTTTTAAAAAAGGGGTCGAAATTTTTATTTTTATTTTATTTAGTGGTCTGAAATTTTTTTTTTAGAGGGAAGGTTCGAAATTTTTTTTAGGGAGGTTCGAATTTTGCCTTCTTTCTTATTTAATTTCGAAAAATTTTAATTAAAAAGGAGTCAAAAATATGTTTTTTAGTTTGTTCATTTGGCAGGAAGGCAAGGATTAAGGTAAGTATTATGTGTTAATAGCTTTTAAAAAGCATGTTGGTGAGATTGGGTAGGAAAGAAATCGGGCATATAAGTTAGAAATAATCATGTTCTTATATGCATTAATATTTAGGTTGTGATGTTTAATCATGTTTATGGACTACTTGTGAGCATGTATTTATGTGATTAAAAATAAGAAAAATTGTTTGATTGAACATTGAACTTATTTCATGCAAGAACTGTATTATTTTGTTTTCTTTGGGAAAAGGGAATTCTTTTCTAAGTCTTTTCCTTACAGGATGCCGAATCTTCCTAGCAGATACACCGAGCTAGGCACTCTCACTAAGAAACCTAATGAACATCCCTATGATTACGTTCAAAAGATTCGCTTTTACTGTTCCTACAGGAGCAATGTTTTAAAGGATAGAGTTTTTGATAGCCCTGATCGTATTTCAGCTATGATTGTCCGTTGCTTGCCGGATGAGCCCCCTTATTACGCTGTCAAATCCAAATTCTCTGATTTCTATTTACCAGGGGACATCCTAAACTAATACAAATACAGGGATTATTATGGACAATTGTATCCGGATTACAGATTTTTAATTTCCTATCTTGTTAGGGTCGAGAAAGCCCATTGCCGACAACTTCACCTTCCATACCATGACTATTATTTCGAAAATCCAATGGGGCAAAATCCACCTTCTCCTTGTCATCAGTCAGGAAGTTCTTCTTCTTCTCCATCTTCAGGGGGAAATCAAGCAGAAAATGAGGAACAACAACAGGAAGATAGTTCACTCATGGAAATTTCTAATCCATATCCACCTCCAACTCCAGTCATTATAGAAATTTCTTCTGATGAGGAGGAAGAGGGAGAGTTCGTGCAGGTAGAACCTGAACCAGAGTCACCTGAGCTAATGGAGGAAAAAGATGATCCGGAGTTTGACTCTGGTAGCTACAAGCAGTCGACCGACAAGAGAGACGATGTCCGAAAGGATTAGATTTTTATAGCTTTCCTCGTCATGAATTCTCAGTCTTTATTTCAGTTATTATCATTTTAGTTTTAAACTAATAAGTGGCATGACCACATAAGTTTCTAGAAAATAATTTTATTTTAGTAATTCCAGTTTATTTTAATTAATAAAATCTTATTTATTTCTTTGTTAAAATTATTTATATTATTAATAAATAAATTCATTTATTTTCCAAAATCTTCCATTTCACATCACTATTCCAATAGCCAAAATTCCTAGCAAATTGATTCCAATAAATTATTTCTAAGCTATGGGAATCTATGGGAATTATTTTTATTTATCTATGTGATGCTTTATTAAATGTATGGTTGGTTAGCAATCAATACTTGATTGACAAAGCTACAAATTTAGGGAATTCTTAGCTTTTGCTATCCTAATTTGTTAGCTTCAAATTTTACTGTGAATGTGTCAAGGGTGCTAGGTAATAGATGAGTGTATGTCTTGAGAGCTAACCATAGACATCTCTAATATAGACCCTTGTCCTTAATTTAGGAGAAGCAAAATGGCAGGGGGAAATAATTCTGGTAATGGTGGAAACGATTTGAATGAAGTTGTGAGACAGTTAGCAGTTGTAGCCCAGCAGTTGGCAAGGAATTCAACCACCAATGGGGATGCTCAGGGAGAACTTTTTAAGAAGGTGGCCCAAAGCAAACCACCAACCTATCAAGGAGAGCCTGACCCTACCATACTGGAAAATTGGTTAAGGGAGTTTGAGAAACTGTTTGGGGCAGTTAGGTGCCCAGAAAATTCTAAGGTGGGCTGTGCTACTTATTACTTGAGAGGTGAAGCTGATCTTTGGTGGCAGCAAAATGAAACAACTATTAGAGCGCTACCTGGATTCAATTGGACTAAGTTCCAAGAAAAGAAGAGAGACAAGTTTTACCCTAGCTTGTCACAGAAGCAAAAGGCTGAGGAATTCTCAAACCTCAAAATGGAGGGCATGTCAGTGACTGAATACTATACAAATTTTATAGAGCTGTCTCGTTTTGCTGAAGAGTCGGTTTCTACGGAGAAGGAAAAGGCTAGGAAGTTTGAGAGTGGGTTGACTACTGATTTGCAGTTGAAGTTATGTGGTCAAGTGTTTGAAACCTTGGATGAGGTGTATGGCAGACCTGCGCACTTGTATGCTTTGGAGTTGAAGAAAAAGAAAGAACTGGCTGATGTGGAAGTGAAAGAGAAGAGGAAAGAGATGGGACAGAACTCTGGGAATCAACAGGGTAACCAGAATAGCTTCAAAAAGCAGAAGTACCACCATAACAACAACAACTTCCACAACAACAACAATTCCCAAGGTAACAATCGCCAAGGAGGACGTAACTTCAATGGAGGGGCTAGAAATAATAACCAAGGGAAAAACAGAAATGAGAGGCGTTATTTTTGCAGGAGATGAAAAAATAACCATCTTGGAAGGGACTGTGATGGAAACTTGGTTACTTGCCGTGCTTGTAACAAGTTGGGGCATAGAGAATACAATTATTTATCCAAGGGTTCTAATGGGAATAAACCAAACAATAATTCAAGATGGACTCAAAGGAACTTTCAGGGGAACAATAATAACTTCAACGGGAATAAGGGAGCGCAGCAGAATGGAGTAAGAAATAACAATAACAGCAGCAATGGGAACAATCAGCAGATTAGTGGAGCTGTAGGAAAATTGAATGTGTTGAGTAGGCATGAGGCGAATTCCACAAAAGATGTCATCACTGGTACCTTTTCTATTCACTCTATTCCTGTTAAAGTTTTATTTGATTCCGGTGCAACTTTTTTTTTCATTTCGAAAAGAATTGTTTCGAAACTTAAAGACCGTTTGACAACAGTAGAAGCAGTAGATTTACCAATAACCATTCCAACGGGTGGGGTAGTGAACTGTACCAATACCTTTAGGAATGTACCTTTAGAGATCAAAGGGAAAGTATTTCAGTCGGATCTGATCGAGTTTGGGTTAAAGGATTTTGATGTCATCCTAGGAATGGATTGGTTGAGCAAGTACAATGCAGAAATAGGTTGTCAATTGCAGAAAGTAAAAATGACCACAAGTGGGAATAAGGCGGTGACTTATTGGATGCATGGCAAAGTCAAATGCCCTAGATTGATTTCTGTATTAAAGTTGGCAAAGTACATGAAGAAGGAGCATTCAGTATACTTTTGTAGTGTGAAGAACATGGATTATGAGGAGGCAATTAAGCCAGAAAATATAGAAGTAGTGAATGAATTTCTGGATGTATTTCCGGACGAGATCCCTGGGATGCCACCTAAGAGGGAAATCGACTTCACAATAGACTTAGTCCCAGGAACAACACCAATATCCAAGGCACCATATCGGATGGCACCGGTAGAAATGAGTGAGTTAAAGGAGCAATTGCAGGATTTGTTGGACAAAGGGTACATCAGGCCGAGTGCATCCCCTTGGGGAGCACCAGTTTTGTTTGTTAAAAAGAAAGCTGGAAGCATGAGGTTGTGTATCGATTACAGGGAACTAAATAAGGTGACAATAAAGAACAAGTATCCACTTCCAAGGATTGATGATTTATTTGATCAATTGAAGGGCGCAACCGTGTTTTCTAAGATTGACTTGAGGTCTGGATATCACCAATTGAGGATTGCAGATGAAGACATTCCTAAAATTGCTTTTAGAACGAGATATGGACACTATGAGTTTATAGTGATGCCGTTTGGATTGACTAATGCTCCGGCAATCTTTATGGATTTGATGAACAGGGTGTTTCATCAATTTATGGATAAGTTCGTTGTGGTGTTCATAGATGACATATTGATGTATTCCAAGAACAAGGAGGAGCATGTGGAACACCTGAGAGCAATTCTGCAAACGCTGAGAGAAAACAATCTTTATGCAAAGTTCTCTAAGTGTGAATTTCGGTTGGAAAAGGTAGCATTCTTAGGTCATTTTGTGTCTAAGGATGGCGTGGAAGTAGACCCAGCCAAGATCGAAGCTGTAAAGGGTTGGACTACGCCCAAAACAGTGTCTGACGTTCGGAGTTTCTTAGGTCTAGCAGGATATTATAGGCGTTTTGTAAAAGATTTCTCGAAGATTGCTAAACCCATGACTACTCTAATGAAGAAAGACAAGAAGTCTGAGTGGGATGATGAGTGTGAGGAAGCATTCCAACTCTTGAAACAGAAGCTGGTCACAGCACCAGTGCTTACCCTGCCAGACGACAGTGGTATCTATGATGTGTATAGCGATGCGTCAAAGAATGGTTTGGGGTGTGTGCTTATGCAAAATGGGAAGGTAATTGCATACGCATCAAGGCATTTAAAGACCCACAAAGTGAATTACCCAACCCATGATTTGGAACTTGCTGCGATTATCTTTGCACTAAAGATCTGGCGTCATTACTTGTATGGAGTGAAATGTAGAATTTATACAGACCATAAGAGCTTAAAGTACATTTTCACTCAAAAGGATTTGAACTCTCGACAAAGGAGATGCTTGGAATATACGACGGATTATGACTTGGACATACAGCATCATGAAGAGAGGGAAAATGTAGTTGCAGATGCTCTAAGTCGTAAGACCAGTCACGGATTAAACACATTGATAGTGGCTGATGAGTTATGTAGGGAAATGAGGAAAATGAACCTAGAAGTGGTAGAATGGGGAGTACCAGCTAGCACTCTTGCGAGTTTGACTATCCAACCAACCATATTCGACGAGATAAGGGAAAACCAAGCAGGAGATGTGAAATTGGATAGGATTCGAGAGAAAATAAAGCAAGGCAAAGCTACAGATTTCAAGATTCATGAAGATGGAAGTTTGAGGTATAAAGGTCGATGGTGTGTACCTCAAAAGTGTGAGGAAGTGAAGAGAAAGCTAATGGAAGAGGGGCACAATACACCCTATTCAGTACACCCAGGAGGGGATAAGCTATATAAGGACTTGAAACGGGTGTATTGGTGGCCTAGGATGAAGAATGAAGTTGCGGAATTTGTAGCAAAGTGTCTGACTTGCCAAAAAGTGAAAATAGAGCACAAGAGGCCATAGGAAACTGTGCAGCCATTGGAAATTCCTGGATGGAAGTGGGATTACATTTCAATGGATTTTGTGACTTGCCTTCCAAAATCAAAGAGTGGAAATGACACCATTTGGGTAGTGGTGGACAGATTGACAAAATCCGCGGTGTTTATACCAATGAAGGAGACTTGGAAGATGGAACAACTTGCAAAAGCTTACATCAAGAACGTTGTGAGGTTACATGGAATTCCAAAGGATATTGTGTCTGACAGAGACTCCATGTTTCTTTCAAAATTCTGGAAAAGTGTACAGGAAAACTTTGGTACAAGGCTTAAGATGAGTACAGCGTTTCACCCTGCCACAGATGGACAAACCAAGAGAACCATTCAAACCTTAGAGGACATGTTGAGAGTTTGTGTTATAGACTTCCAAGGAGGATGGGAGGATAACTTGGATTTGATTGAATTTTCTTACAATAATAGTTATCATGCGAGCATAGGAACGGCTCCATTTGAGGCATTATATGGGAGAAAGTGTCGTAGTCCAATCTGTTGGAACGATATAAGTGAAACAATGATTCTAGGGCCTCAAATGATCGAGGATACAGTGAAGCAAGTAAAGGAACTTCAAGCTAAAATTCAAGCAGCTCAAGATCGCCAAAAGAGCTACGCAGATTTAAAGCGTAGAGAAGAGGAGTTTGATGTTGGTGATAAGGTGTTATTAAACGTATCACCAATGAAAGGAGTAATGAGATTTGGAAAGAAAGGGAAACTGAGCCCAAAGTACATTGGTCCATATGAGATACTGCAAAGAATAGGCAAAGTAGCTTATAGGTTAGCCTTACCTATGGAGCAAGCAAAGTGCATGATGTATTTCATGTGTCTCAATTAAGAAGGTATATACCTGATAAATCCCATGTGCTACAACCTGAAACCATAGAGCTAGACCAAAGTTTGACCTATGAAGAGAGACTTGTCAAAATTCTTGACAGTGAAGTGCGTAGTACACGCAATAAAAATGTCAAGATTGTGAAAGTACTATGGTCTAACCAAGAATATGAGGAAGCCACTTGGGAGGCAGAAGATGAAATGAAAAAGAAATACCCTAAGTTGTTCCAGGTATGTTGAGTTACGAGGACGTAACTCGTTTTCTTTTAGGGGGGTAGAATGCGGTAGAATTTCGCGCTTTTTCCTATATTTTCAGTTGTTTTTGTGCTTTTGCACAATTTTATTGAGTATTTTGAGTTATTGTGTTCTCGATGAGACACAAAAAAGTAAAGGTATGATAAAAAGTAATGCAATATTATACTAAGTAAGGGAAAAAATTTGAATTTCGTTTCCAAGTTTCGGACGAAACTTCTTTTAAGGAGGGTAGACTGTAATACCTCGTATTTTTATACGTATTTTATTTAAAATAAGTATTTTGAGAAGTATTTATTTGAATTAAAATGTCTTATTTAAAGTATTTAGTTATTTATTTTAATAAGTTTGGAAATATTTTATAAAAGGAAAGTTTAATTAATTAATTATTTTAATTAAGTTGGGGTTTAATTAAGGAAAGTTTATTTTTGTAAAGTTTTATTAGGGATGGGATTAGGAAAATTAAAAATGGAAAGTTTAGGGAGAAAGGTCTTAGAGAAGGGGTATGAATATCCCACATATAAGGCAAATCAAACTTGCCCAGAGTGGAGAAAAACCCAAGGTAAACTTCTCTCTCCTTTTTCCTTATTTTCTTTCTTTTCTTTCTTTTTTTTCTTTCTCCTTGTTTTTTTCCCCTTCCCCCTTCTTTCTTTTTCGGCTGCCCACCACCACCACTGCCAGCCACTGGCAGCAGGTGGCCGCCGCCGCCAGCAGCGTCAGCCGCCGGCAGCAGGCGGCCACCGGCGCTGGCAGCCGTCGTGGTGGCTGCCGCCACCTCCTTCCTCCTTCTTTTTTGAATAAAAAAAATTTTATCTTTGTTTTAAAAACCAATTTAATCCTAGATCTAAATATTAATTATGGGTTTTGTGATTTTATTTTTGATGTTTGATTATAAGTATTATGTTAATTAATTTTCAGATTATGTTTTTAATTAAGAAGCCCCAATTTTTGAAACCCTAGATTCTTGATTTATAAATTATTGAAGGATTATGATATATAATGGTGTAAACCTTTGATTAAAGTGTTTTAAGATTAAATTACAACAAGATTTAATTAAAATATAGTGCTGGAATTTTTGGTAAAGCATTAAAAATCAAGTTTCTTTAAGGAATTTTAATTACCCATTAATTGGGATTGAATTATGATGTTTTAAATATAATTTCAGCTCATTTTATTTAAATTATGAGGGGTTTTATAATAGTATATATTGCTGGAAATTTGTGTAGGGTGGATTTTAATATTCTTTTATTATTTTAAATTGTAGGAGACTTTGAAGTGAGTGATTTCTATTAATTGTGGCGATATTAAGATCGTATTCAAGGTACGTTCATGTACTTAGCACAATTATGTTGATGTAATAGCATTCTAAATGTGTTTGATTGATTACAAGTAGTATCATGCTAGGTTTGGAATGGAAATTATGATTTGGATGTTATTGGTGTTTGGATTATGAAGCATGATTTATTTGTGATGGATTATTGGATGGAAAATAATAGTTTGGAATATTATTTATGAATCACATATTTATTTATGGCATGGTAGAGAGCATGTTTAATTAAACTAAATGTTTAATTTTGTTTGGAATATTGAAAAGGAATTTATTTATGGTTCATATAATTTTTATTGATGCTATGGGCATGAGGAAAGGAGCTATATAAGTGTCTATGTACACGAGGAATAAATTGTATGTTGGTGCCTTAGTGCACTTAAGGTGTTTTTAACACCGAGGGATAGGATTTGTGGCGCTTTATGCGTTTAAGGTGTCATTGGCACTGAGGTAGAATTAAAAAGGGTTCAACATTAAATATTATGTGGTCACTAATTATTCAAGAATTAAATTGATATATTTGATTGTTTGAATAATTATTGTTGATTGAATGTTTATGGTTCGGTTCGAGAGTCATCACCAAGTTTAATAATCGGTAAATAACGTAAAGTGAAAGAGATTGCGCACCAAAACTCTTGGAACGTATATACCTTGAGTATGAACATATGGGGGGAGTTATGTGACTTTATATTTGATCATAACTTCTAATGGAGTACAGGACGCTGTATATTCCTTTTATTATTATTATACGCTGGAATTCCGCCACCTATGTGTGGTTTTGATGCTGGCACGGTTAGCTCCCGTGTCAGTAACCTCAATTTATTGGGGGGAGGTTAGTGGGAAACCCGTTCGATGGGTAATCAACGCTAAATAAATTATTTAGTGTCTAGTAAGAATTTTTATTGAGTGTGGTATGCTTGAAAAACAGGTGCAACACAGTAAGTAGTGTGTTGATAGAGAATTGTATGCTAGTATGTTAATTGCGCTTACGTACTCAGCTTTGCTGATTGTGTGTTTTGTGTGTTTGTTGGCCTTGTCTTTATCTTGGCCCTATGATGACCCATGTTTAATGGAGAGTAGTGGAAATAGGTAGAGATAAGCTTTTCAGGTGATGAAGCATATTCATGAATGGGCATGAGTGAAGAGCGTATCATGCTAGTTTCCATAAGTATATGATGTGTTTATCGCTTTAATTATTTATGATAATATTATTATGCGTGACTAATGAAAAGGGTTTTGAATTTGGTTTGGTTTTAATAAGGGCCTATAACGGTTCCAAGTTGTAGGTTGATTTTATTTTACTTCGTCTGACTTTGGTTTGACTTTACTTTCGTTGATTGACTTTTCAAGTTGATTTGTTTTGAAAGGTTTTGAAATTAGTCTTCCGCTGTGTGTCTTTGATAGTTGCCTTAGCCGTTATCACGGTGGCAATCTTTCCTAAAATAAAACTTTAAATTAAATCCCCACTTAATAAAACTTTTCCTTTTTAATCTTTCCTAATCGCTTTCCTAATAAAACTTTACTAAAATAATAATTTCCTAAATTAAATCCTCACTTAATAAAATAATTAATTAATAAAACTTTCCTTTTATAAAATATTTCAAAAGTTATTTAAAAGAAGTAATTAAAATGTCATAAATAAGTTATTTCAAATTATTTAAATACCCTATAAAATACTTATTTAAAATAAAATACGTATTAAAATACGGGGTAGTACAGGTTTGTAGTTTTTCTAGAGCTTGATCAGTTTACTCTACAAGTAAGTTGTGGCCTATTATGTCTGCCCAAAGGTGGGTTGTGGGGTAGACTTTATCACGTCTAGATTCATTGAAGAACATGTCTCCTCTTTCTTTGTAACCTCTTGATAACCCCCTTATGTTGGGTTTTGATGAGTCCGACTCATCGCGGAAAATAAAACCCGAGCCCAAGGAAAAACTTACAATTATTATCACCAAAACGCATAAATAACAAGATTAGAGAAAAGACTAAATTACCCTTGTAGCGTGCTTCGCTCGACCAAATGGAGCTCTTACTTGAGAAAGCTTAAGCCTTGCAAGCGCAACGGCCTCCGACGATATCCACCCACAACACAATCGCGACGGGTCTCTTGCTTGGAGGTTAGCCAAGCCGGACCAAAACACTATTCTAGTAATTAATGAGCTTATAGGTTTTCTCTCAAGTAAAGATGCCTAATTGAGCTCTTACTCAAGTGAGTTTTTCCAATTCCCAAGTGGGATATTTATAGGGAAACTCAAGTGAGAAATCCACTCTCCCATCAATGTGGGAGAGTTGGTAAAATCATTTTTCTCCTTTTATTTTTAAATCAAAACAAAAGAAAACATGCAACAACTAATTAATTAACAAGTGGCATTCTAAGAGGAGTGGTTAGGTAAGGACCACAAGGACAAGGGGGGGGACCAATACTTGATCCCCAAGGCTTCCCCAAACCAGCACCCCTATTGCCACACGCACCAACCGGGCTACGCCATGTGGGGCGCCCAACCTTAGGTGTCAAGGCAGCCTAGCTGGCTCCAAGGCCCTTGGCTGGGCTGCCCGCATGGGCCGAATGCTCGGGCTGATGGCGTGCCATAATAGCTGCTGCTATGCGTGCATACAAGCTCGCTAGGCACGCCATAGATGCAGCTTCTATGTGCGTGCCTTGCTAGCTCGCTGGCGCGCCATAGCAGCTGCTGCTATGTGCGTGCCATGCTAGCATTGGTGCGTTGTGCGCTAGCATGCAACAGCAAGCCTAGGCTCGGCTTGGTGCGCATACTAGCCACCTTACTATACCAAATGCCCCTAGCACTCGGTTTGCTCAGGGAATTTTGATGCTAGGGGTATTTCGGTAAATTGTTGATTAATTATTGATTTTACCATCTCGTCTTTTATTTATACGACTCGACTTGCGACGCTCAGTTTTGACGCTCCTAGCTCGATTTCCGACGTCTAAATAGTTATTACTCGAGCGACTCATTAATTCCTTCCGAATTAATTCATCGTGTCGGATCTTTAGTTGCTTGGATATGACCCGAAGGGTTCAGTTAATATTAAGCTGTAGTATTAATTATGCATCAATATTACTAATCAGAAGCAGCCTCCACCTAGGCATTCCGATCACTTGAACTTACTGAATAAATAGCTTTCCAATAGCTCCAAACCCTCTATCGGAATAATACAATTGTTCGAAGGACACCATTCCTTTCAATCTCCCATTTGTCCTTCTAGACAAGTGCACTTTTAGTGTATAACCTTCTTCCTATGTCACTTAATGTCTCTTCATGAACTATAAGGTAAGATTATTCGTCATCCTTATTATGTCCAAAAGTGTTTCTCGAAATCCGAGTTTGAAATGTCAATAAACAGATGATTTCTAAAATCCATCCGAGCACGGCAATGCATTTTCACAGTCTCGCTCTTCGAGAGGCCTTGTAAACAAAAAAGACATGTTCCCTATTGTTAGTAGGGGGACATTCCCAGTCTTGTAATGTAAGCTTCTCTTACTAAGAGGACCTAGCCGTCCGAGTGTTGCCGTTATAATCTCCATGTACAGTATACGTTTGACTAACATCAAAACGGACTAGTACTCAAAAAAGAGAACTCACAATACTCGTGGTCGAGGAAAGAGGTTTCGATAGCCATAATGAGAAGTATACTTATGACGATTTTTTAAATCTCTTAAAGTATTCTCATAGGTCGATCCAGTATGGTTCTAAACCAATACCTGTGCAAATAATTTATGACAATCATGTCCTTGTAGCACAAGAAACGGTGCTATAAATCAAATTACACACTAATGTCAAGTAGTCATTAATCGTCCACCATTTAAATGACCTCGATTAGGGATAATTTTCGATTATAATATTCAATGTTCACTTAATAGGTGTTTCTTTATCCAAGACTGGTCTTGATACCCTATTTTGAATATTCTCAAAATCGAGTGGACTCAACATTTAATTCTAAACAACAATTAAATATAAACGGAGTGATAAAATTGCATGAAATTAAATTACTCCAAAACATGAATGGTTCATCTTAGTGTCTTACATTAAAATGTTCAAAAATTAATTAAAACACTAAACAGGAAAATCAAAGCCAATCTCCAACGCGCCTGATTCCCATTGCCTGGCCTCAACATGCTTGTTGTGCTTCACCTGTCATCCGTTCTAACTTTACAAATTCTGATTTCACCCTCTGATTTTCATTCTCTTATCATGTGAAATCGCCGCTTGACATGTTTGACCTTCTGTTGTTCCCTTGGATTTTCGGCCTGAGCAATAGCTGCATTGTTGTCACAATAGAGGGCTATCGGACCCTTGATGGAGGGTACAACATCAAGTTCACCAACGAACTTACAAATCCAAACTGCCTCCTTAGCCGCTTCAGCAGTTGCCAAGTATTCGGCTTCAGTTGTAGAATCTGGAGTTGTGCTCTTCTTGGCATTCTTCCAACTAAACGCTCCTCCATTTAGACAGAACACATATCCAGACTATGATTTGAAATCGTCTCTGTCTGTTTGGAAGCTTGCGTCAATATAACCTTCAACAACTAATTCTTCTGAGCCACCATATACCGGGAATTTATCCTTGTTCCTTTTCAGGCACTAGGAAATTCTTGGCCGCAGTCCAATGCGCCTCTCCTGGGTCTGATTGGTATCGGCTCGTAGCACTCAAGGCATACGATACATCTGGCCTAGTACATATCATAACATACATGATCGATCTAATAAGCAAAGCATATGGAATCTGATTCATCCTTTCTCGCTCATCAGGTGTCTTTGGACACTGCTTCTTGCTTAGGGTTATGCCATGTGACATGGGTAGGTGACCTCTTTTGGCCTCCTACATACTGAATCTTGCTACTACCTTATCGATATAAGTACTCTAGCTTAATCCAATCATCCTCTTAGATCTATCCCTATGATCTTGTGCCTAATATGTACTGAGCCTCTCCCAAGTCTTTCATTGAAAAACATTTTCCAAGCTAGGCCTTTACAGACTCTAACATCGGAATGCTATTTCCAATGACCAATATGTCATCAACATATAATACTAGGAAGGCGATGTCACTCCCACTGACCTCTTGTAAACACAAGATTCATCTGGATTCTTGATAAAACCAAACTTATTGATGGCTTCATCGAATCGCAGAATCCAACTTCTGCTAGCTTGCTTTAGCCTATATATGGACTTTTTAAGCTTACATACTTTCCCAGCATTGTTTTGTTTGACAAAACCTTCAGGCTGTGTCATATATGCAGTTTCTTCCAAAATTCCATTGAGGAAGGTGGTTTTGACGTCCATCTGCCATATTTCATAGTTGTAATATGCAGCAATCGCTAGGAGGATCCGAACGGATTTAAGCATTACGACCGGAGAAAAGGTTTCATTGTAATCAATACCATGAATTTGCCTATAACCTTTTGCTACCAGTCTAGCTTTGTAAATGAATCATTTCCATCTTTATCGGTTTTCAATTTGAAAATCCACTTACATCCGATAGGTGTGTAACCCTCGGGTAAGTCAACCAAGTCCCAGACTGGATTTTCAAACATGGAATCCATTTCAGATCTCATGGCCTCTTGCCATTTAGCAGAGTCGGTGCTTGCCATCGCTTGCTTGTAGGTTGTCGGTTCGTCTCCATCCATTACCAGGATGTCCTGATTCTCGGTTAATACAACACCAAGATACCTATCAGGTTGAGACCTCGGCCTTTGCGACCTATGTAGGGTAACGGACTGAGCATTTGCATTGTCGGTTTGACTTTGCACATTTTGACCAGCGTCACCAGATACTGTTTGAACACTTTGACTGTCAATCTGATTTTGTTGCTCGTCCTCTCGAACTTCATCGAGTTCGATTTTCCTCCCACTTGTCATTTTGGAAAGATATTCCTTCTCTAAAAAGACACCATCGCGAGCAACAAACAATTTGTTCTCGGATTTGTTGTAGAAGTAATACCCTTTGGTTTATTTTGGGTAACCCACAAAGAAAACCTTGTCAGATTTGGGGTGAAGTTTGTCAGAAATCAATTTCTTGACATATGCTTCGCATCCCCATATCTTGAGGAAAGACAACCTTGGAGGTGTCTTCGTCCATAGCTGGTATGGAGTCTTTTCTATAGCTTTTGATGGAGCACGGTTCAGTGTTAGTGCCGCGGTTAGAAGTGCGTGTCCCCAGAAAGAGATAGGATGATCACTAAGATCCATTGTTGATCGTACAATGTCCAGCAAGGTTCAATTTCTCCCTTCGGATACTTAGTTCAATTGTGGAGTTCCTGGAGGTGTCAATTCTGAAAGTATACCCTTTTCTTTCAGATGGTCATCGAATTCTTGGCTCAAGTATTCACCACCTTGATCCGATCGAAGGGCTTTGATTTTCTTGCCAAGCTGATTTTTAACTTCATTCTGAAATTCTTTGAACTTTTCAAACTATTCAGATTTGTGCGACATAAGGTAAACTTAGCCATATCTACTATAATCGTCTATGAAGGTGATAAAATATCGATGGCCGTTTCTTGTGGTTGAGCTCACTAGCCCACATAAATCGGTGTGTATTAGGCCCAACAAGTCACCTACTGTAGGGAATATTTCAAGCCATCCTACTCTTGAGCCACACTGTGATCATACACTTAAGCATGGTGGCGTCCAAAGGGAAAGAAGCTAGAATAAAAGAGTCGCCAACAAGTTTTAGGAACTTGTAAACCGTTCACAGGGTGAAGGTTACACCTCTTAACGATCCAGGAGATCGTTAACTCCAATAGGTTTAGAACCATGACTGGTGTTCGGGGATGAAAGTACAAATCCAACCTAAAAGAGATTGAACCTGCCCTAATAATAGGCCTCTACTTTATTCTTCTTGTATTCATGTGCGCTTTCTGACTAACATGCAATCAATAGATTAACCCTAAACCTATTTAATCTATGTTGGTTGAATATTAATGCACAAGCAAAACTATTATTGGCGATCACTTGAATTATAACCAAATTAACCCTAAACAAGATTATTAATTATCTTATTAAGCGTGATTACAAGTACAAATTTCCTTTAAACATGCATAAAAGGCGTGATCAAGCAATAACAATAATAATAAATATCAAGCAACATAATAACAATCATCATAATCATGTTAAAGCATAATAATAGCAAGATCCTAGGCATGATACTAACAAGATTAATAACAAATCCTAGCATGTCACTAAACATTAAAGATTAAAGCTTTATTCCTATCATGATACTAACATGATATTAAGAAAGAAATAGGAAGCATCATAATAATATCAGAATTATTAGTTAACCCTAAACATGATACTAGGAAGCAGTAAGACATCCTAACATGATACTAGGAATCAACAAAATAATCTAAGCATGATTTCTACATCAAAAGATCAATAAAGCAATTAAATTACTTACTTGGATGCCTCGTATCTCTTTTTCTAATAACAAAATACACACGTTAGTAACTTCAAGGAAATAATAAAATTAACAATCAAATTAAATAATTGAAATAGAGATTTGGGACCAAACCCTCAGAAATATCAAACCTTTCACGTCTAGGGCAAAGGCAACTTCGAACTTGGCTAGGTGTGTCTAGAACTAATGTATGAGGAATTTTGTGAGAGGGAAGGTTTAAAAAAAGAATAGAGAGAGAGAAAGCTTCTAGCTTTAGAGAGAGAAAGAGAGAGATGATGATTGTTATTGTAGATGATTGAAAAAAGGGGAGATATGACCTCTATTTATAGGAAAAAAGAGAGTCGAAGAATAAAAAAAGAATCCGAATTCGAATTGAAATAAAACTCGTCGGTTGGCAGTTTTTGCGAATTTTGTTTTTATCATATCTTTTGATCCAGAAGTCCAAATAAGTCATATAATATGTCGTTGGAAAGCTCTTGAAGTCTAATTTCCAACCCAATTAGAATGAGATTAAAATCTTTTGTAGATAAAAAGATATGGACGAAATAGTGGAAGGGTGTCAGTTTTGGATAGTGTTTTGTATTCCATTCATATCTTTTTTCGTTATAGCTCGGAATTAATATTATAATATATCATTGGAAAGATAATTTCAATATCTATCCAATAATATAACATTTGGATATATATTATTAGGCACAAAAATAATATCTGACTGTCTTTAATTTCGAATAGAATTAGGATTTAAAAAAAAGAAAAGTTTTAAAAAAGGAAAGTTTTTATTCAATTTCAAATTCTATGATTTTATCTTTTCAAAAAGGATAATTAAGACCTTTTAGAAACTTAAAGAAGTTTCTAATAAATCCTATTTAGTTTAGGAATGGGATTAAACCTTTGGACCCTCCACATGATCATTGGGTCGTAGGTAAAATCCGATTTGGGCCCGGTTTAGTATTTTGACCATAACTTCCTCATTATTCATCGGAATTGGGCTTATAATATATCGTTGGAAAGGTCTTTTCAAGCCCCATCCAACTAAACCATTATTGGAACCTTATCATGGACCAAACTAAACTGGACTGCACGTTTTTTACAAATAGGGTAAGAAAAGAAATATTTTCAAAAACAGAAAGAAGAGTTATTTTAATAAAAACAACCACATCACTAGACTTTTCACACTTTCACTTTGTTCGATAATCAAATGACGTGAAAGGTATTCATCATTGGGTTTGGTTTTGGGGAGACACATTTGGGTGTCTACACCTGCCTTTCTCCCAACTTGGAGAATGGCTGCTTTATCATCTTGCCTAATAAACATCCTTCGCAATTCTAAAACGATTGCAAATCGAATGAGTCAAGAACACCTTCTTGTACAAGTTTCTTGATGCGTTTGATGTTAATATGGCCAAGACGACAATGCCACAAGTACGTCTGATTTGACTCAATGGTCTTAGCTTTCTTGGTGGTATTATTAACATTATAAACTTGTGTTGTCTAATGAAAGCACATTTTAGATAAACGTGTCATACCATAAACATATAAACAAGACTTTTAAAATAATAGTCTAGTGATCAAAACAAAGATGACGTCCAACGTCAAAAGATCAATGAATGGTTGATAACAAAAACTATGTCAAGACAAACTATGTGATTACAAGCCTTCCAGAAAGATTATCTTCTTCTTGCGCTTGTATATCCACATCCACTTGGTAAGCCCTTCTCACTTGGTTCCTGAAATAGGAGCATATAGTGAGTCATTAAATGGTATCTAATACCTTATGAATTGCTTGTATTCAAGTGTAGTTTATAAAGAATATACTCGAGGTAGAGATTTCTCTTCCTTTTGCCTCATCTTCCAGGTACATGCTGCATTCTCTCTTGTAGTGGCCCCACCAACTACAATAGAAGCATTGCATTCTTGCCTTGTTTTGAACTCCTTCTTCTTTGCCTTTAAAGCAAGCTTGAGTCTATCACTTCCGCAAGCGTCGGCCCATTGAAGCTCATTGACAACCTCCATCAAAGAGAGTTTGTCACAATTGGCAGTTAGCCGCATCTTCAGCCCGAGTGGAGAGAACTCAATAGCATGTGAGCAGCTTGCTCATCCTCCACCGGCTTGCCAAGGAGCGCCAAGTGAGTGAATAACCTTGTCATTCGAAGCACGTGAGCTCGAAGTGGCATTCCAGGTCTTAGTCTAGCATTGTAAACTTGTGCCCATACCTCTTGCCTCTCCTTAGCAAGGCACCCCTCTTGCGGTGGCTTGATCTTCATGTTGGAGAGTGACCTAGTCACTCCCTCCACAAGACCATCATAGTCGCCTTTGATGCTCTTGATGACCCTCAAATTGACTATATCCTCTAGAGCTTTGAGGAACATGTCCGGAAAATAGTTGGAGAACTTCTGCTTCCATTGTTCCGAGATGGAGTTTGCCATAAGTCGTGAGACTCTTTTGCAATCCCAACTCCATTCCTCATGAGCCTTATCGCTCATAACCCCTTTTGAGTAGAAACTCGGGATGGGTATGTCGAGAATGTGCTCTAGGTAGGAATTTCGGAGGGTCTTTCGGAGTTCTTCATCCCACTCCTTAAAGTTCACCAAGTTCAAGAAAAATGGTAACTTTTCGGGAAGTTCCGGGCACATTAGGTTGTTGTCGTTGTTAGTTGAAGACATGATTCTACAATTGAAAGAATTTGAAATGAAAACCCATTCATAATACTTAAATAAGATTGAAATCATGCATATTAATCAAACTTATTTAAATGTCTTGTTCACGCATTAAATTGTCCCCATTTGGTGAGAATAAGTCGATTCCAAGATCCAAAGAATCAATGAGTAGTTAAGCATGGTTTGGCTTGTCTTCAAACTCAATATTCTAAGGTAAGCAACTCTTTGCTAATGGCTCCAAGCCACTCTTGGTTAGATAAATCGTCGCATCTAGTGCTCTCTCAACAATTTATCCACTTTGCCACGACATGTTAGGACTCCATCACTCATATCATTGAGTATAACCAAAACCAATATGCATACCCGGTATGTCTTACGTATCCTAAGGAAAAATAGTGATGCCTCGCTTTGGCGTAGCTGACAGGATAAAGTCGTATCTCCTAATCAAAAGAATTACCTAAATCCTCTAACTAAAGTAGACAGGGAAGTAGGGTCGAACCACAGGGAAACAAGTCAATTTATTCCTAATTAATTAAAATAATATAAATTATTAAGTAACCAAATTGTTGTTGTAAAAAGAATTAAACTAAGGAGAAATCGATTAATAAAGACCTAGGGTATAGGTTCACCAATAAATAATATTCCAGGGTAAAACATAGTAATCAATCATCAATGCCTCAATTAACCATATCATAAAGGGCTTTCGTTACGTATTACAATCACATAATTAATTTACCGGTATTGAATCGTCCATCACTCGAATTTTGACTTAACCATTTATAAATTAATCTGCCTATTGAAACTAAACCTAAACATCAATTCTCATCTCTCGAATCTCGAATCAATATTGCAAAACTCATACAATTAAACCAAGCCTAATCTAATTACATAGCATTAAATTAATAGATAGGAAATTAATCAAGCATTGACAATCAAATAATAAATTACCCCTTCATATTATTTATGGATCTCCACAATCCCTAGAAAGAAAACTACTCACACATAATTAAATCTAAACTAATCAAAGCAAATAAACAAGACATGATGAATTAAAGAAATTAAATTACTGAAAAATAATAGAGAAGAAATCGTTACCAAAGTTAACAGAAATTATGAATTCAATTAAAGAACAAAGTTGTAGAGAGAGAAAACAAGAGAGAAGTTTAAGCTAGAAACTAAGTAGAGAGAGAAAAGCTAAGAGAAAAGATAATTGTATCAAAACAACTAAAAACGTATTTATACAAAGCCTTTAAAAATCCTAATTAGAAACTAAGTAAAATTGCCAAAAATAATCCTCGAAGGCACGCGCCCGGTGGGGCGAAGCACTGCCCGCCGGGCCCGCCTTTTTCCTTCAAGAGCATCTCTCACGCCCGGTCGGGCACGAGACAAGACAAGGAACGCCTTAGTCCTTCTTCCGCCTCGCCCGGTTGGGGTGCGCCTTAGGGCGAGGTGCCTGACCCGGGCGAGGCCACTTGGGGCGACTTGGACTTCTTGTTTTGGTCTATTAACTTCGGCCCAAACTAAAATTCCTCCTAAGGGCTTTAATCACTCGATCCAACGCCTCGGTATCTTCAAAGTCGAGCCCTTAATCACCGGTTTGATGACTCTAACCGGCCTTGGGCTACGAAAGATGGTCGTGCTCTTCTAATACTCGTAGTTACTCCAAATAATCCCGGGAAAATGCTTTAAGTGCGTAATTTCCTACAAAACTCAACCAAAACTACGAAAACACTAGAAAACACAAATTAGTAATAAAAATGGCTTTAAAGAGCCAAAAACATTACTAATTATGACTAAGGGACGGAGGTAAATCACTATATAAAATAGACATATCAAACTCCCCCAAGCCAAACCTTTGCTTTTCCCTAAGCAAAGAGCTCATCAATGAATAAATAAAACATGCCTCACCCCAAATAATCCAAATCAAGAACAACCAATTCAAGGCAAATCTAACAAACATGCTTCAACATCAACCAATATCATCCATCCAATCACTCATCCTCCCTAACAATTGTCAAGAAGAGCAAACCACAAGAGCATATAGATTCAAGACTACTGCTCACACACTCAACTCTCATTTATGCGGCGAGTAAAAGATGTACTCGATCACTCTCCATCCCAATCCCTTTATATGTGGACAATGCCCTCCCAACTCACAACACTCGTGTGTTTAAAAAGACATACACTCAACCTAATAGTCGACTTGGAATATGTCAAGTCATTCCTTGCATTGATAGGCAACACTTTCACATTCGCATGACTCTATGCACACGGTCGGAAGGTCTTTAAAGCTTGTAATGTAAAGCTAGGGTAGAAGGTAGGAAATATTTGGGAAAATGTGAGAGAAAAGCAATGCTTAAAGGGAGCCAAATCCTAATAAAACCCAAGGTTAAAAATAAATAATGACCAAACATCTCCAACATACTCAACTCCACCAAAAATTCACCAAATACAACTTCAATCATAACGATAATTCCCAACACTTACAATTTCACTCATAAAAATATAACAATATAGAACTTGAGTGAATAAAAAAACTTTAAACTCTTCAACTTAATTCTTTTTTCATTGAAACTCATCATCATTTTTTTTTTTCTTTTTATCAACCTTCACTTAGAACATTTGAACATTCAACAATTTTGCTCTTTTTTTCTTTTTTTTTTCTTTTGAAGTTCACTTATTTTTTTTCTTGAACTTCTTTTTATTTTCACTATCATGCTTTATTTTCACTGTCATCTTTCAAAATCATCAAAAATAAACCACAACTAAGAACAAAACAACTTCTCAACACCCACCCACATTGTGCAAATAATAAGCACACTACAAACTCCCTCACCTCACTCACTAATAGTTCCCCCAAGACAAGCTTGGGACTAGTAACCAATGGGGCTAAATCAGCTTGTAATGTGGCTAATAAACAACAAAAAGTCAAGGCAACAACATGGGTAGCACGAAGGGAACAAATGTATCTAATTTCCTCTGAAGGCCACCTAAAGAACAAATGCCTTCGTTCTCCTCAATGTGCATAATAATGAGTCATAAAACAATACTCATAGTTGCAAATCAATACTCAAATTCATTGACATACTAGGAACTAAAACACATTCCTCACCAAGTCAACTAGTCAAGCACTACATTCACAAGAAATTGGACAAAATTGACGCATGTTAGGGCATCCAAGCAATCAAATATCAAATCATGGCTAACCTATCCACAATGTTCATCATCATATACCAAGGATCAAAATAATTTTTAATTATGGGGCTCAGGGAAGCATGATTTACAATTCATTGGAACGTATTTTTGTATTTTTTTTATTTTATTTTTCTAATTTTTTTATATTTTTTAATTTTTTTCAAAGCAATAAAATGTATACTAAAAAGCAATAAAAACTATACTAAGCACACCAAAAATACCAAAAATAAAAGAAAAATCAGAAGAAAGATACCAATATCTAAAAATCTCCCCCCAAACCAAGATCAAACAATGTCCTCATTGGCTCGGGAATTAGCCCAGCACGGCTAATCCTCATCCTCATCCACCGGGTCAAATCCTCTGCCGCTGCCACCTGCACCACTAGAAGAACTACCACCAAAATAGTTAGGGTTATAAGTCCCCCTCGGAGGCCCCTTAAAAGGAATATCTTGGCCATATCCATGAAAGGCCGAATAGTCCGTGTAAATGCCATGGGAAGTGGGATCAACGTATCCTTGAGGTGGTTCTTGAAACCAATCGAGGTAGAGAGCATCGTCAGGAATAGCACCCTGACGAGCATAGTCATCAAACATGGGATATAAAGCTCTCCCCTGGTTTCTCTCAATGTACCCTAACCGTTGGTCTATGGAACCAACCATCTTCCTAAGCTCCCCATAAGACCCCTCAATACGGCTTATGGCCTGTCCTATACTCTGCAAATCCCAAACGGTCTCGGGATCGTGCCTAGGGGGAGGTGGAGGTGCATGATATGGCATGTGAATCGATGATGGTGGTTCCATATGCTCAGGCTGTGGCACATGGGGTGGTGGTTGTGCTCGCCCCTGGGCATGGGAAACTAAAAGATCATAAGTGTACGTCTCTTACCTAGGGGGGAAAGCGGTCAACTAGGGGCTAGGTAGGGGAAAGATGCGCAATGGGTCATTTCCTATCCTAACACACCAATGAGGGATTTACCGACAATCTAATTCTATCCAATCCAGACTCTCCAAAACCTAGTGGTCATGAAAGTATCTCCCCACAGTTAGTGAAACCCTCAGCCCTAGTCTCACTAAACCCGGATTTTTTAACCGCTATCCTAGTAATAAGGCCTCCTAATCGAATAGGGGTCCTAGTGGTGGTACTAGCGGTGGCATGTCGACTTCAATGGTGTATTATATACCTACCTATATTCAGTTTACCAAACACAAACACATAGTGACCAATTATAGCTAGTTCATTAGTTTGAGCGTTATGTGGTTCATACCTACCTAAAAAACAAGCGCCCGCAAATCTTTGCCAAATTTCAGAGATAGGGTGGTGAGTAGGTCGAGCACTAGCATGTTGGGAGTTTGGGGCCGGTAAACCAGTTAAAACACGATAAATATTTTCCATTTTGTAATTTTCATGCTAAGCGGAGGGGAGTTCCGATTCCAATTCAAACAATTTGTAAAATTCAATATAAGTTAAACTAATATTTCTGTTATTCAACCAAAAGTGCAAATTAGGACCATTTTTAGTATTTAAAACATTCAAAGAAGATAGGAATTCACATGTTAGTTCACGATATGTAGGATAATGCATATCAACAAATTTTCTCATTCCTATATCATTCATGAATCTTCTAACATGATCATGCAAACTTAGAGATCAAGAGAGGGTCGGTGTAGCCACCGAGAAGGAATTACCTCTCGCTCATAGAGCTTGATGAGCCGTTCTCGTTGAGTTTGCGTTGTAAATCGGATTTTCGGCCACTCATCGAGTTGTAATTTCGGGTCATATGCTTGGCTTGAGGTCGAACCACACCCCCCTTGAGTTCTTGACCTCTTTGATGCCATGGTTGAGAATGGTTTGAAAAAAACTTGATCAAAAGTGAACAAAATTGGTATAGATGTGTAGAGGGTGAAGAGAGGAGAAGGAATATGTAAAAATGTTAGGATTTGGGTGAGGAATGGAGGGAAGATCTTAGAGAGAAGGTAGAGGTTTTTGAGTTTTTATAGAGAGAGAATAGAGGAAAGAGAAATAAGGAGAAAAGAAAGAAGAAAGAAGAAGGGAAAGAGGTGGGACGGCTGCTTCGCGTCTGATCGGGCGGGTCATCGCCTGATCGGGAGAATTTCAAGGTTTGATTTTTGCCGCTCTCGCGCCCGGTCGGGTGCTAGCTCGCCTGATCGAGAAAGCCAACCCTTTTAAAAAATTTCCATCTCTCGCGCCCGATCGGGCGGAGCTTCGCCCGATCGGGAGAACAAATTGGTTCGTACTCGTCAACTCTCACGCCCGGTCGGGCGGCACTTCGCCTGGTCGGGCAAAAATACTTGAGGAATTTACCTTCTTCTCGCGCCCGGTCGGGCGGAGCGTTGCCCGATCGGGCAAATTTCTTCCTTTTGGAACTCTCTTCTCGTGCCCGATCGGGTGGAGCATCGCCCGATCGGGCGCGCTATAGCACTAGGAGTCCGTTTTTTCTTTTCTTTTCTCCAAATTTAGCTAACTCTTTTCCTCCAAACTTGTACAAAAACTCATAAAACTCATTAAATTCTCTCCTCTCACAAGAAAAAGAAAGAAAGAAAACTAAACTAAAAAGCAAGAAAATATGGCCTCCCGTAAAACGCTGGTTTATCCAGGTCCCGCATGACCCTCTTACCACATGTCACTCAATCGCACCAATCGTAGCCCCTTCATTGTATAGCTTAAGTCTTTGACCATTTACCTTGAACTCACTACCATGTTCATCGATCAATTTCACAGAACCAAATTTATTTGCCCTTTTAACAGTGAAAGGACCTTACCACCTTGACTTTAACTTTCCTGGGAAAAGTTTAAGCCTAGAGTTGAACAACAAAACCTTGTCACCCTCTTTGAACTCTCTCGGAAGGTTCATCTTGTCTTGCCATCTCTTGGTCTTCTCCTTGTAGACACGTGCACTATCATAGGTCGTCAACCTAAACTCATCTAGTTGATTAAGTTGAAGTAGCCTCTTTTCTCTCGTTAGCTTAGCATCTAGATTGAGCTCCTTAATAGCCCAATATGCCTTGTACTCCAATTCCACCGGGAGGTGACATGCTTTACCATACACAAGTCTATAGGGAGTAGTGCAATCGGGGTCTTAAATGCAGTTTTGTACGCCCAAAGGGTGTCATCCAACTTATCACTCCAATCTTTCCTTGATTTTGCCACCACCTTCTCTGGAATGGCCTTGATCTCACGGTTGGAACCTTCAACTTGGCCACTTGTTTTGGGATGGTAGGCTAAATCTATCCTATGGTATACACCATACTTTTTGAACAGGGTGTCTCACTTTCGCTCATGAAAGTGAGATCCTCCATCACTCATTATAGCTCTAGGCACTCCAAATCTTGGAACGATGGTTTTCTTGAAGAGTCTATGGACCACCTTGGCATCATTGGTAGGAGTGGCAATGGCTTCAACCTACTTAGAAACATAATCAACGGCGACAAGTATATAACGATTCCCTCTTGAAGAAGGAAACGGTCCCATGTAATCAACACCCCAAACATCAAAAATTTCAACTTCTAATATTCTAGTTTGAGGCATCTCATGCCGCCGGGAGATGTTGCTTGTCCTCTGGCAAGAGTCACAAGCCTGCACAAAAGTGTTAGCATCCTTAAACATAGTGGGCCAATAAAAACCAGACTCATTAATCTTGGCCACCATTTTGGTGGGACCATGATGTCCTCCATAAGGTGAGTTGTGGCAACTAGTGAGAATGCCGTGAACTTCCCATTCGGGAACACACCTACGAAATAATCCATCTGTACACTCACGAAATAAAAAAGGATCATCCCAAAAATAATGTTTAACATCAGAAAGGAATTTCTTTTTCTGTTAGTAAGACAAGTCAGGAGGTAGTGTACTGCCCACCAAATAATTTGCAAAGTCGGCATACAAAGGATGTTGCTCTACAACTACATGCGGGTGGTCATCAGGGAAAGAATCATCTATAAGTAGAGAATCCTTGCCCTCATCGTACTTGATTCGTGACAAGTTGTCTGCCACAACGTTCTCTGCACCTTTCTTATCTTTAATCTCCACATCAAAATCTTGGAGCAAGAGAACCCAACGGAGGAGCCTATGCTTTGATTCCGCCTTGGCTATCAAGTACTTTAAAGCTGCATGGTCAGTAAAAACGATAACTTTGAACCAACAAGATATGATCTAAATTTTTCTAAAGCATAAATCACAGCAAGAAACTCCTTCCCCGTAGTGGCATAGTTAACTTGGGCTTCATCCAAAGTTTTACTTGCATAATAAATAGCATGCAAAACTTTGTTCTTTCTCTGTCCTAGCACGGCTCCTAATGCAAAATCACTTGCATCACACATAATCTCGAAAGGAAGATTCCAATCGGGTGCACATATGATGGGTGCCGATATCAAAGCCTGCTTAATCCTGTTAAAAGCCTCAAGACACTCGTTAGTAAAATCAAATGAGGCATCCTTGAGTAAAAGCTGAGTTAGTGGTTTAGCAATTTTAGAAAAATCTTTGATAAAGCGACGATTAAACCCCGCATGAGCTAAGAAACTTCTAACCCCCTTAACATTAACTGGAGGAGGCAGTTGCTCAATCACAGAAATCTTAGCCTTATCTACCTGTATACCCTTATCAGATACAATATGACCAAGAACTACTCCCTCTGTCACCATAAAGTGACACTTCTCCCAATTTAAAACCAAGTTGCATTCTTCACATATTTTCAAAATTTTAGCGAGATTCACAAGGCATGCATCAAATGAGATCCCATACACACTAAAATCATCCATAAAAACTTCTATGATAGACTCTATAAAATCAGGAAAAATACTCATCATGTAACGTTGAAAGGTAGCGGGGAAATTACATAAACCAAAAGGCATTCTACGATATGCAAAAGTATCATAAGGACATGTAAATGTAGTCTTTTCTTGATCTTCAGGGTGAATTGGAATTTGGAAAAATCCCAAATACCCATCCAAATAACAAAAGAACTTATGATTATCTAACCTCTCAAGCATTTGATCAGTAAAAGGGAGGGAGAAGTTGATATGAAATAACCAAGAAAAACCAAGAAAAAGGGGGAAAAATCATGTAACAACAATTTCAAATCAACAAAACAAGATAAACCTATCTCAACAATCGCCAAGATATATGAAATAGGGGTTTTTAATCAAATCTAACATAAAGTAAAGCTAGGATTAAGGTGTAACCACAAAGATTACAAGTAGTAATCACAAAGAAAGCAAATAATCACAAAGATTATGGGTAGAGAGAGAAAATCTCATTGATTTCAAAATTAAGCAAAGTTTTTTCCCAAAAGAGAGTTTAGCCCTATTTAAAGGCTCTTAAGTTCTTAAATTACACCCCTTGGATTACAAATGAAAGGCCAAGATTAAAAGATAGTAAAAAGAAGCACAAAAGAAAGGAAGTCGTTTGCTCGAAACAGGGCATCGGGAGCGTCCGCTCCAAAGGGTAGGAGCGGGCGCTCCTCACTTCTGGAATTTCAAAAGACACCCAAAGGAGCAGGCGCTCCTTTGTGAGGAGCGGGTGCTTCCCCTGGGGAGCAGGCGCTTCTCGCGACTGCCTGGACAGCTCAACTTTAAACGTTCATAACTTCTTCGTTTCTTACTTAAATTTGGCATGTGACCTGTCCTTGGAAAGATCTTGAACTCTACTTTCATGTCCAACTTGAATCACCTGAAAATTCCTTGCAATGAAGAAGATATAGATGATTAAATTTGAGTGTTGCATTTTTTTACCAAGTAAAAGCTTTTCTTCCTCGTCATTTTTTTCATGTTTCATCTTCAACCATCAATTGTAAAATTAAGACACAAAGATTGCTCTTATTCACCTAAACCATATCATAACAAAAAAAATTCATCCAAAATGTTAATTGAGCCTTAAATGCCACTAAAAGAATTGTATAGCCATATAATTTGTAGGTTTCAAGGATGCTGCCTCATTAGAAGTGCTCCTTTTTAGTGGCGATATTTAATCTACAATAGTTAATGCACATACGCCACCCTGTAACAGTTCTAGTGGGGATCAATTCATTTTTATCATTTTTAATCACAGTTATCCCACCCTTTTTTAGGAACCACCTGAACTGGACTTACCCTCTTTGAGTCAGAAATAGGATAGATAATACCTGCATCAAGTAATTTCATAACCTCTTTCTTGACTGCTTCTTGCATATTGGGGTTCAACCTCCTCTAGGGTTGAATTCATGGCTTATAGTTGTCCTCTAGATGTATCCTGTGCATACAAAAATCAGGGCTAATACCCTTGAGATCATCAATACTATACCCTATTGCCCTTTTGTGGGTTCGAAGAACCTCTAGAAGTTGGGAAGTTTGTGAGTCATCAAGTGCAGTACTAATGATCACAGGGTATATTTCCTGCTCATCAAGAAAAACATATTTTAAATGAGAAGGGAGTGGTTTTAGTTCAGGTTTCTTGACCTCTGCAGGTTTTGGTTCCTGAACTAATTTTACTACTTTCTTACTCTTTATAGGATCAAGTTCTTCAATTGCGAGAGGCTTTTTCTATGGCTTCCACCTTTGTACTTCAAATACTCGCATTACCTGTAGTAAATTTGCCACAAAGAATTTCCTCCAAGGGATCTCTTGCAAGTGCCTGTGGTAAGCTTTCTTCACAAATATCATCTATTATATCAATTACATCAATTAAACAACAATTTTCCTCTAGCATAGGTCCTTTCAAAACCTTCCCTAAATTAAAAGTGATATTATCATCTCCAATAGAAAGGTTTAGTTTTCCATTTTTCACATCAATTATGGCTCCTGCAGTGTGGAGGAAAGGCCTACCTAATATAATGGGAATTTGTGTATCCTCAGCCATGTCTAAAACAACAAAATCTATATGGATAAAAAATTTACCAACTCTGACAGGAACATTCTCTAAAATACCTAAGGGGTATTAAACAGAACGGTCTGACATCTGTAAAGTAATATTAGTAACTTTCAAATCACCCATATTAAGTTTAGAACACACAGACGATGGCATAAGACTAACACTAGCACCCAAATCACATAATGCTTTATCTATGAAGACATTACCAATATGACAAAGGATAGAAAAACTACCAGGATCCTTTAATTTAGGAGGGGTTTTATTTTGCAATAAAGTACTACATTCCTCTGTAAAAGCTACATTTTCTACCTCATCAAAGGCCCTTTTCCTAGTCAAAATATCTTTCATAAATTTAGCATATGCAGGAACCTGAGTGATTAAATTAGTGAAAAGAACTGTTATCTGCAAATTTTTCACAACCTCTAAGACTTACCAAATTGCTTATCAAACTTACTCTTCAAATGTCTATTTGGGAATGGAAGTTTGATAACTGGGCCCTGTACATCTCTACCTTTGTCCTGAGATTTACCCTGCAAAGAAACATTAGAAGGATTAGTTTTCTCTTGTAGCCCTGCAGGGTTAGTAACATTAGCACTTGGTACAAGGGAATTAGGATTAGCAATAGGTTCATCATCCTTGGGCATAGGAGGTCCATCATAGTGTGAACCACTCCTTAGAATAATTGCATTAGCATGATCCGTAGGGTGGATTGGTTGCGATGGTAGGGCTCCCTGTGATGAGTGTCATTTATGTCACTCATTTGTTCTCTATTAGGGTGATTTTAGATTGCTTTTATAGCTCTTTTTATTCCTTTTTCCTTAGCTTTGCTCTTTATTTCTTTAGTTTGCGCTTTCCTTTGTTGATTTTCCATTTTCACGTATTTCTTGGTTTATTTTTCCTTTTTCCCTTTTATTTGTTTGTTTTCTTTCATTTTCAGGTTAAGATTGTTGTCCAAGGTTTCCCGAGGTTTCTTCCCGGGTTTTTCATTGATTGGGATGCTTAGTGTCTTCCATTTGAAGCCCAAGTATACAGATGTGCAAGTTCTAAGTTTCCTTAGGCCGTGCATTCAAGCCGTGGGGGCACCAATTTTGGTGTTGAACCCACTGTCAAGGTGTTTAGAATCTGCCATGCTCTGTGTTTATCAAGCACACCAAGTGGAGCACACGAGGAGCGTTAAATTGAAGGGGAAGAGAGCTGCCCTGCTCCTAGGTACGGGCGCACGCAACAATGGCGCGGCCGCGTAGTGTGGTGGGGCGGCCACGCGGTGCTCTGGCGCGGCCGCACCTATTGCTCCCCCTATTCCGTACCCTCTTTTGCGCTGCCGCACATCTTCTTGAAGAAGGTCGCGCCTGTACGAGTCTATTTTGGACGATCTAACCAACTTCTCTTTGTTAGCTTTACTATATGTAGATTTTTCTTCTATATTTAGATTGAGAATTTTTGGGAGATTATAGATTTTTAGAGAGAAAATTCATTGGAGGATTTTTCGTTAGATAATTCATTAGAGAAGAATTATAGAATAGTTTAGAGAGAGAAACTCATGGTTGATGATTGATGATTCTAAGCACATTTCCTTTAATTTCATCAAAGTTTGTAAGGATTTCTTTTACTTTAATGCAATCTTTAGCTTTTAATTTCAATTGTTTTGTTGATTGTTCAAGTTTATTGATTAGTTGATTGAATTTGATTGATTAAAATGATGATGGTGAATTTGTTGATTTGCTTTGTTTCGATCTTGATTTCTTCCATGGATTGTGAGTAGTTTACTTGCTAGGGGTGTGGTGAAGCATGTTTGAGTGATGGATCATAGCTAATTGGGGGTTTTTGATTAATTTAGAATTGAGATTAAATTGGTTGATTAATTTTGTGCATGTGTGTGATTAGTTAAAGAGTAGCTAACTTTAATTGTCATACTAGATTGCATTGTGAGTCTACTTTGATACGGACAATTGATTTGTAGCTCGCATTTGTCGATTGAGCTTGGTTAGTGACGTTCCTAGTTAGAGTTAGGATGGTAATATTTTTGTTGTGGTGGTGGTTGTTGTTGTGGTTGTTGTAGAGGTGGAGGATTTTGTACATTGGTACTCCGGTAGGAAAGATCCAGATGGTTTCGGAGGCTAGGATTATAAGTGTTGGAGTATGAATTATTTTGCCTATAGGTTTGGAAGGCATTAACTTGCTCCATGGAACTCCTATAATCTTGCTCCCAATGTCCTACAATTCCACAATTTTCACAAAAAGCTTCATTAGTATTATTGACAGCAGAAACATTAGCTACAGAATTAGGAATAGCAGTACTAAGATTATCTAATTTCTGGCAAATAGATGTTAATTGAGCCTGCACAAAGGATATGGAATCAACATTATGTTTTCCTTTGTTAGCAAACCCTCTAGTATTCCGATATTGGGAATTATGAATTTCCATATCTTCGATAACTTGACCTGCATTATTAACATTAAGATTCATAAACCTCCCACTAGCTGCAGAATCTAGAATTTTTCTAGATATGTTTCCAAGCCCATTATAAAAAGCTTGAATCAACTGCCATTGTGCTAAATTATGGTGGGGGTACTCTCTCTGCAAATCCTTGAACCTTTCCTAAGCCTCATATAGAGTTTCATCTGGCTCTTGGGCAAAGTTTTGAATTGCACTCCTTAGTAAAGCTGTTCTTTCTACAGGGTAATATTTATTATAAAAATTTAAAGCAAGAGTTTCCCAGTCAGTAATACCAAGTGCAGTTCTATTCAAACCATTAAACCATAGTTTAGCTTTTCCATATAAAGAAAAGGGAAAAAGAATCTCCCTGATTTGGTCTTGCGTGACCCAAGCTTGCCTAATGGTATTGCAATACTGACAGAAATCTGCAATATTAAGATTAGGGTCTTCACCCTTAGCTCCACAAAATTGCTTTCTTTCAATCATCGTGATAAACTGGATTTTGATCTCGAATTTTACCCCATCAAGAGCTGGAGTAGGAGTAAGATGTGGAAAATTCGTTAGGGACGGCTGCGAATAATCGCTAAGCTTGTGAGCTGGAGGAGGTGGTGGTGGATTCGCCATCTCTAATTCTGATTCTAAAGTAACTTTTGAATCGCTAGAATCAGATGGGGGTTCCAAAGGTGTATTACCCTCAGAAGTAGCTCGTACCTGTCTGAAAAGATTCTTCTGCTTCTGCCTATGAAAAGATCGTTTGATTTCAGGATCGAATGAAATGTAACCTGATCTAGAACCCCTGGGCATAAACACAGAACTAAACAAACAAATATGAGAAATTTGTCTCAAAGAACTTGCGTTCTCTAAGACTATAGGAATAATCTAGACTACAAAAACAATCAAAAATAAAAATAAAATCGTTTCCCCGGCAACGACGCCAAATTTTGACAGGATAAAGTCGTATCTCCTAATCAAAAGAATTACCTAAGTCCTCTAACTAAAGAAGACAGGGAAGTAAGGTCGAACCACAGGGAAACAAGTCAATTTATTCCTAATTAATAAAAATAATCTAAATTATTAAGTAACCAAATTGTTGTTGTAAAAAGAATTAAACTAAGGAGATTAAAGTACGGAGAAATCAATTAATAAAGGCCTAGGGTAGGTTCACCAATAAATAATATTCCAGGGTAAAACATAATAATCAATCATCAATGCATCAATTAACCAGATCATAAAAGGCTTTCGCTACATATTACAATCACAGAATTAATCTACCGGTATTAAGTCGCATCTCTCGAATTTTGACTTAACCATTTATAAATTAATTTGCCTATTGAAATAAACCTAAACAACAATTCTCATCTCTCGAATAAATATTGCAAAACTCATACAATTAAACCAGGCCTAATCTAATTGCATAGCATTAAATCAATCAATAGGAAATTAATCAAACATTGACAATCAAAAATAATAAATTACCCACACATAATTAAATCTAAACTAATCAAAGCAAATAACCAAGACATGATGAATTAAAGAAATTAAATTACTGAAATATAATAGAGAAGAATTAGTTACCAAAGTTAACGGAAATTATGAATTGAATTAAAGAACAAAGTTGTAGAGAGAGAAAACAAGAGAGAAGTTTAAGCTAGAAACTAAGTAGAGAGAGAAAAACTAAGAGAAGAGATAATCGTATCAAAACAACTAAAAACGTATTTATACGAAGCCTCTAAAAATCCTAATTAGAAACTAAGTAAAATCGCCATAAATAATCTAAGACACGCGCCCGATCGGGTGAAGCACCGCCCGGCTGAGCCCGCCTTTTTCCTTCGAGAGCATCTCTCGCGCCCGGTCGGGTTCGCCTCAGGGTCAGGTGCCTGACCCGAGCGAGGCCACTTGGGGTGACTTGGACTTCTTGTTTGGGCTATTAACTTCGTGCCAAACTAAATTTCCTCCTTGGGGCTTTAATCACTCGGTCCAATGCCTCAGTATCTTCAAAGTCGAGCCCTTAATCACCGGTTTGATGACTCTAACTGGTCTTGGGCTACAAAAGATGATCGTGCTCTTCCAATGCTCGTAGTTGCTCCAAATAATCCCGGGAAAATGCTTCAAGTGTTCAATTTCCTACAAAACTCAGCCAAAACTACGAAAACACTAGAAAACACAAATTAGTAATAAAAGTGGCTCTAAAGAGCCAAAAAAACTACTAATTATGACCAAGGGACGGGGGTAAATCACTATATAAAATAGATATATCAGTAGCCCATCACTACTCTCAATAGGTCGGTAAGTGTTGTTTTGGTATGACTAATTTTACTCAATATTTTAGGGACCTAGGATTTCTATGTTGGTTGATTTAAGTGAACTTAATTAATCATCGCAACATTAAAAATCCTAAACATGCATCTAACATATTATTCATACATATATTCATAAATATATATCAAAAACATAAATAAATGATGCATTTGGCAACTAGCATGACCCGTTGAGTCTTCAAGGATCTTCATTTGAAACTTCATGGCTTCGTCTTCCAAGAACACCCGTCTTCAAGACATGACCAAAATAATGCAAATACTAGTATCTACGATTAGGACTAATCTAAATATTAAGGTATAAAAATACTCAACGGTTCGCAGACCGTATTTAGAATTACAAAAATACATGACGGAGCGCATTCTGTATTTTCTATCCTAATTGGGCCCCACTAGTTGCCATTTTTATAAAACCTATGGGAGAATATACATTCCATTCATCCATTCACTATTTGTGAATGGCCCAAGCATTTTACAACGATAAACAAGTAACAATGTACAAACATGTGTAAACTAGTAACTAATTTAGGTGGTTAATCCGATTAACGCGCCTAATTAAAACTAGTCAAAATTGGTTAACCGATTATGTAATTTAGCGCAATTAAAATTGAAGCTCCCACTAAATTTCGCATCCATCTTAATTAATCCAATTAATTAAGCCGGTAAACCCAAAATTTTGCCAAAATAAAATTTTGCAAGTGCCGCTCAAAACCGAGGCCTAGCCTCTGAAATTTTAATTAAAATTAATAATCATAATTAAAATAATTAAAACGGCCAAAATGCAAAATAAAGCCCAACGCTTTCGTGTGCCTAGCACCAAGCAACAATGCTTCGTTTGCTGATATGTCTATTTTATATAGTGATTTACCCCCGTTCCTTGGTCATAATTAGGAGTATTTTTGGCTCTTTAAAGCCACTTTTATTGCTAATGTGTGCTTTCTAGTGTTTTCGTAGTTTTTGTAGCATTTTGTAGGAAATTGCATATTTGGAGCATTTTCCTAGGATTATTTAGAGCAACTACGAGCATTGGAGGAGCACGACCATCTTTCATAGCCCAAGGCCTGTAGAGTTATCAAACCGGTGATTAAGGGCTCGACATAGGAGAAGCCGAGGCATTGGATCAAGTTATCAAGCCCCAAAGAGGAAATCCGGATTGGGCTAAAGAGTTGAAGCCCAATCATTAGTCCAAGTTTTCCCAATTAGCCTCGCCCGATCGGGTGAGCCCTCGCCCTGAGGCGCGCCCGACCTGGTAGGGCGGATGACCAAGGAAGCTGCTTCTTGCCCTGTCTCGCACCCGACCGGGCGCGAGAGATGCATTGAGGATCGTAAACGCGGGCCCGGCCGGGCGGTGCCTCGCCTGACCGGGCGCATGTCATGGAGCTATTTTCCGGCGATTATTACTTAGATTTTAATTAGGATTTTTATGTTTGGTATAAATACGTTTTAGTGGCTTTTGATACAATTATCTCCCTCTCATTAGTTTAATCTTCTCTTAAGCTTAAACTTCTCTCTTGTTTCTCTCTCTACAACTCTTGGTTTAATTCAATTCATTATTTTCGTTAACTTTGGTAATAATTTCTTCCCCTTTTATTTCATAATTTATTTGCTTTGTTTATCATGTTTTGCTTGATTGCTTTGATTAGTTTAGATTTAATTATGTGTAAGTAGATTAATTTCTAGGGTTGTGGGGATCCATAAATAATATGAAAAGGTAATTTATTATTGTTGATTGTCAATGCTTGATTAATTTATTATTGTTGATTGTCAATGCAATTAGACTAGGCCTGGTTTAATTGTATGAGTTTTGCAATATTGATTCGAGATTTGGCAGATGAGAATTAATGTTTAAGCTTAATTTCAATAGGCAGGTTAATTTATAAATGGTTAAGTCAAGACTCGAAAGATGCGATTTAATACCAGTAGATTAATTCCGTGATTGTAATACGTAGCGAAAAAGCCCTTTATGATCTGATTAATTAATGCATTGATGATTGATTATTGTGTTTTACCCTGGAATATTATTTATTGGTGAACCTTTACCCTAGGCTTTTATTAATTGTTTTTCTCCTAAAACTTTGATCTTCGTAGTTTAATACTTTTCATATTAATAATTTAGTTACTTAGTAATTTATATTATTTAATTTAATTAGGACTAAGTTGGTTCGTTTCCATGTGGTTCGACCCTTCTTCCCTATTTGCATAGTTAGAGGACTTAGGTTTTATTTTTAACTAGGTGATACAACTTTATCCTGTCAAAATTTGGCGCCGTTGCCGGGGAAACGGTTTTATTTTTATTTCTAATTGATTTTGTAGTCTAGATTATTCTCTCTAATCTTAAAGAACGCAAGTTCTTTGAGACAAATTTCTCATATTTGTTTGTTTAGTACTGTGTTTATACCTAGGGGTTCTAGATCAGGTTACATTCCATTCGATCCTAAAATCGAACAATCTTTTCATAGACAGAAGAACCTTTACAGACAGGTACGAGACACTTTTGAAGGTAATCCACCTTTGGAACTTCCATCTAATTCTAGCGATTCGGAAGTTTCTTCAGAAACTAAATTAGAGATGACGGCACAACCACCACCTCCTCCAGCTCGCAAGCTTAGTGATTATTCGCATCCGTCCCTGACAGATTTTCCACATCTTACTCTTACTCCAGCTCTTGATGGAGTGCAATTCAAGATCAAGCCCCAATTCATCACGATGATCAAGAGAAAGCAATTCAGTGGAGCTAAGGGTGAAGACCCTAATCTTCACATTGCATATTTCTGTCAGTATTGCAATACCATTAGGCAAGCTAGGGTCACGCAAGACCAAATCAAGGAGATTCTTTTTCCCTTTTGTTTATGTGGAAAAGCTAAAATGTAGTTTAATGGTTTGAATAAAACTGCACTTGGTATTATTGACTATGCTTTAAATTTTTATAATAAATATTACCTTACACAAAGAACAGCTTTACTAAGAAGTGCAATTCAAAACTTTGCCCAAGAGCCAGATAAAACTTTATATGACGCTTGGGAAAGGTTCAAGGATCTGCAGAGAGAGTGCCCCCACCATAATTTAGCACAATAGCAATTGATTCAAGCCTTTTACAATGGGCTTAGAAATACATCTAGAACAATTCTAGATTCTGAAGCTAGTGGGAGATTTATGAATCTTAATGTTGATAATGCAGGTCAAGTTATCGAAGATATGGAAATTCATAATTCCCAATATGGGAATACTAGAGGGTATGCTAACAAAGGAAAACATAATGTTGATTCCATATCCTTTGTGCAGGCTCAATTAACATCTATTTGCCAGAAATTAGATAATCTTAGTACTGCTATTCCTAATTCTGTAGCTAATGTTTCTGCTGTCAATAATATTAATGAAGCTTTTTGTGAAAATTGTGGAATTGTAGGACATTGGGAGCAAGATTATAGGAGTTCCATGGAGCAAGTTAATGCCTTCCAAACCTATAGGCAAAATAATTCATACTCCAACTCCATAACAACAACCACCACCACATCAAAAATATTACCATCCTAACTCTGGCCAGAAAACCCAATCACAACCCTCCTCATCTTCTAACCCTACTTCGTCAGAAATTAGAGCGATGCTATCAAGTATGCAAAAGCACATGAAGAGTAAGGATGCACAAATTGATTCGATTCTAGCTCATAATAAAATTATGGATAATCAAATTGCGCAGATTTCATCTATCCTACAAACCCGTCAGCAGGGAGCCTTACCATCGCAACTAATCCACCCTACGAATCATGCTAATGCAATTACTCTAAGGAGTGGTTCACACTATGATGGGCCTCCTATGCACAAGGATGATGAACCGATTGCTAATCCTGATTCCCTTGTTCCAAGTACTAATGTTACTAACCCTGCAGGGCTACAAGAGAAAACTAATCCTTCTAATGTTTATTTGCAGGGTAAATCTCAGGAAAAGGGTGGAGATGTGCAGGGCCCAGTTATCAAACTTCCATTCCCAAATATACATTTGAAGAGTAAGTTTGATAAGCAATTTGGTAAGTTCTTGGAGGTTGTGAAAAATTTGCAGGTAACAGTTCCTTTCACTGATTTAATTACTCAGGTTCCTGCATATGCTAAATTTGTGAAAGATATTTTGACTAGGAAAAGGGTCTTTGATGAGGTAGAAACTGTAGGTTTTACAGAGGAATGTAGTGCTTTATTGCAAAATAAATCCCTTACTAACTTAAAAGGATCCTAGTATCCTAGTTTTTCTATCCCTTGTCATATTGGTAATGTCTTCATAGATAAAGCATTATGTGATTTGGGTGCTAGTGTTAGTGTTATGCCATTGTCTGTGTGTTCTAAACTTAATATGGGTGATTTAAAAGTTACTAACATTACTTTATTGATGGCAGACCGTTCTGTTTAATGCCCCTTAGGTATTTTAGAGGATGTTCCTGTTAAAGTTGGTAAATTTTTTATCCCTATAGATTTTTTTGTTTTAGACATGGCTAAGGATACACAAATTCCCATTATATTAGGTAGGCCTTTCCTCCACATTGCAGGAGCCATAATTGATGTGAAAAATGGAAAACTAACCCTTTATGTTAGAGATGATAATATCACTTTTAATTTAGGGAAGGTTTTGAAAGAACCTATGCTAGAGGAAAACTATTGTTTAATTGATGTGACTGATATAATGGATGATATTTTTGAAGAAAGCTTACCACAGGTACTTGCAAGAGATCCCTTGGAGGAAATTCATTGTGGTGAATTAACTACAAGTAATGTGAGTATTTGAAGTAAAGAGGTGGACGCCATAGAAAAAGCTCTCGCAATTGAAGAACTTGATCCTATAGAGAGTAAGAAGGTAGTAAAATTAGTTCAGTAATCAAAACCTGCACAGGTCAAGAAACCTGAACTAAAACCTCTCCCTTCTTATTTAAATATGTTTTTCTTGATGAGCAGGAACTATACCCTATGATCATTAGTACTGCACTTGATGACCGACAAACTTCCCAACTTCTAGAGGTTCTTCGAACCCACAAAAGGGCAATAGGGTACAGTATTGATAATCTTAAGGGTATTAGCCCTGATTTTTGTATGCACATGATACATCTAGAGGACAACTATAAGCCATGCATTCAACCCGAGAGGAGGTTGTACCCCATTATACAAGAAGTAGTCAAGAAAGAGGTTATGAAATTACTTGATGTAGGTATTTTCTATCCTATTTCTGACTCAAAGTGGGTAAGTCCTGTTCAGGTGGTTCCTAAAAAGGGTGGGATGACTGTTATAAAAATGATAAAAATGAATTAATTCCCACTAGAACTATTACAGGGTGGCGTATGTGCATAGATTATCGTAGATTAAACATCGCCACTAAAAAATATCACTTCCCTTTCCTTTTTATTGATCAAATGCTTGAGAGGTTAGCTAATCATAAGTTCTTTTGCTATTTGGATGGGTATTCGGGATTTTTCCAAATTCCAATTCACCCTGAAGATCAGGAAAAGATTACATTTACATGCTCTTATGGTACTTTTGCTTATCGTAATGCCCTTTGGTTTGTGTAATGCCCCTGCCACCTTTCGACGTTGCATGATGAATATCTTTTCAGATTTCATAGAGTCTATCATGGAAGTCTTTATCTATGATTTTAGTGTATATGGTTCTTCATTTTATACATGCCTTATTAATCTCACTAAAATTTTGAAAAGATGTGAATAATGCAATTTGGTTTTAAATTGGGAAAAGTGTCACTTTATGGTGACTGAGGGAGTAGTTCTTGGTCATATTGTATCTGATAAAGGTATACAGGTAGATAAATCTTAAGTTTCTGTAATTGAGCAATCACCTCCTCCAATTAATGTTAAGGGGGTTAGAAGTTTCTTAGGTCATGCGGGTTTTTATCGTCGCTTTATCAAAGATTTTTCTAAAATTGCTAAACCACTAACTCAGCTCTTACTCAAGGATGCCCCATTTATTTTTACTGATGAGTCTCTTGAGACTTTTAATAGGATTAAGCAGGCTTTGATATCAGCATCTATCATATGTGCTCCCGATTGGGATCTCCCTTTCGAGATCATGTGTGATGCCAGTGACTTTGCATTAGGGGTCGTGCTAGGACAGAAAAAGAACAAGGTTTTGCATGCTATCTACTATGCAAGCAAGACTTTGGATGAAGCCTAACTTAACTATGCCACTACGGAGAATGAATTTCTTGCTGTAATTTATGCTTTAGAAAAATTTAGATCATATCTAGTTGGTTCTAAAGTTATTGTTTTTACTGACCATGCAGCTTTGAAATATTTGATAGCCTAGGCTCCTTCGTTGCGTTCTCTTGCTCCAAGACTTTGATGTGGAGATTAAAGATAAGAAAGGGGCAGAGAACGTTGTGGCAGACCACTTGTCACGAATCAGGTATGATGAGGGTAAGGATTCTCTTCCTATAAATGATTCTTTCCCTGATGACCACTTGTATGCAGTCGTAGAGCAACATCCTTGGTATGTCGATTTTGCAAATTATTTGGTGGGCGGTACTCTACCTCCTGACTTCTCCTACCAACAGAAAAAGAAATTCCTTTCTGATGTTAAACATTATTTTGGGATGATCCTTTTTTGTTTCGTGAGTGTGTAGATGGATTATTTCGCAGGTGTGTTCCCAAATGGGAAGTTCACGGTGTTCTTACTAGATGCCACAACTCACCTTATGGAGGACATCATGGTCCCACCAAAACGGTGGCTAAGATCAATGAGTTAGGATTCTACTGGCCTACCATGTTCAAGAATGCTAACTCTTTTGTGCAGGCTTGCGACTCTTGTCAGAGGACTGACAACATCTCGCGGCGGCATGAATGCCTCAAATAGGTATATTGGAAGTTGAAATTTTCGATGTTTGGGGTGTTGACTACATGGGACCTTTTCCTTCTTCACGAGGGAATCAATATATACTTGTCGTCGTTGATTATGTATCCAAGTGGGTTGATGCCATTGCCACACCTACCAATGATGCCAAGGTGGTCCATAAGATTTTCAAGAAAACCATCTTTCCCAGATTTGGAGTACCTAGAGCAATAATTAGTGATGGAGGATCTCACTTTCATGAGCGGAAGTTAGACACTCTTCTCAAGAAGTATGGTGTATACCATAGGACAGGTTTAGCCTACCATCCCCAAACTGGTGGCCAAGTTGAAGTTTCTAACCGTGAGATCAAGGCCATTCTAGAGAATGTGGTAGCAAAATCTAGGAAAGATTGGAGTGATAAGTTGAATGACACCCTTTGGGCATATAGAACCGCATTTAAGACCCCAATTGGTACTACTCCCTTTAGACTTGTGTATGGTAAAGCATGTCACCGCCCGGTGGAATTAGAGTATAAGGCATATTGGGCTATTAAAGAGCTCAATTTGGATGCTAAGCTAGCGGGAGAAAAGAGGCTCCTACAACTTAATCAGTTAGATGAGTTTAGGTTTATGGCCAATGATAGTGCACGTACCTACAAGGAGAAGACTAAGAGATGGCATGACAAGATGATCCTTCCAAGAGAGTTCAAAGAGGGTGAAAAGGTTTTTCTATTCAACTCTAGACTTAAACTTTTCCCAGGAAAGTTCAGGTCAAGGTGGTCGGGTCCTTTTACAGTAAAAAGGGCAAATAAGTTCGGTTTCGTGGAATTATACGATGATCATGGTAGTGTATTCAAGGTAAATGGTCAAAGACTTAAGCTATACCACGAGGGGGCTATGATTGGTGCAGTTGAATTACTTCACCTAATCGATTCTATCCCATCTTGATAAACATATGGTAAAAAGGTCGTGCAGGACCTAGATAAACCAACGCTTTGCGGGAGGAAACCCGTATTTTCTCGCTTTTTAGTTTAGTTTTTTTTTTCTTTAGTTTTCTTGTGAGAGGAGAGTGGAGAGAATTTAATGAGTTTCAGAGTTTTTGTACAGGTTTGGAGAAAAAGAGTTAGCCAAATTTGGAGTAAAGAAGAAAAATTCGGACCCTCTTTGCTGTAACGCGCTCGACCGGGCGAACCTCCGTCCGACCGGGCATGAGAGGAAGCCAATAAAAGAAGAATTATCGCCCGACCGGTCGAGTCACCGCCCGACCGGGTGCGAGAAGAAGAAAAAAATTCATGTGTTTTCGCCCGACCGAGCGCAAGAGTTGACGAGTCCGGACCACTTTGTTCGCCCGATCGAGTGAAGCTCCGCCGGGACGGGCGCGAGAGTCGAAGAATTTTAAAGGGTTGGTCCACCCGATTGAGCAAGCTGGCTCCCAACCGGTGCGAGAGCGGCAACATTTTCAAAGTTAGATCGCTCGACCGGGCGCGACATCAGCCGCCCTCTTTTCTCTTTCTTCTTTCTTCTTCTTTGTTCTTTCTTTCCTCCTTATTTCTCTTTCCTCCATTTTTTCTCTCTCTAAAAAACTCAAAAACCTCTACCTCCTCTCCAAGATCTCTTCTCCGTTTCTCACCCGAATCCAAAATTTTTTTACATATTCCTTCTCCTCTCTTCACCCCCTACACTTCTATACCAATTTTGTTCACTTTTGAATAAGTTTTTTTCAAACCCATACTCATAAATTGCATCAAAGAGGTTAAGAACTCAAAGGGGGCGTGGTTCAAGCTCATCCCAAGCATATGACCCTGAATTACAACTCGGGGAATGGCCGACGATCCGTATTACAATGCAAAATCAACGGGAACGGCTCATCAAGCTCTATGAGCGCGAGGTAATTCCTTCTCGGTGGCTACACCGACCCTCTCTTGAATCACTAGGGTTATATGATCATGTTCGAAGATTCATAAATGATATAGGAATGATAAAATTTGTTGATATGAATTATCCTACTTTTCGTGAACTAACATGTGAATTCTTGTCATCTTTTAATGTTGTAAATACTAAAAATGGTCCTAATTTGCAATTTAGGTTAAATAATAGAAATATTAGTTTAACTTATATTGAATTTTGTAAATTGTTTGAATTGGAATCGGAACTCCCCTCCGCTTGGCATGAAAATTACAAAATGGAAGATATTTATCATGTTTTAACTGGTTTACCGGCCTTAAACTCCCAACATGCTAGTGCCCGACCTATTCACCACCCCGTCCCTAAAATCTGGAAAAGATTTGCAGGCGCTTATTTTTTAGGTAGGTATGAACCGCATAACACTAAAACAAATGAACTAGCTATAATAAGACGCTATGTATTTGGGTTTGGTAAATTGAACATCGGTAGGTTTATTATACACCATTTGAGTCGACATGCTACCGCTAGTACCACCACTAGGACCCCTATCCGATTAGGAGGCCTTATTACTAGGATAGCGGTTAAAAAAACCGGGTTTAGTGAGACTAGGGCTGAGGGTTTCACTAACTGTGGGGGGGATACTTTCATGACCACTAGGTATTTACAGAGCCTGGATTGGATAGAGTTAGATTGTCAGCAAATCCCTCATAGTATAGATTTTATTGCTTTGAAAAATTGAAAAATACAAAAAAATTAGAAAAATAAAAAAATAAAAAAATACAAAAATGCGATCCAATGAATGATAAATCATGCTTCCCTGTGCCCCACACATATGAAAATTGTTTTGATTCTTGGTATATGATGATGAGTATTGTGGATAGGCTAGCTATGATTTGATGTTTGATTGCTTGGATGTCTTAACATGAGTCAATTTTGTCCAACTACTTGCAAATATAGTGCTTGACTAGTTGATTTGGTAAGGAATTGTGTGTTAGTTCCTGGTATGTCATTGAATTTGAGTATTGGTTTGCAACTTTGAGCAATGTTTGTATGACTCATTATTATGCACATTGAGGAGGACGAAGGCATTTGTTCTTTTAGGTAGCCTTCAGACGAATTTAGATACATTTGTTTCCTTCTTGCTACCCATGTTCTTGCCTTGACTATTTGTTGTTTATTAGCCACATTACAAGCTGATGTTTGCCCCATTGGTTACTAGTCCCAAGCTTGGCTTGGGGGAGCTATTAGTGAGTGAGGTGAGGGAGTTTGTAGTGTGCTTGTTATTTGCACAATTTGGGTGGTTATGAGAAGTTGTTTTGTTCTTGATTGTGTTGTGTTTTTTATGGTTTTGGAAGTTGAAATTCTTGAGAAAAAATAAAGCATGATAGTGAAAACAAAGAAAAAAAAAGTTTAAAAAAAAAGAAAGAAAAAAAAAGCAAAAGAAAAAAAAAATATTTCAATGATCAAGTGTTCTAATTGAAGGTTGCTCGAAAAACAAAAAAATAGTTTCAAAGAAGAAAAATAAAGTTCGAGTTTGAAAATAAAAAAGAATTCAAAGTTTGTTTGTTCACTCAAGTTCTATATTATCATATTTTTTTATGAGTGAATTTGTAAGTGTTGGGAATGTTTGATATGATTGGATTATGGTTTGGTGAATTTTTGGAAGAGTTGAGTTATGTTGGGATTGGTTGGTCATTATTGTTTTTTTGGCCTTGGTTTTATTAGGATTATGGCTCCCTTAAGCATGGCTTTACTCTCACATTTTCCCAAATTTATCCTACCCTCTTTCCTAGCCTTACATTACAAGCTTTAAAGACCTTCCGACCTTTTTCATAGAGTTGTGTGAATGTGAAATTAGTTGTTTATCAATGCAAAGGATGATTTGACATATTTCGAGTCGAGTATTTAGGTTGAGTGCATGTCTTTCAAACACACGAGTGTTGTGAGTTGGGAGGGCATTGTTCACATAAAGGGGTTAGGATGGAAAGCGATAGGATACATTTTATATCCGCCACATAAATAAGAGTATAGTGCGTGAGCACTAGTCTTGAATTCTATATGCTCTTGTGGTTTGCTCTATTTGACAATTGTTAGGGAGGATGAGTGATTGGATGGATTTGATTGGTTCGTTTTGATGCGTACTTGTTGGATTTTCCTTGAATTGGTTATGTTTGTTTTTGATCAATTTAGGGTGAAGTATGTTTTATTTGTTCATTGTTGAGCTCTTTGCTTTGGGACAAGCAAAGGTTTGGCTTGGGGGAGTTTAATATGTCTATTTTATATAGTGATTTACCCCCGTCCCTTGGTCATAATTAGGAGTATTTTTGGCTCTTTAAAGCCACTTTTATTGCTAATGTGTGCTTTCTAGTGTTTTCGTAGTTTTGGTAGCATTTTGTAGGAAATTTCATATTTGGAGCATTTTCCCGGGATTATTTGGAGCAACTACGAGCATTAGAGGAGCACGTGAAGGATTTATGTCTTCATCAAGTGAAATTACTAGATATATAATGGAGATAATTATGGAGATAATTAAGTTCGTTGTTTTAGGTCGTCGTATTATCATAGCTAGAGGTACTTACGATCTTTGAGCTAGTAAAATAGCCTAAAGCCCAATTGAACGGATCCTATAAGGTCACACAAAGGGCCTAGATTGAGCATTAGAGGAAGAGGCCCATGATGGGCCTTCTCCCTCTAGGTGGCCGGCCATATGGAAGAGTTTAGGTGGATTGGGCTTGCTTCCTAGTCTAGTTATAATATGATTATAAATAGACTAGGTGCCTAGGGTTGAACATAACATTCAGTGATCATAGATAAAACCCTAATTAGCAAACACAAGCCAACCCCTCACAAACTCTCTCTCACTCTCGTCCGTCCTCCTTGGTGTGCGCCGGTGGTGTGTGCACAGTGGTGGTGGTTCGTGGTGGTGGCCGGTTGTCCGCAAAGGTGGTGATCGTGGTTTTCCTCCTTCACTCGACCAATCTAGTATTGGTGGACTGCTCATTCAAATCCCGTGGACTAAGTAGAGGAGCAACGCTTGGGGCTCTATTATCTCCCTATTTGACAGTCAATCGCTTGTGGAAATCACGCGTCAAAGGTATGTATTATGTGATTCTTTATGTGTTATGCTTGTAGGTCATGTTTAGGTGCACACGAATATGATTCGTGAAATTCCGCATTAAAGTACCTAAAACCCTACAGTGGTATCAGTTAGCCTCTTGCATTTACGCATATTGATCATAATCTTTGATGTCCACAAATTTTAATTCAATTAAGAGGGAGAATAATCTAATTATGGTTCAATCTTTATTTTAAATGGAGATTTAAAGGTTTGGAATTGTTTAAATGTGATTTAAATTGCCCAATTTTTCTCAGCAAAATCCGAATTAAGCCCTAGTTTTTCGAAAATTTTGATTGAAATAAAGCCCTAAATTTTGATTTTTGTGCTTAATTTTGATAATTTTCAAAGTTTTATGGTTTATAAATTTAATAGGATTGATTTGATACATAAAATATGATTTTTTGTATAATCAATAATTTGATTTAAGTGTTAGATTAAATTTTGAATTAATTTTGTGAAGAACCGTAAATTTGAAATTGAATTATGAATTTAATTTCAAATTGAATTAGGCTTAAATGCTATGTTTTAATTCAAAAGACCTAATTAATTTAATTTTACAAAAGTTGTTTAATTAAATTAAATTTCAAAAAAAAATTAATTAATATTTTTATTTTAAAATATTTCAATATAAATATGATTTATTTTGGGATAAAATAGAATTATTTTGAAATAAAATCTTTTATTTGGGATAAAATCAAATCTTTCAAAAGTTGTTAAGTTAGATATTATCTATATTTAAATTTGTTAATTTTGATGATTATCCATAATTAAAGTGGTTAATTTTGGATAGGATTTGTTAGGATATTTTGAGCATATTCCAAAAGGATAAAGATTGATTCAAATAATGTGATTATCCCATAATTATTTTAGGATATAATTGATTTAAAATTTTGTGATTGGCTAGTAATTAGGATAGAATCTCCTAATTTTGTTAGGATAATCTTTGGGGATAAATATGATTTATCTTTTAAGATTAAAATAAGATTTGATTCTATCTCATGCCTAATTTAAAATATATGATATTTTATTGATGGTCATGAATAATATATGATAATTATCTAATTGCAGTAATTAAAATATGAGATATTTAGGTGCCATGTTTCCTTAATTATGAACATTCGATGTTGTAGTTTAGGAAATAATGATGAGTGATTTATTATGTGGCAATTTTATAATATATGATATTATGTTGCTATATAATGACTAGTATGGCCCAATAGATTGCTAAATACGATCTGCGCATCGTGATGTATCTTTGTAATCTAAAGTACTAACTACGTACCAATAAAGTATTTTCGTAATTTTATTTATTTTATTTAAGTAGCAAATAGAATAGAGTAGAATTACAGGTTGCAGTTAATCCAAGAAGACCATGAAGTAAAGGCCCAAAGTAGCGAGGTGGATGAGATCCATGAAGGCTCAAGTGGGAGCATTTACTTTATTAGTTTTCTTAGGTTATGGGCCATGATATGTCTTATTTATGCATTCAGTATTTTATACATGTTAGATTTTATTGATTTTAATGATGATGCGCTAGAGTTCACTAAATCAATCATAACATAATAAATCTAAGTCCCGGTAATATTGAGATTGTTTTTCCAATTAGATACCCAACAATCCTTCGATCATGAGTGATGGGTCGGCCTCAGCAGAGTGTCACTTGTTATCTTGGGTAATTTGGGGTAGATCACGTTCTACACATTTAATTGGTTATGCTCAACAAGGTTACCTAAAGCGTTTAAAACCTTGAAGCAAAGGGTAATAATTAAACATGAGATGGTTAATTATTCAACCAAGAGTTGCAGGAAACGCAATCAGTAAAGAGTTTACTCACCTTGAAAATGTAATGCTTGATGGTAGGGCCTCAGTCCGATCAAATATTACATGAATAACGGATCTTGGAATCACTTAATTCATTTGGGACACATATTGTGAATAAAGTGTGAAGTAACTTATAATTTTAATTTAGGTACTCCAAAGATAAACACAATTGAATTTTGCGTTTATTTATAAGTAATATTTCGTTCTAATTTTATTATTTATATAATCTCCTCGATTGAAAATAAAGTTGAGAAACGTTTTCAAATGTTTAAAAGATAATCCATAAACCTATATTCCTATTTTGCTAAGATGGTTTCAAAAGGAAAGTTGTAGAAACCCATGTCATATGTCTAAAGTTGGTTTACTTTGACTAGAATTCCAACACATCTTCATTTTGAAAAGTGTTTCAAGAGTTATAATGAGATGGGAGGTGCAAATCCTCTAAAAGACAAGTATAGAAGTCCAATAAAATCTCTTATCTTCAATATGATTGAAAATAAGAAAGTGATTGGAAATCCTTATGATCAAAAGTTGATCAAATGACATTATTCTTCATCCATTTCATATAGAGTTAAATAGTAGATTAAACTCAAATACGAATAATGAATTAATAGACTTAGCAAAATCATGAAAAGTGCTTAAAAGTTAATAAAAGCATCATTTTGAGCCTAAGAGAAATGTTCTTAGTGGTTCAAATGGAAAGGTTTGAAGAATATATGAGGATTGCATTAAGAAGTTATAGACCAAGAAATGTAACAAGTTGCTACTTCTCAAACCTAGAACTACTTACATGCTAAAAGTTGTTATGAACAACAAATGTTTTCAATTAAATGGACCAATTCCAATTAATTAGAAGCAACCTCATACAGTTGGAAGGTAAGAGAATGGAAATGTTCCAATTAAAGAAATATATTATAGAATTGATTTAGCACAATATTACTTCTTGGATATGTGATATCATGTTTAGTTCTCTCTCATTCAGAATGTGGTTGAACTAAATGAAGAAGTATGGCTAAGGAAGAAATGAATCTACAAGTTTAGAAGCAAATGTTGCTACTTCACATGTAGAATCTACAAGTCTAGAAGCAAAAGTTGCAACTTTACAAGTAGAAGCTTATTTTCACCTTACCTAGTTATTGGCTAGAATTAAATAAATGTTATTTATTCTTTCCATTATCAAAACACCAATCAAGGTTAGTAATGACTAAACAGTGAAGATTCAAAAACATGGAGTAAATGTTATTCTATGCTTTATTGAGTCACAATGTATTTTGAAAAGCTAAATAGGTTTAAAGTTCTATATGATAGGAATAATTAAACCATTTCTATAAGTATATAAATTGCTTCTAAAATGTCAATTAATTCAAATGAAAAATGAACATTGCATGTGGAAGATCCAAAGGGATGGACTTTCAATGTCATTAGATTATGAATCTATTGATATATGTGAACTTCATTCTAATTTGAAAATTTTGACAAAGTCACCATTTAGAGAAATGATGATATGAACTCAAGGTCGAATACATATTGATGTAAGAAAACCAAAGGTTCAAAGGCTAGAGACGGACAATGAAACTTCATTTGTAATATAATCACTTGTGCTTAGTTAAAGCTACAGTGTGAAAACTTTGAAAAGTTCAAAAGGTTCAGAATGAAGTTCAGTATTAACTTGACAAGATAATGATTACATTACAATACGATTGTAATTGTGAAAGTTTGAGTCAAGACATTTACTTGGAAAAATATATTCAATTTATTGCTATATGATCGTAATAATGAGAATTTGAGCCAAAACCTTGATAAACATCCAAGAGTTATAAAATCGTTTTACAGCAAATTTAGATAGAAAACCTTATGAAGTGTTTATAAAGGAACTATCAATGTATATAAGATATATTTTGATAATGGATGAAAACTACCTATATTCCAACCATTATTCAAGGGATATACTTTTAAGATAAGATACAAAACTAAACTAAACTACATATGTCAAATCAAAATGTAGCAAAGGCTTCATATGTGATATGGATAAGAAAAATTCTTATAAAGTCTTTCTACAAAGCAAGTAATGAAAGTTGTATTAAATCGTTCAGTGAACTTCAAGTCCTATATAGAGCACGGGGTACTACTACACAAGTCATACTTAGCACAAAATGTTTGTTGCTTAAGTAGGTGCCCTTATGGAAAACATGTCAATTCCAAAAGGTCAAGTGGGAGTAGTGTAAATCTCGAAAGAGTTCGAGAAAAGCAACAAACAAACATGGTTTAAACCATGGTTGGTTCACCCTATGCTAAATGTGCCTCTTCAAAAGGCAAGTCGGAGTATATGAATCTCGAAAGAGTTCGAAAGTCTTAAAAGAGTTCAAGAAAAGTATGTTTAAAAATCTTGAAGAAATTCGAGAAATAATCGAATAAAAGCAACAATATGAGCATGATTCACCTCATGTTACAAATGACAACGCGTGGTCTCATTAAGTGTAATGGGATTAATAACCATGTGTCGAAGGTAGTACATTCCAAGTGCACAACCTCTATTGTCGTTACTCATTGAAAAATAAACAAAGTTGTTGTATAAGTTTCAATTGTTGCATAAAAACCCACTATGATGACTAGCATGTGTAAAACTTAGCCAAAGAAATATGATTTCATATTGACTAAGAGTTCTAAAATATTTATTTTGGAACATGATGATTATGCAAGTAATAAAGATGATTTGACAAGTTATAACTCCAAGTGGTTCAAAAACCATGAAATCTTAAATAGACTCTAAGTCTGTAAGCAAATGTATGACACTTGATTAATTTGCCTATTTGGGTATGACTTATTATAAGAAAAACAGACAAGAAAGAAAAGTGTTTTCTAATTTAGCAAAGACTTGTTAAAGGATTCAACTAATTCATAGTATGACTATGACTACGATAAAACCTTTACATTAGTCATGTTGCCAAGATCTATTAAAGATATTTTAGTGATTTCTACCTTATGAGATTTGGTAGATGGATTTCAAAACACTTTCTTAAAATTGTTCATGAAAGAAGATTTGTATACTATACAATCAGAATAGTTTTGAAAATCCAATAATCCTAAAAGATGCATAAAAGGTCCATTTATGGATCAAAGTAAGCATCATGGAGTTAGAGTCTTCAGTTTAATAAGTTAACCAAATCAGTTGATATTCTCATAAAATGAAGATGTTATGTATACAAAATTTTTAGTGGGAGCTATAAAGTCTTCTTGGTCTAGTACAAAGAACAATTATTCATTGCTTGAAGGGTCAAGTAATGGCTAATGCATTTTGTATGAAAACCCTTGAAGAGGAAGATGAGTGCAGTTGGGAGTCAAGATTTATTGAGATAGGTCTCGAAGGATGTTTGAAAGTTTGGTTAAGAAGCTTATATTGATAAGATTCTTATGAGATTCAACATTATATTGAAAGAGTTTCAATCCCATATGACATGGCACATTGCTTAAAGATTCAATTCTTTGAGAAAGGTTGATGAAATTATAGTTTAGAGTGATGCTCCTTATGCATTTTGCAAAAGAAGCATCATGCATGCACAGACTGTACTCGTCTATTTGATTCACATGTTTTAAGAACAAGTGATGATAGATTTCAATGGAAATCCAATGTAACATTGGAATGCAATTAGAAATGTCTGATTCCTAGTAAAAGGATGAAGGAAAGTTCTTAGAGTATGGAGATGAATATTATTATTAAAATTTAGAAGTTGCGAAATTCATATTTATGAAAATATCTCATGAATTATACTTACTAAACCCCTTCCATAACAAAGGTATGAAAGTCATATTAAGATTCTTGGATTGAAGCAAGTTATGTAATTTAAGTTGTGTATGTTTTGAGAAAGCATATTACATAAGTAATACATTAACTTGCAGAATTATATTTTCCAATTGAAACAAAGTTTCAATCTTATTTAATTATGGTTTTTGAAATTAAATAAAATGTCGAAAATAATTATGAATTGATGGGATCATCAGGTTGATGACCTGGTGAATGAAACCCCACAGGTGAACAAAATTCATACATTATTTAAGTTCCTAGTTCGAAATCATTAAAGTGGACATAAATGATTTCAATAAATTGACTAGCATGTAAGATTGATTGGATAGCGCAGTTTCATGGGCTATAGGGGTATAGTGATGCTCGGTCAATAACATGGATATGCATGAATGATGCATGATCAAACTATTGACCTACTTTGAAGTTCAAGTATAGAGCTTCCGGATATATTAGTGGATTCCTTTGACATGAGTGGAACACTGATTCCATTCAATGATTGATTTAGCTGTGAACCATTAACTGGAGATTATAAAGGGTGTTTCCTGGTTACTTCAAGAATTGAGTGGGAGCTTTGGTTGCCACAAGATTGGATTGAGTGTACCTATTTAATTAGGAATGTGTCATCGCGCCTTGAAGAGGGAGAATTCAGTAAATGCGTGGCCGCGCTCAAATGTATTACTTAGTAATCATTTGTTTTGTAATTCTAACTCAGATTTCAAGAAAAGATTTGTAAATTAATATCATATCAACATGTGATGCAACCATATTATCAAATCGACAAACATTGACTTAAGGAATTTGAATATTGCACACCTGTCTCAGAAAAGTGGGAGATTGAAGGATTTATGTCTTCGTCAAGTGCAATTACTAGATATATAATGGATCAAATTATGGAGATAATTAAGTTCGTTCTTTTGGGTCGTCGTATTATCATAGCTAGAGGTACTTGTTTAGGGTAAAAATACCCCAGGTACGTGGCCCAATCTTATAGTGACACGTGGCCCAATAAGAAGGCGACACGTGGCCCTATGAGAGTGTGACACGTGTCCACCTGACAGTGTGACACATGTCAGCTATCTTTAATACACAATATAACATCAGAAAGAGAAAAAGGCCCTGATTACATCAAGCCCAAATCCCGAGAAACCCTTGAAAGCCGTAAAACGGCGCCCCCCATGACACGTGGCGACCCCTGATTGTGCAGCCAATCACGTCACGACATTCTAGGGTACAAGCCCTAGAGGGGCACATGTTCCCACCCCTATAAATACCCCAATCATTTATGATGGGAGGGGGGATTACGACATAACATAAATATAGAGCATTAAAAAGCTCCAACTTCTCTCTACTTTCTCTCTCTAGCTTTTCCGATTTCCGATCACTAACTTGATCGTCGGAGGCGAATATTCCGATCACCGGAATATTCGTTGTTTTGCAGGTGTCCGAGTCTCATTGTCAGTAGAGCGTGACCAGTATCCAAGGAGATCACAAAAAACCCCGAAACATTTGGCGCCGTCTGTGGGGATACTCGTCCGTTATGGCAATAGATGGTCAGACACCTAATACTGGTCCTCGCCCAGGCGAGGACGAATATGTAGAAGACATACGTACTACCATACATTCAAGCAATCCTTTGACTGCCTCATTTGAAGAGGCCGAACAACCTCTTGTTACCCCAGCTACCCTAATGGCCGAACTGACTAAGCTCCGCAAGGAGTTGGCGGCTACCCAGCAAAAGGGGAGAGGAGGCACTTCCAAGAAAGCCAACAACAAGACCAACGCAACTGATGCTGGTAACACCCCATTCCGCCGTCCGCATGGAAGGTCTCCCCGAGTCCCACGGACCAACTTCTCTAACCTGCTGGCGAAAACACAGTCGGCTGGGGGGAGGGGCAGACAGCCGACAAGAGTTGAGACTGAGCCGTCACAGCGTTTCAAAGACGCAAGGGATTACATTCGGCACAGGCAAAGGGAGAGGGCCGCATATTCTGACACGGCCTCTACCCCAACCATGCCGGATGAAGCCTCCAACCAATCTTTCTCTCAATACACCAACACGGCCGTTTCCAGCAGAAGTCAAGCTGCTCATACTATTACTCCCGTTCCAGTTCAGCCATCACAATATCAGCCCCCTCAAGTACTCAATGGGTTGATACAGCCAACTCCCCAAGTCTTTGGGTAATATGGGCCGTATGGTCAGATGTTCAGCCAAGCTCCCTACCTGGCTGGAACGTCCGCTCAGCCTCAGCCCATCGATTGGAAAATGCGTTTGTTGAATTTGGGAGATAAGCCGCCTCCGTTTTCGCAAGACATACTAACGTCCCCTCAACCAGCAAAAGTGAAGAGTGTACTAGTGGGTGCCTATGATGGTACGGGCAACCTAGAGGAACATATTACCTCGTACAGGAATTTGATGTACTTGCAAAGTGTAGATGATGCTACATGGTGCAGATGCTTCCCGGCCACTCTCAAAGGGGTGGCCCAGGATTGGTTTAACAGCCTTCCAGCCGGATGCATCAATTGTTTTACCACCCTCAGTTTGTTGTTTGTGGGAAACTTCTCATACAACATCCCACCAAGAAAGACAAGTCTCAACTTGGCCACAATTGTCCAAGGAAATAATGAAGGACTACGCTCGTATGTCCAAAGATTTAACCAAGAAAAAGCCCAAATTCATAATCTTCCGGACGAAATGGCTTACTCAGAATTTCTCCGGGGATACAGGCATAATGGTTTTAAGTTTGATTTGGTAAGAAAAAAGATTCGGTCATACGCAGGTGTATTGCGGGAAGCCGAAGCCTATATTGAGGCCGCGGACTTTTGTTCGCTCACCAAATCAGAACAGCCGGCCAAGGGGGCTGAGAAGAAGCAATCTTCTCAGCAAGACTCGGTCGGCCGAAAGAGAGAAGGAAACAAAAGAAAATAAATCTGGGTGGCTGATGACAAGCAACCCAAGTCAAAGAAAAGCAAGACGTACGAGCCCCAGTATGAGTTCAACAAGGATGGCTACTCCATTTTGATGGAGATAAAAGATAAGTTTGAGTTTGAGAAGCCTCAGCCTTTGAGAGGCTCGGCCCAGTACAGAAACAAGAACAAGTATTGTCATTACCACAAGGATGTAGGTCATGACACGAACGAGTGTATCAATCTGAAGAGGCTGTTGGATAAGTTGGCCGACAAGGGTCTGCTGAAACCCTATGTGACCAAGTCCAAATTCACCTTCAAACGGACAGACAACACGTCCGAGAAAAAGCAACAAAGCGATAAGAAAAATGACAAGGAAGATGATGGGAATAGCACTGATTCAGGTTTTGTGGCCGTGATATCAGGAGGCTTTGCTTCAGGCGGCCCTACCATGAAAGGAATCAAGCGGGATGCTCGAAATTTTTCAAATGTGATGCAAACGGACGCCGTTAAGGCCGAGCCATTTCCTGAAGTGATCATAAGTGAGGCTGACCGTGGAGAGGTCAGGGCTTTGCACAATGATCCCATGGTCTTTGTCATGAAGATAGCAAATTTGAAGGTGGGACGAACATTGATTGATACGGGCAGTTCGGCCGATATCATCAGCCTGTCTGCCCTAAGGAATTTAAGCTTCCCGGAAGATGCTCTCCAGGATATCACTCACCCCATTGTAGGATTTGGGGGGAATGTCATTCATCCGGTCGGACGGATTGATCTTCCAATCCGTTTCGGACAGAAGGGAGAGGGGAGAGACATGGTCGTCCGCTTCCTTGTTGTTAAAGAGTTGACCGGCTACAACGTCATCCTTGGCCGCCCCACTCTGAATGCAGCCAAGGCGGTTATAGTGCCTCACTTAATATTGTTGAAGTTTGAAAGGTCGGACGGAAAAATTAGAACAATCCAAGGAAGTCAGAGAATGGCTAAGGAATGTAATCAGCTGGCCGTGAAGCCAACAGCGCGCGGCCCAAAACTGTCCGAGCCAAAGGAAGAAGGAACCTCACTCCCAGCATACCAGGTCGGCCAAAAGCGTAAGGCGGCCAGGGCAGAAGAAGCCTAGCAATTAATGACTGTCGGCCGGCCAGATGAGTTGAAGCCCCAGCCGGCCGGCAGCCACCAGGATATAGTGCTTGACTCCAACCACCCAGAACGGACAGTTAGTGTTGGCACTATAGCCTTGGAATTGCTTGGGGATGAGTTAGTCCAGCTGTTAAGAGAATTCAAAGATGTGTTTGCATTTGAAGTTAGTGAAATGCCAAGAATAAGTCCTGAGCTGGCCGTGCACAAGTTGGTCGTGAACCCTCTGATAAAGCCTGTCCGCTAGAAGAAGAGGAATCACGGAGAAGAGAGGAATCAGGCGGCCGCAGCCGAGGTGAAAAAGCTACTGGACGCTGGTTTCATTCGGCAATGCTTCTACCCAGATTGGGTGGCCAATGTAGTTCTTGTGAAAAAGCCGAATGGAACTTGGAGAATGTGTGTGGACTACACGGACTTGAACAAGGCGTGTCCTAAGGACAGCTTCCCTTTGCCTAAGATTGACCGTTTGGTTGACTCTACGGCCGGACACGCCCTAATGAGTTTTATGGACGCATACTTCGGATTCCATCAAATTCCCTTGTGGGAAGAAGATCAAGAGAAAACAGCGTTTGTGACCGAGCAGGGGTTGTATTGTTACAAGTTATGCCATTCGGCCTCAAGAACGCCCCTGCTACATTTCAGAGGCTTGTTAATACAGTCTTTAGAGACCAGCTCGGCCGGAACATGGAGGCATACATTATTGACATGATTGTCAAGTCAAAAGAGCCGGCCGACCATCTCAAGGATCTACGAGAAACGTTCACCGAACTCAGGCGGCATAAGATGATGTTAAATCCAAAGAAGTGTGTATTTGGTGTTAAGTCCGGCAAGTTTCTCGGATTTTTGATTGATCAACGTGGAATTGAGACCAACCCTGAAAAAATTCAAGCCGTCCTTGACATGAAGTCTCCGAGAACAATCAAGGAAGTGCAAAGACTGACCGGCTGTTTAGCAGCCCTTGGAAGATTTTTGTCAAGGTCAGGGGATAGTGCCGTTACTTTTTTCAAACCATTAAGAAGAAAGCCATGTTCGAGTGGACAGAGGAGGCCGAGGAAGCATTCTTACAGTTGAAGAATCACTTGCATACATTGCCTCGCCTCGTCAGTCTGCTCAGGAATGAGAAGCTATACATCTATCTTGCCATCTCTGAACACTCTCTAAGTGCCGTCCTTCTTGCTGAGAGGGACGGCCATCAGGTCCCAGTGTATTTTATCAGCCATGTACTTCATAATGCTGAGCTTAAGTACCCCCCAATTGAAAAATTTGGCCTGGCCTTATACATGGCATCAAAGAAGCTGCGGCCGTATTTTTTGGCACATTCAATTGTGGTCTATACAGACAAACCCTTGAAGAAGCCGTTCTCAAAATTAGAGGCAAGTGGCCGCATGCTCAAGTGGGCCGTGGAGCTCAGAGGTTTTGACCTTGTGTTTGAACCAAGGAAGGCAATCAAGGGGCAAGCTTTTGCGGATTTTTTGGCTGAAATGACACGGCCTGATCTTCAGCCGGCCGGGGACCAAGTCTGGAAAGTGTTTGTGGATGGTAGTGCAACAACGACCGTATGTGGTGCTGGTATTATATGTGAATCTCCTGAGGGAGACAAGTATGAGTACGCATTGAGATTTCAGTTCCAAGCGTCAAACAATGAAGCTGAGTACGAAGCATTGTTGGCCGGCCTAAGGATGTGTAAAGCGGCCGGGGCAACCAAAGTTGAAGTATGCTCGGACTCCCGGCTAATAGTTCACCAAGTCAATGGTGGCTTCGAAGCCAGGGAGCCGGCCATGATGAAGTACATGCAGCTAGTAAAAGATGAGGCCGAGAGCCTAGAACATTTCTCTCTCAGACAAGTTCCTCGATCAGAAAATCATCAAGCGGACGCGCTTTCCAAATTGGCTTCCTCGACATCATGTGATACTCCAAGATCAGTGTTTTGGGAAGTAAAGGAGAAAAGGAGCATTGATGTCGAGCCCGTTCAGATAATAGATAGAAGTTCAACCTGGATGGACGGAATTATTTCCTACTTAAGGGATGGAATACTTCCGGACGATCCAAAAGAGAGTTGGCTAATGAAGAGGAGAGCGGCCTGGTTCGAGATGAAGGATGGGGAACTATTCAAAAGAGCCTTTGTGAAGCCTTACCTTAAGTGTATAACTCCTGAAAGAGGGCATGAAGTGTTGGACGACCTTCATCAGGGACATTGTGGCTCACATATTGGAGGACGAGCCTTAGCTGAAAAAGCGACACATTTGGGTTATTACTGGCCGAGCTTGAATTTGGACGCCATGAAAATGGTGAAAAAATGTGACAAGTGCCAGAGATTTTCAACCCTTATTCATCGTCAAGCAAATAGTCTATCAGCCATCAGTAGTCCGCTTCCTTTTGCTAAATGGGGCATGGACATTTTGGGGCCGTATACTCCTGCATCCGGCCAGAGACGATATGTACTAGTGGTAGTAGACTACTTCACTAAATGGGTTGAAGCTGAGGCCGTCCGGGGCATTAAATGGACGGATGTGTCAGCCTTCATTTGGAAGAGTATAATCACTCGGTATGGAGTACCTCAGTCAATGGTGTTCGACAATGGACCTCAGTTTGAGACGCGCCAACTCAAGGAATGGTTGGGAGACCAGGGCATAACTCATTGTTTTGCCTCAGTCGGCCGACCACAAGCCAATGGTCAAGTTGAGGCCATTGAAATGTACGAGCCCAATTGAAATGTACGAGCCCACTTTGCGGGTAATGCTTTATGATGAATCGACCAATTGGGAGGCCATGAAGACCGCCCTAGACTTTCTTCCAGAAGCTAGGGGCAATGCGGCGCTTAGGCATGAAATTTATCGCTTAAGGATGACAAGGGCATATAACCGCCGAGTGTCTAAGCGGCCGCTCAAAATGGGGGATCTAGTGTTGAGAAAATGGAAGCTGTTGGCCGTGCCAATGAGGACGGCAAGTTGACCCCAAATTGGGAGGGGCCGTACCGAATTAGGGAAGAAGTCCGAGACGGCACATATCGCCTTGAGGCAATTGATGGCCGTCAGATCCCACGGACATGGAACACTGATAACCTGAAGAAATATCATGTTTAAAGTTTTATTTCTTTAAGTACTTGGCCAAAAAGCTGTGTATACAGCTAGGTCTACTGACCGAGCCTTGCAATTAAAGCCATACGGCCACAACAATGTACTTTTGACAAAATTAATGAAAAGTCAGGCATTGTTGAACTATTTGTTGTTTTACTTATATTTACTTGCATATTATGATTTGTGATTAAAGGCCGAATGAAATGATTTACTAAGTTGCTTCCAATATAGCAACACGGCTTATCATTCTTACTAAATGGCCGAAGTAAAAAGGAAGCAAGGTTGCTCCCAATATAGCAATTCGGCCACAAAAAAAAAAAAAAAAAAAAAAAAAAGATTTAATTCAGAGTACAAAGCGTCCGCCCAATTCTAGGGGGACGATTGAGGCAAAGGTATTCCGAACTTGTGAAGAAAACAAGTGTCTTTTACAAATAGGGCAAGGGCATACCTAGGCATTTAGCCCGGCCGAGCAAGGAATATCTAAGTTGAGATAATACTTGGGATTTCTAGGGTGGGTCTGAGCGACAGATTCAACGGACTACTCGTACAATGATAGCCGAACGGCCAATTAAATTGATTCGGTGCTTCACCTAATCCAAGGGCAATCATTACTATGATTTGATTAATTTGCTAGTCGTCATACCCTTTAAGGTATAAAAACTACCAAGTTAATCAAACCACTTAGAGAATGGACTAGGCGAACACCGAATAAAGGGGCATACCCCTAGGAATGTACGAAAAGGCATAATGTTGAGACGTACGAAAATCATTAAAAAAACACAAAAATGCAAAAAATTGTTAAGTATGAAACAGAGTTGAAAAACCGCCCAAAAGGCGGACAAAATTCTCATTGATTAGACCGCCCAAAAGGCGGCCGGAAATGTTTACAATACCGCTCCAACAGGCGGCTTCAAATTACAAACAAAAAAAGAGATACAGAATAAGCTAAGTAAAGTAAAGCTGAAAAAGAAGAAAAAGCTGGGTAGCTGAGCAGACGGTTGCTGGAGGACCTGAGCTCTATTTAGCCGTATCATCCTTGGCAGGCTCCTCCGCAACTTTGGCGTCTTCGGCCGGAGTGGCATCACCGTACGCCCCTTCCTCCTCATCCTCTCCCTCCCCCTCGTCCTCTCCGGACTCGGGAGAAGTAACTACCAGCTCTGGAGGAGGCTGGCCGGCCTTCTTCGCCTCTTCCCTGAGGCAGACATAGTTCTGCCGCTTCTTAAAGCGTTCTTCATAGTATGCGGCCTCACCATCATCCACCATCAGCTCGAAGGCATCGAAGAAGTATGCCCTAAGCCTGTCTTCGGCATTCTGCTCGATGCGGACGATTTCTTCCGCGCTGGGCGGCCGAGGAGCTTTTAGCTGCTCAGCATAGTCCGAAACGGACTTCCTCAAGGCCTCAACCTCGGCCCTCAGCGCGTCCGCTTCGTCCAAAGCAGTCTTAAGGTTGGCTTGGGCCAACTTCAGCTCACTCTTCAAGGCCTCAGACGCCTCGAAGCCCAGCCTCCATCTCTCTTTCTCCAGGACGACCTCGTCCCTCTCAACCCGCATGGCCTCCCTGGCCAAGGACTCCTCTTCGAGTGCCTTGTCCAGTTTGACCAGGTCTTCAGTTTGCCGCGCCGCCTTGTCGACCAGCGCGGTTATTTGGGTCTCAAAATGCACCCTTTGGACGGCGGCCGTCCCCGTCACAGCATACTCGGCCTTCCTTATTTCGAGCCAAGCCTGCTTCAGCCGCTCGTTCTCTTTATCCTTCCATTCAAGGAAGGCGTTCAGGCGGAGGAAGAGCTGCGGACAGAAGAAGGAAACTTAGTCAAATATATAGAAAAATTTGCTAAGTGTTAGAAAGAAAAAGTATAGAGAAAATGAGACGTACCTCAGCAGTACAGTTGAGCATAGGGCCGAGAAAGCCCTCATTGATTCCCCGCAGCTTATCACGCTGCGCTTGGGGAACCGCGCGAACCATGGCCTCGCGCATGGCCTTCCTGTCCGCGCCAGTCAGTGACTGGCCGGGCAGCCTCATTTGCAACTCCTCTGAGATGTCTGCGGACGACCGTGCGAGAAGAGTTAGCTAAAATTTACAAGTACAAGTAAATAAAAATGTACAAAAATAAAGAAAGAAGGCTAACCAGCGGAGAAGCTTGGAGGAGAGAGATTGGTGGGAGGAGGTGACAAAGAGGCCTCCCCCTCGTTTTCTGGACGACGAGCATCAGCATCGCTGGCCTACTGACTGGCATGTAGCCAGTCAAATTTTTTGACTCTCTCAACTCTCGGAATCGTGAAGGAGCCGGTCATTTTTTCTGGGGTTGACTTATCCCCACCGTCCGAAGGGACGGACTCATCGTGGACCTGATCAGCAACAGGTTCCACGGGCTTGGAGACCCCGCTTTGTGTCAGCCGGGGCTGTTCTCCTTGAGACTGCGTCGTAGCAATCTGCGACTTCGCCTTGGCCGCGGATTTTGAAGGCGTCTTGGTAGCAACCGTCTTCCTCCTTTTAGATGCGTTCGCATCAGGAGTGGACGTGGCCGGCTGCTTCCTCCTTGCCTTCGGAGTAGAGGAGGACTGCAAGAAACACAATCAAAGTTAGAAAAATTTTACAAGATAAGGAATGTGTTGGCGTCCCTATGAATTGGGGAAGGAGCTCCCTTCCAGCATGCCTGGACGGACGAAGTGCGTCCGTACAAACTCAGGAAGCAGGCTCCTCCCAATATAGCAGAACGGACAATGGGAAAGAGAAACTCCAAAAATAAACTAAGTCTGGCGTGAGTGAGTGCATCTCCAGCCAACCATCCACATCCTTCTCCAGCCGAGTGAGTGAGTGCATCTCACAGAAGACTGCAAAGTCTGGCGTGAAACCCTTGCAGATGCACGTCACTAAGTACCCAAAAATATTCAACCAACTGTTTAGCGTCAGTTGGAAGAGGCCAATGTCGTATTCGTCCAGAATTGTCCGGACGAATGGATGAAGAGGGAAGCGAAGGCCCACATCCAAGGCGGCCCTGTAAACGCAAAACGCTCGTTTGCGCGGCTTCTCCTCATCCCAGGTAGCCACAGCAATGGCTTTCCTGGGGACTTGTATTTCGAATCCCTCCCCCAAATGGAGGGACTCCTTGTACTTCTCAAAATCCTTTTTTAGGAACTTCAGGGCGATCTCCCCAACCGTACAGGCGTACGGGTCCCTGAAGTTGTCAATGTTGGCGAGGTTTTCCTCGGCCGCCGCCTCACCTTCGGCTGTCTCACCCACGGCCTCTTTCTCAACTTCTTCTTCTTCCATTTGGTGAGAAGGAGCACTCCCAAACTCTGAAGACAGCACCCTGTCCAGGTCTGCTGCCTCGGCCGAGCTTCGGCCTCTTGAGCTATGTACGCCCATGGAAGAAGGAACGCCCTCCTCAACTAATGGACACTTGCCTTTGTCTTTGGCAGCGTCCGCCTGATTTCCCGAAGGAGGGGCGTTGCGAATAGGCAGGTCGGACGGTTCCCTAATTGAGATTCCCATCATGGGTCTGTCCGCCCCGCCCAGTTGAAGAAGAGGTTGAGAGGAAGAGGGGACGGACGAACCAGCAGCGTCCGCCCCAAGATCGGTAGGATGGTCTTTGCAGGCTACCAGTTCGGCCCCATCCATGACTGAACTGGCAAAGTGAGGGAACCTAAGTCCCGGAGCAAGAGTGGACGAGGCGCCTTGAGCTTGTTGGTGTTCCTCGAAAGAAGAAGTGACCTCCATGGCCAAGTGATGAGAGCCAGTGGAGGCGGTCGTTGTTTGGGTGGTGGAGTTAGTCTCCACCTCCATTGTACTTGGGTTACTAGGGTCATAAGGGACCCTAGGGTGAACCAGACTACCGTCTGGATTCCTGGCCGCATGAAGATCGCGCGTACGCATTGTTCTTGCCATTGCCTGAGGGGACAGATAAGAATAAGTGGGGGTGAGTATGTACGCACCAGACATAGACTCACTCCAAGGAGGAGACAACTATTCTTCGTCCACTCTAGACTCCTCAGTCCCAAGCGAACGGCCGGCCTCATGAGGAGAGTCGGAAGAAGCCGAGTATGGATCCAGAATTGAAGTAAAAGAAAAAGGAAACAAGTAAAAGTAAAAGAGAAAATGTAGACGGCCTACCTTTGTACGTTCTGAAAACTTTGAAGGTGGTGGTGAAGTTCTTGAATTTGATCGGAAAACTCAAAAATGCCCGGAAAACTCAAACTCACGGCGGCACTCTTGAAGATTAAGGAAAAAAATTACTTTCTCTCACTAGAACGCTCTGACTTCTCTCTAGAATTCACAATTGGGTAAAGTGTGAAAATGAGAATTCACCTCCCATATTTATAGAATGAATTCATGGGGGCAAAATGGTAAAACCATCTTTCCCGCCTAAACATTCAAACGGTAATTTCTTGAGAAATTACTCGAAGAAAGGGACAGAACGACGTTAGGGTTCTGTTAACTTGTGAAAAAATCAGACGGACAATTGACGGCACGTCAAAGTGAGTTGAAATGAGTCAAGTGACAAATTCAAGAGTTTTACACCTTCAACACTTAGTCTCCAAAACTTGAGAATATTTAAGAGAACAATGCGTCCGCCCAGTTCTCAGACGATTCAGACGTACGCAGCATGATTAAAGAGCCGGAGAGTACGTCTGAAATCATGGAAGCCCACTATATCTCGAAGAATATGTGGCCGCTCTGGGTAGTTAGGAGATAAGCTCCTCCCAGAGTATCAGAACGTCCAGCCCCATTGTTGTAGCCGCTCTGAGTAGTTAAGAGATAAACTCCTCCCAGAGTATCAGAACGTCCAGCCCCATTGCTGTGGCCGCTCTAGGTAGTTAGGAGATAAGCTCCTCCCAGAGTATCAGAACGTCCAGCCCCATTGCTGTGGCCGCTCTGGGTAGTTAGGAGGTAAGCTCCTCCCAGAGTATCAGAACGTCCAGCTCCACTGATGTGGACGCTCTGGGTAGTTAGGAGATAAGCTCCTCCCAGAGTACGAAGACGTCCAGTCCAAAGTATGTGGACGTCCAAATGAACCCAGGGGTTAAGCCTCTCTTAGAGTACGAGAACGTCCAGTACAAAGTACGGACGTCCAAATAAGCAAGAAGACAAACTCACCCCAGACTACGAGGACGTCCAGAACAAAATATATGGACGTCCAGGTAGCAAAAAGAGCCTTGAATCAAAAGTATATGGACGTCCAGGGCAAATGGGAGATAAACTCAACCTAGAGTACCAGGACGTCCAGAATGCAAGATCAGAGGAGGCGGCCAGTAAGTGTACGAGCCACCCCCTCTGAGGGGCAAATGTTTAGGGTAAAAATACCCCAGGTATGTGGCCCAATCTTATAGTGACACGTGGCCCAATAAGAAGGCGACACGTGGCCCTATGAGAGTGTGACACGTGTCCACCTGACAGTGTGACACATGTTAGCTATCTTTAATACACAATTTAACATCATAAAGAGAAAAAGGCCCTGATTACATCAGGCCCAAATCCCGAGAAACCCTTGAAAGCCGTAAAAAGGCGCCCCCCATGACACGTGGCGACCCCTGATTGTGCAGCCAATCACGTCACGACATTCTAGGGTACAAACCCTAGAGGGGCACATATTCCCACCCCTATAAATACCCCAATCATTTATGATGGGAGGGGGGATTACGACATAACATAAATATAGAGCATTAAAAAGCTCCAACTTCTCTCTACTTTCTCTCTCTAGCTTTTCCGATTTCCGATCACTAACTTGATCGTCGGAGGCGAATATTCCGATCACCGGAATATTCGTTGTTTTGCAGGTGTCCGAGTCTCATTGTCAGTAGAGCGTGACCAGTATCCGAGGAGATCACAAAAAACCCCGAAACAGTACTTACGATCTTTGAGCTAGTAAAATAGCCTAAAGCCCAATTGAACGGATCCTATAAGGTCACACAAAGGGCCTAGATTGAGCATTAAAGGAAGAGGCCCATGATGGGCCTTCTCCCTCTAGGTGGCCGGCCATATGGAAGAGTTTAGGTGGATTGGGCTTGCTTCCTAGTCTAGTTATAATATGATTATACATAGACTAGGTGCCTAGGGTTGAACATAACATTCAGTGATCATAGATAAAACCCTAATTAGCAAACACAAGCCAACCCCTCACAAACTCTCTCTCACTCTCGTCCGTCCTCCTTGGTGTGCGCTGGTGGTGTGTGCACGGTGGTGGTGGTTCGTGGTGGTGGCCGGTTGTCCGCAAAGGTGGTGATCGTGGTTTTCCTCCTTCACTCGACCAATCTAGTATTGGTGGACTGCTCATTCAAATCCAGTGGACTAAGTAGAGGAGCAACGCTTGGGGCTCTATTATCTCCCTATTTGACAGTCAATCGTTTGTGGAAATCACGCGTCAAAGGTATGTATTATGTGATTAAGGCCTCGACATAGGAGAAATCGAGGCATTGGACCGAGTTATCAAGCCAAGAGGAAATCCGAAATGGGCTAAAGAGTTGAAGCCCAATCATTAATCTAAGTTTGTCCAAGTAGCCTCGCCCGATAGAGTGAGCCCTCGCCCTAAGGTGCGCCCGACCGGGAGGGGCGGATGACCAAAGAAGCTGCTTCACGCCCTGTCTCGCGCCCAACCGGGCGCGAGATATGCATTTTGGATCGAAAAGGCGGGCCCGGCCGGGCGGTGCCTCGCCCACCGGGCGCGTGTCATGGAGCTATTTTCCGGCGATTTTTACTTAGATTTTAATTAGGATTTTTATGTTTTGTATAAATGTGTTTTAGTGGTTTTTGATACAATTATCTCCTTCTCATTAGTTTAATCTTCTCTTAAGCTTAAACTTCTCTCTTGTTTCTTTCTCTACAACTCTTGGTTTAATTCAATTCATTATTTCCGTTAACTTTAGTAACAATTTCTTCCCCTTTTAATTCAGTAATTTATTTGATTTTGTTCATCATGTTTTTCTTAATAGCTTTAATTAGTTAGATTTAACTATGTCTCAGTAAATTATTTTCAAGGGTTCTAGGAATCCATAATAATATGAAGGGGTAATTCATTATTGTTAATTGTCAATGCTTGATTAATTTCCTATTGATTGAATTAATGTTGTGCAATTAGATTAGGCCTGGTTTAATTGTATGAGTTTTTCGATATTGATTCGAGATTCGACAGATGAAAATTAATGTTTAGGCTTAGTTTCAATAGGTAGGTTTTTATGAATGGTTAAGTCAAGATTCGAAAGATGCGATTTAATACCGGTAGATTAATTCTGTGATTGTAATACGTAGCGAAAGCCCTTTATGATATCCGCCGCGCCCACTACTAGAATTTATATAATTAACGACAATTCAATAACGACGAACTCAAAATCTCGTCGTTGTAAGCACTATTTATCCACTTTATAACAATGACCAAAAATGTTTCTCGTGAATGACAAAGTGATTGCCGTACTTAGATATTAATAATAAGATATGTCCGTCGTTAATAATTTGGAAAAAGAAAAAAAAATTAAAAAAAAAGTAGTTTGTCGTTAAAAAGTGACGCGGCAATAAATTTCAGAAAACCGCTAAATTGAAATTTTTTCTATCTTTATACTGCAAAAAAATTTCACGCAAAACCCTTTATTTTCCTGCCTCTTTTTGTTTTTTTTTTTGGATTTCTAATTAGTTCGAAACACTTTCCACACAAAATTCACTGAAAATCAACGCTCAAGCAAATTCACTGAAAATCAACGCTCAAAGCAAATCGATCACTCAAAACAACGATCAAAGCAAATTCACTCAAAATCAAGAAATTCAAGACCTTTGTTCGTAATTATTGGTGAAACGGCTCATCAATTTTCCAAATTTGAAGCTAAAAAAGGGTTAATTTCAGACTTTCGGTAAGTTTATGTCTTTGTTTTGAATTGGGGTTTATTTCAGAATCAATTCTTGTTAATTTCAGATTGGGGTTTATTTCAAAATTGGGGTTTATTTCAGAATCGGGGTTTGAATTGGGGTGATTTCAGAATTGGGGTTTGAATCAATTCTTGTTAATCTGTTGATAATTAGGAGTTTTTCTATAGATAATGTGTATAAATTGGGTTTGAATCAATTATGGCTATGATAAATCTGAATAACTGATTTGATTAAGTTTGTTCTTATGTTTTGTTGATAATCATGTTCGTTTCCCCCTTTTCATTTTATTCTCAATTGAATTATGTTATTTGCTTTTTGGTTTGATAAATTATGTTAATAAGTACTTTGATTTTATTTTTCTGAACTTTTTAATTGTTTGCATGTTCACTTTCCAACTTCCTGATGATTCAATGTAGGTATATGGATTTATTTTTTTCATGTTTTCTATAATATTGTGCAATGTCGAATGAATTTCTGGGTGTTTTGGTTGTATATTTATAGTATTAGTTAAAAAAAAATTCACAAGATTTGTTAATTTGAATTTCTGATATGTATTGTAAAAGGACAGCTTTGTTAATTTGGGTGTTTTAATGAATTTTGTATGTTAAGTTATTGAAAAAGGACATGGGTATGGGCGTATAGCTTGAGTACTGTAGAATCGGAAGGTATTAAAACTTTTATAACACCTTGTCTCCCACTGCCCTCCAATCTTCTCACTGGCACACCACATAGCTTCCCCATCAATAGTCCTAGCATCCACCCCAATCCCACATCCTATCTCTTTCAACACTCTCACATCAACATTAATTTTGATAATACCTGTAGGCGGTGTACTCCAGCAATCTTTGCCTCTAATAGTGGTCTCAGCTGGGCGCGAATCTCACCATCCATTTCAATCATGAGCTTTCCTACATACTCCAACACCTCACTAGCGCTCTTCCATTCATTCTCAAACAAACCCCAGTTTCTGGCACCACATAAGACCCCAACAAATCACCATTACCCACCTTTTCTCCTGCACACCCAACCCCTTAAAAGACTGCAGCACCCAGTCTACAAAAGACCTCCAGTTACCTTCCACAGCCTATCTAAAACCACTTGCTTCCCAGACATCCAAGGCACGCAGACAGCAGAAAATAGCATGGCAAACACTCTCATATGTCTCCTCATAAATCCTGCAGTTAGGCGAAATGCTAGAAACACTTTTGTTCAGTCCCTTATTTGTTGGTAACACTTCGTGACACGCCCTCCAGAAAAAGGTTTTAATTCTAGGGATGACCTGCATACTCCACACTCCTCTCATTTCACCAAAATATGAGCAGCTACCCCCCTCCTCCTCCCCTCCATGTATCAAATTAAACACTCACTTAACTACTCTTGATTCTAATTTCTCTTTTAGTGATATTGTTTTATATTTTGATTAGCTTCAGAGTAGTTGCAAAGTTGTAGGTCTTTTTGTAATTTCTAGGAAATCAATAATGATGTCTCAAACACTTAAAGTAGGTAAATAGACATATTTTTTAGATAAAATTAAATGATTGAATAATGGTTCTATTTATATGGAAGAAAGTTTTATCTTTATTACAAAGATTGTAAAATAAAAAAAATGATATGTAAACTAATGTTTCATTTACTAGACCTATAATTTACTAAGCTATAATTACTACGACGAAACATAATCAAGTATGTAAACACAATCAGACACTTAGTTTTGTTTCTACTTTTATTTTTTTTTTAAAGATAGTTTTGTTTCTACTTAGTTCCATCTATATTTGAGATTATTGTGTTTTATCTTTTTTTTTTTTTTTTTTTTTTTTTTTTGCTTATAGAAAATGACTCCTAGTAAGGATTGGATGACCATTGAGGATTATGTTAATGACCCATTATATGTAGAGGGAGTAGATAATTTTTTAGACTATGCATTTCAAAAGTTAAAAACTTCGACAATACGTTGTCCTTGTTGTCAATGTATGAATGGGGAGTCAGGTAATCGTGAAAAAGTCAGAGAACATCTACTAGTTTTTGGAGTTGTTAAAAGGTATACCTTTTGGTATCATCATGGAGAAGAGTTAGATGAGACTCAACTCGATTCTGATGATGAGGCTGATGGGAGAGATCATGAAGACCATGATGAAATGCTTAGCATCTTGCAGGATCTTCATCCAGAGTACCATGATGGGAGTTCACCCATTGGTGTTAATAATGTTGAGGAGCCAAATGCCGACACTAAGAAATTCTATAGTTTGCTGAAAGATTCACAAGATCCAGTATATGAAGGTTGCAAGAGTTCTAGAATGTCAGCACTCTTAAAACTCCTTCATATAAAGACTCTTGGTCGCTGGAGTAATGAATCGTTTACCATGCTATTAGACTTCCTTAAGAAAGAGCTTTTGCCCGAAGGATCAAATTTGCCCGATTCTTACTATGAGTCAAAGAAGATCATGAAAGATTTGGGGCTTTCTTATGAGAGAATTGATGCTTGTGTCAATGATTGCATGTTATATTGGAAGGATAATGAAAAGTTGGATGCATGCAATGTGTGTGGTGCTTCAAGATGGAAATCTAACAAACATAATGGGGAGGACAAATGTAAGAAAAATGGTAAGAGAATACCTCATAAAACACTGCGATACTTTCCTCTAAAACCAAGGCTTCAAAGACTATTCATGTGCTCTAAAACTGCTTCTTTGATGACTTGGTATCATGGTAAAAAGAAGAAAGATGGTACGATGAGACATCCTGTAGATGGATCGGCTTGGGAATCATTTGACAAAGAGTTTCCTGACTTTGCATCAGATCCTCGAAATGTTAGGTTAGGGCTTGCAAGTGATGGTTTTCAACCCTTTGCAAATTCAAAAACCAACTATAGTATTTGGCCAGTGGTTCTTATTCCCTATAACTTACCCCCTGAACTTTGTATGAAGCAGTCAAATATGATTCTGTCAATGCTTATTCCTGGTCCTAAAGGTCCGGGTAACGCAATTGACGTATATCTGCAACCCTTAATCGAGGAATTGAATGACTTATGGGCCACTGGGGTAAATACTTTTGATGCAGCAACTCAACATCATTTTCAACTGCGTGCAGCTTTGATGTGGACCATTAATGATTTTCCAGCGTATGCAATGTTATCTGGATGGAGTACTAAGGGGTATTTAGCATGTCCTTGCTGTCTTAAAGATACCTGGTCGAAGAGGCTATCTCATGGGGGCAAAGAATGCTTTATGGGCCATCGAGTGTATTTGCCAAATAATCATAGATGGCGAAAGGATAAGGCTTCATTTGATGGAACAGTTGAGCAGGGTTTACCTCCAAAGCCTTGTTCAATCGACGAAATTCTTCATGAGCTAGAGGATCTCGAAAATATCATACTGTCTAATGATCCACGAGTGAAGACAAAGATATCTCATGAGCTTAGGGGAGACAACTGGAATAAGAAAAGCATTTTCTTTAAGCTTCCATATTGGAGGACACATTTATTACGACATAATTTGGATGTGATGCATATTGAGAAAAACATATGTGAAAGCATTCTTGGTACAATGATGAATATTAAAGGGAAGACAAAAGACACCATAAAATCTCGTCATGACTTACAGGCTATGGGGTTGAGGCCATCATTACATCCAACCAAAGAAGGGGACAAATGGAAGATGCCACCAGCCCCACTTACTTTTTCCTCTGTCGAAAAGCAAAAATTCTGCAATTTTTTAAAAGAGTTAAAGGTTCCCGATGGTTTTTCATCTAATATATCATATTGTGTTAACTCTAAGGAGGCCAAAATTTCAGGTTTAAAGAGTCATGATTACCATGTCATACTTGAACATCTTCTTCCTTTAGCAATGCGTGGCCTACTAACTCCACTTGTACGTGAAGCACTAATTGAGTTATCAAGGTATTTTACTATATTATGTGCTAAAGTAATCAATGTGGAAGAGTTAAAGCAACTAGAGTCTCAAATTCCTATTACTCTCTGCAAATTAGAGAAAGTATTTCCTCCTTCTTTCTTTGATGTGATGATGCATTTGCCTATTCATCTAGCTAGTGAAGCCATAGCTGGGGGTCCTGTTCAGTTCAGATGGATGTACCCTATTGAACAATATATGTACAAGCTTAAGTCTTATATAAGAAATAGGGCTCATCCAGAGGCTTCGATTGCAGAGGGCTATTTAGCAGATGAGTGCATGACTCTTTGCTCAAGGTACATGCAGAATGTTGAAACTAGATTTAATCGTCTTGAGCGAAATTATGAAAATGCATATGGTGGTGATGAGGCCTTGCCTATATTTAGTCATCCTGGTCGAGGCTTAGGTGCTCCCAATATCATTGATGTTCCAAAGTGTGAGTTAGATCAAGCTCATAATTATATTTTGAAGAATTGTGATGAGGTTCAACCGTTCCTTGAGTAAGACTTTTAGCCTTAGTAAGTTTTTCCTTTTTTTCTTTGTTGTAGTTTTTTTTGTTTTTTTTTTATAACTTTTTTTTTTTAGAAAATTTTCTCAGGCTAATGCAACCAATGGATTATCTGAGGAGGAATGGAGTGAGAACTTTAAAAAATGGTTTAAAGAAGAAGTGAGCCATTAAATTTTCATCAGATTTTAAGATAATTAAAACTTGAAGTACATTAATTTTTTTTTCTTTTTTCTTCTCTGTTAGGTTGCTCGATTATATGAGACTAATAAGAGCAAAGAAATGGAAAATCTCCTTTCACTATCACGTGGCCCAACCCAATATGTAACCTCTTTTAGTGGTTATATTGTGAATGGGTATAGATTTCACACACAAAATCGTGAAAACGCTTTGAGAACACAAAATAGTGGAGTGGTTGTGATTGGAAACACGGGAGAAGGAGATGATAACATAGATTATTATGGAGTAGTAACAGATATAATTGAGATGCAATATCTTGGAGGAAATCGAGTTGTTTTATTTCGTTGTAAATGGTGGGATGTATTTGATAAGGTTAGAGGAATAAAAGAAGACGAATATGGAATTGTTAGTGTTAATTGCAATAAGCAATTAAAAACTAATGAGCCATTTATCTTAGCTAGCCAAGCAACACAAGCTTTTTATGCCATTGACAATGCTATCAAAGGCTGGTATGTCGTGTCAAAGACTCAACCTCGGAGTATATCAAATGAGGAGGCGACTGATTTTGAGGAAGGTGATGCATATCAGCAGGGTGAATTTTTTAAGCCTACTTATGTTGCAACCTCGTCTACAACTGCAAGTGCTGAAATTTGTAGAAGTCGGCTGGGTGTAGATCCAATTTTTGTGATTGACACGTCAAAAGATATTGGAGAGGAAGTACCTATGAAGAGGAGAAGAGAAGAATAATCTGTTAATTAGCTTTCTTTTAAGCTATTTAATTTTATTAATAGGAATTTTTTGTAGTCTTTCACTATTTCGAAAGCATACTAATAAAATAAAACAGAACATGATCATACTGTGAATTCTGTTCTGCATGTTTACATTCTAAATTTTATGAAAAATGACCTGAACATTGGGGAGATGAAAGGAATATGTATCTTTCTTCGCCATATATGATCAGTTGACATTAGCATATGCAGATCAGCTGCATAGTTTCAATTAAGCATTTGCACTTATTAGTGACTTAGTTTTGAGTGTAATTTATCTGTATATGCATTCAAAATTTGGAGGTTACAGTTTTTTTTTATTTTTATGATTAATTATATAAGACAACCTGCATTGATCTATCATGTTTATCTGATTTTACACATCATTGATTTACTTTGTGTTGATTGTAAGATATCTGTATATGCATTTAAAACTTGCAGGTTACGGGTTGCTTTTTTTTTTTTTTTTTTTTAATTACTATGATTATGGCTATACAAAATACAAGTTATGGACCTCTATAAGATTGAAAAGCATTGTTTTTAATTAATTATACTTGGATTTGTCTGAAATTTTTTTTATTAGCAATAATATCAGGTAAAACAGATGCCTCTTTTCAGTTTGTCTATCTGTGTGTGTGCAATTAGAAGAAAAGCTATTCAAGCTGGATACATTCTAAATTTTATTCAAATCTGTCTTTTTTTTTTCTTCTTATTATAAGTTAGACCATGTAATATATGCGTTGCTTTTCTTAATATAATTTTTTTTAATGATGTTGACAGGAACATTATGGCTGATCCTACTGGAAATACTCGTAGACCATCTAATCTAAGATCTAAAAGAGAATATGTACCACCTCTTATGCTCGCAAAAGGACGTGGAAAGGGATTAGCAGGTCTGTATCCATTCAAAAGTAATGCTAGACCTAATGTTGATGGCATTGGGGCTAGTAGTGATCTTTTACAGAGAAGTAAACGTCCTATAACCCATTCTAGTTCTGGTGCTGATTCTCTTTGTGTTAATAAAGGTCATATAACATCAAATAAACGTCCTTTTGGTAATGTTATTAATTATGCTCCCACTATTTCTCCTAATAATGTAGAAAGAAATGTAAGAGCTTCCTTTAATCCATTACCTAACCCCCATATTCAAAATAATAATGATATGAATGTAGATGATCATAATTCATCTTCTGAGTCATGTAATGAGAATATCAATGATGATAATGAGCTACATTATTCTTCACCCGAAGATGAAGATATGCATTATCAAGAAGGCTATGCAAATTCTGATGGCCATAATAATGAGTCAAACTTTCAAGATGATGAAAATGACAATGAAATGGAGGCACATACAACAGTTCAAGGAGATGCCAGTGGTAATGCTTAAACTCTTTATAATTTGTTTAATTCTGCCCATGTCAGTTAATGAACCACAATAAGTTTGCTTTTATTTTGATATAAATATAGGTTGTTTGTATTTTCTCTTTGTCATTTATTTTTTGATACTTTTAGCAATAAATTCTTTCTGTTGAAGGTGATGACCAATCTACTAGTAAGAAGAAAGCAGGGAATGAAAAAAAAAGAGGAAGAAACAAATGTAAAGAAATTGCTAGACTAAAACCCAATGAGAAGCTACATATCGAGTTCTTCAACAATCGAGCCGTAGGGGAGAATCACAAAGTATTTTCAAGACATTTGGGAATCATAGTCCGAGATACTAACATTTGTCCTCTAAGAGTGCACAAATGGGATGATATTGGGGACAGAGAAAAAGATCACATGTGGACAGCAGTCACGGTAAGGATTAAGGACAATAATTTTGATGCTTTGACTTTTGTTTGCCAAGTTCTGTTTTATTTATATATTCTGAACACTTCATAACATTATCTTTTCTTAGGATGTTTTCACAAATGAAAACATGGAAACTTATAAGGAGCATGTTCTTGGGCATATGAAAGAGTTGTGGAAAAATTGGAGAGGAGATCTATTAAGGTATAATGTTACAAAGAAAAAACTATCTTTAGAAGCTGCTGCTAAAGGTAATCCACCTAAGGGACTTGATAAGCAAGAGTGGAGCTGGCTCATAAAGGAAATTTTTTCAAAGGATGACTTCAAGGTATTTTTTACTTGAGCAGATAGTATGGATATATGTATTGAATTTTTTTGAGATGATAATTTTTTTTTCAGAAAAGAAGTGAAAGAAACTCGGTTAACCGAAGTAAATATCCTAAAGCGTTAATGCCACGTACTGGGAGCAAGCCTATTAGGCAAATCATTTGGGACGATCTGGTATATAATTAGTTTGGTAGTTTATATTCTAATTTGATTTCAAAATGTCAGATATTCTTGGGATAACAATAATGTGACATGTCATGATAGGGAGGAAGTAAAGGGAATAAACCTACTTTGGTTGATGTGTTTTATACCACTCGCAAAAAAGGCAATAGCCTTCCAAACGCGGAGACAATCCAGAAACATGTATGTACTTTATTTACTTTGGTTAACTTTTTTTTTTCTTTTTTTTCCTTTCTTTTTTTTCCTTTTTTTTTTTTTTTTTTTATGTTTCTTCTTCTGTAATATTAATTTGGTCATGCTTATATATGTTGTAGGCTGAAATTCAAGAAACAATGGAAAAAGATCCATCACTTTCCTATGTCCAGGTAACTATAACTCTCTTTTGCTGTGAGTTATTAAACGTTGTGGACTACTTCAGGCTATTTTCCCTCTCCCCGTAGTGCTTGCTGATTTTGCTGTTCTGTTTTTTTTATTTTGCTGTTCTGCTGTTCTGATTTTGTTAATCTGTTGTTTTGATTTTGCTGTTCCGATTTTGCTGATCTGCTATTCTGATTTTGCTGTCCTGCTGTTCTGATTTTGCTGTTCTGCTATTTTGATTTTGCTGTCCTGCTGTTCTGATTTTGCTGTCCTGCTGTTCCGATTTTGCTGATCTGCTATTCTGATTTTGTTGTCCTGCTGTTCTGATTTTGCTGTTCTGCTATTCTGATTTTGCTGTTCTGCTGCTTGTACTTCTGTCCCCTTGAGTTTGTTCTTTCTTCTAGCATAAACCTGAAGTGGTGGCTGACCTGAATGAGGCGGTTGACCCGAATGAAGGGCTGGGTTACTTGGGTCCATGACATACACTCCCCTGAATTGCAAACTGAAAAAGGCATATTAAACTAGCAAATTGGCAATTTTTGGCTCTCTTGAGAATTAGATAGCATATTGTAAACCCGTACCAAATCTCATACCAGAAAATTAGGTAGCATCGGAAATAATGTCTCATATTTGATTTATTTGAGTTTCGTTATATGTTTTATTAGTTTTGGAGTGGTGAATGTGTTTTAATATCTTGTGCATTGTAGACTTGTAGCCGGAGACTTGAAGAACAGGTCAACTTTTATGGACTGTTGTCAAAAAACAAGAACAAACAAACAAAAACAATCCATGGACACTAATTATTTCCACACAATTTGTGTTCGTACTGTCATTTACTCATTTGTAACTTGTTAACATCAATATATCGTACAATAGCTTTTAAACCTATGCAACTTATGTGTAATAAACTAATAATGTACTTTGTTATGCCTAAACTTTTAGTTAATGCTTGGAAATTATTTTGGGACTCCTTTGATAAATTTGACACACCTTTATTTGAGATGATCATTATAGAGCACAAACTCCATCTAGAGCTAGGTACTGACTATTTCTCTCACACCAATCCCTTTTGTGATAAACTTTTTGTTTGAATCCTAGATTATTGTTCTAAACTTCTATAGTGGATGTAATTTTTCCTAATTCTTATCAGACTTAAATATCAGATTAGTAAGATAAGCAGATGTCAGAGAGGAATTTGTCTGACTTTTAAAATTAAAGGAAATGATAATAATTTTTTATCATGTAGATTTTCCATATGAATATATTAAATGATTTATATATGCCTATTGAGCAGACACTTTATTTTCCATGCATTTTAATTTCTCTATAATTAATTTTGTGTTCGGTAACATACTTTAATTTCTTTCTTTGAAACTTAGGTAGCACAAAAGGTTTTTAAATCCAAGTCTCGAGATCGTGTTGTTGGTTTAGGAGGAGGAATAACTTTAAAAGATATGATTGGACCACAACCAAGTAGAGAAGAGCTTCAAATTGAGTTGACTGCAACCCAAAAAAAAAATGAAGATCTTACAAATCATGTGGAGACTATTCAAGAAGAAAACACCGAACTTAAGAGTCGCATGGGTTTGGTTGAAGCTGAAATGAAGATGTTGAAAGATACATTGATAAAACAATTCAATGCTTCGTTTTCGAATAATGGTTCCAACACACAAACTCCGAGTACCTGATTATGCGTGCAGAGCTTTGATGGTTAAGCCCATAGATTTAAATTTCAATCATTGTTTAGTTTGTTTAAGAATTAATAAATACTTTTAGCATTAAGGTTTACTTTAGAATTTTGACATGGAGTTTTTATTTATTAATTGTGTAGTATGGATCATACTAATTTTGTATGACAATATTTTTACTTGAAATAAAAATTGTTCATGATTGCAGATATTATGTATATACTAACTAATTATTTCATCATAAAAATACAGATTCAAATAATTGTTACAGGCTAGGGCATGCAGCTCTTGTACTATATATCCATTTATAACGACAAACATTTACCGTCGTTGTTTCACAAAATTTTGAATAATTAGATGATTTTCATATGATTTAACGAGGGATAATGTGGTCGTTATTGAATAAAAGTTTGTCGTTTAATGATATTTAATTACGACAACAAGGTGCATCGTCGTTAATAAATAACGATGAAAAGATTTTTTGTCGTTCTTAAGTAACGACAAATATGAACATTGTCGTTAGTTACTAACGACGAACATCGTTGTTATAACCAATAACGAGGGAACCTGTTACATCAACTTGACGATGAAATTTTTTTTGTCGTTAATAATTTTAACGACCACTTTTTAGGCTTATAACGACAAATTTGTTTGTCGTTAAAAACCCTTTTTTTAGTAGATCGATCTGATTAATTAATGCATTGATGATTGATTATTGTGTTTTACCCTGGAATATTATTTATTGGTGAACTTTTACCCTAGGCTTTTATTGATTGTTTTTCTCCTAAAACATTGATCTCCGTAGTTTAATACTTTTCATATTAATAATTTAGTTACTTAATAATATAGATTATTTAATTTAATTAGGAATAAGTTGATTCGTTTCCCTGTGGTTCGACCCTTCTTCTCTATCTGCATAGTTAGAGAACTTTAGAATTATTTTTGACTAGGTGATACGACTTTATCCTGTCATTTTCTAAGCACCAAGCTTCGGCTAGACATGTACTAACCTCCCTTATGCAACAAGCATCACACGCACAAGCTCACGCTTGCACCAGCCGCACACGCCACGCACACGACACACATGCACTGCAACGTGCGTGGCGCGCACAGCTAGCTGCTGCTGCTGCGCCATGCTGCTGGTCAGTAGGCAGCAGCCACGCACGGTTGCACGCACCAGGAAGCCACCCCTTGGCAGCCATATGCGGGCTGCTGTGCAGCCCCGCTAGCTAAGGGTGGTTTCGCCTTGGTTTTCGTGCCAAAACCTTGGGATTTAAAATCAAATTTTGCGTGACTTAATTAATTAATTCCAAATTGATTTTAGAATTAATTTAGTGCGCAAAATGAAAATTATAACAATTCCAACTTAATAAATTCATCCAAGTGCACAAACCCAAATTATTTCCAAAAACTATTCTTTAATAAAATTGGTTCAACTTGATGCAATAAAATGAATAGGGCTATTCTCACTATTAATTTAATTAACTTAAATTAATCATGAGATTTGACAAAAATAAAGGGGAGTTGGAATTATGAACACAAAAATTCAAATATAGATTCCAACTTTAACTTGTGAATCCTTGAAAATGATATCTTCCAATATGAAGATAAATTAAAATTCTATCATAAGATTTAAACTTTATGATTCCAATCAACTTAATAAATAATTAAATCAAAAAGTTCAACAAAAATGCATGGAATTTAGTAACTCAAAGTTCAACCACTTAAAACAATTAAAGATTGGATCTTTAATACTTAGAAGCATCAAATAATAAATTTTTCACACTTAATGCAATGGATTTGCAATTATGTGAAAATTTAACCAATCTTTCAAGCACTAATTACTACAAAGTAACCATGCTTAAAGAGGTAAAAAAAATACAGAAACATTAGGGAAAGAACCAAATACATAATCATCATAAATATGCCATTAAAATTCAAGGTTAGAAGATTTAAAAATTTTCGTCAAAAACAAAAAACCCTCAAAAAAAGGCATTTCTAGTCGGATTTTGGCTTTTTCACAGTTCTAAAAAGGGTTGAAAACTTTCAAGAACGTTGTTTCCACCCAAAATTCACTATTTTTGGGCGAAAATCTGGGTTTGGGGCCAAAAATGATTAAAACGGGATTAAAATTAATAAAATCGACCTACTAATCTTATTAGTAACATAAACCAGAAAATTAAAATCATAAAAACACCTTGAAAATTTTTTAGTTATAAAAATAAATGAGCAAGGCTCCGATACTGCTGTTGGGTTTCGATGAGTCCGACTCACCGCGGAAAATAAAACCCGAGCCCAAGGAAAAACTCACAATAAATCTAACCAAAATGCATAAATAACAAGATTAGAGAAAAGATTAAATTACCCTTGTAGCGTACTTCGCTCGACCAAATGGAGCACTTACTTGAGAAAGCTTAAGTCTCGCAAGCGCAACGGCCTCCGACGATATCCACCCACAACACAATTGTGACGGGTCTCTTGCTTGGAGGTTAGCTAAGCTGGACCAAAACACTACTCGAGTAATTAATGAGTTTATAGGTTTTCTCTCAAGTGGAGATGCCTAATTGAGCTCTTACTCAAGTGAGTTTTTCTAATTCCCAAGTAAATATTTATAGGGAAACTCAAGTGAGAAATACACACTCCCATCAATGTGGGAGAGTTGGTAAAATCATTTTTCTCCTTTTATTTTTAAATCAAAAACAAAAGGAAATATGTAACAACTAATTAACCAACAAGTGGCATTCTAAGAGGAGTGGTTAGGTAAGGACCACAAGGAAAGGGAGGGAGACCAATACTTGATCCCCAAGGCTTCCCCAAACCGGCACCCCAATTGCCACACGCACCAGCCGGGCTGCGCCACATGTGGCGCGCCCTGCCTTAGGTGCCAAGGAAGCCTAGCTGGCACCGAGGCCCTTGGCTGGGCTTGCCTGCATGGGCCGAATGCTCGGGCTGCTGGCGCGCCATAGCAGCTGCTGCTATGCGTGCCTACTAGCTCGCTTGGCGCGCCATAGCTGCTGCTGCTATGTGCGTGCCTTGCTAGCTCGCTGGCACGCCATAGCAACTGCTGCTATGTGCGTGCCATGCTAGCATTGGTGCGCTAGCATGCACCAGCCAGCCTAGGCTCGGCTTGGTGCGCATGCTAGCCACCTTGCTATACCAAATTCCCCTAGCACTCGGTTTGCTCGGGGAATTCTGATGCTAGGGGTATTTCGGTAAACTGTTGATTAATTATTGATTTTACCGTCTCGTCTTTTAATTATTGGACTCGACTTGCGACGCTCGGTTTAGACGCTCCTAGCTCGAAATCCGACGTCTAAATATTTATTACTCGAACGACTCATTAATTTCTTCCGAATTAATTCATCGTGTCGGATCATTAGTTGCTTGGGTGTGACCCGGAAGGTTCCGTCAAGATTAAGTTGTATTATTAATTATGTATCAATATTACTGATCGGAAGCGGCCTCCACCTAGGCATTTCGATCACTTGAACTTACTGAATAAATAGCTTTCCAATAGCTCCCAACCCTTTATCGGAATAATACACTTGTTCGAAGGACACCATTCCTTTCACCTTCATTATGTGGTTGTTTATGGTGATTAATCTTCATCTTTATTCTAATTAATTCAGTTGTTGGAGAGGTTACACTTGCCTTTTTATCTTCCTCGCATAGTTTATATATTGTTTAGAACTCTTTTAAAAAACTACACGATATGCAATCATCAAACACTTTAAGCTAAACACATTCCTCTTTTAGGGCATAAGTTTATGTGACTCCAACCTCTAATCCAAAAGTGTCTTTGTATAAGAGTGGTGTGTTAACCTTAGGGAATGTGACGGCGAATACAAATTGAGCACTACAGTTGCGCCGGAATTTCGTTTTCAAGTCAGTAATTTACATCACGACACACCATATTTATGCCATTGATTATCAGATCAACTTTTCGATCTTATTTCTCTTATTGCCTTGAAAACCAGATTATTCTACAAAAATTATCACACCGGATGGGGGGTGCCTTCCAAGAGATAATGACACTTGTGTAAAATTGAAAGGCTCCAAAAGATAAAATGCTGACACATATGCAATTAGTAATAGTGTTAGGTAATTGTGGAGTACCAATTTATTACTCCCTCGGATTTTTTGTCCTCAATAGTAACATGGCTATAGTAACATGATAAATATGCTAATGTAAAACTTTAATCATTAATATATTTAATTGAATATTAATAATCTATCAATAAGTACCCACATGAATATATTTTAATATATAATTCACAAACATTGATCAAAGTAGGTTTGGTGAATGGTGTCAAAACTCCCAACGAGGCACTAAAAAAACGGAGTAAAACAAATTAAAGCGAATAACATACAGTGTACATTTAAAACAAAACTACTTGTGAAAAAAAATAAAAAATAAATAAATAATAAAAAATAAAAAAAAAAAATAGTATGTAAGCTATGTTGATGTCCCGGGTCATTACTTGAGGTTGATCATTAATATACAAAGTACGTTTTAATTTATGACTCAATTTTTTAATTGAATGGGAAATTATTCCATGTATTTTTAAAAAATGCACCGTGTACCTTGAAAACTTTCAAATGCACCATGTACCCCTAATATTTGCAAAAACTTACAGAAAATACCCAAAAGTTAATTTTAAGTTGAGACCCCTAAGCATAAAGCTCTATTATTTTTTGTTTATGTATGTTGTGTTATTTTGTATTTAACATTATGTTATTCTTTCAATAATCTAATTTTTTTTTTGGGACGGCACAAAGGTGGGATTGGATGTGCTTTGATAACGATTTAAATTATGTTTAGGTTTCGTTCACTTCACCTTATTTTTGCTGAACTGAAATTATTTTAGCTGAATTAAGTAGAGTACTAGAGTTTGGTTGATTAAATATTTTTGCTGAACTAAATTATTTTTACTGAACTAAAATCAATTTTACTGAATTGAAATTATTTTTGCTGAACTGAAATTATTTTTACTGATTTTCTATGTTATTTCTTTTTTAAAGTATGTTACTCATTTTTACTTAACTGAAATTATTTTTTACTGAACTAAACTTATTTTTATTGAACTAGACTTATTTTGGCTAAACTGAAATCATTTTTACTAAATTAAAATTATTACTAAATTAAAATTATGTGAAGTGAATAGGGTCTAACAATGTAATAGAATTTTTAAAAAATAATATTTGCTACACATGGCCCTAGAAACTCGTAGACTTAAACATCTTCAATTACATGAAACTTCAAATAAATGGCGATTGACAAAAACAGTTTGAGAATGACAGATTTATAATTCATGTATGACTCTTCCTAGTATTGACGGCCTTTTTGGGCATAACGAAGATTATCATACCGCTTCTACTTGTCTACTTGCCAGACTCATGCCATTAAATTACTGGGAATGTCATTGTAATAATATTGAGTAATATTGACTTCCGAGTGGATCTTGTCAAATTAGGCCCTGTTTACTTCACCTTATTTTTGCTGAACTGAAATTATTTTTATTGAAACAAAATTATATTTGCTGAACTTAAATTATTTTTACTGAAATTAAATTAATTTTACTGAACTGAAATTAGTTTTGCCGAACTGAAATTATTTTTACAGATTTTCTATTATAATTCTTCTTTAAGAAAACTGAATTTTACTGAACTTAACTTATTTTTACTGAACTGAAATTATTTTTACTGAACTGAACTTATTTTACTAAACTGAAATTATTTTTACTTAATATTATTTTTTTAAAGGTGAAATGAATAGGACCTTACACAAAGTTTTAAACATGTATTATTTATATAGTCAACAAAGATAGTTTGACTTTCGAGTGGATCTTGTCAAATTCACAAATTCTCCGACGTGTAGTATTTATATAGTCAAAATATTAGAATTTTTATATGAGCTTTTGAGTGTGTGCTAGAAAATTAATTAAGCTCATATTACTCTTTTCCATATACTAGAGATATTACAAAATTTAGTCTATATGACCTATATCGTTGGGGATAGGGCAAGAATTTCAGTGAAGTGAGTCTTATTGTAATTAGAATTGTACGGGATGATATCGTGTGATATCGTTTTACCTAAATACGAGTCGAGGCGCTACCGTCCTTTCATCATAGCAGCAGGTATGTCATAACGGCATGTGTCAGAGCCATTATCCACCCACCACGTGGCAGACAACTGCCAACACTTAGCATCCATTTTATATGCATGGCATGCAGCCACCTGCTGGAAAAAGGTTAGTTAGCCTATAAATAGTCACTTAATCTTTTATCTTAAGGTAATTACAATCTCTCTCTCTCTCTCCCCCTCTCTCCCTCTCTGCAATATCCTGTATTTTTATATGTATTTTATTTTAAATAAGTATTTTGTGGGGTATTTAAAATAATTTGAAATGAATTATTTATGGCATTTTAATTATTTATTTTAAATAACTTTGGAAATATTTTATAAAAGGAAAGTTTTATTTAATTAATTATTTATTAAGTTGGGATTTAATTTAGAAAAATTTTATTTTAGTAAAGTTTTATTAGGAAAGGAATTAGGAAAGATTAAAAAGGGAAAGTTTAGGTAAGAAGGGTTTCTAGAGAAAGGGGTATAAATATTCAACACTTGGGCAAATTAAACTTTGCCTAGAGTGGAGAATACCCAAGGTAAACTTTCTCTCCCTTGTCCATTATTTTCTTTTTCCTTTTTCTTTCTTTTTCCCCTTCCCCTTTTTCGGCACTCACCACCGCCGGTGACGTAGGGAAGATGTAGGTCATTATCTAATCTTCCCTAGAGCCAAACAAATTTATAAACACTCAACAAACCTAAATACGAGTATAGAGGTATGTCAAGGGTCGAACCCAAAGGAACGGTAATGTTCAAGCACTCTCAATTATGTGCCTAACCTAGGTCGAAGTCTAAGGGTAAAGAGGTAATACTAACAACTAACCAAACAAAGAACCAAACAAATAAAGCACTAGGGAATGGGGATCAACAAGTAAGCATGACAATTGTAGCAACTCGGGAACAACATGCAAATCAAAGGTTGCGAAGACTAATGGTAAGAGCAATCAAAAGAGCTCGACAAGCTATCTCCTACAGGTCTAACTAGCGCCAACTACAAAAGACTCTAACTAGCAACGTCACTAACCAAACTCAATCGACAATTGTGAGTTACAAATCAATGGTCCTTATCAATGTAGACTCACAATACATTCTATCATAATTCTCAAGGCCTAATCGAATTACACACATGCACAATTTCCATTAATCACTTTAATCTCAATAATTAATCAACACAATTCCCAAATTAAGCACAATCAATCAATCATACAAGTTTCACCCATTCCCTAGCCAAACAATTACTCTAACATCATCATCTAATCAACTAACAACTAAGGAAATCAAGAATCAACAAAATATCAAGAACAACTACACTAATCAAGCATCAAACATGCATGAAAATTAATCCAAACAAACATGAATTTTAAACAAAGCAATAAAATGAGATAGAGTTAGAAATGCTCATTGATAATAGAGAAGATCTTCAACACAATGGTAACCATTGAATCTTCAATCTCTCAACCACCATTGAAATTCCTCACTTTCTCTCTCTAAATGTACTCCTAAACTAACCCTAAAACTAGAGAGAGAAACTCTCGACTTAGCTAAAATTATGATAAAAAATTATCCCTAATTGCTTCTAATTACTCCACCAAAAATCGGGTTACAAGGTATAAACAGGAGGCGTGAAACGAAGCCGATCAAAACAGGGACCCGAAGTGGCCGCGCCTGCGCAGTAGGGCTGCGCGCCCGCGCTCCTCTGGGTTCCTTCGGTTCTTCTCGAGGCTTCATACGTTCACTAAGGGACTTCGAACGGGCGCACCAAGGATGGCAGATCCAAAGGAGCTTGACGGTAGGTTCAACACCACTCCTTCATGAGAGCGCGGCTTGAGAGCGCAAGCTAGAGCTAGAACTTGGAGAATCCACTTCCTTGAATCTTGAGCTTTCCTATTGCCATGAGCTTACTCCAAAAGCATCTTCCGCCTAATAATCCATGCATATCAAGACCCAAACCTCGTACAATACCTACAACCACGAAAAGAGAATAAATAAAGAAGAAAAGACTAGAAAAACCATCAAAACGCACAAAACCACAAAATAAGAGAGAAAAGGTAAAACAAAGAGGAAAAACATAAAACTAAGCATTTATTCAATAAGAAAGCTATGAAAAGAAGGCAAAAGAAACCTAAATTCTCATCAAATGGGTGCCATTTAAGACACCCATCAGCCGGCCACCACCACCACCGCCCACCACCAGCAGCAGCGACGACGCCACCAGTAGCCCGGTAGTAGCCGGCTGTGGTGCAGTGGCTGCTGTCCGGCCTCCCTTTTCGAAAAAAAAAATTATTCTTTTTTTTTATTATTTTTCTTTTGTTTAATCCTAGATCTAATTATAAATTTTGAGTTTTGTGAGGGTTTAATGATAATTGATTTTAAGTATGATGTGAATTAATTTTCAGATTTAAATCTAATTAAAAAGCCCCAATTTTTAAAACCCTAGATTTATAAATAACTGATTATTGAAGGAATATGATTTAGGGTGGTTTAAACCTTTAATTTAAGGGTTTTAAAGTATAATTACAGCAAGTTTTCATTAATTAATATTGCTGGAATTTTTGTTAGTATGCTAAAAATTAAGTTTCTTGAAGGAATTTTCGACTACCCATTAATTGGGGTTAAAGTATGAGGTTTTAAATTAATTTTCAGCTTGTTTTAATTAAAGTATGAGCGGTTTAATAAGAGTATATATTGCTGAAAATTTGTGTGGAGTAGATTTTAATGCCATGTTATGATTTTGGTTTGTAGGAGACTTTGAAGTGAGTGATTTCTATTAGTCGTGGCGATTTTAAGATCGTACTCAAGGTACGTTCGCGTACTTAGCATATTTTCAGCTTGTATATGAACCACAATTTTATTTATGGCATGATAGAAAGCATGTTTAATTAAACTACATGTTTAATTTGGTTGGGATTATTAAAAGGGAATTTTATTATATTTCATATAATTTTTATTGATGCTATAAGCATGAGAAAGGGGCTATGTAAGTGTCTTTGTACACAAGGAATAAATTATATTTTGGTGCTTTAGTGTACTTAAGGTGTTTCTAACACCGAGGGATAGGAATTGTGACGCATTACGCATTTAAGGTGTCTTTGACACCGAGATAGATTTAAAAAGGGTCCAACATTAAATGTTATATGGTCACTAATTATTCAAGAATTAAATTGGAATTTTTAATTTTTTGAATAATTATTATGATTGAATGATTTTGGTTTGACAGTCATCACCAAGTCTAATAATAAGTAAATAATGTAAAGTGAAAGAGATTACGCACCAAAACTCTTGGAACGTATATACCTTGAGTATGAACATATGAGGGGGAGTTATGGGGTTTTATATTTAACCATAATTTCTATTAGGAGTACAGGACACTGTATTTTCCTTTTATTATTATGCGCAGGAATTCCGCCACTTACGAGTGGTTATTTTATACTGGCACGGTTAGCTCCCGTGTTAGTACCCCTTTATTGGGGTAGGTTAGGGGAGAAATTCGTTCGATGCGTAATCAATGCTAAATGAATTATTTAGTTACTTAGTTGAGAAGTCTTGTTGTATGTTGTATGCTTGTAAACAAGTTGCAACGAGGTAAGTTGTGTGTTAATAGGTGAAAGCATATTAGTGTGTTTAATTACGCTTATGTACTCAGCTTTGCTGATTGTGTGTTTGTGTGTTTGTTGGCCTTGTCTTTACCTTGGCCCTATGATGACCCATTTTTAATGGAGAGTAGTGGAAACAAGTAGAGAGAAGGTTTTCAGGTGATGAAGCATATTCATGATGGGCATGAGTGAAGAGCGAATCATGCTAGTTTCCATAAGTTTATGATGTGTTATTGCTTTCATTATTTTATTATGCTATGTTTGTGAGACTAACGCAAAGGTTTTGAATTGGTTCGGTTTTGTTAAGGGCCTACAATGGTTCCAAGTTGTAGGTTGACTTTGTTTTACTTTGGTTTGACTTTACTTTTGTTGGTTGACATTAAGTTGAGTCATTTTGAATGTTTTAAAGATAGCCTTCTGATGTGTGTCTTTGATAGTTGTTTTAGCCGTTTTCACGGTGGCAGTAATGTCTTAGATTTTCCTATTTTGAGTTTTAAACAGAGGAAAACAGGTATTTTTAAAGAAAGGAATTTCTAGGGTGTTACACTCTCACTCTCTCTCTCTGGGTTAGCTTACCTTCGCTCCTTGTGTAGGTACTTAGCTAGACGATAGGGTCTTCACGGATCCTGGATATAAGTTGCCGAGTTATATCCGAAACAAGAATATTAGATAGAGAGTGATTGAACTCTTTTTTTTTCATTAATTTATTTTTTATATGTGGCTGACCATACAGTGTGACCGACTATCATTGGGGTTATTTCGTCAGTGTTATAGGAGTTACTCGTTCAGTATTATAAAGGTTACTTCATCTTAATGTAATGGGCATTACTCTCATTCAGTGTTACATTAGTATTATAAGGATTACTTGCTCAGTTTGATAGGGTTACTTAGTTCTTTTACAAGCCGCACAAAACGAACACTATCTTTTATATTTTAATTTTAAGCCTGTAAAGAGACCACATGCAAAGGCAATGGTGTAGGAGAGATTCGATCTCAACTCTTGGGCAGCACCCCCTAAACTTTGACCAACTAATAGATATCTCTAATGAAGTAATAGGGTATTATCCTATTTAGTCTACTACGGTGGAAAGAGTTTTGACAAAATTTCTAATAGGTCAAGTTTTATAATTTTTTCCCTACTTTCTTTGTATTTTCTTTTTCACTAGTTGGTTTTTATAAAGTTTCTTGTATAAAATCTCTTTTGTACTTTCGTTTTAGCTTTTGTTTTATTTCTGTAAAAATATACATTCATCTGTTACAATTCACTCCTATTATATTGTAGTGTTCACCTGAAGTAATAACATTCTTATATCGATCATGGGACATTCTTATACCAAGAAATCTAACAATGAGTTGAGAATTTTTCCGAAAAAGAAAAAGAAAAAAAAAAGATAATCATCTTAACGGCACCCGTGACAACATATGTTATAGATTCATTAGGAAAAGGTCATATCAATTCATGTATATGACTTAGCATAACAAAGCTGGTATAGTTGTCTGATAATAATAATCTAATACTCATAAATCATAATTTAGGCAATACTAAAATCAAGTTGCACCATGAATATTTATAAATACTTAGTATTATTCACCATATCCTACTGTCTTCATGATCTCAATCATAGACCTACTCAAACTATAACGAATTTCTCAAAGGCCTTATTTCCAATCTTCTTCATTATCAGGTTAGTTATTTACTTCAGCTTTTATATTTCTTTTTAAGGAAAATATGATTAATACTACATTATTTTTTTCTCCCCTTAGATTCTAATTTAATTCTTACAATTTTTATCAATAATGAATGTCTTCAATTTTCTCTTTGTTTGAATAACATGATAGAATAAGAGAAAGAATGAGGAAGTTATTAAGAGGAGGAATTGGAAGGGTAGGGAAAACAAAGGGAGCAAGAAGGTGTCAGTTTTCCCTTCAATTCTATCGATTTTTTTAAGGATAATCTTAACTACCCTTAAAAAAGAAAGATGTCCCAAACCTCTTATTCAAACAATGGAACTTGTTCCCCTTCCTCTATCATTTTCTTCACATTTTGTAAAGATAATAATTTGACTTTTGGTACCATCAAAACACTCTAGTTTGATTTTTGATACCTATTTAAAACTTATTTTATTTGAAAAAATACACATTAACTATCCCATCTTTGTCCGATTTACTTGAAATAATCCTAACTTTTGATTATTTTGTAATAATCCCAACTTTCACTTATATTTTTTTCTAAAGGTTTCACTAATTTAATTAGATGGTAATATATTCCATTTCATATAATTCCTCTATTTTTTTTCAGTTGCATTACTATGCAAATTACGGATTCTTAGGCAATTTTTGCAAATGAGAAATATAGAGAGAGAAAAAAAATGGACCCATGTAATACAAGAGAGATAGACAGAATTTATTAATTAAAAGAAAAGTGATACAACTAATTTAAAACTTCCGTTTTAGGAAAGTGATGCAACAATTCCCAACTTATAAAAAGTAAATCGTATAAGATTACTCTTATGAATGTGTGATGCAATTATACCCTTCAAAATGTGTATTTACTTATATACCCTCATTAATATGTACAAGTTTTATTAATGAATAATGTTTGGACAATTATACCCTCAAAAATATATATTTGCTTATTTTTTGTCATTAATGTTATTAGTTGCCTTAGACATGTATACCTCTAAATTAAACATAGTTGTTTACTTGTTTACATATTAACAACTAAATTTGTGATTTACCCCAATTGAAAGCATTTCCGGATATGGCTAGCCATGGCGCGTGCATCGCGCGCGTTAGCTGCCCTATTAAAAAGAAACCTTCTTGTGATACAAGAGAGATGCAGTTTTTTCATTTATTGTGATGAATGAAATGTCAAAATGGTACCCAAAAAACCAAACGAAAATATAGTGTTATTAATATAATGCTTAAAACTTTGCTAAATACTCGTCACTTAGCTTAATAGAGAAAATTCAAGTACGTACTGATACAGTATTGACCTTTTTTTTTTCATATAGAAAACAAAACTCAGTTACTAATCAATGGCGAAAGGAAAACATTGGAAATGCTTGATGCACTTGATGTGACGAAGACACAATGGTATCACTTCAAGGTCTTCACCTTTGTTGGTATAGGTTTCTTTACTGATGCATATGGTCTTTTCTCTATTTCCGTGGTGTCCAAAATATTAGGCCGTCTCTATTACACTGAGTTGAACTCTAAGTACCCCGACAACTTACCCATAAACGTGTCTTTTACGATCGCTAGTGTGGCCTTGTGTGGCACCCTCACTGGCCAACTCTTCTTCGGCTGGTTAGGTGACAAGATTGGAAGGAAAAAGGTGTATGGTCTTACCTTGGCCATGATGGCTTCCTTTTCCCTAGCTTCCGGTCTCTTTTTTGGTCATACTGCAAAGAGTGTCATTACAACTCTATGCTTCTTTCTCTTTTGGCTTGGATTTAGTATTGGAGGTAACTACCCGCTCTCAGTTGTTATAATGTCTGAGTGTGCTAACAAAAAGACTCGTGGGACTTTCATCGCAGCTGTGTTTGCAATGCAAGGATTTGGGATCATTGTGTGTAGTGTTGGAAAAATACCCTCCATAATCAAGCCCATCATTAGTCATGGAAAAATACGAATTTACCCCTAATCTGTCTACTCAAGTACAAGACTGCCACCTGAAAAGTACATCTATAAATAGCTCTCCAATCATTAATGATGGTAACTTTTTCCTAATTCTCTCTCTACTTCCTCTCTCTAAAGTACTCTCTCTCTCTCTACTTTTTCTCTCTAGAAAGTACATTCACTGACTTAAGCATCGGAGGGGCTTTCCCGGATCACATCCCCGGGCAGTTAACCTTGTCTCTTTTACAGGCCGAGCTCTCAGACATCAAGGCGGAGCCGAAGGACACTTGGACATTCATTGGACTTAGCCTCTAGGACATCTTGATATTATTTACCTTAACCCCGAGGAATATTCTATTTCCAGAAACAGGTGGCGCCGTCTGTGAGGATAACAAACAAAAAGCTATGGTGAATACTAGGCGTCCCCGAACGTATCAAGATGCTACTAAAAAAGCTCCGATTCTCTCGACTCTGCATAATCATAAAGTTGTGGAAATTGTACCCCAAAATCTCGACCCTTGGTCTAGCTCACTAAAGCACGTCATCTCTCAGCTAGGCGTCACAAGCAAGGTGTACAATTTGAAAAATTCGAAAAGAAGGGGCAGCCGAGGGATGTGCTTTTATCAGCCCATCGGCATGCCTTGCCGAGTGCTATGCTTCTATCAACCAATGAGCAGGCCTAGCCGAGTGCTATGCTTCTATCAACAACTCGTCATGCCTAGTTAAGGGATATGCTTCTATCAACCAATGACTAGGCCTAGCCGAGGGCTATGCTTCTATCAACCCCTCCTCATGCCTAGTTGAGGGATATGCTTCTATTATCCAATGACCAGGCCTAGCCGAGGGCTATGCTTCTATCAACCCCTCGTCATGCCTAGCTGAGGGATATGCAGCTATATCAACCCCTTAGCATGCCTAGCCAGGGGCTGTGCATCTATCAACCCTTCCCCGGCTTGCATCTATCAACCCCTTGGCATGCCTAGTTGGGGGTCATGCTTCTATCAACCCCTCGGCATGCTTAGCCGGGGGTCATGCTTCTATCAACCCCTCGACATGCCTAGCCGAGGGCTATGCTTCTATCAACCCCTCGGCATGCCTAGCCGAGGGCCATGCTTCTATCATCTCCTCGGCATGCCTAACCGAGGCTATGCATCTATCAACCCCTCGACATGCCTATCCGAGGGCTATGCTTCTATCAACCGCCTCAGCATACCTAGCCAAGGGTTATGCTTCTATCATCTCCACGGCACGCCTAGCCGAGGGCTATGCCTCTATCATCTTCTCGGCATGCCTAACCGAAGGATATGCTTCTATCAACCCCTCGGCATGCATAGCCGAGGGCTATGCTTTCATCATCCTCTAGATGTGCTTAGTCGAGGGATATGCTACTATCAACCCCTCGGCCAGCCTAGCCTAGGGCTATTCTCCGATCAACCTCTCGGCATACCCAGCCGAGGGCTATGCTTCTATCAACCCCTCAGCATGTCTAGCTTAGGAATATGCTTCTATCAAGTCCTTGGTATTCCAAGCCGAGAGCTATGCTTCTACTAATCCCTTGGCATACCTAGATGAGGGCTATGCTAAGATGAAAGCACCCCTCTTGAAGATGAACCTTACAAGATCAAGGAGGTCACTCACTTAAGGGTCTTTCGCTCACAAGTTTCAAATGGCAAGGCCCTCAACCCTCCTCATCAATCATGAATATTTAACTAGTAGAAAATTGCAATTCCCCACCGGTTCAAAACCCTCCTATGCCACCGGTTTTGAACCGTTGGGCATTTGGGGGTGGCAATACTCCCTTGAAAAGCCACTGATTCAAAACCTTCCCGCTTCATTTTTTTTGGGTATTAAATATAAATGCCACCGGTTAACCGGTGGCAATGTACATGTAAATTTTATTTTTCACTTGAAATATAATCGAACAATTAAATGTAAGAAATGCAACATCGTAATCAACCGAAATATAATCAAAAATATAATTATCATTAAATTATTATTGTACAATACCAAAATAAAAAAAAATTACAACATTAAAATAAAATAAAAAATTACAACATAAAAATAAAAAAAAAAAATTACAACATCAAAATCAAAAAAAAAAAATTTACAACATCTAAATCAATATTCCAAAATCAACATCTTAATTCTTCTATGTGGAGTCATAATCTAATACCTACATCAATTAAAACACCAAAATTAATAAAACCCATGAACCCAAAATAAAAAAAAAACGCATCATGTACCCAGAAAACTCAAAATAATAATAAAAAAATTAAAAATAAACCCAGAAATCCCCTAAGAAAAAAAAATTAAAAAAAAACAGAAAATAAAATAAAAAAAACCCCCCAAAAAACGCATGCATGTACCTAGAAAACTCAAAATAATAAAAAAAAAATTAAAAATAAACCCAGAAATCCCCAAAAAAAAAACCAATAAAACACCAAGATTAAAATTAATAAAAAAAACTCACAATAAACTACGAAAAAAAAATAAAAAATAAATAAATAAATAAAAAACCAAAACACTCATGCAATTTCAAAAATCGATTAAAATCAATTAAACCCAGAAAAATCAATTTAACCCAGCGGTTAAACCCAGAAAAATCAATTAAACATAGCAATTACAAAATCAATTAAACCCAGAAACCCTAACCTTAAATAATCAAACCCAGAAACTACGAAAAAGGGAGGAAATTGCTGTTGATGATGTCGTCGATCTGTCGGTGTTGTTGATGTTGGTGTTAGTGGTGTGGTGGTGGCGGTGGCGGTGGTGTGGTGATTTCGTGGGTTATGTTTTTTTTCCGGGTGGAGTTGGGTGGTTTCGGTGAAGAATGGTGGTTTTAGGCGGTTTCGATGGTGGCTGGGTAGTGGCGTTAGGGTGTCGGCGATTTTATGGAGGACGAAGGAGAGAGAAGGAGAACGAAGAGGAGGACGAAGGAGAGAGAAGGAGAGAGGACGAAGGAGGAGAGAGAAGGAGAACGGAGGAGAGAGAAGGAGAACGAAGGAGAGAGATGAGTGATCAGAGGAGAAGAATAGGGTTAAGGGGTTATAAAAGGGTTTTTTTTTTCTTAACTATTGCCACCGGTTCAAAACCGGTGGGATTAATCTTTTCCCCACCGGTTCGGTTTGAACCGGTGGCAATAATCTTCCCTCAAAATCCCGCCCATTTTTCCCCATATTTTCCCACCGATTTTTAAAAACCGATGGCCTTAGCTCGATGCCAATCTTCTTTTTTCACCTAGTGTTTATATGGCTAAGCCGAAAACCTACATGCTTGGAATATTAACTTAATAAGTTTTTGTGTTTGAATACCTCTCATCTTACAATGATGCCCTAGGGGCAATAATAGTCGATACTAGGAGATATTTTCTTTTAATAGAGCATCATTGTAAGAAGCAAAATTAGCTGCCAACATCCCTAAGCGCTTAGGAGCTCACTTAGCTTTATTCTCAAAAAAGCACCGGGCCTCTCTGCATATAAGACACCCCGGATCGCTAATTAACGTTATCACTTATCAGTAACAAGTTTGTTCCAATGTTTGGGGCAAGATGCTAGCCTATACTCAATGTTTGAGATAGTGTCCTGGCGAATCACTAAAATAACAAAAGGCTCGTTTAGCCCTCAACCTGTCCTAAAAGTTGGGATAGTGGTACCTCTCATACATCTATAACTTGGGGCTCGTTCAGCCCTTGACCTATCCTAAAAATTGGGATAGCTTAGCTCTCATACACATATGACAAGGGGCTCGTTTAGCCCTTAGCCTATCCCAAAAGTTGTGATGGCCTACTTCTCATGCGTCGATAACAAGGGGCTCATTTAGCCCTCGGCCTATCTCAAGATTTGGGATAACGTACCTCTCCTCAGTCTATCCCAGTGGTAGGAATAGTATATTGCTCATCTATTTTCATCAAGAGGCTTTCTCCACCCCTCATCCTATCTCAATGTGGAAAATAGCGTACCGTTCATTCATTATTTTTAACTTGGGGCTCATTTAGCCCTCAAATTATCTTAAGGTTTGAGATAGCGTTCTGCTCAGCTCGCATTCAAACATGGGGCTCATTGACCCTAACTGTCACAATATTTGAGATAAAGGCGTGCCCAGCCCTCACTAAAGTGTTACTCGGGGCTTTTAGCCCCTCATTACTTAAATTCATGAAGAATCATCAAGAAGTGTAAACTGCAAGCCAATAAAGAGAAATGTCAAGCGGAATGGCATGAATATGTTACAAAGTCAGAATAAAAGTCTCACACATAGAAGGATGATTTCAAGTACAAGTCAACATATCCAAATACATCACAAAGAAAGTAAGTGTCTAAACATCAAGGCTGGAGGATCTCTTCAAAGCAAGTCAAGCCCTTGACATCCCTCCGCTCAGCCTATTCAATCACTCTCTCACCTTGGCATCTCTTTGCTTGGCCTATTGAACTCTCTTAGCTTGGCATCCCTCCGCTCAGCATATTCGATCGCTCTCCGCTTGGCCTCCCTCCGTTCGGCCTATTCAATCACTCTCTCAGCATCGCCTCCCTCCGCCTAGGGTATAAAGCTTCTTGGCTTTTTATTCCTCAAAGTACTCCCTCCTGGGGGGTATAAGTCACTTGGTTTATGCTCAAATGTACCTCGCCTGGGGTATAAAACACTTGGTTCATTTCTCAAGATACCTCCGCGTAGGGGTATAAAATATTTGATATATTTCTCAAGATACCTCCGCCTGGGGGTATAAAGCACTTGGTTTTGTTCTCAAAGTACCTACGCCTAGGGGTATAAAGCAGTTGGTTTTGATGTCAAAGTATCTTCACCTGGGGTACAAAGTTTCTTGAGTTTTTATTCTCAAAGTACCTCCGCCCGGAGTATAAAATCTCTCGGCTCTCTCCACATCAACACCCAAGCTCTTAGTCTATCCGCATAAAATGAAAGCCCCCCCCCCCCCCCCCCCCGCTCAACATAACAATTAATTCTCTATTTGACTCTCAAGTCCTATGGTCCTCAAGACAAATAATAAAAAGTCAAACTCACCCTTAGGCTCTCGGTCAAGGAACAAGCCGAGGCCCTCGACATTCCTACTACCCTCAGACTCTCGGCCTGGTGCATCCAAGGAAGAAAAGCCGAGCGCTCAGCCTGGGTCTTCTACCCCTCGGCATTTCTCTCAGCTAGGCCCAAAATAGGCCTAGTCCTCGACTTCCCTCATCAAGTCAGCGAGTTGAGTGCTCAGCTTGTTTCTCCCTCGAACAGGCTCAAAGCAAGCCCTCAGTACCTTTTAATTCAAAATAAAGAGCAGGTATTTCAGTTTATAGGAAACTCAATACGCGCATATAATAAAAGTACAAACTCGACAAGGAAAGGCCGAAATTTATATCAAAAAATGAAAAATCAGCCGGCTCTACCTAGTTTTCGACCCGCCTAAGTTCTCTACGAGGTACTCTAAACAAAGAGAGGCAATCCTAGGCCCTCAGCACCTGGGCCCAGCTCTCAGCTTGGTATACCTAGAACCTCAGCCAAGCATCAAACACAACCCAGCAAGCAATCCCAGCAAACAAGTAAAAAAAAACATAATAATAATAAATTAAGTTCGGGAAAAAATGGACTTCAAAGCTAGGCATATTTTCAGCCAAGACTAATCATTATTACTCGGCGGCCCCCACTTTAAATGAAGAGGGAATATTTCAATTTTTCAGATCTAAAAGTCTAAGCGCTCGGTCTACCTCTCAAACTAGCTTGGTCAAGCCTTCGGAAAGACACGCTACCCTAGGCTCTCCGACACTTTCACCCTCTCGACATCCCCTTTATGCTCAAGCAAGCCGAGGCCCGCATCTCCTTCCCTACGCTCGGCCTGTCTCAACTCCCAACCTCACTACTAAATCATACCCAAGGCCCTCGGCCTGATTTAATCTCAACGTTCACTCCTCACTAAACATGCCGAGCGCTCGGCTAGTCAGTAATCGGCATCCCCTCAGCCAGGCTTAGCGCTCGTCTTGTTCCTACATCTCAAACATAAGCCATTCCCTACCCCCTCGGCAATCTCAAAGATTCAAAAACAAAGCCGTTTTCTTTCAGCTAGGCCTAACGCAATTTCGTCCAAGGCATATACAAATCAAAAATCAAAATTCGAATTTGATAGGCCGAGAGCCTGCTTGGAACCAGCCCTCGGCATGCCGGCACATTGATGGCTCTCGATCTAGTTCTGTTGGACTTAATGATTTTGATGATGACACAACCTTACTTACTTACATACTAATAAAGGCTTGATTGTTTGAGTGTGTGATCGGTGCAAAGACTAGGAGATTTAAGTGTCGAGCAAAGATACCATGAGGAACAGGAAGGCCAGAAACAAAGCTATCCAAAAAGAAGAGTTCCCTCACAGGAACTGGCGCTTCAGAAATGAAGACTTGAGAAGAGAAGGTTCCCTCAGGGAACAGAAGCTTCAGAGAAGAAGCATCACCAGAGAAGAGAAGTTCCTTCCAAGGAACAGAAGCCTCGGAGTAGAAGCTTCATCAGAGAACATGAAGACTAAATATATTTTTATATTTTAGGATTTATGTAAGTATAAGATATTAAATGGCACTCGAAAAATCTGTGTGGAATTGGTCTAAGAAGATAAAATTGTGCATGCTAGTTTTTAGGAAAACGGTTGCAATCTAAAATGTTTATCTTTTGAAAGGGATTTTATTTCTTTCTGAATTTCGAAAATATCTTGTGCAAAAAGATTTTATTTTATTTTCTTATTTTCGAAAATATCTTCTGAAAAAATAAAATCGCCATGTTTTCCAAAACTTGCGGCCTACTCTCCCACGTTCTTCTTCAAGTCGTGGTTCTGCAAAATTGAGGAGTTCATGGTTCCTTAAATTAAGGGACATGATCTTCTTAGTGGGCATGAGTAGTGGCGTAATGGGTTTGCTGCACAATGAAGTTTTCCAAAGCGTTTATAGCTCTATAAATAGTTCATAATTTCTGTTGGAAAAACTCGTCCTTGCTCACATAAGTTTTCAAGCTTTTAATTGAGTCAAGCGTCCAATTCCACATAAGTTGATTAGAGTGTTCTTAATGTTCTTATACTAGAGTTTGTTTTTCTTTCGAGTTGTAATTGGGAATGGGGAAGTTCGAGTGAACATTTGTGTATGAGAAAGAGAAGAGAGAAAGAGAAGAGAAAGAGAAGAGAAAGAGAAGAGAGAACAGAGAAAGAGAAGAAAGAACAGAGAAGTGAGAAGAAAGAACAGAGAAGTGAGAAGAGAGAAAGAGAAGAGAAGAGTAACAAGTTGGGTGACTTGTTCCTCAAGGTCTCAAGTTCGTAGAGGAACTTGAGTTTGAGTCTTTAGCTTGTAATAGGATCATTTGCCCTATTCTAGTGAAGATTCTTTTCCCAAAATCCCAAGTGGTCGTGGTTTTTCTCCTTGTTAGGGCCAAGGAGTTTTCCACGTAAAATCTCTCTTGCATTCTTTAGTTCCTTCAGTTCTTTTAGCTAGCTTAATTTTAATTCCGCAAAAAGTTTGGCTAAACTCTTATACTACAATTCAACCCCCCCTTCTTGTAGTATTCATTGAAACAACAATTGGTATCAGAGCCTAACTTCTAAGAGAATCAGGAAACCCTGAAGAAGAAAGGTCTTGGAGAAAATGAATACTCACGAAAAGCTCGAGGAAGGATACTCAACTCAGAGACCTCCTATGTTCAACGGGAAGTTCTATACCTACTGGAAGAACCGTATGGAGATCTTTATCAAGGCGGAGAACTACCAAGTTTGGAGGGTCATTGAAGTTGGTGATTTCGAAGTCACCAAAACAAATGCTCAGAATGAGGTAATCCCTAAGCCTATGTCTGAATATGAAAAAGAGGATTTTGACAAAATGGAAATCAATGCTATGGCTGTGAAATTGCTCCATTGCGGGCTTGGACCTCATGAACACAATCGTGTTATGGGGTGCAAGAACGCAAAGGAAATCTGGGATTTGCTGCAGATTACTCATGAAGGAACTAATGAGGTTAAACGCTCAAAAATCGATCTACTTATGTCTAAGTATGAAAGATTCGAGATGCAACCTAAGGAAACCATCCAGGAGATGCTAACTCGTTTTACTAACATCATAAATGAGCTGGTTTCCCTTGGTAGACAGATTCCTACAGATGAGCAGGTTAGGAAGGTTCTCAGAAGTCTTCCACAGGACGAGAGATGGAGAGCTAAGGTGACAGCCCTACAGGAAACTAAGGACTTCACCAAGTTCAACATCGAGCAACTTGCTGGCTCTCTCATGACCCACGAGTTGCACCTTGGAGTCAACACTGAAACCATGAGGAACAAGGGGTTGGCTCTGAAAGCAGAGGAGGAGGAAGACTCAGAAGTAGACGAGGATGAAGCTGCCATGATCGTTCGAAGGTTCAAAAGGATATTCAAGAAAGGCCGCACCTCAAGGAACTTCGGGAAAAAGAACTCTAATGCCAAACCTGACTACAGCTGCCACAAGTGTGGATCCCCAGATCACTTTATCATAGATTGTCCTCTCTGGGAAAATGATAAAGGAAAAGGAAAGGGCAAGGAGCAAGGAAGAGAAAAATTCAGCAAAGCAAACTTTCAAAAGTCGGACATGAGGAAAGCCATGATTGCAGCTTGGGGTGATTCTGACAGTGAAGAAGATGAGGATGACCAACCAGAAGAGGAGACAGCCAATCTGTGTCTGATGGCCAAATCAGATGATGAAAAGGCCAACCTTGAGGAACTCCACAAAGAGGTATTTCTTGATCCTAAACAACTTAAAACTCTCTCTAAAGATGTCTTAATAGATTTGTGTCTAGAAGAAGAAGAATTCTTTAGAGAAACTTGTGTGAAACTAAATAAATGTGAGAAGGCTCTTAAGGTTTGCAAGGAACATGGCACTTGGTTGGAAACAGCTTATGCCAAGTCCCAAAGCAAATTGCAAGAGCTAAATGTTAAGTATGAACACATAAAAGAGATAGCTGATAGAATCAAGAATGAAAGTATTCTTCTGAATGTTGAATTAACTCAGTATAAGCTCATAAATTCTGATATCAGTTCTAGCAGTTCCTCGAGTGATCAGTTGCTTAAATTCAATGTTGATTTTGAAAATCTGAAAAATGAACTTTCGACCTTAAGGAATCAAAAAGATCAACTTGAAAATGAACTGAATGCTAGAAAGGATAGGAGTATTGACCCAAAAGTTATACCCAAATGGATTGCTGAAGCTCAAGGAAAAAGAACAGAAGGACTTGGTTATATGACCAAGAGAAAAGGTAAACAAAAGAAATATGTTGAGCTTCCTAGCATGAAGATGTGTACCTTTTGTGGTAAGACTGGACATCTCTATGGTCAATGTTGGAATAGAGAAGAGGCTAATAAAAGGAATGTAAAACAAGTGTGGGTCAAGAAAACTGATATTGCATCCACGTCAAAGGAACCCAAGGAAACCTGGGTTCCTGATACTAATGCTTAGTTTTCTTGCAGGTTCTAGTGAGGGGGAACAACTCGTGGTATCTCGACAGCGGGTGTTCAAAGCATATGACAGGTGATAAATCAAAATTCCTCTCACTAGAAGACTACCCTGGAGGAACAGTAACCTTTGGGGACAATAAGAAGGGCGAGATCATTGGAAAAGGAAAAATTGGAAGATCAAAATCTCATTCCATTGATAATGTGTTCCTGGTCGAGGGCTTAATGCACAATTTGCTCAGTATATCACAATTTTGTGATAAGGGAAACTCTGTAAGCTTTACTTCTGATTCTTGTAACATCATCAACAACAAATCAGGAAAGGTTGTTCTAGAAGGAACAAGAAGAGGGAATACATATACTGTAGACCTCAACTTAATCCCAAGGAACAACCTTACATGTCTGAGTGTTGTTGAAGATGATCCCCTGCTATGGCATAAACGTTTTGGACATGCTAGCTTTTCATTACTTAACAAACTAAGGTCAAGGGACTTGGTTGTGGGACTTCCTATTATCAAGTTCCTACAGAATAAAGTTTGTGATGCATGTGTGAAAGGCAAGCATGTTCGTTCATCTTTTAAATTGAAGAAAATGGTGAGCACTACAAAGCCTTTGGAACTAATCCATATGGACTTGTGTGGTCCCATGAGAATTCAAAGCAGGAGTGGCAAGAAATATGTTTTGGTTATTGTTGATGATTATTCCAGATTCACTTGGGTTATTTTCCTTGCAAGTAAAGATGAAACTTTTGACGAGTTTGTTGCTTTTGCTAAGAAAATACAGAAAATCAGTGGTTACTCACTAGTCCATCTCAGATCAGATCACGGAACTGAATTTGAGAACTCAAGATTCGATGAGTTTTGCAGGGAAAATGGCATGAACCATAACTTCTCAGCTCCAAGAACCCCCCAACAGAATGGGGTCGTGGAAAGGAAGAATCGAACCCTTGAGGAAATGGCTAGAACCATGCTGATTGCAAGTGGATTGCCAAGGAACTTCTGGGCTGAAGCCGTGAATACAGCATGTTACATTCTTAACAGAGTAACAATCAGAAGCATCATCAACAAGACTCCCTATGAACTTTTCAGGGGAAGGAAACCAAACATATCTCATCTTAGGGCCTTTGGTTGTAAGTGCTTTGTACATAATAATGGTAAGAAAAATCTAGGCAAATTTGATGAGAGAAGTGAAGAGGCTATATTTCTTGGATATGCCTCTGATAGCAAAGCTTATAGAGTTTACAATAAGAACTCAATGTGTGTTGAGGAAAGCATTCACATAATATTTGATGAAGTTAATCAGTTTGTGAGTGTACAGGAACAGGAAGAAGATAATGATTTTGAAATAGGATTGATCAGAGACAAAGATGAAGAAGAAGATCAAAAGCAAGCCAAAGAAAAGCATCCTGCAGCAGAAGAAGAACCTCAAGAGAATGAAGACGTTCCTCACCAAGATGAACAGGTGAATGAGGAACAAGCTGAAGAGGAACAAGCAGAGGGAACAGGACAAGAAGCTCCTCAAATTGGAGTTCCAGCAAGGGAATTTCATCCCAAGCCATTCAGGTATAGAGGTTCCCATCCTACTGATCTCATAATCAGTGACATTGGGAAAGGAACTCAAACCAGATCACAAATGAGGAACTTTTGTGCGTTCCAAGCATTTCTATCCATCCTAGAGCCTCGAAATCATCAAGAAGCCTTGGGAGATGCTGACTGGATAGTAGCCATGCAAGAGGAACTAAATGAGTTTGAAAGGAACAAAGTCTGGCACCTTGAGCCAAAGCCTAAGGAAAAGAAGATCATTGGGCTCAAGTGGGTGTTCAGGAACAAGCTGGATGAGCATGGTACCATTGTAAGAAACAAGGCAAGGTTGGTTGTGAAAGGCTATAACCAACAGGAAGGTATTGATTTCGATGAAACCTTTGCTCCAGTAGCTAGATTAGAAGCTATTAGAATCCTAGTAGCTTTTGCTTCTTTTATGGGTTTCAAACTCTATCAAATGGATGTGAAATGTGCTTTTCTAAATGGTTACTTAAATGAGGAGGTGTTCGTAGAACAACCTCCAGGTTTCGAAAATCCTAAGTTTCCAAATCATGTCTTCAAGCTTGATAAAGCTCTTTATGGGCTTAAGCAAGCACCAAGAGCCTGGTATGAAAGGCTCTCAAAGTTCCTCCTGAAAAATGATTTCAAAAGAGGAAAGGTTGATAAAACCCTTTTTCTTAAATCTAGAGGAACTGATTTGTTGGTAGTACAGATTTATGTTGATGATATTATATTTGGTGCTACTAACAATGGTTTGTGCAAGTACTTTGCTGAGCTAATGGGTGGTGAATTTGAGATGAGCATGATGGGTGAACTAAATTTCTTCCTTGGACTCCAAATAAAGCAAACAGCAGAAGGAATAATGATTCACCAGCAGAAGTACATCAAGGAACTTCTGAAGAAGTACAACATGGAGAATGTCAAGACAAATCACACACCTATGGGAACAGCAACGAGACTTGATGATGATCCACAAGGAACAAGTGTGGATCAAACGACTTATAGAGGTATGATTGGTTCATTGCTATATCTAACAGCCAGTAGGCCTGACATCTCTTTTAGTGTTGGATTGTGTGCTAGATTTCAGTCTAACCCTAAGGAATCTCATCTAACGGCTGTTAAGAGAATTTTGAGATACCTCAAAGGAACAGATAACCTGTGTCTGTTCTATCCTAGAAGTGATGACTTTATGCTAAGAGGATTTACTGATGCTGACTATGCTGGTGACTTAGTCAACAGGAAAAGCACCTCAGGTATGGTTCAGTTCCTTGGCTCTTGTCTAGTTTCTTGGGGTTCCAAGAAACAAAATACTGTTGCATTGTCTACTGCAGAGGCTAAGTATGTAGCAGCAGCTGCTTGTTGCTCTCAAGTCCTTTGGATCAAACAACAGTTGCGTGACTTTGGTATTAAATTTAATTGCATTACTATCTATTGTGATAACACTAGTGCAATTTGCATATCTAAAGATCCAGTCCATCATTCAAGAGTCAAGCATATTCATATAAGGCATCATTTCCTTAAGGATAATGTTGAAAAGGGTTTAATTAAGTTAGATTTCTGCCAAACTGACAATCAAATTGCAGATATATTAACTAAGCCCTTGAATAGAGAAAGGCATGAGAAGATGAGAATGGAACTTGGGATGATTAAGTTATACTAAGAGAAATGCATCAAGTTCCCTCAGGTATGAAACTCAAACTGACGTGCTTAAACTATTGTATACTGTGCACAAGTGTTATATGTTTAATTACATAGTTAAGGCAAGTTGTGAGCAGGAGTAACATTTACTAATGGGCATGTAAATTTGAAAGTCATAGATGTTAGAAGTCCAAAATTGATTGCATGAGCCTTATTGAATTGTTCCGTGTATCAAGTTGTATTTGCAAGCAATTTCATTGAATTCAAAAGATAAAATTGTTGTGTTTATCTGATTTTCAAAATTCAAATTTTTTTTATCTAAACACTAAATTCGGATGAATATATCAAAATTCATCATTATCTTTTGTTCAAAAGTTGCCCACATCCATTACTCTCTTGAAACACGGTTTACGTTTCCCTAAGCTATAAATAGGAGTGTCAAATCAACTAAATTCACCTCACCTCCCAAACGACACCTCACTTATTCACTCCCCCAAGTTACCTCCACCATAAAAACATGTCAGCCTCACCAAAAATTACACCTCACAAAAATTACCTTCTCTCTCATCACTCCGATCAAAATTTCTCACCAATGTCTGTCTCACCAAAAACCCAAGTTGAAGCCGAAGCAAACACAAACCTTGTTCCAGAAATCACCATGGAAATTATTCCGGAAACCCAAAATCTCGAAGCCTCCAAGCATGAGTTCCCCACTGAATCTAATACTTCTCGCAAGAGGAAAGCTGATGACATGCAAGAAGAAATCGAGAACATTCCGGAGATGGGTATCAACTATCGAGACAAACCGGCGTCCATGAAAAAGTTGGAGAAAAGCAGTGAGCACTTTGTAACAGGTGTGGTACTCAATTTACCTTGGTGTAGGTCTGTTAAGTTGTATGAATTGCTAGATTTGTTTGAGGCCCAAAATTGGGTAAATTTGTTGGGTGAATGTTTCAATCGGAGTTTGTATGTTGATGCTATGAAGGATTTCTGTAAAAGCTTTAAATATTCTAAAGGTGTGATTCATTGTTGTGTGCTTAAGAAAAACATTGAATTTGATGCGATGTACTTGGCTGAGTTGTTTGATGTTCCCAATACTGGTTATGATATCTATTTCAAGAACAATGTGATAAGAAACCCTCTTCCTGATGCTAATATAGATGAGATTGTGGAGTTTTTAGGAGGTGACCCAGAGGAAACCTACATAAACCACAATGACCTAACCCCACTTGACAAAATCCTGTTAAAATTCGTGTTCAATGACATTATCCCTCGTTCTCAAAAGAGAGACAGTGCCAACAAGCTTGACTCTGTCTTAATTTATTGTCTAGCCAAAAAGATCCAAATCAACTTTCCCTCTATCATGATCCAACACCTCACCCATTGTGTTCCTAAGGGATGGAAGGTGGGATATGGTAACCTCCTTACCTATGTCTTTGAGAGCTTTGGTATTTCTCTAACTGATGTTGAACCCCTGCCCCTCAAAAACACTGAGTACATACAGCCTATATTCCTTGAAAACCATAAGTTAAGGGTTGTAGATGGGTGTTTTGAAGTTGTGCAGGAGGAAAAGGAGAAAAGACCTAAGGAAGTGAGTGCACCATCTGAGGGGGAAGAGGAGAGAGCTACTGGGATCATAGAGGGAGTAGTGCAGGATATTCAGGAGGAGGAAGAGGAAAAGGTGGTTGAGGAAGTGATTGAGACAGGGGGAAGGAAGAAAAGGAAGAGTTTGAGGTTGATGAAGAAAAAGGAGACCTCTGCCCCCATTTGCATTGATATCTCAGGGGTGCAAGAGGATTTGCAGAAAGTCACAAACTCTCCTACTTCGGGCAAGTATGCATCTACTTCAGGTTTTGCAGCATTCAGTTCCCCACCGAAAGTTCCCAGCGAAGATGTGAAGGAGATGAAGGAGATGCTCCAGAAGGTGCTGAAGGAACAAGAGCAGTCAACAGTGAAGATGGAGGAACTGAAGAAGAGTGTGCTCACTCTTGATGCTGAGCTGAAGAAACTGGTCAAGAGCTCAGAACAGGGGAGACTGTCCACAGTGAAGGACATTGTGTCTCAAATCAGCAAGAAGCTTGAGGATCTTGCTGTTGATGATGACCAGAGCACTGCTTCCTAACCTCTCTTTCCATGCAGCCTATCTATGTTGATTACACTCTATTTTTATTTGTTTTTGGGAAACAATTTTTATTTGGTCTGTAATATTTTGGGCACTTTATTTTCTTTTGGTAAACTTGCAAATTTGGTACATTGGCCGATGTTTTAAATCGGTTTTGGATGCTGAATGTCTATAATGCTTTTGCCTATATGCTTTGTGAATGTGTTCTCTATATATGCATGCTTCTTGTCTTAACACTAGACCACTTGATGGTGCTGTGTTATGGTATACTATGCTTGTATGTTGGTTTTTGATAATGCCAAAAGGGGGAAAAGATGCAAACTATCCAAGGAAACTTAATCATTCTATGGTCTCTGTTCGAAGTCCTCTCAGCAAGCCTACATCTCTACAGGCAGGTATATGTAAATACAAGTTTTTCCATTTTTGCAATTTTTCTTCTTTTTGTTTTCTGTCTTTATTTTTATTAAGTAGTTCCCTTTTTGCATTGCATTATATTTTTGCATTTTCCCTCTTTAGTTTAGGATGGATTATCTTTGTTTCCTTGTAAGTAAGTTTGGATTGTTTGTCATCATCAAAAAGGGGGAATATTGTTGGACTTAATGATTTTGATGATGACACAACCTTACTTACTTACATACTAATAAAGGCTTGATTGTTTGAGTGTGTGATCGGTGCAAAGACTAGGAGATTTAAGTGTCGAGCAAAGATACCATGAGGAACAGGAAGGCCAGAAACAAAGCTATCCAAAAAGAAGAGTTCCCTCACAGGAACTGGCGCTTCAGAAATGAAGACTTGAGAAGAGAAGGTTCCCTCAGGGAACAGAAGCTTCAGAGAAGAAGCATCACCAGAGAAGAGAAGTTCCTTCCAAGGAACAGAAGCCTCGGAGTAGAAGCTTCATCAGAGAACATGAAGACTAAATATATTTTTATATTTTAGGATTTATGTAAGTATAAGATATTAAATGGCACTCGAAAAATCTGTGTGGAATTGGTCTAAGAAGATAAAATTGTGCATGCTAGTTTTTAGGAAAACGGTTGCAATCTAAAATGTTTATCTTTTGAAAGGGATTTTATTTCTTTCTGAATTTCGAAAATATCTTGTGCAAAAAGATTTTATTTTATTTTCTTATTTTCGAAAATATCTTCTGAAAAAATAAAATCGCCATGTTTTCCAAAACTTGCGGCCTACTCTCCCACGTTCTTCTTCAAGTCGTGGTTCTGCAAAATTGAGGAGTTCATGGTTCCTTAAATTAAGGGACATGATCTTCTTAGTGGGCATGAGTAGTGGCGTAATGGGTTTGCTGCACAATGAAGTTTTCCAAAGCGTTTATAGCTCTATAAATAGTTCATAATTTCTGTTGGAAAAACTCGTCCTTGCTCACATAAGTTTTCAAGCTTTTAATTGAGTCAAGCGTCCAATTCCACATAAGTTGATTAGAGTGTTCTTAATGTTCTTATACTAGAGTTTGTTTTTCTTTCGAGTTGTAATTGGGAATGGGGAAGTTCGAGTGAACATTTGTGTATGAGAAAGAGAAGAGAGAAAGAGAAGAGAAAGAGAAGAGAAAGAGAAGAGAGAATAGAGAAAGAGAAGAAAGAACAGAGAAGTGAGAAGAAAGAACAGAGAAGTGAGAAGAGAGAAAGAGAAGAGAAGAGTAACAAGTTGGGTGACTTGTTCCTCAAGGTCTCAAGTTCGTAGAGGAACTTGAGTTTGAGTCTTTAGCTTGTAATAGGATCATTTGCCCTATTCTAGTGAAGATTCTTTTCCCAAAATCCCAAGTGGTCGTGGTTTTTCTCCTTGTTAGGGCCAAGGAGTTTTCCACGTAAAATCTCTCTTGCATTCTTTAGTTCCTTCAGTTCTTTTAGCTAGCTTAATTTTAATTCCGCAAAAAGTTTGGCTAAACTCTTATACTACAATTCAACCCCCCCTTCTTGTAGTATTCATTGAAACAACAATTTCTCAAGCTGAACAAACCCCGTTCAAGCTCTCGTTATGGTCAATTCAAAAAATAAATAAAAAGGAAAAAGAGAAGAGAAAATTCCTCTCCTATGGCTGGGCATAGCTAGCGAGACATACCAGTAAGAAATTCAAGAAAAAAGAACAAACAAGTAAGGTCGCCGGACTTCTAGCCTACCTGTCGGAGTTTCAAAACAACAACAACGAGTTTTGTGAGAATTAAAAGAAATGGTGGGGCTACTTTAATTATTTGCAGTATTTGCATATGGAAAAAGAAGCATGTGGTGTTCATTCTGTGAAGGAATTTAAAGAAAGCTAATCACATTAAATCTTAAGCTAAATGGGCTTATTTCTTTACTTGGGCCCAAGTGTCTTAGCTTTTGACAAATTTTGCCCACTTACAAGAGAATAAGTCATGCTCTCGGCTATGCATAAGGCTTACCTCTCAATGTATCATGCTCTTAGCCGTCAATAAGTCGTCATCTATTGTCATACTTACCTCTCGGACTATTTCACAACTACATAGCTCCAACAATTAAAACATCTATAAAGCATTGCTTGGGCCTGGTCTTCACCCTATCAAGTCGCTCGGGACTCATTTTAGCCCTCGGGTATACCCAAAAGCCATTTCGTCTCACATGAGAACTTCTCAAATTTTATTCATTCCGCGTGACATCCGAATTTCATGCGATCTCATTCACATATCACGCGTGGGGCTAAATGTTTGGGTCTAGTCCCTTGTTCTAAGCCTAGTGACTTGAAATGACGAAAATACCCTCCATGATCAAGCCCATCATTAGTCATGGCAAAGTACGGATTTACCCCTAATCTGTCTACTCAAGTACAAGACTGCCACCTGAAAAGTATATTTATAAATAGCTCTCCAATCATTTATGATGGTAACTTTTTCCTAATTCTCTCTCTACTTTCTTTCTCTAAAGTACTCTCTCTCTCTACTTTCTCTCTCTAAAAAGTACATTCGCTGACTTAAGTATCGAAGGGGCTTTCTTGGGTCATACCCCCGGGGCAGTTAACCTTCTCTCTTTAGTAGGTCGAGGTCTCAGTCATCAAGGCGGGGCCGAAGGACACTTGGACATTCATTGGACTTAGCCTCTAGGACATCTTGATATTATTACCCTAAACCCGAGGAATATTCTGTTTCCAGAAACAGTTTGCTTCTCTTCTTGCTGGTTTAAGCTATTTTACTTTTGCATGCAGATGCCTGAGACAGCTAGGTATTACACTAAATATTCTAGTCAATTTTCTTTATTACGAAATGAAAAACACAAAGCATTCATATATTATAGGAAAATTTGTCAGAAGGGTCCATTTAAGTAGACTTTTTTGTTGTAAAGATTCTTTGATAGAAAAGGTGGCCCACAAAAGTTCCTTTTATTGCACTTAGGTTATGGCGAGGGTCTTTTGACCGGATTCTGCCCATTGAATTTTATTTTCAACATCTTCATTTCATCATTGTAATTTGTAACACTCAATAATATCATCCTAGCAATTTTTAGAGGCAGCCCCAGTTAATCTTTAAGATTGGGACGAAATTCGTCAATCTAATGGCATAATTGTAGTGTTGAAGAGCAGTTTGCATGCCACCTCATGAGTGAAGATAAAGCCAATTTAACGACCGTTTGTCGTTACTTCACCAACACCATTAAAATTCCCTCTGTTGAAAAGCTTCCTGCTTCTTCCTCCATTAAAGCTTCCCCGACCTCGACCACCATTGAAGCTTCCTGACCTTAACCATCATTTGATTAAAGCTTCCCTGACCTCGACCACCATTGAAGCTTCCCCCATCTTCACTCACCTTCCCCGATTTTAAACGAAAACCCTATGAATGAAAGATGAAATTAAGGGCATGGTCAACCCCAAAGGATAAGGGTGACTATGTCCTCCACTGAAGCACCATCAATTGAGTTTGATTTTTGAAAATGTAGAAAAAAGTGATGTCAGCGGCGAAAGGAGATGAGATAGCAAATGTCAGTGGTTGTGATGGTGGTTGTGGTGGTGAAGAAATGAGGTTGAAAATTTTGGAGTTGAAGTACCATTGTTGATGTGAGCTAGAGGATTGAGGAGAGAGAAAGTACTAGAAAAGAGGAAAAAGGAAAGAAGAAGCTAAACTAATAGACATCCTAGCAAATTTACAAACATATCCCAATTAATTTATTGAAGTGTCAATTTTACCCTTATGATTAACATATTATGTCAACCATAACGATTAACTTGTATTTCCTCCAATTTTTATTGAAATATTTTTTAAATTAATAAGCTAACCAACTAAACTAAATTTTTTGATATTGAACAAGGAAGGAGCGGAATGGAGAATGGGATAAATTCGAGAAGGACATTCTGGAAGCGCAACTCCTACTGGAAAGCGAAGGGAATGATGCAAAATTCAGAAGAGTTAGTAAACAATTAGAAGAATACTCACGAAATATGGCGATCTACTGGAGACAAAGGGCAAAGTTGAATTGGAACTATGCAGGGGATACTTGTTCGAGATATTTTTTTAATTTTGTGAAAGGAAGGAAAGCTAGGAACAAATTGGAAGCAATCAAGAACGATCAAGGAGACTGGATTACAAAGGAGGAGGAAATTGCACAAATTGCAAACAATTATTTCAAGGAGATATACGGGCATAATGATGCAAACTCCCCACATTCTAGGTATTTTGATATTGAACAGGGAATAAGAGGTATAACAAATTCACTTTCTGAAGATCAAAAGGATCTACTCTCCCAACCTTACTCAAGGAGAGAAGTCAGGAACGCCCTCTTTGCTATGAAACCGTGGAAAGCGCCAGGCCCAGACGGAGTCCCTGCTTTTTCTTTCAGAAAAATTGGAGTTGGATGCAGGATGACGTGACAGAGGCCGTGTTATCTGCTCTCAAATCAGGTAGCATCTTAAAAGAATTGAATTGCACAAACATAGCCCTGATCCCCAAATGTGATAATCCTGAATCTATGGATAAGTTGCGGCCAATTGAACTTTGCAATGTTGTTTATAAAATAATCTCGAAGTGCATCACTAATAGACTTAGGAAGGTTATGAGTAGTTTAGTGAGTGAATTTCATAATGCATTTATCCCAGGAAGAGCTATCTCAGACAACATCTTACTTGCTCATGAACTGTTAGAAAATATTAGGAAAACGAAGAAGGGTGTTAAAGGGAAATTAGCAATTAAGACAGACATGAGTAAAGCGTACAATAGAATTAAATGGGATTTTCTAGAGAAGGTATTACACAAAATTGGTCTACGAAACTTGATGGTGAAGACCATAATATACTGTGTTAGCACTGTTTCTTTTTCTGTTATCATCAATGGTTCTTCCCAGGAAAAATTCAAACCTAAATGTGGACTTCCCCAAGGCAATCCGCTCTCCCCGTACCTCTTTATCCTCTGTATGGAATGTCTTTCAGGCCTTATTAGAGAAGAGGAAAGGAAAGGTGGAATTGTAGGGATAAAAGTGGCACAGAAAGCTCCAAACATTAGTCATTTATTTTTTGCAGATGATTCGGCCTTTTTTCTACAAGGGAAAGAAAGTAATGTTTTGGCTCTAAAAAATGTGTTAAGCACCTACTACAAGGCTTCAGGACAGGTTATTAATCAAGGAAAATCTGTGCTGTTATCCAGCTCTAATATGGGTGAGGAGGAGATAACAAGGTACAGTGAGCTTCTGGGAATCAACAAGAGCAGCAGCTTTGGAGTTTATCTAGGAATCCCAGCCGATTTTGGTACTTCTAAGCAACAAATTTTTAGTAAAATTGTCGACCGAGTTAAGGAGAGGTTAAATGCTTGGAACTCGATTTTCCTATCTCATGCTCGCAGGTTGACTCTGATAAAATTTGTTTTGTCTAACCTGGGGACTTATGTACTATCAGTTTTCAAATGTCCTGCTACCATTTTAAAGAGAATCAATAGCATAATTGCAAGGTTTTGGTGGCTGGGAAACAGGAATGGGAAGGGTATTTACTGGAAAAGGTGGTCACATCTAACTCAGGCAAAAGGAAAGGGAGGATTAGGCATCCTTGATGCTCGGTTCTTTAATCAAGCTCTCTTAGCAAAACAAGGGTGGCGCATAATAAACGATACGGAGTCTTTATTTAGCAAAGTCTATCAAGCTAAGTATGACATTAACAAGCTTTCTCTTTTTGAGGACTCATGGTATAGAAGGAAGGTGGGTTCGTGGGGTTGGATTAGCATTAAGTGGGGCTTGGATCTTCTCAAGCAAGGGTGTGCGTGGGGTATAGGGGATGGGTGCTATGCAAAAATCCACCATCCCTGGGTATTGGGTGCACTCCCAGATTGGAGATGTCATGGCTGCTCTAATAATGACAATGTAGCTTCACTTAGGATTACAAATGGTGACTGGAACTTGGAGCTATGCAAGGATCTCTTCACTAATGATACTGTTAAAAAGATATTGAATATCAAGGCTTTGGATGAGGGCTTTGAGGACTTGATCATATGGAAGGGAGATAAGTGCGGGAACTATTCTGTGAGGAATGGCTACAAAGCACTCATTGAGGACAATCTGAAGCAAAATCATAGAAGTACAAATGGAGTACAGGACAAGATCAACTGGAAGCAGGTCTGGAGAATGAATGGAACACCTAGGCAAAAAATATTCTTATGGAAAATTCTTAAAGGTGCCTTGCCTGTTGGAAGTGAGATGAAGAAGAGAGGATTAGGAGATAACCATTTCTGCAAACTGTGCTTAAAGGAAGATGACAGCAGCAGTCAACATCTAACATCTGGAAACCTTAGAGCATATCTTTAGTGATTGCTCCTTTGCAAGTCATATCTGGAAGGGCTGTAGCTTAGGGATCAATCTCTTCCAGCAGAATAATATACCAATTGCTGAATGGATATACAACTGGTTGAGAATGTTTAGTAATAAAAACAGCAATTTGGAAGGAAGCTCCCAGCAATTTTTAGCAGCTCTGGAATGCATATGGGAAGCTAGGAATAATAAGGTATTCAGGGATGTTGATCCAAATTCCATAGCTGTTATAAAAATCATGGATCACGAGATGAACTGGAATTACAGGAAGGTGAAGGAAATGGGTGATGCAGCTGAGATTAGATCTGAAGCTGAGACTAGAACTGATACTGGTACTGATGGCCCACAAGGCTTCGAAAAGGTCAAGGCACAAGGTCAGCATGGAAAAGATCAATTTTCTGAGTGTATCAACCTGATTACAGGTTATGGACACTGTGAACAGGCCATCTTGAGCATCAGTCAGGTTGGCAACAGGAAAGGTAACATCAGGTGGAGTTGGAAGCTGGGGAATGCAGGGATTGATCATGACCATGGTAAGGTTCAAATGCAGCAGCAGGATGTCTGGAGTCTATTCTCAGAGGCTTGCAAGCAACAGCTAGGATGAAGTTTTGGCATTTGAAGATTGAAACCACAGATAAAAGGGCCCTCACATGGATGCAGGGGGATAACATTGGCTTACAGGAAGGCAGAATGCTCACTAAGGAAATTAGTGATATGTTAATTAGGTTTCACTGTGTTTCTGTTAGTTGTATTTCTTGTAGGGGATAGCTTCCCTTTTTCCAGCTGTTAAAAAAAAAAAAAAAAAAAAAAAAAAAAAAAAAAAAAAAAAAAAAACTAAACCAAATTTTTTCAAAAGGTACACTACCTTGGTCGCTTATAACCCCAAGCAAGCAGCAGAAGACATGTCAAAGGCTTTACATGGTAACCTTGATGTCGAGGAGGAGATATCAGCAATTCTTGTGAACGGTAAAAAGAAACAATTTGGGCTATTCTCGAAGGAGTTTGTACGATTATATGGCTTACGCTTGCTTGGGACAACTAGTGCCTGGTTCCTACTAAACATTGCTTTCTCTAGCACCCAAATTATTCTACAAAAAGATATCTTCTTGTACGCCGAATGGATCCCTAGTGCACGCGATATGAGTGCTATTAGAGAGGTCTACAAGGTGGCTCGAGCTGCCCTATGTGGGGTTGTCCCTGGATACTGGTTCACTGTCTCCCTAATAGATGTATTGGGCCGAAGAATCATCCAATTTGTAGGATTCCTAAAGATGACAACATTCATGTTCATTATAGCCTATGGGTACGAGGGATTGAGGACACAAAATATTCGTTCAAGTCTTACATGGATTTACCTTCTTCTGCGCCAACTTTGGGCCTAATGCAACCACTTTTGTGATCCCTGCTGAGATATTTCCAACTAGGTTGAGGTCAACTTGCCATGGTATATCGGCTGCTGCAGGTAGAGCTGGGAGTATAGTTGGAGCATTCGGTTATTTATATGCCTTCCCAAGAGAAGGACCCTGCAAGAAGGCCATCAAACTTTCCAAAAGGTATTGGCAAGAGGAATACTCTCTTTCTTCTTTGTGCGATCAACTTTGTTGGCATGCTATTCACCTTCTTAGTGCCAGAACCCAAAGGTAAATCATTGGAAGAGGTATCGAATGAGGTGGTTGGTGAAGATCAAGAGGAAGCTTATGAAGGTGGAAGTTTTTGTGATGTATGAATATTAGAGAAGTTCTTGTGTCAACTCCAAAAGCTTTCTTATAGTTATTTCTTTGCATTTTAAAAAACTAAATATCCCATTTGATTCAAAGTGGTGTTTTCACTTTGAAGTGTTGATTATGCTGTATATAATAACAAGACTTTGAATGTAATTTTTACTTAGATTGCTTAAAATGATTGTAAATTTATAAATAGTTTAAGGTCGTAAATTATATAAGTTGACTATGCTACCTAAGCCTTTTTAATGTTTTTGACAGAAAATGTATTCATATGGTGTTCATTGACAATATTTGTTGAGTTATAGATGATAAACTAGTTTAATTAAGTTGGTTAACATCTAGGTGGTACTCAACAAGAACTCAAATCTCATCAACATCATTTGCCGTAAGCTTGTGGTTCTCTTTACACCAAAACGCACACACAATAAAACAAATGATTATGCTTTCTTAATTAGTTGATTACTACCTTTGTTTCGTATTAATCACAACAGTTTGTCTTTTGCACTATTCATACACTCCTTCCGTACTTTAATAAGTGTTACACTTTGATTAGCACATAGATTCAGGCAATTTAATTGACTTAAATAAATAAGGAGTAAATGGGGTAGTTGAAGTATTAAAAAATTATGAAAAAAAGAAAGTGATATTAATAGTTTATTGAAAAGTAATGAATGTGAAAGGAAATAAATAATAAAATAGTATAGTAGATTTAATAAAGACCATAAAAGGAGAAAGAGATAGTATTTAACAGTGTTAATCACAACTGTAAAATGACTAAACTAAAAGTGTACCAGTGAGATTGTAAAAAGTTTATAGTTTATCAGTGGAAAAAGTCAATTCTAAAGCGGTGTTAATGAGAATTTCCCAAATATTTCAATATATGTTAGTGTATGATGTGCAGAAGCTCAAGTACTAATTCACACGTGTAATCCATTGCTTCAAAGGATGTTTAGTACTGAGAGAGAGAGAGAGACGCTGGAAGTAAACTAAGATCACTTGGTGTAAGGATTTAGGTAGATAAATAAACTGTACGTTACTTCTATGTATTGAATTGATTTGTACAAAATGATCAACTATACATTACAACATTAGCTGCAAGATACCGGTAAAAAATCACTCTCATGAACAGCAAAATTTTCAACCTGCAATGCTGAGACCTTGATGCCATGGCAGAAACATGCTGGCCGATGACATTGATCAGTAAATCTCAACCACCTTTGGAAGAGAAGGAGATTATCAAAAAATACAAATCCTTCTCCAATTTTCGCCTTTTTCATAAATAATTTACATATATATTCCACCCTTGGTAGAGCTTCAGCTTCTGCTTTCTTTTGTATGACAAGTTGCTCTGCTATTGATACTATTGCTTGCACTATACATCAATATTTTTAGCTGCTTCCGGCAATAATCATGTCAATGAAAAACTTGGGCTGATGCGTAATATTCGCTTTCATTGAACACTGGTCTCAAATCTTCTTGTGACATAAAGTCAACTGGGAAGGACACAAGATGCCCTTTAACAGATTCTAATCTTTCCAAGGGATCAGTGTCTTTGAGGGTCCCATTTTGATAGCATTCTAACTTCTTAGGAGCTACCCCGAGATCAATGGTAGTATGCCCAAGTCTGTCTTTCCAGTGAGCCACATTCTGTCTAAGTGAAACTCTGAAAGAGAAAAAACATGCATGGTTAGTAAGAATAAGCTTGAAAGGAACCAGAGGTAAAAATGAAACCAGGGTAAAATAAGGGAGAAAGAAAATTACTACTTACCTAGAATGGATGAGATCATTAGGGATACAGGCAAAGACATCTTGGTAGATCATTGTATTGGTCTGTAACAAAACCAGCCATGGCAAAATAAATATGAAGCCGATATATAAACAGAAGTATTTGAGACGTCAAACAAAAGCAGAGAAGACGATTTGTCACTTTTTATACACATAATGGCATATAGTTCTTGCCTATAGGTTTTTGCACAATATTCAAGACACAGTAACCAGCAAATATAGGCTAATTAACCTTATCTATAATTACTCTCTCCTTGGTAATATGATGGAGTATTGTGTATAGTATCCTCAACAGTATTGTTGCAGACAAAAATCACATTTAGGCTGCGAAATAAGCAGATACGGAAGTATGGCAAGAGAGGGCATATTTTCCCAATTCCACTTGCCCTTATAGTTCGGAAGTATAGAAGAACTTAAGTATCCAAAATTCCATCAACACTGATGTCTTTATACGTTAAAGACAAGACAATATGCATTAAATGTATAAACATTTTTATAAATAAACTATTTTTAATTGAAATTACAATAGGCATTCAAGGGTTAAAAATAATTTATATATAAATATATTTAGCTGCAGCCTTAAAAACACATTTTGCTCTCACCTTTGCAGTTGCCATCCAAATGTCTTTGTAGGTAGCATCAACCACAGGGTCATAAATTTGAGGAATCTGTTGCAATAACACATGCATCAATAAACAAGTATTAACAAAATGGCATAAGATTTGTTGGATGAATACTAATTATTTTAGAACAATATCGTGTCACAGTAACAATAACAGTCGCAGCCACAACACATAGAAGCAGCATGACACAGAGATCAAAGTTACAATCAAACCATCACCTCTCCAATTTACATAAGCTAAATTCCAGGTTATAATCGAAAATGTACCTTAATATCTTAAATTTTTATAACTACTACAGATTGTCAAAGCATCATTTTGAATATCATGTTAACAGCTTTTCATAGGATGGTTAGTTTGATGTTCTTGAATGTAACAGGTTATAATCGAAAATGTACCTTATAACACCATTAATTTAAAACTAATAATAGGTTGTCAAAGCATCCTTTTGAAAAACATGTTAACAGCTTTTCATAGGATGGTTGGTTGATGTTCTTCTATGTAACAGCGTTCCATAATGTAAGGCCTTTGTTCAATTAGTTCTATCTCCAAACAAACAATACATGACATAAAAGTTAAAGGTGGATATCCTGTGAAATGACAGCAAACAAAACTCAGATTTACACACCTCGCCAGGTCGAAGACCAAGGTGTTCAGCCCACAAAGAAAGGCGAAGACTCATAGTGAATTTTCCAGCTTTCCATGGTTTTCCACCCATACGTGAAGTTATGACTTCCTTGTCTTCAATTACCACTCCAATCTGACTCCAAACAAATAATATGAAAAATGTATGAGAAAATATCATTTCAATATATGTACTGTACATAATATCATTCCAATCAGATTAAAAGACTGCCTAAAGTAAATAAAATTGTTTAGCTAAAGTACATGTGGCTAAAAGTTTCACTACATGTCCAATGAGATTAAATAAATCCTAAAAAGTGTCATGGACGACAAGAGGTTTAGCAGCATCTCTGGATAATTACATACCTCGGAGTCTCTAGAACCTAACAAACTCCTGTCATTGATGTTTGCGGATCCAATTAGGGCCATACAGTCGTCAACTATCATGATTTTACTATGCACATAGATCTGTATGACAAGGTCAGAATAGCAAAGAGATGTCAGCCAGAGAAATAACTTATTTATTGACTGATGCGAAACCGATATATATATTTATTAAGATATTACCTGGCTGGTAACTACTGGACCACCATCAAACAGTTCACCATGAGCTCTAAGACCATAGAAAGAGATGTAATCGTGTGATTTAGGGCCCATAATATTATATAGATTTTGCAATATTGAATTCACTCCTCTCGATATTGTTCTATACTGCCAGTGCATTATTGCGCGAACAGATGCCGCCCCAGCATCATCTACACCCCCCTGTGAAACATGCAAGTAACTTGATAAATGAACTGAAACAATACAAGAAAATCCGATGGTACAGACCACGACATAGTACCTGAAATCCTGGTAAGAGAGGCAACACAACAATAACTCGGAAACATTTTTTTTCATCGAATGCTCTCAAAATTCGCTTGTGCAACGCTTGCAATACCCGATTGTGTATTATCTCATCTCCCGAAAGCCCCGAAATGAAGAACTGATTCTGTGAGAAATTTGCATTCAAGAACCATTAGAACAGAAAGCTAATATACAAATTATCTGTATTGAAAAGCATGAAACGACTAGGAGATTATAGCAAAACAAGTGTTTAGCAGCTAATGTCAGTTGTAGAAGTGAGCAACAATCACCACCATGTTAGATTTTCACTGTGGCTTTTTCTAGGCTATTTTGGCATCATCAAACAAACCTTTAAGCATGATGACTACACAACACTTGACAAGAAGCAATCATTAAATAACCAATATGTGCTTTAGTTTATTTAGTAAATATCTTATACTTTCTACCACAATATATCAGAGCCTCTTAAAAGACATAAAATTCATTTTAAAGACTCTCAGACAATATTTGAATTGTCTCGAGCAAAATGCAGTACTGTATCAGAAGCAACTTTGTGCTTGTATGGTATATAAATAATAAATGCATCAGAAGGAACAAATTAAATTCATTGCTTGATAGAGACATGATTGATCCATTAAGAAGATTACCTCGATGTAGATGAAATGCTCAGCCTTTTCAATTAGTGAGCAATACGCCTTGTGAATACTTTGTTCTGTTTGGCTAGTTCCAGCTGACCATTGACTGACACTCCTAATAACCTGAAAGTTAAATCAACAAGTGTCTAAGAAGGCAAGAAATCTTCAAACCAAAATCATAATGATTGGAGGAAATTGGAACTGCAATCCAAAGATTCCAAACAATACATGTTTTCTGGTTAGAAATCATTATTTCACACTAATATTAGACTTAAACTTCCATTCTTATGGGTATAAAGATAGATTATTACCAACAATTAATATTAACTACATAGATTTTTACCACATAACGTGGTAACAAAATTGATAACCAACCATACAAAAGCCCAAAAACTCATAAAAAAACTTTATCAATTGAGACGGGTGAAATTCATACTTCAAATCGCTTTAGACACTGCTCAATGATAAATTATTACAAAAGAATGAAGATATTTAGAGAGATGACAGCTTACAGTAAAGTAATTTAAGGTGGGTTACCCTAGCCCTTCACATATATTTAAAGAAAGAGAAAAAGATGAACACTCATCTGATTTTACAACTTCTTGCTATAGAAAGGAACTTCCAATGGAACCTAATAGCAGACTTTAGATACCAAAATAAACCACTTAAAAAAAAAAAAAAAACGTTAAGCAAATTAAAGGAATAAACTCTAGCTTCTCTTGATTTTATCCACCATTAATCTTGGAATTAGCCAAAAAGTAAAGAATCCTAAGAAGAAATGAAATTTAAGTCAATCTACTTTGTCAAAAAATATAAGAAATCATGAGGCAACAAGAGAGCTGCAAGAATGCTTGGAATTCTCCACTGAAATGACTACTTTAATACAATAGCATAAATATTAAGCTTGGAGAGGTGAGCCATAGGTTCAATCAGCAGTGGTGTAATGAAAGTTAATTTAATCATTCATTTCAAGCTTTAGTGACAAATGTCTATCAACAAACTATTATAATTACTCAGCTCTCAAATTTTAATTAACAATAAAAAATTTAATTTATAAGTGAGACAGCTTAAAGCATCTAACTAGATCACAATCAAAGAGAATTAACTGACCTGGCAACGACATGAAACACATGGTCCAACTTGCCCAGATTCATTCGAAGGAACAACCAGACTACCCCGTTCTTGTGTCTCCCACCAATCTTTATCTAAAGATTTCATGCCATAACGCCCTGCACCATCCACTGCGTCAAAGTCATCAACAAAAGCCTTCATTGGCATGTCCAAATTTACTGGTTCAATTTTTGTTTTTCGGAAAGGGAATGGAACATTTCTGATAATCTTCATCTGATGGTCATGGCTCACATCCTTTCCATTTAACTTTGAATCATCATCCTCTACAGCCTCTTGAGGCAAAAGCAATGGGATATCTGGAGAAGATGCTCGAGAAGAAAAGGAATCTTGTCGTTTCATATACTGATTCTCAGCTACATTCACATCTTCAGCTTCTGTTTCCCAATTGCTTCCCATGTAATGTGGGATGACCATGTGTTGTTGAGGCATGAGCAACGGAATCGTTTGCTCATTTGGAGCTTTATTTCTCTAAAACAATAAACAATGGCATCACTTACAACACTGTATTATTTAAATTAGACAAAGTAAAAGATGTTAAAAAAATTGTTCGGGAAATCATATCCACCTTTGCATAATTCCAGCGTTGAACGAAATGCCTTGCCACATCCCGGCAAGGTGGCCCAAAAAGGGCACAATGAACATCATGCCATGGCATACGCGGATACGCTGTGCGATCCAACTGATCTTTCATGGCGTCCTCCCAAGAGTTAGGTTCAGATTCCCTGAATTAGTGAGAGGAAATAGGATACGTAATGTTACTGTAATCATGCGTATTCCAATCATAAATAAAAAAAAAAAATAAAAAAAAAAAAAAACGACTCAAAAAGAGTTCTTGTGGAATTAATCTTGATTGCCTTAAGCCTTAACATGTTTTGTAACTCAAGAACATCAATGGAAAATTTTTCATAAAGGACCTTTAATGTAAAGCCATTTTGAGAGAAAGGACCTTTTTGAAAAAAAAGGTGGCACTTAGGGACATTAAAGTACTTCTTTGTTGATAAGGACCTTGGAATAAATTTCGGCCATTGACTGCCACTTACCGGCGTTGACTAACATGTGCAAGGCACGTGCCTACATCAAACGTTATACTTCCTCCGTTTTTTTAATATTGCACCACTTGCCTTTTAAGGAAGTTTCACATTTATTGCACCATATCCATTTTAGGAGAAGAAATTTTTGTGTTCACACTATAAATACCTAATATACCCTTACTTTTCAACCCTTACTTTCTATTTTGTGTATACAATCACAAGGGCAACTTGGTATTTCTACCTTTCTCTCTCATCCTTTTTTCCACTACCAAAAAATTTGTGTCAAACCCTTATGGTGCAATAATAAAAGAACGGAGAAAGTATGATTTTCTCCGTTTCTCCTTATCAACCACCATTTCCACCATCCCTCACCACCATCCTTAAGATCAAGCACAAAATAAAATCTTGAATTTTAAACCACCTTTAATTTTGCAGTGGCCTGCAATGGGTGTTGGCTGGGTTCAAGAGGAGAGAGTGAAGGTGAGAGGGTGAGAGAAGTAGCAAAGAAAAAGAGAGGATGATGCGAGTGTGTTACGGTGGCGAGAGGTGACGATTGGCTAGCAGTGTGGTGGGTTTAGGGAGGAGATCATATGGAGCAAGTGAGCGGTGTTTGCATGGGTGGTGGGCGGTGTGACTAATGTTTATGGTTGTGGTTTAGTGATGAAAAGTGGAAACTGATAGTAAAATGGTCGTCTGCTAGTGGTAGGACATGGCTAAGGTGGTAGACATGGTGGTTGGGAAAGGAAAAAGGGGGAAAACTAGCACTTAGGTGAGAGTTTTGGCCAAAAAAAAAAAAATAGTAAAGTCAATTGCTAGAGTCCGAGCAAAAAATCCTTATCTACATTGAAAAGTACTTTAAGGCCCCAAAGTACTTGTTTAAAAAGTTCATTCTCACAAAATGCTCATAACTAAAATGTCCATTTTTGCGATATTTCAAAAACAATTGATGCATCAAAATGAAGAATTACAAGAATAGAAAAAAAGATACTGGGAAATGACTGAATAAGCACTGATAAGGGAATTTTTTTACGTTGAAACATTTTTACAAAAAATACAGAGATTTTTCCTTCTGACTTATTTTTATGGATTGCCTGTTTGCCTTCAAAACTTTTTCCCCAACAAATGACTAACAATACAAACATGTAAGGCCTTCAAAGATTCAAGGCACTATCTAACTATCTAAGATGATTTATGCACAGCTTTTACGTGTATACTAAGAGTTTAAGACGAAGTACAAGATGATAGATTGTCTTCCATCTTCCACGTCATCCAAGATTAGCAGTAATCCTTACGTCTCATGTAATGTGTCAAATGCTGGCCACATACCAGATCGTGACCATAATGTTAAGGTTTCTCAGCTTACAGCGACAACGATATTATGCTGCAAACCATCCGCATTGCAAATGAAAATGGTTCCGCAACCATTACTAAGATCGTGACCACATCTTAGATTTAAAACCATGCTACTCTTATAAACTACGATTCCCTTCGATGAACATATATGTTCGATTAGGATGTCCTTGGTTTCACATTATTCGTTACATGATTGTATAAAATAAGAAGGAAAAAACAGAAATTTGTGATTTAAAACATTTTCCATTTAAGAACAAGAGATGTGGCTGAAATCCCATTCTTCACCTCATTCCTCTTAAACAAGCTTAAATTATGTACATGTAACTAACTACCAGTACCACCAAACTAAAAACTCGGTTCTTCCGTTACTAAACAGCCATTATGTAATGGATTTGACATTTGTTCCGCAAAATATCGTAATTTAACGCCGCAACAGAAATCACATCTTTTTCCCCATGTCGTCCATTACGTAATGGTGACTTGCCGCATTAAGATGTTTTATTATTAAAAATATGACTAAATACAATGATATTGAATAGAATTTTTAATGTTTTATTTACCCATTACATCCGTTCTTTTATTTAAATTGACCAAATATACTTTAGTAATTAATTATCTAATTAACGAAACATGATATTAAGTAATATTTTGCTCACCAAATATGTTAGTCACCAATAATATGATAGATTTGGTTATAGTTTGTACATACAATACTTATAAGCCTTAAAAAATAAAGCCTTTGATGTGAAATTTTATTAAAAAAAAAATTCACAACACGTTATCAGTGACCCATTTTATTCATCAGTTAAAAGTCGTTTCCGCACAACTCAATCGTTACCACGATCGAGATCGCATTCGCAATTTATTTCAGTGTACCACCCCAGAAACAATAAATTTAAGTCTACAAAAATAATAAATTAGAATAATTATCACAACTCATGAAAAGACCTTGTAATTTTTCATAGCGAGAGATTATGCTAGAACATTACTGTGAAAACTGCCACAATATCAGATAAAAGAAAGCTCACCTAGGATTGTAATAGTCCTTTCCAGGCCATATAGCTGGAGGATCGTCACTCACTTTGTGCTCAAGTGTGTCATAGCGACCAAAGCACAAATCCAATCCACCAATAAAGCAGACTTGGTAGTCAACAATTACAATCTTTTCATGATGGGACCTACATGCAGACACACACTTTGGCTAATTCACATATTTTTATACAGCATAATAAATATTTGAAATACAAAAGTTAAATTCCTCTTGCAGCATCCAAATTAATTCTGAAAGTAATGTTTTAGGAAAGCTGCATACCATAGGTAAACACCGGTAGAAAAGTGATCAGGGAATCGTAGTACTTTCACATTTTCATGTATGCTAAGGAGCTTTCTTTTGCTGTAGACACTGTTGATTTTTAATGCTAGAGCAACCTCCTTATACAGCAATATATAGATCTGCCACCATTGCAAGCAAAAAATTGCTTTTTTTTTTTAATTAATCTTATAAGGTTAACATGATAATATATAGTTAATAAAAGAGCCTAGGATGGGCAAGAACTTTACAAAATGTAGCAGGCAAACTAGCTAAACAATATCAAAATTTAATACAATTAATAGTAAGTTCCCAGTTGCCATGCAAGTGTACACTAGCTTATTTATCTCAGGAACTCGGTTTCAGGTAAAACATAAGAGTGAAAAAGCTAGAGCCCTGGTAGACCTAGCAGTACACCAATGTCAAAAGCACAACTTGGTTTTATTTAAAATCCCAATTCCTCAATCTACAAACTTACAAAAAATGTAAATATATTAAGCATATGGAACCAAAAAACAGGAGATCCAAGTACAATCTTTTATTTTATTTTTTAAGAAGGTATCTTCCCTTAAGAAGATTCATAGCTATGTCAGTCACGCTGGCTATTTGATAGCAAATATGATCAGTAAGCACCAGAAGACTCGATCCCATATACCCATAGAATGAGCTTTATCACAACAAATATGTCCAACTAAAAGGTACTAGGTATCTTCCCTGAAGAAGGTTCGTAACTATATCGGTCACGCTGGTTATTTGACAGCAATTATGATCAGGAAGCACCAGAAGCCAAATACCACAGGTAATTTAAGGAAATTACTAAATCCCATACCACCTCATAGAATGAGCTTTATTACAATAAATATGTCCAACCAAAGCACCTTAATCATTTTCATAAAAGTACATCATCAAAACACCGTCTGCCTTCCTAATATTTGCAGTAAATAATCAGTAAAAGAGAGATGCTAGCAACCATAAATCCTTTATCAGGATTCTGGCTCACACAAATCAACAGATTGGCTTTGTAACAGCATAATCAAAATTTAAAACACAAATGCATATTAATTGATGAACAAACTACAGCTCAAAGCAAAGGATGAGACTAACAGCAAGAATAAGGTCTATCTAACAATCAAATTAAATAACTCTTAGGGATAACTTTATTTCTCAGACAGTTACCTGCACCCCTTCCTTGGCTTTTGCTTCGAGTAGAGCATCAAGTCGTGATGAAGCATACTCCTTAAATGGGCGTCTGAGATATAATTCTGGGCAAACCCACCAGCCACAAATAAATATCTGTGAAAGACTTCAATAAGTAAAGATGAAATTAGAAGTGTAAAGATATGTAGTAAATGTGTTATTGAGCATACCTCTGACTTAGCATTTTCAATTGCCAAGGAAATTGCTTCGAAAGCTGCTTTCCCATCAACAAACCACTGAGCTTTGCTACCATCATCAGTTAATCCCCTCGGAGGAGCAAAAGAGTCAAAGCGGTGTGGATGACACCACCCTTCAGGAGGCTTTAACCCAGCATCATTTATAGCAGAAACCCAGCACTTAGCTTTGGCACTATTCTTAGTTCGCAAACTTATGCAGCGGTTGCCACAAGTGACCTTCAAAATTACCAATAACCATATAAGCATATGCTACTTATGTCGCACATTACATGCAAAACTACATAGGATCCAATCACAAGAAATGATCTCACGTCATATATATAGGGTTGGGATCCAATGAGAAGAATCTTATAATGAGAAGGAATCTTGACCATGCAAATTAATCTAACGATTAAATTTCATCTATGCAAAATTATGCACATTTAGAACAAAAATATGCACAATTAGTTTAAAAATTATGCACATTTATTTTCCAGTTTTCATATTTTACTTTTCTCTTTTTCTCCTCCTTTACGAAATCTCTTTAGCTTCCATAGAATCTTATTAATTCTTCCTTACACCATGTCATGATATTTCAAATTATGGAAAAATAAGAGGAAAGATGAGATTGGAAAGAGAAAAGATTAGGGAGAGAGAAAAAGAATTTGTGACTATCACCACACATGAGATTAGCTTTAAAAATACCCACATATTGAACAAAAAATATGCACACTTAATTAAAAATATATACAAATTTAGCTTGAAAATATAATTATTGCACATTGAGTTGAAAATTTATGCAAATATAGTTATAAGTTTATGCACATTTACTTGAAAAAATATGCACAAAAGCTTATAAAATATGCAAATTCAAGTTTTCTTCTTGTTATTTCTCTTTTCCACAACAGAATTTCTCTCCTCCGTCAATGCTTTTTCTCAGCTTTCTTTCTTCCATATCCATTTTCTCTACTTAATTCCTTTCAATCAATCATACATCTCAACTCAAAAACATAACCCTAAATTACAAAGAAAACAAAAAAACACTCACAAAATAAAGAGTTCACAAAATAAGTGAACAATGAAGAGATTAAAAATTCAAGAATTACAATGAAGAAAACAAAGGAAAACAAAAAATTTGAAAGAGATGATCACAAAGGAGAGATAGAGAGAGAGAAATTGGGGAAATTTTCTTATATTATTGAATCTTCTTTTGAACACTAAGAAAAAAAAATGGGAAAGACTGATGAATATGGAGGAAAGAGAGGGATAGGAAAGGGAATTAGGGAAAGATTTTTTTTATTATTTACAGTTTTGCCATTAAAGAAGCATGTAATGAGGGACATTAGATCATCTTATTTGAACGCACTAGATTACTTCTCATCCTTCTCATTATAAGGTCAAATAAGAAATACTCTTGCAATGAGAAGCATTAATAACCCTTTGATCAAACTTAATCTAACGGACAACAGCGAACACCTGTCATTCACATCACTTTAAGTAATTTTAAAAATAATTAGGTACGGGACATTAACTATGTGATTTGCACCCAAAATGGTCTCTCTCTCTCTCTCTCTCTCTCTCTCATCATTGTCATGTGATAAAGTTGGAGGCGTGGAGCTCAAATATGGCGTCCATCATCCCATTTCTTCCTCTCTTCCCTATACCTTCAATCATTTTAACTAGCAACACTTCATTGTTGTGATTCTTCAATTTCGTATATTTATAATTTTAACTAACAAACAATTTTGGAGCTGACCTGCCATTCTTGTTAGATCCATCTTCTTCTTTCTCTCTCCTCTAAACTAAATCCAGATATCGTAAAAAGACAAATATGACAATTTATCCATTAATGGAGCCACAGGTGCATTGAATTTGTTACAGGTATTTGAGCTCTGAAAATTTTTCACCAGTTTCTTATTTTTTTGGATTAGTTTAGTTGACTTTGAATCATTCTCCCCATTATCACCTGTACTAGATGTTGGATGCATTTGAATTGTATTGTCAATGTTTCTGTAATGTATTTATGATGTATATATGTTTCTCACACTAAGAACATGTTCTAAATTTATAAGCACTACTTTTGAACAAGTTTAAAGACTAGAGATCAGTTGCGTAATTGCATTAACCTAGGGTAGCATGAAAGAGTCACAAATGATAGTAGTCCCTGATTGAGATCAATATTTGTCAAGTACATCAACATTCCCAACTCACAGCTTCAATCATTAAGTTACATGAAAATGCTTAGTAACAGGACCAAAAGAGAGAAAGCATTCAGAGACAATGAGAAAACAAACATTTAATCCAGTACCCAGATGATGAGTAGATAAATAAATTGAAACTCTGAACCAGCAACTTCTCAGTGGAAAGAAAGTGCAAGAAAAATATGTGTGCAACGTCAAAGATTGCAAGCTTCACACTACCACTTCACTCAAAAGATTCCTTTAACTGCATAACATCAAGTTAGCCCACTCAAAGCATCAATCAAGGAGTCAAGGGGGAGTATGATACAGGCAGGCTTAAAGGAAAGGGAAAAGTAATCAAAACCCCTAATACCCTTTTATGGTGTATAGGTTTTTTTTTTTTTTTTTTTTTTCATTTTTCATTCCCCACTTAGGTTCACACCTCCCAACTCCACAAAAGGGATTTCAATCCCCAAAATCCACGCCACTAAGCCCACAAACCCAATACCCCCGATACCAACGCCACTACAAAAGACCTTATAAGCGCCTCAATCAACACCCTCAAAACAACGCCCAACCAATTTCTTTACTCTTTGTTCGCCCTTCTAGCTATGCCCAAAAATGTCAGCCATATCTACCCCACCATCACTTCCTTCAGGATATTAGCCACCACCTTATCAACAACCTCACAGCAACAACCAGCCACTAATATTTCTCGCTGTCACATGAGCAATCCTCAATTCCAACCCCCCCCCCCCCCGACACACAAATCTACCTGCCATTGCCCATTGGCCTCTCCATCGACTTCAACACCATCTTTGCACACCTACCAGCTGCTATACAATACACCAACACAATAAACAACCACCACCATGACCCATCCACCACACCACTGCTAATTCACATATCAGAGAGAGAGAGAGAGAGAGTACATCATTTCTGTTGTGGACCCTGTGGCTACTCTGTTTATGACTTTAGGATGGCTGAATACTTAAAATCTACAATGTAAGCTACAGAGAGCTTTTATGATTGTATTTCAAGCACCAAAAGTGACATTGCTGCAGCAGTTTGATGGCAAGATGTGGGGATGGGAGAGGATACAGGTTAGCTGGGGTAGAATTAATGACTCAAGGGTTTTGTGATAAGCTATACACCAAACGCTAAGGGTTTTACAGCCCTTTCTCTTGACTTAAGATGCAAAGTGGAAATATTAAGATCTTTTCACTCTTTCCTTTCCTATCCCTGTCTAATTTCCATTCCTTTTACTGGTCACAAGCCAAATGGCTGTTATGGCTTATATAGGACGGGTTAGAGCGAGCTAGGATAATGCAGATAGATGTCTACCTGCCTCCTGCCTACTTTGAGAAAATACAATTTGGGAATATTCATAGCATAGTTTTAACTGCCAAAGACAAGTATCTAAAAAATCAGGAATCATTTAAACAGAGAATCAGCTAAGAGAAAAATGAATCATGAACATATGAAATACAATACGGATCACCCAACACAATCTTCTGCAAACAAATTGAAAGATAGAACCAGTGTCAAGATATAATGTGTCTTGCCAGTCTACCTTAAAAGCATGTCGCAGAGGATTGTGATCTTTAATCTCTTCTGCTAATAAAACTCTTTCTTCTCCATTTCCATCCGAAGCAGGTAGCATATCAAACACAATAATATCCAAAAGATTTGTATCAAAAGGGTCACCCAGTAAGGCCAAAAATCCAGGTTTTAACACAGCCCAGACCTGCATAAAGTTCAATTCTTAGCAAAATGGATGAGAAGTTGGCTTTGACAAAACAAAGTAGTCATGTTTTGCAAAATACAAATAAAATAGTTGATCCCTAATTCCACACTTGAAATGATAAAATTTATCCTTGGTTTTTTTTTTTTAATGAAAGGAAATTATATAAAGCAATTACTTCATAAAAATTCCCACGATTTCTAGAGTTCACATGATCCCATGCACACGAACTGGTATGCAATAATACATGGTTTGCATCCTTATTAACATCAATTCATATAAAACTTTATAGTTTCCCCTAAACGCCTACACCACCCCTTACTCCATCCATCCACTATTAATACTCTTGTTAGGCTTTCAAACTTACATAAGGAAAATTTGTAGGGGTGTCCAACTTGGTCAAACATGAATTTAAGGGGAAAAAGTTGGAGGACAATAGAGAGAGAGAGAGAGTAAGTGAAGGAATCGCGAAGCGGGGGGAATAAAGTTTGCAACATGACAAGATAAAAGGAAAATGAAAGGAAAAAATGGGTGTGGATGGGAATTATTTATCAAAGTAGGTGACCAAAACATAATTCAAGGACATCCCAAAGTAGTATATTATGGGACCAAAGGACTACTATTTATATAACCTAGAAAATTTGCTAACAATATTCAACAAGACCACCCAATTTTTTGAACAAAGAACAAGAACATCATCTGAAAGAGTGAAAAACTTTGTTCAATGACATATATACACAATGACAATAAGGGGCCAATGGCATATGAAAGAATGACAGAATAGGACTAAATCCCATACTACTACTACTACAAATCACCGAAAAGCAATCTAAAAGCATTCACAATAATATGCTATTTGCTCACACCACAACTTAATCAGCAAAGTTATGTCTTATTTTTGAATTAACTAGAGGTACATAAAACAAGTGCCGATGCACCCCAACTTACAAGATAGAAGATACACTGAAATTTGCTAACACATTATATTAACAGAGGTGTGTCTTATTTTCTTCATTAAATAGAGTTACAAAAACCAAGTGCCAATGCAACTCAGCTTACAAGATTCACACAAATTTAGAGAACAAGACAAGCAAACCAAACGTATGTAATATTCAAAGCTGCATAAATGACAAGGAAGTAGTACGCACAATATATTTTGTAAGAGGTGCATTCAGTAGATGTGCAAATAACAATAGATGATCAAGTAGAGGAAAACTGAAAGAGACAAGGTTTTCTTACCTTTTGCCAATTGTCATTGCACCAACTAAACAAATTGCATGTACAGCATCTCCTATGATCATCATCATTTGGAATTTGTGGAAGATGCTTCACCATGACATAATCTTCTTTAAGCTTAGGACCATACTCAGGCGAAAATGATAATCTAGAGACCTCCAAAAACCTACAGACCTAAATTACATTCACCCAATAGCCTCAACATAAGAAACCTCGAGCTACAAGATTAAGTTAGATCAAGTAAATATAAGAGCTAAAATCATATCGAATGTAAAGTGAAACTCTGAAAACCACATCATTTAATATGTTGAGATGAAAGAAGTGCATAGAAAAAGATTTTAAGAAATCTCAACTCCTAAATTTACGGAAATTTATTTAATTAGTCTCGATATGAAGTTTCCAAACATAAACAGATAAACTTTTTTTATAATTTTTTATAGTATGTACTTTAAGATGTTTATGAATTAAAATATGCATTAAAGTGTAAACAACTTTAAGAAATGGAAGGAGATATTTCTCAGAACAGCCAAAACAATTTATAACTCCTCTTTCTTATGTACTTCCTCTGCTTTTTTTTAATCACAACATCGGGGATTTCTCGCTTGCCAGTGCAAATTATTGTAGTAAAAATTATAAAAAGTTGATATCATGAAAGTGTATTTCTGAGACAAATAAAACAAGATCTCACATGATTATATTTTTTCCAACATATAAATCACAAAAGACGATCAACAGAGTGTGTGAATAGAGTAAAATTCCAAACGTTGCGATTAAAAAAAAAAGGATGAAGTATGTTTTGTTTTTTTTTTTTTTTTTTTTTTGGATAATCAAGCTCTCAGCTATATGCAGCCAGGTTCCATGTTGATCTTAATCACAATAATAATACATGATGTGGGCACTTCTCTGGTGATACTACATGTTTCATAAAAAAATTGCAACACTATAACTTTCAGTTTGACAATAATAATACATGATGTGGGCACATCTCCAGTGATACATTGATATTAATTAGACAGCATCTTACCTAATACATATATAGAATAAAATATAATAAAAAAAATGAAAAAAAAAAAAGAAAAAACAATGAAAGGTGTAGCCATGCAAATGCATGGGATTTAAAAGAAGGTTAATAAGTTTCTCTTTGCTGAATATGTGGAGTCATTATTAAAAGGCACAACGTTTGAGAGGTTAAAACAATAGAAAAAAAATAATAATTGAAAGACATTGTACAGAATTGCAAGGATTTTATTCAAAGGTCGTAATTTGAATTTGAGAAACTGGCATTCTTATTATGATATAGATTAAGAAGAAAAAAATTAGTCAATGTTAGTATGTGGATAGTGAAAAGTCAGTGTTCCACTTTTTATGAATTGGGGGGAGTGTTCTATTATACATAACAACATAACGTGCATAGATTTGAGCGAAAAGTTATCCACTGGATCCCTACTAATAAAGAATGGAAGTCAAGACAGCCAACACATATTGGGATAAAGCATGGTGGCCTCTATATTAATCATTTATATCAAAGGAACAAATTATTCACTTTAGTTCCCAAAAAGTTCTGGTTATTCTGGATAACTATATTCAATCAAATCAGTGTTAAGTCAAGTCAAAATAAAATAAAGAGAGGAAGACAAAGAGTTAATAGAAGACTTTAAGGAAATCATTTCCACAAATCAGGTTGCACAACAATATCAAGCTCACGCCAAATTTATTAAAAATAAACCCTCATCACTGCTAATTTGCTACCAAGGCTGGCTGTTTTTAATAGCAAAATTTTACCCGAACATAAAATGAGACCAAAAACCTTACACCAGAGAAGATAAAAGAGAAATATGATATGAGAAGGATACACAGAGAGAAAGAGAAGACAGTGACACAATGCATAATTAGCAATCTTGATAGTCATCACTGTGGGGAAGACAAATGTAAAAGACTTAGAGGAATAGAGATAGAGTGAGAATATGAGTTGTTAAAAGCATCAACTTCCATCAGAATAAGTGCTCTAAGTTTATACGATGACTTTCTGACATTCCTAGAGTTGTGCCTAGCAATGGAGTTTCCCAAAAAGTTACACTAATTTACTAAACATGTTCTAACTAACAACTTTATAATGAACTAATTCAATCTTGACAATCCTTTTAATCTAATAGAACAATAAAACTAAAGTCAGTATAAACTTGCCTAAGCCGTATGCAAATTTAAACCTCAATGGTACCTTAACAATCAATTAGTGCCTGAGCATGGTTTCAGGTTTCATGGTAACGATCAAGCAATGACAACCACTGTCGCAGGCAAAGCAATAGCAACCAAATATTTCAGTCGCCCTAAGCTCAAATTCCATTACCATGCAGTCATGATGTGATGGTGTAACCAAGATCTAATTCCTTGGCTGCATGTCAACATTACACCAACTACCAAGTTTCCAAAAATAACTACAAATCTATCTTTAGCGTATAGGACAACTAACATAGTCATAAATAAACAAAAGGCAAACATGCCAACTGACACATTAGGTATGAAATATTATGCAGAATCTTGTTAAATAAGCAGTTCTGGAAGAAACAAGCACACCTCTCTAGAGTTAACAATATCCAGGTTCCCTAAGAAATGATTCAGATACCCCTGCATGGCCACCTTCGCTCTATCAGAAATAGAATGCTGTCGACCCAGTGCTGGACGAATAAGTGGAAGTGCAGCACTTGACGGAACATCTCTGCACAACAATAACAACTCAAAATTAGGAATTTTTCCATAAACAAAGAAAGAGAGGGGGGTCACTTAAAGCCTCACCAACAGCAACCACCTAAACCAAAAGGCAGGGTAGCAAGGAATACCTATTCTTGGCACTTTCATCAAGATGCAAAGGAATAGTTTCATCTTCAACATCATCATCCTCTTGCAAAACTGGAGCGTGATCTCCTATTCCAAGGTTTTGAAGCCATTCTTTAACCTTATAAATAACCACATTGTACCAAATCAAAACCCAACCTCTAGTATATACAATGAAAGATTTTAAACTGATGAGAAAATTTTCCAACTATTCAAACACACCTGTTCCTGCCTCTCGTGAATTTCCTCAATTATCACACGTTTCTTCAATGCAAAGTGTAAATATAAAACTTGTGCAGCCTTCTTGTGTAATTGCCATTTGAACTAGCCATGAGGAGTCATAAAACTTAGATGTCAGCTTCAAGATTTGAGATATAAAAGATAATTTCAAAATAAAAGCTAATCGTGAAAGGAAAATGCATCAGGTATAATATTTCATATATTAATTTAAACAAACAAGTAAACAACAACTCACTTTTCATCATCCCACAGTGTGTAACATTTCTAGAAATGCATGGAATCACTATGTTTTTATTACTCCTCTCATTTCACTTTGGTCCCATTACCCATCAAATATAATAAATACTTCGTATAAAATTACCCAACTACCCACTTAATATAATAAAATCACACCACTAACTACTAACGTTAGAAAAATATAGTTTACCACCCACCAACTATATTTCAAAAATCAAAAAAGCCTCCTGCCAACCTTGTAATTTTGAAAATTCTACATGGTGGAAACAAAAATCATTTGGTCTCTAAAGTGATCTTGTGGTATTGTATACGTGCCCTTGGTGCTTTAAATGGTTTCCCAACAAACTAATGACTAATTTCTATCCTTAACAGTATAATTTCAGAGCTCATCCCTAGTTAACACCCAATATTGACCAAATTTGACCACAACCACAATAACCCAACACACTGATAACCACCAACCACCAAATCCACCACCTTTCCTTCTCTTATTCTACACCACCAAACCACCACTCCTCACTCTTCCTCCACCATCTTCTCCCAATCTCTTCTTGTCTCTTCATTGGCCCCTCCTCAATGCCACTACTTATTTATTTTGTCCAGCTCATGGTGGTGTAAGAAGAGGTGGGTAGATTTAGGTGGATAGTGGTGAATTTCAAAAAGTGAGTAGCTACTAAAATAGGGTTGACAGGGGAGCTGTTGGGTTGGCCAGGATTGGGAGTGGGGAGTATAAACAAGAGGTACGTTAGTAAAATCAATCATTTATTAATGGATTAGCCATTTAAGATGCATAACAATAGGATCTCTTTGGAAACTAAGTGATTTTAGTTCTGCCATGTGGAATTTCCAATAACACAAGGCAAAATTTTCTTTCCAAAAATGTCATACTCCTATGAGTCCCAACTATCATAATAAAATATGGGCACATGATGGAATATGCATGATTTTGGGATCCTATAGGGAAACAAATGATTTAGTTAACATGCAGAATTTGCAAAACCACGAGGCAATATTTCCCATAAGAATTTACCATATTCCTATGAGTCTCAACTATCATAATAACATATAATAATTCAATATATGTAACTAAAACTCAACGTCCATCAAAGTATGCCAAGTAATTTAGGATGGAAAGAGTGAATATTTTAATCTCCATCCCTGAAATCACCCACATGAGTGGTTACCCTATTGAGTTCTTCTTGGATTCTGGTGCTACATGTTATAGAAAAGAACTTAAGAAAACAAACGTTTATAAGAATTGTTTGGTCAATAGATTTTGAATATTAAATATAGTCCACAAATACAAATACAGTAGAAGTGGGAGTAAAGAAAAAAGGAAAAGAATTGGTTGATTGGGCCACACCATATTATACATTATACATAAAGTTCAAAACTCATGAACTAGTTACTAGTAGAATCTATAAAGCATGAGGATATCTTGACAATAGAGGAAATGATCAGTTAATTGGCTATGGTCAAACTACATCTCAACGGCACTTTTTCAAATGTTGACTTTGTTGTTTTGTCTCGTGCCCATTTTTGCCTCTGTTTCATTTGAGTGTTACATAAAGGTAGAATTACCAAAAAATAAAAAAAAAAAAAAATAAAAAATATGACTTTTATTAATTAGATGGTACTTTTATATTGAACTATCATAAAGTGTTTGATTGAAGTATTGCCAGAATGTAATAATGGTAATTCCACCTAATTCTTCCATCACAAAAAGCAACCACCTGTTAAAAGGAAAGGGATGGAGGATAAACCATTAAATATTAATAACTTTCCACTCTTCTTGTTGTTATTAAACCTTAGGAGGTCAAACCTTTACCTAAAAGATACAAAGTTCAAAAGTTTTATGTCTCTTGCGTTATACTTCCTTCAACCTTTCTTTACCACAAAATTTGGAATTTTATACTATTCACACACACATCCTCCTTTAACCAACTTTTGTGATTTACATGTTGGGAAAAATATCATGTGTTATATTGTCAAATTTGTTTCAAAATGAACTTAAGTTTGTTAAATTTGAACTAAAAGATAATTAAAGATATAAGAGGTGTATTAACAAGCGTGAAAATCCAAACACTGCAATTTAAAATAAAAATGTCATATAATCTTTAATGGATGTTAATATAGTGCCCCTTAAAGGAGTAGTGTACAATTGTACATTGTGCTCCAAATATGTTATTGTTAAGAGGATAAGCCTCAAATGTGACCATAAGTTATCCATGCATAAGTAAAAGAGAGGGACTTATAACTTTTAATTTTCCGGCTAGCCATTACTTTTAAATGGGTCAATCTCTTACCCTGATCCAACTTATGTGCAAGAATATTGAAAAAGTAAATATTAAGTGGTGCACGCATAAAAATTGTCTATTCTATTTTATTTAGCATGTAGCTTGTATAAATTGTTAGTCCAAAAATCAATATAACATTGTCTAAGTATTCAACCAATACATTGGAAAAAAATTTCATTTTTATTAACTTAATTTTTGTAGCTAGTTTTCTAATTACACCACATAATATATGATTTTTTATGAAATAACAAAATCATTATGATTTAAAAATAAATTAACAAATAAATACCCATTATAAGAAATTATTAGTAGTAACATACATGAAGCAAATCAAGCAAAATGCTTTATTCGACTCCAAAATTGTTGATTAAAGAGAGAGTTCACAATGGGTGTATGCAGAAAAGCCCTAATTTGCTTTGGAACAGAAGAAATCCAACTATTAAATGCTCAAGACCTCGAATAATTACTTTTTTGCACACAAGTCATTTAATAGAATAAATGTCTAGCCTGTTCTATTGAGTATAGACCTCATTACAGGAAAACAATAACTGTGTTTATTCAAGAATAACCTAACAATAATATGTTATTTCTAGAATAAGAAAATCAAGTACCAGAGAACAATAAATCCTTACCATAAGTAACAATAATAAACTACCAAATAAAGAATGACATGCCTAATTCAATATATGTCTCTTAAAACTCCCAAAATATTTTATTTCATTTTAGAGCTTTTAATATCACATTTATTAAGAGTAAATAAACGGAACAAACATCAAATCTATATGTCAACAATTATTAACTCAATTGTTATTATAGTTTGTTGCAAACTTAAAGAGATGATGTTACTCTTGCTTTTGTGGAATTTGAAGATAATTGATCAAATTACGGTACAAAGAGGTTTTGTTTTGGGGTTTTTCTTAATCAAACTGAAATTTATATAAGTATGGGATTTTCAATATAACACCTTGGTATAAATTTCCATTCCATTCCATACCAGCTCACTGAAACAACCAGCTTCTTAAGGGTTTGGCTCATTTCATGTTGTCTATATCTATCACTTTTGGAAGCCATACCATGAAAAGTATTTGTAGAACTTGGCTCCAAGTCTCCAACCAATCAATAAAACTCCAACTAAACAGCCCCTTAGCTCCATCCTAAAGAGAATCCAAAGCTACTGTCCCAAGAAAACAATATTGCTCACCTATCATTTTATTACAAAAGGTGTCATCCTTTATGAAGATCTACATAGCTTGCAGGTGCGACATTGATATTTTAGAATCAACAATTCTGTTCTACACCAGCTGTAATCTCCCTCAGTATCAGTATACAACAAATGTTCGTAAATAGAACAGTGACTTCCCTGATGAAATTCATTCCTTAAACCTCACTTCCAATCTTTGCAATAAGAACCTGCTCATAAATGCTACACCATGGCACAAAAGACTCGGTTGAAAAGGATGATTGTCCCTTTGATGCTTACCAATATAAACGTGCAGCCTTACCAAATATAATGTTAATACCTTACAACTCTTCTAATTTTCCTGTTTGTAAACAAACGATGATTATGTTTGAAACGGGGGTTGAGCATGAAACAAGATTTTGACAAAATAAACATTTGATGAGGGTTGTGACTTATGAGTAAGGCTACTGACATGAAAACTAGAAATTCAAGCAAACAGATATGTTACTCCAGTTTCCATCCCACAGCAAAGATCTTCCACTTTATATAATCTATTCTTTAGACCTGCCTCTACCTCTTTGATTACAATATCAGATAAATTAGTTTGTTTATGCCTTGAAAGGGTGGAGATAATAGACAGTGAAGACATTCTTGAGTCTTTGATTGGCAATTTTCCCTACTTCCAGAATAAACAGGGCTTCTATAACTTCAGATTTTTTCTATTCTTCTTTACGTAGAATAGAAGATTTGAAATCAAGCACCATTGCAAATTAATGGAGGACTAACCTGTAAAAATCTTATCTAATGCTTGCTCCACAAGAACAAAACCCAAAGGATTAACCGTATTGTCATCTACATGTGAGATCAAGCCAGCCAGCATTTAACAACCAACAATTACCGACATGAAACACTGTGATATACTTTTTTAAGCCCGTAAAAAAGAACCTAGACCATTCTGTTTCATCAGCTTCAATATACTGCATTGCAATATCAGCCATCAGGTCCTCCTCCATTAAACTCAAGTACTCAACGTGACATGGCTCCAAGACACAGAATATCATGAAAAAAGCATGCCCAGAAAAGAAATGGATGGAATTTCAAACACATAATTGACAAAATAACTGCAAATCATAAATTGCATCTGTGACTTTTTATACTTGCTCCTATATGTTGCCTTGTTGAAATTCTGACAAGAATACAAATTTAAAATACCGAAGACATTGGTACAAAGAGTGAAGAGAGTGAACCCAAAAGTAAAGTGGTGTAAGTCTTTTCAGCTCAAAAGGAGACAATACGAGTTGATAATAGGTGAAAATTTATTGAAGTATACAGATTTAAATTTTGTTCTCAGATTTATTATTCCCCGTACAACAAAGAAATAGAAGCAAGAAAAAAAGGGGCAAATTATAAATGCACCATAGAGGCTCTCAAATAACAATGAATAAAGAGCTACCCCAACAAAGGAAAGTACAAAGACTAATAAGGTGAATTTCCTCAAACCCTCACAAAAATAGAATTATAATACAAACTACTAGAAATTATGGTAACTTGATCACATTTAATGATCAAAAACACATACACACAAATACAAAGCACTCAAATTATGGTAAATTGATCACATTTTGTGATTAAAAACACAAATACCCACAACACAAAGCACTCGAACTATGGTATCTTGATTAGATATTATGATCAAATATACAAACACCCAAAACACAAAGCGCTCGAACTATGGTAACCTGATCACATATTATTATCATAAACACAAATATCCACAACACAAAGCACTCGAACTATGGTAACTTGATCATATATTATGATCCAATACACAAACACCCACAACACAAAGTGATCGAATTATGGTAACTTGATCACATATTATGATCAAAAACACAAATACCCACAACACAAATCATTTGAACTAAGATAACTTGATCACATATTATGATCAAGCACACAAATACCCACAATACAAAGCACTCGAATTTGATCACATATTATGATCAAATAGACACAAAGAGTGCGAATTATGGTAAATTGATCACATTTTATAATCAAAAACACAAATACCCACAACACAGATCACTCGAACGAACTATGGTAACTTGATCACATATTATGATCAAATACACGAATACCCACAACACAAAGTGCTTGAATTATGGTAACTTGATCACATATTATGATCAAAAACACAAATACCCACAACACAAAGCATTTGAACTATGATAACTTGATCACATATTATGATCAAGTGCACAAATACCCACAATGCAAAGCACTCGAATTATGGTAACTTGATCACATATTATGATCAAAAACACAAATACCCACAACACAAAGCATTTGAACTATGATAACTAGATCACATATTATGATCAAGCACACAAATACCCACAATGCAAGGCACTCGAATTATGGTAACTTGATCACATATTATGATCACATTGACAAATACCCCCAACACAAAGAGCGCGAATTATGGTAATTTGATCACATCCCACAACTCAAATTTCTCCATAAAACCCAACCAAACAACAAGTAAATTAGTTAAACTTCAGCTAAAATTCAAAAACCAAATTCAAACCAAACCATAACCCCAATTCATGTGCACCACAAAAGAGAGAATCCAAGTTAATTCCTCACCACAAAAACTATTAAATTAAAATGAAGAGTGATGAAATACCTGTTTGTACTGCAATTCAATGGTATAAGACAATAGCATGGGACTAATATCACCAGCATCAGGTCTAGAGACATGAACTATACTGCCTTTAGGCAACTCCTCAAAAATCCGAGTTGACTCAGTCGGCTCGCCTAAATTGAATGTGAAGAATGACGACGACGTCCTCGCTGGTGCAGGTGCCGCAGTCGAAGGCGGCTCTTCCGATTCCATTTGCAAGTACGATGGCCCTTCACCGCCGATTAATCGTTCCGATGCCATTGGCAATTCAATAAACTATCTTTGAATTAGATCAAATGTTGAATAATTATAATGATTTAACGAATTTTGGAATGAAAGAATTTAAATATGAAAAATTGATCGGTAAAAATTGAAATTGTATGAATTTGAGTATGAATATGAATATGAGATCCAATGCAAAAAGAATGTTGAAATTGCGTGCAACAACTAACGAGCATAGAGAGAGGGAGACGCGGAGGGAGGAGAGAGAAACAGACAGAGAGCTAAGTCAAATACGGAAGGTCGTCTTTCAAATTACTCTCGCTCATAATATGTTGCGCTAGTATTTTTTATTTTAAAGAAAATAGAAGTAAATAATCTCACATTTTGCATGGTTGATAATAACAACGAAAATTTGTCAAAAATAAATTAATGTTTGCTTGATTAGTTTAAAATAAGTCAATCTATCGATTAACTAAGAATAAATTGAATTTTAAGGGTATTTACTTTAAATAGGTCAATTGACCTACAACCTACCAAACAGGTCACTTTATTTCACATTTTATAATTAAAAATTGTGTAAATTAATTAAATTGTAAAAACACTTTTAAGAAGAATAACAATCCCTTCTTTTGACCAACCCCAATCACCATCCCACCCCCACTGACCACTGCGCTAGACCTGGAAATCTTGACCCAGACCCGATGACCTGACTCGAATGACCCGACCCATGACCCGAAATCGACCCGAAAAGAGTGACCCGAAATTGACCCAAACCCGAATCAACCCAACCCGACCCATACCCGACCCGAAGTGGAATTGACCCGACCTTGTCCCGAAACCCGAAATGACCCGATCCGAAACGACCCAACCCGAGATGACCCGACCCGAAGTTGACCCGAGACCCGAAGTGACCCGAGACCCGAAGTTGACCCGACCCGAAGTTGACCCGATACCCAAAGTGACCCGACCTGTAACTTGAATTTATTGACCCAAATAGACTCGAAACTCAAAGTAATCTGAACCAAAATTATCTTATACCTTAAATGACCAGATCTATTTAAGCTAAAGACTTGACCTGAGCAAACCGACGCGAAATAGAAAAAAACGTCAATCAAACTAACTTAATTTTTTATTATTATTATTTTGTAATATGTAAAAGTGTAAGTAATTTACATATTTTGAGGACAACTTTTCTCGATTTCTTCGGTCTTTTATCTGTACAACTTATTAAAAATTCGTAAAAAGATTGAAATTTAACGACTATTCTACGAAGTTTGTCCATAAGATTAAAAAATTTAACTAAAGCTCGAAATAAAAGTCACAATTCTCACAAGTCTAGAAAAAAAAAATAGTACAATAATAATGCGTACATAACATAATGTTCAATACCAAATGAACTTACAAAATATTTTATAGTCAAACAATTACTATGTTCCATGAAAATAGTTGACTTAATAAATATACTGAGTTTCTCATCAAAAAATAAATAAATATATATACAGAGTTGAATTTAACCCAATGCATCGACCCGACCCGAAGTTGATCCGAAAATTGGACCCAAAGATTGACCCGACCCGAAAATTGACCCAACCCGAACTGACCCGACCCAAACTCGACCCAAAATGTTGACCCAATACCCAACTCGACCCACTTATCACTCGAACCGAAATCAACCCGAAACCCAAAATGACCCGACCCGACCCGAACTTGACCAGATAACTTTTTGACCCGAACTTGACCCGACCCATACCCGACCCGAATGACCCATTTGTCAGGTCTACACTGCGCGGACCACCTCCCCCACCTCAATACTTTTCTTTCTTTGCCCTTTCGTCAACCTGCCCTCCCCTAGGTCTTTTCGCTTCCCTCTCCCTAAAGTGTGGTCGACCCCTTTCTCTTTCCCCTCCTTAAATGTCGGTATTAGTCAGCCAAGACTAACCCAAAACAACGGCCACACAACAAAACCTACGTGAAATAATCCACTATACCCACATTTAATCCTACCTTAACAACCAAACATCACCATATCTAACACACAACCAAACCTTAACCATCAAAAGCACTCCATCCACTCACCTAATAAGACCCCACACTGAAAATTGGGGGAAAAAAAAAGAGTAGAAGAGCAGAGACGGTGGTGGGATGGGGAGACAAAAAGGGATCGATGGTTACCGGTAGGTGGGAGGATGATCAGCAGTGAACGGTGGGTGAGAGGATGATCGGCAGTGGCTCGGCTAAAATTTTGTCGCAGGCGCAGTAGGGTGGGGGTTGTTCAACAGAGGTGGAGGAATTTTTTTAAAAATATATTAATTAAAAGTTAAATTTAATTAAAGTTTTAAAATGAACTAATTATATTATGACACGTGGCATATTTAACCTAAGCAATCTATTAACTTCAAAACTAACAGGTCATGACTCATTTTCAAAAGATATTGTATAAAGGTTGACTTATTTTTAGTTAATAAAAAGGTTGACTTATTTTGAGCTAATCAGGTAAAGGTTGACTTATTTTTGACAAATTTTCCTAATAACAATCCCACCTTTTGATCGTTATGAGACAATTCTACTTTTGTATGTCATTTTCTTTTAATAGACCTTGACTTGTTAGTGACCAATTTTTATAGGTTACTAGTTTGATGCCCCGTGCGATGCTAGGGTTGTTTATTGAATTTTAAGATAAACTTTTAATCTATATACCAAATTTTAAAATATATCATTGGTACAAAATTCGTTAGGAATTGATGTGATTTTGTGACATTTAAATTATATAGTATCCACGTAATGACTAATAATAATATTGGTTAAAATGTTTGATTTAAAAGATTTTATAAAAAAAAATAGCTAAGTAAGCTTGAAACATTAGAAATATCTAAAAATTAGACAAAAATAAAGTAAACAAAAAAGTTGTTATAAGCCCGTTGGGTTGACCCGAACCCGAAACTTTAGGTTAGTGTAAACATTTCTTAACCTGTGACTTGAAGTGACTCGAACCTAAATGACATGTGACCCGACCCGATTGAGAGTTCTACAATACATAAAGTAATAAAATCATATTGGATTTTGAAGTATTTTATTTCAATCGATTAGGATATATTATAAATGAATGTTATACGTTTTGAATTAACTCTTTTGCTCCAAAAAAAATTTTGACATAAAAATAAATTTATATGATAAATTATTTAATTGTTATCTACGTAGCGCAACATTTGGTGAAAAGTTGAAACGTCATGTTTTGTTGTCTCGTAATCTGGCTAAACTTATAATTAACATTGTACCTGTGAAATTTAGGTATTTTATCGGAAAGGGGCTTGTTAAACGTCGCTCCCATTTTACAAGGGAACGGTCACATTTTTTTAAGGAATTTCCATTTTTACCCCTAGCATATAAATACTCACGACTCACTCAACGACTCACATATTTCACTCTCTAACCTCACTATCAAACTCTCATTCACTCTCATTTTATCTCTCTAAAAATTAAAAAAAAAAATTAATTAAAATCTGAAAATAAAAAAAAAACAAAAAAAAAACACCACCACCAACAACCACCAATTGTGACAAAGGGATGGTTGATCTGCGACGAATTAGGGTGATCTACGGTGGTCGGGGCTTGGGCGGTGGCGAACAGTTAAACTTAAAAAAGAAAAAAAAATCGAAACTCAGGACTTCTGCACAGAATTTCCGGAGAAACCAAGGAGGATCCGGAAATTCCAGGCAGATCCTCTAAGGTTTTTTAGGAAATTTCAGGTGGATCTCCTGATTTCCGATTTTTTGTAATTTTTTAAACTGAATAATTTTTTTTAAAAAACTATTTGTTATTATGATCATTGTTAAAAAAACACGATTAATAAATATTAGTAATGTTATTGTAAGTATGATTATTGTTATTTTGATTATTGTTGATGTTGTTGTTATTATGATTATTGTTATTATTGGTAATATTAATATTATTATTATGATTATTTTTATTTTTATTTTTATTATTATGATTATTTTTATTATTATTTTTATTATTATTATTATGATTATTGTTATTGTTATTGTTATTGTTATTATTATTATTATTATTATTATTATTATTATTATTATGTTATTGTTAGTATGATTATTGTTATTATGATTATTGTTGTTATTGTGATTATTGTTATTGTTGTCCTTGGTGTTATGATTATTGTGTTCTTATTATGATTATTGTTATTAGTAGTAATATTATTATTATTATTATTATTATTATTATTATTATTATGTTGTTGTTGTTGTTGTTGTTAGTATGATTATTGTTATTATGGTTATTGTTGTTGTTATTGTGATTATTGTTATTGTTGTCCTTGTTGTTATGATTAGTGTTGTTAGTATGTATTATGTTATTAGTATATTACAAAATATGTGGTTTATAATTATTATATTTTTGGTGATGGTGTTGGTATGAAATTATTTTATTTGAATATTAATATTTGTAGTCCAACTTTAATCAAATAGTGTTTTTTGTAATTATTACTGATATTTGATTTTGTACTTATTTAATGTAGATCGAGGGTTCTGGTGCTCGTCATGCAATATCACGACGTTTGAATGCGTCTGTTAGGAGACAGTCATCTCGTTTAGTAATGACCAGGTCACCGCTTTAGCATGAGCAGCAATATGGGTCTCCTAGTGGTTGGTTGGGAGAGCATCGGTCAGCAATAAGTATTCACTAGGTGGAGTACCTACATCTGACAAGGAGGACGAAGACTCGACAAGTCATGCTGGTGATCGGGAAGAACAATCGGACCCTTAAGATTATCATACGGTGTATAGGGGTCAGCATGGGAGATTCGTTGGTAGTCAAGCGAGTCAGTCTACCACCAGCTCGGCAGAGACATGGTTAGTGCAGCAGCCGATGCCAAGTGGTCTTGAGGACGGGACTATTATCCCTAGTTTTGGTGGGCATGTGGCATCATACATATGGGTCGAGAAGGAGCGAAATGTTTTGCGGTGTTTGAGTAGGACACAACTGTGTTCTGAATTGGTTAATTGGCGAGGTCGTCTTCCACAGGAGCACCTCGAATTGATTGATGGGAGTTGGTTGTCTCGCTTACCGGGGATTATGTTTAAGCATCTTGATTGGCCATTGATTTCTGCTTTTGTTGAGAGATGGCAGCTAGATACGAACACATTTCATATGCCATTTGGGGAGATCACGATCATGCTGCATGATGTGTACTATATTCTTAGGCTTCGGGTCGATAGTTCCATGGTTTCCACTACCCTAGCACGGACGCTCTACGCGACGCGTGCTCGGTTACCATAGATATGACTGCGGATGAGTTGAATGAAAAGTGCGGTACTAAGACTATTTGGCAGGGTAGTGGGGTGTTGACTGAGAGAATTTCTGGTACGACGTTGGAGGCTCAGAGGCCCTTTAATGTCCATTACATTGCATACATGTGGTTAGTGCTTGGAGGATCATTGTTTTTAGACAAGAGTGGTAACCGGGCCCATCCTTCCTTCCTCCACGATCTTATTATTGAAGGAAATCCTATTAATGAGTACTCTTAGGATGCAGCTACTTTAGCTTACTTGTATCGCCAACTAGGTACGGCATCACGAAGAGATGCTGATTCGATAGCTGGTTGTCTCACGCTCCTGTAAGCGTGGATTTACAATTACTTTCTGTGCTTTCGGCCTCAGCAGGGTACCTTGATGAAGGACCTTAATATCCCTCGTGCGTCTGCTTGGGATGTTGGAACGGGATGCCCTAGCAAGAACATGGAGCGCCTTTTATCTTTTCGTGCTAGAATGGATGCGCTAATTGACGTTGAGGTTAACTGGCTCCCCGTACGGTGCTGATCCTGCACGACACGTGCCAGCCACTTTATTTATTGGCTGCATTCAGTACCGTAACATCATTGAGCCGTACATGCCTGATCGAGTGGTTCGACAACTAGGATTCATGCAAGACATTCCAAGGACCATTATCTTTCTAGAAAAGGCTAAGAGATCGACCAACTTGAAGATGTACCGGGTAGAGTTCCCGACCATTATCTAGGTTTGTCCCTCGTTCATCGTTCAGTGTGGTTTTAGGTGCCCTCACCAGACTTAGTTCTGGAGCTCCTACGGTTGCGCCTGGTTACATGCAATGGCTGTATAGATTTTCTCACCCTCGTGTATCTCCTGGTTTAGGCGTACGAAGCAATCTACTTGAGAGAACTAACACGGATTATGTAAGTTGTTGTGTTTTATTATACTATTATTTCGACTTCTAGTAATTGTATTTCTGTAACATGTTGTTGTCTTATTTGCAGTGGATGAGTCGATCCATGGAGATTCACCAAAGAGCACTTGACGAGTATCCTCACATGTCGCGTGAATTAAGGGTAATGACTGAGCAACTGGTGTTTGATTGGAAGTCGAAGATGGGGTATAGATTACTGGTTATTCGTATTAGTGGTTGCATTTTTAGAACTCTTCTTAACTATTTTATATTTCTTTTGATTCGGTATGTAATGTAAGAACTGGACACTTTTACATTCTGTTTTGTTGGAACTCAGTTGAATTAGTGTTTTTAATCTATATTACATAGCTACAAATGTTCAAACTTAGTGAATAGATGATAATTAATTACATAAATTAGTTTACTACCTAATTAATGCATCCCACATGTTCCTTTTAACTTCATATTGTTGATCCAATCCATCTACGCTTTTCTCGTGGTTCTCAGTCCACCAACCTGCGATTAGCGGAAGAGGTGACTTAGGTGCAAGTTCAAGACGGATGAAATGTGACCCACCAACTGTAACGATCACAAACTCTGTACTCGGTGCCCTTACCCCATTTTGTGCCCTTAATAGTAACACTGTGATGCATATGTAGTAGCAAGTTGGTACTAGCCCTACACCGAGACAAATCACCCTTGCGTTGAACCAAGTAGCAATAGGAAATAAATCTTGAATTGTTACCATCCAATGCCGCTCCCCAACCACCCCACCATCCCATCGAATATGCTCTATATTCATCCAAATTCTTCCAAGCCCGTAAATCGTTCGTACAAATGTGGATGATCGGCGATCTCGTTTGCTATTGTTTCCAGAGCATTATACCATTGCATTGCGCTTGATCACCAAAGAAGAAGTTGGCCCCACAACGAAAGCCACAATTCCCATCACCAATGACATCCTTCTACGTCGTGATGTACGGCAACATCGGTCCCGGAAGCAAGTGCAAATACTTGCACTGATTAATGTCACATGGATCTTCTGCACAAAATTAATAGCCAATTATTAGTAAAGCTACAAGATGAGATGTATATAATTTATAAAATTAGTAGTCATTTATTATTACCTATTTCTTGGTTACCACCACGTTCAATGTTTCGACGGTTTACATGCTCGAAATAACTTTGATAACGCCTGGTATCATTGTTCCTCCGTCGACCTTTAACGTTGAGGTTTACATGTGGTTCTTTAAGGTTTGTATAATCCAGATGCAACTCCTCTTCAATGATGCGAGATACATTTTGAAGTACAGCAGGATCACTATCCATGACCTCATCAACCAGGGAACGAAAATGTGCAGCTTCCTCGGTCGAATCGTTAACCAAATAAGGAATATTAACACCATCACCAATAACCAAGGTCTTTCAGTAGGAATGAATTTTCCTGGTATACAAGCCTGTTTGCGCAATTAGCAAATCATGTATTTGGAAAGCACATGGTACACCATGGGTCACACGCATTGCACATCCACAACATTCATAGACCTGGTAACTCAAATCCCGCATCCTTGTCGTTTCAACATCAAGTACTTTCAAACAATGTTGAGACACTTTGCCATTTATACGTGACAGGGGCAATTGTCTGTACTTCTCACCAATTTTAGATCTTGATGCCTCCTAACCATTACAAATTGCAATGATTTGATTACCAATATGACAATGGACTCGGGCCCATACGGTGCCAAAGAACCTGCCATTGATTCAACTTATTAAAAACATTATCGGTTGGTAATTAAATTTACAATAACAAAGTAAAGACAACAACTAATATAGTAAAACAACGAGCCTGTTGATGATTCAAACAACGTCTTCACTGCTGAATGTTGGCTCTCAACTCTACAATTTCTCGTGTTACCAAAGTGAAGAGCTTGGTTTGTTCAATATGTCACAAATTTAGTTTTATGACAAAGCCATGTTCTCTCAACATAAAGAATCACTCTCGGAAAACTTGCCCACCTAGCTTTCATTGTAGCTAGAACATCATCATACTTCGTCTGGGTTGTAGCATCCATGATATGTTTCCATTTGCCATTTTTAAAATTCTTACCAATCTTCTTGTTTTTGAACATATCAGTCACCCTAGCCTCCACATCTTTGTTAATATGCCATCGAAAGAGTAAATGCGACGTCCCTGGAAACACTTCTCTTAAAGCCACACAGAGGCCAAGTTCACGGTCTAACAAAAATACAACTGGGTCTTTATCAAACCTAATAAACTCCCTTAATCTCTACAACACCCACCGATAGCTTGCCATGCACTTGTTGCGCATGAAAATATAACCAATTAGGAAATTCTGGTTTGTCGGTGTTACACCTACTATCTCAAAGAACGACATCCAATATCAGTTGTTCTTGTAAGTCGAATCCATACCTATAACATGTGGGTATGTGCGGAGAATGTTGACCGTGATTGGGTGCTCCATAAATGCATGTTGCAGGACGCCGAGATCATCGACCATGACCTAGTAAATATACTTACTCTCTCTCGCCAAATGAAGAAATTGCTGAACAACTCCTCTTCCTTTAGACATCTTTGTCCTCAAGTCATTCCGGCAATTGTAAATATGCTTGATGTTTGGATGTGAAAAGAATGGTGTCCTTCAAATAAGTGTATTATTCCGATAGAGGGTTCGGAATTATTAGAAAGCTAATTATTTAGTGAGGTCAAGTGATCGGAATGCCTGGGTGGAGGCCGCTTCCGATCAGTAATATTAATGTATAATCAATATTACAGCTTAATCTTGACTGAACGCTTCGGGTCACACCCAAGCAATTAGCGAACCGAAGCGACGAATTAATTCGGAAGGAATTAATGAGTCGCCTGAGTAATTAATATTTAGACGTCGGAAATTCGAGCTTGGAGCGTCGAAACCGAGCGTCGGAAGTCGAGTCGAAAAGTAATAAAAGACGAGACAAGAAAATTACTAATAAATCAACATAATGACCAAAATACCCCTAGCATTGGAATGCCCCGAGCAAACCGAGTGCTAGGGGCATATGGCCTAGCTTGGTAGTTAGCATGCGCACCAAGCCGAGCCTAGGCTGGCTGGTGCGTGCTAGCACACTTATGCTAGCAAGGCTGGCCGCAGCCATGTGCGCGCATGGGCTAGCAGCCAACCGCAAGGGCCAGCACGCATGGCGCGCTAGCCCGCAGCAGCAGCATGGCCGCGCCATGTGTGCTTGCTAGCAGCAGCCCACGGCTGTAGGAGCCCGCACGCAAGTGCTGGGCCTGCTGGCCGAAGGTGGCAGCAGCCATGGCAACCCATTTGGGTTGCCTTGGTGCCCAAGTGGGGCTGCCATGTGGCGTAAGGTGAGAGGGGAGTAAGGTGATGTGTTGGCCGGTTTTTAGAGAGGGAGTGGGGAGCAAGTTTGGTCCCCCCCTCTCCAAATGGTCCTCACCTAACCTCTCATGTGAGCTTGACACTTGTTGATTTATTAGTAGCTTGATTATTTATTTTATTTTAGATTTAAAATAAATTGGAAAATTCAAAATCGCCCATATGGAAAGATGATGGGAAATTTGTGAGCCTTTGCCTATAAATACCAACCTTGGGAGTTGGGATTCTTCACTTGAGAAAGTGTTGAAAAAGGCATCACAGTGTGAAAACCTTTGAACACTAATTACTTGGGTTTTGAGGTCGGGCCTTGCTAACTCCAAGATAATAAAACGAGTTCGGTGCTCGCGTTGCGGGTGGACTTCGAAGGAGGTCTCCGTGTGAGTGGAGCTAAAGGGCTTTCGAAGTAAGAGCTCAATTAAGTGAGCGAAGCACGCTACAAAGGTAATAATCTCTTATTTAGTCTTGTGTTTATGTTAATTATGCTTATGGTTATAATTATTGTGAGTTTGGTTTTGGGGTCGGGTTTCTTTCCGCGGTGGGTCGGACTCACCGAAACCCAACAGCGGTATCAGAGCCTTGCTCATTTATTTTTATAATCATATTCTTCAAGGTGTTTTATGGCTTAATTTTTTCTGGTTTTAAGTTACTAATTAGATTAGCAGCTCGGTTTTATTAATTTTAAACCCGTATTAGAGCTGATTTCAGCCCCGAACCCAGAGTTTCGCCCAAAAATAGTGAATTTTGGGTGGAAAAGGCGTTATGGAAATGGTTTTACCCTTTTTGGCCAGTGTTTTTAGCCAAAAAACGACCAGAAATGCACTTTTCGAGGGATTTTTCGTTTTGACGAAAAATTTTAAGTCTTTCTAACCTTGAAATATTATTGCATATTTATGGTGGTTATGTATTTGGTTCTTTCCTTAATTTATATGCAATTTAAAACCTCTTTAAGCATGATTACTTGGTAGTAATTGGTGCTTGAAAGTTTAGTTTTATTTTTCACATAATTGCAAATTAATTGCATTAAGTGTGAAAAGTTTGTTCTTTGTTGCTTCCAAGTACTAAAGATTCAATCTTTAATTGTTTTATGTGATTGAAACTTTGAGTTACTAAATTCCATGAATTTTTGGTTGAACTTTTGATTTAATCATGTATTAAGTTGATTGGAATCATAAAGTTTGAATCTTGTAATAGAAATTTCATTTATCTTCATATTGGAAGATATAATTTTTTCAAGGATTCACAAGTGTTAAAGTTGGAGTTTTATAGAACTTGTGTTCATGTTTCCAACTCCCTTTTAATTTGTCAAAATCTCGTGATAAATAGTGAGTTATTGCCCTTATTATTTTATTGCTCCAAGTTAAACCAATTTTATCAAAGAATGGTTTTTGGAAATAATTTTGGTTGTGTGCACTTTTATGAATTTTTAATTAAAGTTGGACTTGTTTAAATTTTCATTTTTGCTCACTAAATTAGTTCTAAAATAAATTTAGAATTAATTGCAAGTCACGCAAAAATCGGTTGTGCATCGGACCACTCCCACGTTCCTTGAGCATCAATCAGTTGTGCGAGTAGTGAGCACTCCAAGTCTTGGTGCTAGGCACTTGGACATTTTGGACTACGCAATTTTTTCTTAATTTTGCCGTTTTAATTATTTTTATTAATTTAATTTGGTTTTAATTATTTTAATAAATGTTGTAGGCTAGGCCTCGGTTTTTGACCGAAATTTGCAAAATTTAATTTTGGCAAATATTTGAGTTTACAGGCTTAATTAATTGGATTAATTAAGATGGATGCGGAATTTAGTGGGAGCTTCAATAATTAATTGCGTTAAGTTACATAATCAATTAAAAAACTTTGACTAGTTTTAATTAGGCATGTTAATTGGATTAACGACCTAAATTAGTTACTAGTTTACGCGCGTTTTATGCATTGTTACTTGTTTTATCATTGTAAAATTCATGGGCCATTCACAATGGATGAATGGAATGTATATTCTCTCACACGTTTTATAAAATGACAACTAATGGGGCCCGATTAGGATAGAAAATACGGACTGCGATCCTGATGTATTTTTGTAAATCTAAATACGGCCTGCGAACCGTTGAGTATTTTTGTACCTTAATATTTAGATTAGTCCTAATCGTAGATACTAGTATTTGCATAATTATGGTCATGTCTTGAAGACGGAGGTTCTTGGAAGATGAAGCCATGAAGTTGCAAAAGCCGTCCCTTGAAGACTTGAAGACTCAAGGGGTCATGCTAGTTGCCAAATGCATCTTTATTTATGTTTTCGATATCTTTATGCATGTTTAGGATTTCGAATGTTGTGATGATTAATTAAGTTCACTTAAATCAACCAACATAGAAATCCTAGGTCCCTAAAATATTGAGTGAAATTGCCATTCCAAAACAACACTTATCGACCTATTGAGAGTAGTGATGGGCTACGCCAAAGCGAGGCATCACTATTACTCCTTATGATACGTAAGGCATACTGGGTATGCAAGTTGGTTTTGGTTATACTCAACGATATGAGTGATGGAGTCCTAACATGTCGTGGCAAAGTGGATAAATTGTTGAGAGAGAATTAGATGCGACGATTTATTCAACCAAGAGTGGCTTGGAGCCATTAGCAAAGCGTTGCTTACCTTAGGAGATTGAGTGTTAAGACAAGCCAAAGCATGCTTAACCACTCTTTGTTTCTTTGGGTCTTGGAATCGACTTATTCTCACCAAAATGGGACAATTTTAATGTGTGAATAAGACGTTTAAATAAGTTTGATTAAAATGCATGATTTCAATCTTATTTAAGTATTATGAATGGTTTTTCATTTCAAATTCTTTCAATTGTAGAATCATGTCTTCAAATAACTCAAACAACAAATTCTCGTTGCGCTCAATTCTCGACAAGGAGAAGTTGAGTGCGCCAAACTTTCTTGATTGGCAAAGGAACTTGCGTATAATTCTCATGCAAGAACAAAAGGAATATGTCCTTGATGAGGAAATGCCCAAGACTCCCAATGAGGAGGTGACTCTGTAATACCCTTAATTTTTAAATGTATTATCTGATTAGTATTCTCTTAAAAAGGGTATTTTAGTAATTTATTTTACTATTTGAATTTTGGAGCCAAAATGATATTTGAATTTCGGCGCCTAAAGTAATTTAAAACTTAATTATTATTTTTTATTTTAGATAAGATTTATTATCCATTTATTTTATTTTAATAACCGGATTATTTATATATATTCCGGATATTTTAATTAAACAAAATTATATTTTATTATTTATTTAAAAGGGCCGAAAATTCCTGAATTATTAACTATGATTTTTGGATTTTCTATGTGTAGAAAATCTGATTTTCTTAGTTATTTTATTTAGTGAATAATTGGTATTTTCCTAATTAATTATTTTATACAAAATATATTATTTACGCAATCATTTTTAATTCCTTAAAACTAGCAAATTAATTCCCTAAATATCTAAAGCCACTATGATGGATTTTTGGGTGACTTATTTTGGTAAATTATATTTTTAATTATCTCCTTAAAATCTTTTATTTTCCTTAATTCTATTTCTCCATCTTTTTAATATCTAATCATCATATTTTCTTGCCATTCATTCTTCTTAATTATTCCCCAAGTAATTCCAATTTCCTTATTATTTTTCATGACATACATACTTCCATATTCAATTATACACAATCACCTTAATATCCAAACTTTCCTTAATTCTTTTATTCACTTCTCCAAGTAATCTCTTAAACCCTACTTGCCATAATTCTTCCCACATTCTCTTGCCATAATTCTTGCATGAGCTTGCCTATAAATACCCCTTCATACCTCTCATATTCTTCACACCAAAAACCCAATTCTCTTCTTCTCTGTTATTCTTCTTTTCCCTAAACCTTTTCATAATTTTCTTCTCCTTTTTTCATACAAATATTATCTCGTATACTTTTAAAGCCAGTTTTCGGGCACTTTTGGTCAGTTTTTGAGGTATTGATGTTTCACAGAAGATTGTTCCTCTCGAAAAATCCTTGAGGTTAGGCTCAAGAATCACCCAATTTGGAATTATAATGAAGGAGTTTATGGCCTCTGCAAGTTCTGCCTATTCTTTTCAACGAAAATTCAATTCTCTTTAATCCTATTCTTTTATCTTCTTCATGGTTAGTTTTCTAAAATACAAATACATATTTTGAAGCTATAACTTTTTATTAAAGTATTATTTCAAAAGAGTTTTATAGCCCATGCACATTAGATTTGAGTTTATGTTGTGATAACCTTATGGTTATGTTATTTGCAAGGTGTATTCGTGGTTGAACTTTGAAAGTGTGAAATATTGATTGATATTCGGAATCAAGGTTCTTGAGGTTTTTTTTTGTGTGGTCTTGCTAGCAAGGATCAAGGTACGTTTAGGTGGCTAGATACCTTTTAAAGTGATTGGTTTGAATAACATGTTTTATATGATTTTATTGGTGATTGAATTAAATTGATTTGAATTATGATTTTGAAATAAATTATGTTTGAAGATATGATTTTAATAAAAGTATTTTGAATGATTGATTTTTAAATCATGTTTTGAATGGTTTGAATTACTTATCGTGTTTATATAAAGGAATTGATTTTAAAAGGTTTGTTGAATTAAATAAAAGGTTTTTCAAGGAAGAGTTATTGATTTTGAAAAGTTATTAATATGAGATTTTATTCTCAAGTATCTATTTAAAAGGTTTTGATTTTGAAAGCATGTGGAATTATTAAAAAGGAGTTTGAATTATATTGGAATTTATTGGATATTAAAAGGATTTATTGAACCATTGAATTATTATTGCTTTATAAGCATGTTGGTAATCCCACTATGCGGATTTGGTTTATTGATAAGGTTTGGACTTTGTATGACCGGGTCTTTCCTCAAGAATAGCCTTTTAATACAAGGAGACTAGCTTGGGGGGTGTGCACACTTGGGTGAGGAATTGGTTTTATTAACTATTATTTTGAATATTGAATCATTGAAATCGGTTTTGGAATAATGAGTTTTGAAATTATTGGATTAATTATTGGAATTGATTTTAAAAGCATGTTTGCAAATAAATTGAGTTTACATTATCTTGCACTTATCGTACTTAGCATATTTTGCTAATCCGTATTTTTATTTGTTTTGGTTCGCCTTTTTTACCGTAATGGTAAGCAGTGTTGACTATTTTCAGGTGGAGTTATGAATGAGCATATGGGAGTTCCGGGATTTGCTTCACCTAGTTTAGGAATGTTGGTCTTGTCTTTATTTTGAGTACTCATAACAATGTTACTATTTTTATAAGTACTAATAAAAGAAAGTTGAGTTTCCGCTGCAAGTTTTGTTATTGAGTTAAGTATTTTGAGTAGCCTTGCGTAATCACGCGGCGGTAATACGCCCAAGTCTATCTCTACGGTATAATTATACGTATTATATTGGTATTTCCGTAGAGGGAGATTTGGGGGTGTTACAGACTCAAGATGCCCTAAGCCGATGGCAAAGTGCCAATCGGGATGTCAAATGCATCATGTTGGCCACAATGTCTCCCGAGCTTCAAAAGACTTTCTTTGAAAAGGAGACAGCTTTTGAGATCATTTCTGAGCTGCAGAACATGTTCCAAGAGCAGGCCCAAACTAAAAGGTTTGAAACCCACAGGCAGATCCTTGAGAGCAACCTCAAGAAAGGACAACCAGTCAGCCCACATGTACTCAAAATGATAGGATTGTTTGAGAACATGGAAAGGCTTGATGCGGGGTATTCAACCGAGATGGCAATTGACATCATTCTCCACTCGCTGCACAAAGGTTATGATCAGTTCAAGATGAACTATAACATGCACAACATGGAGAAAACCCTCACTGAGCTTCATGGTATGTTGAAGCAAGCCGAGCAAATGCTCAAGGAAGAGGGGAAGCATGACATGTTCATGATAAAAAAGGGCAAGCCGTTCAAATTCTCAGGCAAGAAGAAGAAAGGCTTTAAGAGGAAGGGTAAGAAGAAGACCTTTCCGCCTAAGTCTAAAGCTACCAAGGATAACAAGGAGAAAAAGGTAGCGTCTTCTAAATCTGATTCCGAATGCTTCTATTATAAGAAGAAGGGACATTGGAAGAGAGATTGCCTCAAGTTCAAGGAAGATAAGAAGAACGGAACCGTTGCTTCTAGATCAGGTATATTCGTTATAGACTTAAACTTCATTAGCTCAACATCATGGGTATTAGATACCGGATGTGGCTCACACCTTTGTTCCAATTCTCAAGGACTAAGGAACATTAGGAAGCTAGCGAAGGGAGAGGTTGAACTTCGGGTCGGCAATGGAGCCAGAATTGCTGCCGTATCCGTAGGAACTCTCAGTTTGTCTTTGCCCTCTGGGCTTGTTTTGGAACTTGAAAACTGCTTTTATGTTCCCAACATTACCAAAAACATTATTTCAATTTCGGCGTTGGACGCCAAGGGTTTTGAATTTCGAGTAAAGAACAATGAATGTTCATTTTATCTCGATAATGTTTTATATGGTATTGCACATTCTGAAAATGGTCTTTATGTTCTTTCTTTAGACAAACAAGTTTATAATGTGAATAATACTACCAAAAGAGCTAAGACCATGGAGTCAAATCAGAATTACTTGTGGCATTGTCGTTTTGGCAACATTAACATTAAACGCATCAAGAAACTTCTACAGGAAGGTGTTCTTGACTCTTTCGATTTAGAATCGTTTGAGAATTGCGAAGGATGTTTATTAGGCAAGATGATTAAGTAGCGATTCTCTAATTTGGGAGAAAGGGAAGAAGACTTATTGGGTCTAATACATACCGATGTATGTGGACCAATGAGCTCCGCCACATGGAATGGACATCGATATTTTATCTCCTTCACAGATGACTATAGTAGATATGGCTATGTCTACCTCATATCGCACAAATCTAAATCGTTTGAAAAGTTCAAAGAATTTCAGAATGAAGTTGAAAATCAGCTTGGCAAGAAAATCAAAGCCCTTCGATCGGATCGAGGTGGTGAATACTTGAGCCAAGAATTCGATGACGATCTGAAAGAAAAGGGTATACTTTTAGAATTGACACCTCCAGGAACTCCACAATGGAACGGAGTATCGAAAGGAGAAATCAAACCTTGTTAGACATGGTATGATCAACAATGGGTCTTAGTGATCTTCTTATCTCTTTCTAGGGACACGCACTTCTAATTGCGGCACTAACACTGAACCGTGCTCCATCAAAAGCTGTGGAAAAGACTCCATACGAGTTATGGACGAAGAAACCTCCTAGGTTGTCTTTTCTAAAGATATGGGGATGCGAAGCATATGTCAAGAAAATGATTTCTGACAAACTTCATCCCAAATCTGACAAGGTTTACTTTGTGGGCTACCCAAAAAAAACCAAAGGGTATTACTTCTACAACAAATCGGAGAACAAAGTTTTTGTTGCTCGCGATGGTGTCTTTTTGGAGAAGGAGCACCTTTCTAAAATGACAAGTGGGAGGAAAATCGAACTTGATGAAGTTCGAGAGGATGAGCAACAAAATTAGATTGACAGTCAAAGTGCTTAAACAGCATCTGTTGACGCTGGTCAAAATGGTCAAAATGTGCAAAGTCAAACCGACAATGCAAATGCTCAGTCCATTACCCTACGTAGGTCTCAGAGGTCGAGATCTCAGCTTGATAGATATCTTGGTTTAGTATTAACTGAGAATCAGGACATCCTGATCATGGATGGAGATGAACCGGCAACCTACAAGCAAGCAATGACAAGCACCAACTCTGCTAAATGGCAAGAGGCTATGAGATCTGAAATAGATTCCATGTTTGAAAAGTCTGGGACTTGGTTGACTACCCGAAGGTTACAGACCTATCGGATGTAAGTGGATTTTCAAGTTGAAAACCGAGAAAGATGGAAATGTATTCATTTACAAAGCTAGATTGGTAGCAAAAGGTTACAAGCAAGTTCATGGTATTGACTACGATGAAACCTTTTCTCCAATCGCAATGCTTAAATCCGTTTGGATCCTCCTAGCAATTGCTGCATATTACAATTATGAAATATGGCAGATGGACGTGAAAACCACCTTCCTCAATGGTATTTTAGAAGAAATTGTGTATATGACACAGCCTGAAGGTTTTGTCCTGCTGGGAAAGTTTGTAAGCTTAAGAAGTCCATTTATGGGCTAAAGCAAGCTAGCAAAAGTTGGAATCTACGATTCGATGAAGCCATCAGTAAGTTTGGTTTTATCAAGAATGCAGATGAATCTTGTGTTTACAAGAAGGTCAATGGGAGTGACATCGCCTTCCTAGTTTTATATGTCGATAACATATTGCTCATTGGAAACAACATTCCGTTGTTAGAGTCTGTAAAGGCCTGGATTGGAAAGTGTTTCTCAATGAAAGACTTGGGAGAGGCTCAGTACATGCTAGGCATCAAGATCTATAGGGATAGATCGAAAAGGATGATTGGATTGAGCCAAAGTACTTATATTGATAAGGTACTGGCTCGATTTGGCATGGAGGAGGCCAAGAGAGGTCACCTGCCTATGTCACATGGCATAACCTTAAGCAAGAAGCAATGTCCACAAACACCTGATGAGCGGGTAAGGATGAATCAGATTCCATATGCTTCGCTTATTGGATCGATCATGTATGCCATGATATGTACTAGGCTAGATGTATCATATGCCTTGAGTGCTACAAGCCGTTACCAATCAGATCCAGGAGAGGCCCATTGGACTGCGGCCAAGAATATCCTAAAGTACCTAAAAAGGAATAAGGATAAATTCCTGGTGTATGGTGGTTCAGAGGAATTAGTTGTTGAAGGTTATACCGACGCGAGCTTCCAGACAGACAGAGATGATTTCAAATCGCAATATTGATATGTGTTCTGTCTAAATGGAGGAGCGTTTAGTTGGAAGAGTGCCAAGTAGAGCACAACTGCAGATTCTACAACTGAAGCCGAATACTTGGCAGCTGCTGAAGCGGCTAAGGAGGCTGTTTGGATTCGTAAGTTCGTTGGTGAACCTTGATGTTGTACCCTCTATAGGGAATATTTCAAGCATCCCACACTTGAGCCCCACTGTGATCATACACTTAAGCATGGTGGCGTATAAAGGGAAGGAAGCTAGAGTAAAAGAGTCGCCAACAAGTTTTAGGAACTTGTAAACTGTTTACAGGGTGAAGGTGACACCCCTTATCAATCTAGGAGATCGTTAACTCCAATAGGTCTGGAACCATGACTGGAAGTTTTGGGATGAAGGTACAAATCCAACCTAAAAGAGATTGAACCTGCCTAAAAATAGGCCTCTACTTTATTCTTCTCGTATTCATGTGTGCTTTCTGACTAACATGCAATCAATATATTAACCCGAAACCTGTTTAATCTATGTTGGTTGAATATTAATGGACAAACAAAACTATTATTGGCGATTACTTGAATTATAATCATATTAGCCTAAACAAGATCATTAATTATCTTATTCAGCGTGATTACAAGTACAAATTCCCTTTAAACCTGCAAGAGAGGGCGTGATCAAGTAATAACATATCAAGCAACATAAAAACAATCATCATCATCATAATCTCAATCTCAATAAAGCTTAATAATATTAGCAAGATCCTAGGCATGATACTAACAAGATTAATAACAAACCCTAGCATGTCACTAAACATTAAAGATCAAAGATTTATTCCTAACATGATACTATCATTATATTAGGAAAGAATAGGAAGCATCCCATAGAAAGATACATGATATTAGAAATCTTAATTATTACCCTAAACATGATACTAGGAAGTAATATAACATCCTAACATGATACTAGGAATAAACAAAATATTTTAAGCATGATTTCTATATCAAGAGATCAATAAAAAAATTAAAGTACTTACTTCGATGCCCCATATCTCTTTCTAATAACAAAATACACACGTTAGTAACTTCAAGAAAAACAATAAACAAACAATTAAATTAAATAATTGAAATAGGATTAGGGACCAAACCCTCAGAAATTATAACCTTTCATGTCTAGGGCGAAGGCAACTTCGAACTTAGCTAGGTGTGTCTAGAACTAATGTATAAGGAATTTTGTGAGAGGGAAGGTTTAGAAAAAAAATAATGAGAGAGCTTCTAGAGAATAGAAAGAGATGATTGATTGTGAATCCCTGATGATTGCTGATTGTTGATGATTGGAAAACGGAGGAGATACGACCCCTATTTATAAGAAAACAGTCCGGAAACGATAGAAAATACTTCAAGTTCTATACGGAATAAAACTGGAATCTGTCGCCAGGCGACAGACATCAGCGCCAGGCGACAGATGTTAACGCCAAGCGACAGACTTTGTCATTTGGCGCTAATTAAAAGATAAGACTCGCTTTTGTACGGAATCCTCTTCTTAATATGATTAAGCAGCAAATTCCGTGTTTATTAAATTAAAATCAGGTTTATCATAAAACACTTATTTTATTCCAAATAAAACTCTTTAAAATATAATTATTAATCCTAATTCCATTAGAATTAAAAGGAACCTTTTAATATTCTAGAAGATTAAAATCAATCCTAATAACTTTAGGAATAATAATTAATAGGCCCTCCTCTAGATCATTGGGCCACATATAAAAATCATTTCGGGCCTAAATTTAATTTAATCCATAACTTCCTCATTATTCATCGGAATTGAGCTTATAATATATCGTTGGAAAGCACTTTTCGAGCCCAATCCAACTACACTATTATTGGACCCTCATCATGGATCAAACTAATTTGGACTGGCTATTTTCATAATAGAGTAAGAAAAGAAATATTTTCAAAAAACAGAAAGAAGAGATATTTTAATAAAAACCATCCACATCACTAGACTTTTCACACTTTCACTTTGTTCGATAATCAAATGACGTAAAAGGTATTCATCATTGGGTTTGGTTTCGAGGAGACACAATTGGGTGTCTACAGAAGCCCCCACTTTTGACTGAGTTTGGAGAAACGCAAGTTTCGAAAACAAAAGTCAAAGTAGCGATAGGGACGGAGAATGATTCAGAATGTTCGGCGATCCTTAATCATTCTTGTAACGCCGATACCTGCAAACTAGCGTTAGTTAAAATAGATAAAAGAGTTAAGAAACGCGTATCTTGCACCGTCGAGTACACGTCTCTGGAGTAACCAATTTTGTTTGACGATCTTCCTCAAGCTAGGGGACATCGCCTGAAGACTGCTCCGCTTGTAGCTGCCTTCAATTTCTGCTGTTTTGTGACCATCTTCCATATCATAGGGAATATGATCGAAGATAACTCCGCTTGTAGTCATCTTCAGTTTGCTACTGTTGATGTTGTGGTCGCGCTTTGCTGCTGTTGATGCCTTGGGGGTGATGACAATCCTCTCTTCTTTAGGAATAGTTGCCAACACAACTCTTGAATGATGTACGACAATTCGATTTAGGGAAAGTTGTCAACGCCACGTAACAATCCATCCTAGGAAATGTTGCCACGATGAAGCGACAATCCATATCTCAGAAATTTTGCCAAAATCCAATTTTGGGAAAAGTTGCCAATGTTTCGTAACAATCTATCAAATTTTGGGAAAAGTTGCCAATGTTTCGTAACAATCTATCATAAGAACCTTGCTACGATTGACAATACACGTCTTAGAATATAACACTTGAAAGCAATCCACCTTGGAAATTTGTCAATATTATGTGACAATCCTTTTGGGAAAATATTGCCACAATTGACAATCCGCGTCTTGGAACATTTGCAAAAAAGAGTCGATTGGCAATCCCTTTTGGAAAATTTGCCACTACTGAAATGAATGATAATCCACGTTGGAGAACCTTTGCCGAAATGTTAAGATGAATAGAGACCCATGACAATCCTTTAGGAAATTTTGCCATAGGGAACTTGATGCACGATAATCCAATCTCGGAAATATTGCCAAGGATTTGATGAATGTATGACAATCCGAATTTGGAAAAACTTGCCACATAGAGAAGGAGCACGACAATCCATTCTTAGAAACATTTCCAGTTTGAGATGACAAGCCAACCTTGGAAAAATTATCGAAGATTTGATGAATGTATGACAATCCGAACTTGGAAAAACTTTCCAAATAGAGAAGGAGTACGACAATCCATGCTTGGAAACATTGCCAATTTGAGACGACAATCCAATCTTAGAAAATTTGTCGTTGAAGAATGATGCTCGACAATTCACTCTTGGAAATATTGTCGTTTTGGTGATGTGCTTCTTTGTGAACCATTACTTCAGTGCTTGCGATGAGCCAATACTTAGGCGCTTTAAGCTAAGTGAGACGATCATTTGTCAGGTCGATCACTTACTGCGATTGCAATTGAGTCGACTATTAATCATGTCAATTTGCTTATAGGGGCTAACTGGCATACCAAGGAACCCAATCAATCAATATGACCATTTGACTCTAGTTGATTTGCTAAGTTATTTGCGTCCTTTTGCTATAAATCTTTTGCAACTGCATTTATATTTTGGACTATAGGACTTTACTCATGTCTTTAAGGTTGATTTTGTGTGACTTAATGCTATTGCTTGACTCGACGTGTAACTCGATGTACTCAAATCGACTCGTGTGCGTAGACTTAACTCAATATGATAACACAACATGACTTAATGTGTACATGACTCGTGTGTGCATTCGACTTGAAAACGCAGAAAAACAAAAATTTCCGTCATTTTTGTGGAGGGTACCGACTTTCTCCCGAAAAAGAAAGACACAAAAGGGAAGAAGTGAAGTGTTTGATGATGCATGTTTAACGAGTTTAGTCAAATGTATGGATTGATGTTGTATCTCATAGTGCAAAGATTAGTTCATCCTAGGCTATCTCGATTGTTGACTCGATGATAAAAGTATTTGGGTAACTTAGGCACGGAGGCTAAGTACTTCATACTTTGTGATGCGATGATGAGTGATTTTGATATGACAAGGCATGCTTCAATGTCATGTTAAGATTTCATGACAAAGGGTTCCTATGAGGAGGATTATTTGGTCATGTATCTGTGATGTGTGTGAAAGTGACACTAAAGCTAGGCTGCAAAGGCTAAGTGTATGGAATTTTTTTTTAAAAGAGTCAAATAATGGTGACTCTTAGGCTAGGTAAGCTAATAATGTAGGGATCAAGCCCCCAAGTCTAACTCTAAATGGATAGGGATGAGCATAGGAGATCCTTTGATATGATCATGCATGAATATGAATATGAATGCATTTTTATTATGGTTGCACCTCGAGGTGAGGTTGCCTACGTATCTGTTAGGAATCAGGCCGAACGTAGCTCTAGCCGAACCTCGCACAAGTGTATGTATACCTCAAAGAGGTCTTTGAAGGTTTGTAACGTGGTTAGGCTAAAGGTTGAAGAAGAAAGGGATAAAGGCTCAAGACCCTAGATAAGCCCCCAAGGTGTGCAACCTTGCTTTTGAATCTTTGTATTTGTATGCTCGAGGTTTTTCACTTTTTAACTCTTTTTGTTTATATTTTGCTTTCTCTTTTTTTTTTTTTTTGCTTTTGCATTTTTATTTTGAACCTTTTTTGAATAAGTGTGGGCAATCCCAATCATGCGGTCTATCACTCACTTGGCATTCATGTTTCTCAGGCACGGTACCGAGCACTCGATAAGAGACACAATATGAGACGTGTTCTTATCAAAGATATGTTCATATCAAAGACATTGGAACATTTGCCCTTTTGCACACTTTTATTGCTATTTGCTTTTTTAATCTTTAAGTTCTATGTAAAATCACTCAAGTTTTCGTATTTAGAATTTGCATAAGTTGCACACTATCCCATCCTAAGGTTAGGTAGATGTGGGTCAAAGGAAGAAAGGTCTATCGTAAGACGAGGCTCAAAGTGGTTTATCAAGAATGGATTGTATATTTGAAGGGTGAAAGGTAATATGATGTGGCTACAAGGGGTGCCTCAAATCATTGGTATATCTTGTGCTTAGGTCGACATGGATTTTTTTTTTTTTTTTTTTTTTTTTTTTTTTTTTTTTTTTTATGAAATGCAATGCGATAATCATATGCAAGGAAATAAATGCTCATTTTATTTATAAAGTGAAGGGTAAAAATTCTACAGAATAAAATCTAAGGAAAATAAAAGGTGCCTATGCTAGACTTAATGGGGATAGAAAAAATAAAAAAGAAAAAGAGGTCATGATATCTTGTCGTTGAAGCTCCCCTCGTGTCTTTTTCTCGATCATCACCTGGTCTTCTTGATAGCTAGAGGTAATGGGATCTTATTTGCTTCTATGAGGTCTTGAATGAGATTTTGAAATCTGTAACATTCATCCGTGGTATGACCCTTTCCTTGATGGTACTTGCAATAGGAGTTAGGATTCCATCTTGAAGATCGCCTTTCTGGCGTTGGATCTTCAATAGGGCCAATAGATTTGATTAATCCTCGATCATAAAGACGATCGAAAGCAACATCATATGTCATCCCAATAGGTGTGAATTCTCTTTTGGGTTTTCTTTTAGATCCTTGATTATCCATGGCTAAGACACCGTTATGGTCAAAGGTACTAACATTGTTACTAGAGTAGGTGCTTTCGGAAGAAGAAGAATTGTTGTTCTTCTTTCCTTTCCAGCCACTGTTGCTGCTATTGTTAGTAGCTTTTTGTTTTGCAAGGTCATCTTCGATTTCAATACCTATGTCGTAGACGGCCTTGAAAGTATTCAAATTATGTTGATATTTCAAATGCTTAAAATACTTGTCTTAAAGGTTCTTGATGAACATCCTTACAGACTCATTTTCAGTAGGGACCTCGACCATATTAGCGGAAGTTTCTCTCCACTTGTTAAAGAAAAAGGTAAACCCTTCGTTTTCTTTTTGCTTTAGCATCTCAAGTTGTCTATGGTCTGTTTCAACTTGAATGTTGCACTTATATCTATCATTGAAAGCGTTTATTATTCCGTCCCAAGTAGAGGTGTTTTCTTTGTCAAGGGAAAAGAACCATTGTCAACAAACGGTTTCAAGAGATAAAGAAAACAAAGAAGGAAAGACTTTCCTATAAATCCCTTTAATATTCATTATGGTTTCAAAAGCCCTTAAGTGAAAATAAGGATTGTTTGTTGGCTTTAACTTAGGGATGTCGTTGGCATTGAACTTCTGCGGAAGAAGCTCCTTGTCCACTGAGACCCCTTGTGAGCTAATGCCCTGAAATCTATAGTCGTTGGAGAGTTTGCTCAAGCTTTCTTGCATGAGCTCCATTTGTTGTTGCTTCACAGGGTCATTGATTTGAAAAGCCATGGTCTTTATCAATTTAGTTAAGTTGGCCACGTCCTTCCTAAGTTCGTTAACTTCTTCCTGAGACGCCATTATCTTCTTAGCTTTTCTTTTCCGACTGATTGGTTTGTCAAAAAGTAGTATTTGAACAAAGGTGTTGTCCTTGATTAATCTCCCTTCTCTCCTTGACCAAGTGTTGTGAAAAGGGAAGTTATGGATACTTTTTGTTAATTATTTGACTCAAACTCTATTCAACATGTAGTAGATGGAAGGAGGTAGGAAGAATGAAGGTTGTGATATGGAGAAAGCATGTAGAGAATGGGAAGACGATGTAGATGGAGAGGTATGAAAGAATTAAGAATAGAATGTACCCCTAACTCAAATGACGGAAAAACCGACTCATGCATGAATCTAAGACATAGTCATAGTGATATATTCACAAAGTGTGTGCTAAGACTAGTGAATGTAGGTGACACGTTTGACTCGTGTCATGACTATGTGACTAGACTATGTGATTGGACTTAATTAAAAACTAAACATGACTTATGTCATTAATAAACTGATTAAACCATTTAAGCAAATTGATTAGTTAGACTCGTCGTGAGGACTCGAGCAAAAACACGGACTGTCGTCGGAGCAACAGGAATGTCGCCAGACGCTAAGGATCAGCTCCAGACGACAACATTGTCGCCTGGCGCTAATTACTAGCGCGTGGCGCTGCAGTCCAAACCTCTGCGCCATTGCTGGAACATTGGTCTGGGACTGTTTTCAATATTTTTACTTCAAAGGGACAAGCCTAAAGTCATACAAAGTTTGATCAATTTATTTAATACCGGTAGATTAATTCTGTGATTGTAATACGTAGCGAAAGCCCTTTATGATCTGATTAATTGATGCATTGGTGATTGATTATTATGTTTTACCCTGGAATATTATTTATTGGTGAACCTATGCCCTAGGTCTTTTATTATTTGATTCCTCCCTACTTTTATTTCTCCCTACTCATATTCTTCGTAGTATACTTCCTTCAAATAACAACTTTTGGTTACTTAATAATTTAGATTATAATAATTAATTAGGAATAGAAAGACTCATTTCCCTGTGGATTCGACCCTACTTCCCTATCTATTATTAGTTAGTGGTTTTAGGAATTACTTTTGATTAGGTGATACGACTTTAGCCTGTCAAATTTTGGAGCCGTTGCCGGGGAAACAGTATTATTTTTATTTCTAATTATTATTAGAGTCTAGATTATTTTGTTTTATTTTTTTTTTTGAGTTGAAAATATCCATGCTTACGCCACTACAAGAATTATATAATTTTTATGCAGCACCTAACTACTATAGTTGTCAACGTCTTTGTCATGAAAATCCTGAATGCCCTTATATTGAGTTTTTTGTGCGTGCTCCGAATGATTTTAGAGTCTTTCCATATACATATGATCATATTCGGAAACGATTAGTTGCTAATGAAAGTTATTGGAAGGCTCTTGATGAAAAAGTCTATGGACACTATAATAATACGAATGTCATTGAGGATGAAGAACCATCGGTTATAGAATTTGTGGTTGAAAAATCTTTGGTTGACGAATCGGTGATTGAAAAATCATTAGTTGCAGAAACAGTGGTTGAAAATTCCTTTGTTGATGATGATATTATTTGTAAGGGTGAAATTTTCAAGTCATTATTGAATGATAAAGACAATGACTACCTCCATGTTCGTTCTATTAATTCTAAATTTTTAACGAAGGAAGTAGAAGGTTGTGGTGTATTTTCATCTCTCTCTTTTGATTTTTCCTTTTACCTTGAGTTCTCTTTATGTGCTCCTAACCTTTTCTTTGTAGGGATTAATGTGCTTGCAATTAAGCCCTATATAGTGTTTAATGAAATGTTTGCAGAAGCGTTTGATAAATTACTCAAGGCGTTGAATTCTTCCGATTGAGAGAAGGAGTATGGTCGAGCGGGACCTTAATAAACTAGCGCTTTGCGGGAGGCAACCCGTACTTTATTTTGCTTTTTAGTTTAGTTTTTTCTTATTTTTGTGTGTGTGTGTGTTTTATATATTTTATTTATATTTTTATTTATTTATATTTTTTCTTTTAGAGAGGTAAGGAGAGTGTAACTTATGCTTGTAGGAGTTTGTTTTTGTGCATATTTTGAGCTAGAGAAGGCTTCATTCACGCTGGAACTGCACTCGTTTTCGATCGGGCAGAGCTCGCCCGATCGGGCGCGGGTACGCGGCAGCAGAATTCGTCAACTTTGACAGGCCATAACTTTTGCGTTTCTTATCGGATTTTGGCGTGTGACCTATCATTGGAAAGCTCTTCTAGTCTACTTTCCAATGCAATTGGAATCACTGCATTATCACTTATACATCAAAAAGATGCATTGCAATCCTCGAGGCTTTGGTGAAATTATTGTGGTGATGTTGAGGAGTAGTCACCTTGACTACTAGCTTCCCTCTAAGACAATGAGGACATTGCCTGATTTAGCTTGGGGGGAGGTTCTCGTGTTCGTATAGTATATCTTTCACTCTCTTTTATTTTATTTATTTATTTATTTCCTTTTGATGTGCTTAGTATAGTTTTTATATTTCTTTCTTAGGATTAGATTTATTGCTTTTAAAAAATTCAAAAAAATGGAAAAAAAATCCAAAAATACGTTCCAATGAATTGTAAATCATGCTTCCCTGTGTCCCATACTTAGAAAATATTGTTTTGATTCTTGGTATATGATAATGAGCTTTATGAATTTATTGATCATAATTTGAAGTTTAATTGTTTGGATTCCTAAACATGCGTCAATTTTGCCAACTATTTGTGAATATAGTGCTTGACTAGTTGATTTGGTTAGGAATGTGTGATAGTTCCATAGTTCCTGGTATGTCAATGAATTTGAGTATTGGTTTGCAACTATTAGTAATGTCTATATAGCTCAATATTATGCACATTGAGGAAGACGAAGGCATTTGTTCTCTTAGGAAGCCTTCAGACGATATTAGATACATTTGTTCCCTTCTTGTTACCCATGTTGTTGCTTGTGTCCTTTTATTGTTTATTTAGCCACATTACAAGCCTATATGAGCCCCATTGGTTACTAGTCCCAAGCTTGGCTTGGGGGAGCTATTAGTTGGAGAGGTGAGGGAGTTGTGGTGTACACATTATTTGCACAATGTGGGAATAAAAGAAGAGTGATTGTTCTTTGATTTTATGATTGGAAAATATTGATATGTTGTGTTACAAAGTTGAAATTTCCAATATGAGTTAAAAAGAAAAAAAAAAAAAAAAAGAGCAAAAGGAAAATTTTTTAATGTTCAAATATTCTATTTGAAGGTTGTTCAAGAAAGAAAAAAAAAGAATGAGTCCAAAGTTTGTATTTCACTTAAGTTCTACATTATCATATTTTTATGAGTGAAATTGTAAGTGTTGGGATTGTTTATATTGTTTGGAGTTGTATTTGGTGGATTCTTGTTGGAGTTAGTTATGTTGTTGGAGATGTATGATCATCATTTATTTTGATCATGGGTTTATTAGGATTTGGCTCCCTTAATGCATAACTTTTCTCTCACATATTCCCAAATTTATCCTACCCTTTACCCTAGCCTTACATTGCAAGCTTTAAAGACCTTCCGACCTTTGTGCATAGAGTTGTGTGAATGTGAAAGTGTTGTTTATCAATGCAAGTTATGATTTGACATATTTTGAGTCGACTAGTAGGTTAAGCGTTCATTGTTTTAAACACACGAGAGTGTGAGGTGGGTGAGCATTGTTCACAAATAAATGGGTTGGTTGGAGAGCGATCGAGTACATCTTTTACTCACCACATAAATGAGAGTTGAGTGCATGAGCACTAGTCTTGAATTCTATATGCTCATGTGGTTTGCTTTACTTGACAATTGTTGGGAATGAATGATAATTAGATATATGAGATTGATTGACATTGAAGCATGTTCATTAGATTTATCTTGAATCGTTTGTGCTTGATTTTGTTTATTGGGATGAGGCATGTTTTATATGTTCATTGATGAGATCTTTGCTTAGGGACAAGCAAAGGTTTGGCTTGGGGGAGTTTGATGTGTCCAATTTATATAGTATTTTACCCCCGTCCCTTGGTCATAATTGGTAGTGTTTTTGGCTCTTTAAAGCCACTTTTATTACTAATATGTGTTTTCTAGTGTTTTTGTAGTTTTGGTTGAGTTTTATAGGGAATTGCACTCTTGGAGCATTTTCCCGGGATTTTATGGAGCGACTACGAGCATTGGAGGAGCACGACCATCTTTCATAGCCCAAGATCGGTAAGAGTCATCGAATCGGTGATTAAGGGCTCGACTTATGAGAAGATGAGGCATTGGACCGAATGATTAAAGCCCCAAGGAGGATATTTGGTTTGAGCCGAGGTACAAGCCTAAACAAGGAGTCCAAGTAGCCCGAAGGGTCTTCGCCCGATGGCGCGCCCGATCGGGTGGTGCCGCGCCCGATCGGGTGGTGCCGCGCCCGATCGGGCGCGAGAAGAGAAACATTCATTGGGAGTAAAAAGGCGGGCCCAATCGGGGGGGTGCCTCGCCCGATCGGGCGCGTGTTTGCTTTAGTAGATTTTTAATCGTCGTTTAAGTTTGTTTAGTTTAGGATTCTTGCTTAATATAAATACTTTTCCGTTAAGCAAGTTTAGTATCTTTTTTTTTAGACTCTTTTTTTACCTTCTCCTTTAGACTTTCTCTCTCGACTTAGATTATTTTCTCTCTCTACAACTTTGTTCTTAATTCAACTCTTTAATTCTGATTACTTTGGTAATGATTTCTTCTTCTTTAATCTCAGCTATTTATTTTATTTCTTCCATCATGACTTATTTAATTGCTTTGTTTAGTTTATGTTCGATTATGTCTGAGTAGTTTTCTTTCTAGGGTTTATGGGGATCCATAAATAATATGAAGGGGTAATTTATTGTTGTTGATTGTCAAAGCTTGATTAATTTCCTATTGATTGATTTAATGCTCTGTGACTAGATTAGGCCTGATCTTTTATGCATGAGTGTGACAATATTGATTCGAGATTCGAGAGATGAGAATTGATGTTTAGGTCTAGTTTCAATAGGCAGGTTAATTTATAAATGGTTAAGTCGAGATTCGAGAGATGAGATTTAATACCGGTAGATTAATTCTGTGATTGTAATACGTAGCGAAACCCTTTATGATCTGATTAATTGATGCATTGGTGATTGATTATTATGTTTTACCCTGAAATATTATTTATTGGTGAACCTATGCCCTAAGTCTTTTATTATTTGATTCCTCCCTACTTTTATTTCTCCCTACTCATATTCTTCGTAGTATACTTCCTTCAAATAACAACTTTTGGTTACTTAATAATTTAGATTATAATAATTAATTAGGAATAGAAAGACTCGTTTCCCTGTGGATTCGACCCTACTTCCATATCTATTATTAGTTAGTGGTTTTAGGAATTACTTTTGATTAGGTGATACGACTTTGGCCTGTCAAAGTACGCACATGAAATACTTAGAACTTTTCGAGTCTCATCCACTCATTCTAAATCATTGCCAAAATAAATTTTAGGAATTAAAATAGAAATCCTCCCCAGCGGAGTGGCCAAAAAACTGTAGGGAATATTTCAAGCATCCCACACTTGAGCCCCACTATGATCATACACTTAAGCATGGTGTCGTCCAAAGGGAAGGAAGCTAGAGTAAAAGAGTCGCCAACAAGTTTTAGGAACTTGTAAACCATTCACAAGGTGAAGGTTACATCCCTTAACGATCCAGGAGATCGTTAACTCCAATATATAGGTCTGGAACCATGACTGGAAGTTTGGGGATGAAGGTACAAATCCAACCTAAAAGAGATTGAACCTACCCTAAAAATAGGCCTCTACTTTATTCTTCTCGTATTCATGTGCGCTTTCTGACTAACATGCAATCAATATATTAACCCTAAACCTGTTTAATCTATGTTGGTTGAATATTAATGCACAAATAAAACTGTTATTGGCGATCACTTGAATTATAATCATATTAGCCTAAACAAGATTATTAATTATCTTATTAAGCGTGATTACAAGTACAAATTCCCTTTAAACCTGCAAGAGAGGGCGTGATCAAGCAATAATAATAATATATATCAAGCAACATAATATTATTGGACCACATATAAAAGTCATTTTGGGCCCAAATTTAATTTAATCCATAAATTCCTCATTAATCATCGGAATTGGGCTTATAATATATCGTTGGAAAGCTCTTTTCGAGCCCAATCTAACTACACTATTATTGGACCCTCATCATGGACCAAACTAATTTGGAGTGGATATTTTCATAAATAGAGTAAGAAAAGAAATATTTTCAAAACACAGAAAGAAGAGATATTTTAATAAAAAACATCCACATCATTAGACTTTTCACACTTTCACTTCGTTTGATAATCAAATGACGTGAAAGGTATTCATCACTAGGTTTGGTTTTGGGGAGACACAATTGGGTGTCTACACCCTCAATCAAGGGTCCAATAGCCCTTTATTGTGACAACAATGGAGCTATTGCTCAGGCCAAAGAGCTAAGGGAACATCAGAAGGTCAAACATGTCAAGCGGCGGTTTCACATGATTCGAGAATGGAAATCAGAAGGTGAAATCAGAATTTGCAAAGTTGGAATGGATGACAATGTAGGCGATCCACTTACTAAACCTTTGCCTCAAGTGAAGCACAACAAGCACGTTAAGGCAATGGGAATCAGGCATGTGGGAGACTGGCTTTGATTTCCCTATTTAGTGTTTTAGTTAATTTTTGAACATTTAATGTAAGACACTAAGAAAAACCATTCAAGTTTTGGAGTAATATAAATTTCATGCAATATTTTATCACTCCGTTTGCTATTTAATTGTGGTTTAGGATTAAATAATGAGTCCATTCGATTCTGAAAATATTCAAAATAGGGTATCTAGACCAGTCTTGGTAAGGAAACACCTATTAAGTGAACATTGAATATTATATTCGAAAATTATCCCTAATCGAGGTCATTTAAACGATGGACGATTAATGACCATTTGATTAGTGTGTAGTTTGATTTATAGCACCGTTTCTTGTGTTACAAGGACATGATCGTCATAAATCATTTGCACAGGTATTGGTTTAGAACCATACTTGATCGACCTATGAGAATACTTTAAGAGATTAAAAATCGTCATAAGTATACTTCTCATTATGGCTATCGGAACCTATTTCCTCGACCATGAGTATTGTGAGTTCTCTTGTTTGAGTACTAGTCCGCTTAGATGTTGTCAAACGTCTGCCGTAATAAGGGATTATAACTGCAACACTCGGGCAGCTAGGTCCTCTTAGTAAGAGAAGCTACATTACAAGACTGGGAATGTCCCCCCCTACTAAAAATAGGAAATATGTCTTTGTTGTTTACAAGGCCTCTCAAAGAGCGAGACTGTAAAATGCATGGCCGTGCTCGGATGGATTTTAGAAATCATCTATTTATTGACAGTCGGACTCGGGATCGAGAAACACTTCTGGACATAATAAGGATGACGAATAAATCTTACCTTATAGTTCATGAAGAGACATTAAGTGACATAGGAAAAAAGGCTATACACTAAATGCGCATTTGTCCGGAAGGACAAGTGGGAGATTAAAAGGAATGGTGTCCTTCGAACAAGTGTATTATTCCGATAAAGGGTTCGGAATTATTAGAATGCTAATTATTCAGTGAGGTCAAGTGATCGGAATGCCTGGGTGGAGGCTGCTTCCGATCAGTAATATTAATGTATAATTAATATTACAGCTTAATCTTGACTGAACCCTTCGGGTCACACCCAAGCAATTAGCGAACCGAAGCGACAAATTAATTCGGAAGGAATTAATGAGTCGCCCGAGTAATTAATATTTAGACGTCGGAAATTTGAGCTTGGAGCGTTGAAACCGAGCGTCGGAAGTCGAGTCGAAAATAATAAAAGACAAGATGAGAAAATTACTAATAAATCAACATAATGACCAAAATACCCGTAGCATCAGAATGCCCCAAGCAAACCGAGTGCTAGGGGCATATGGCCTAGCATGGTGCTTAGCATGGTGGCTAGCATGCGCACCAAGCCGAGCCTAGGCTGGATGGTGCGTGCTAGCGCACCTATGCTAGCAAGACTGGCCGCAGCCAGCACGCATGGCGCGCCAGCCCGCAGCATGGCCGCGCCATGTGTACTTGCTAGCAGCAGCCCACGGCTGTAGGAGCCCGCATGTAAGTGCTAGGCTTGCTGGCCGAAGGTGGCAGCAGCCATGGAAACCCATTTGGGTTGCCTTGGTGCCCAAGTGGGGCTGCCATGTGGCGTAAGGTGAGAGGGGAGTAAGGTGATGTGTTGGCCGGTTTTTAGAGAGGGAGTGGGGAGCAAGTTTGGTCCCCCCCTCTCCAAATGGTCCTCACCTAACCTCTCATGTGAGCTTGACACTTGTTGATTTATTAGTAGCTTGATTATTTATTTTATTTTAGATTTAAAATAAAATGGAGAAATCAAAATCTCCCATATGGAAAGATGATGGGAAATTTGTGAGCCTTTTCCTATAAATACCAACCTTAGGAGTTGGGATTCTTCACTTGAGTAAGTGTTGAAAAAGGCATCACAGTGTGAAAACCTTTGAACACTAATTACTCGGGTTTTGAGGCCAGGCCTTGCTAACTCCAAGGTAATAGACCGAGTTCGGTGCTCGCGTTGCGGGTGGTCTTCGAAGGAGGTCTCCGTGTGAGCGGAGCTAAAGGGCTTTCGAAGTAAGAGCTCAATTAAGTGAGCGAAGCACGCTACAAAGTTAATAATCTCTTGCTTAGTCTTGTGTTTATGTTAATTATGCTTATGGTTATAATTATTGTGAGTTTGGTTTTGGGGTCAGGTTTCTTTCCGCGGTGGGTCGGACTCACCGAAACCCAACAGGATGATCATCAGGAAATTGCTTTGCAATAGTTGCCATGATGTTACGCGGCGCAACCTTGGACTTTGTCATGTCACGCACAACCTTTTTTGCACTCGGGCTCAATCCACTAACTTTACGATGACTCTCTTGATACACAATCATTGGGTGGTTATGGGTCCCGATGTGATAATTTTTCGCATGGATCTTCCAACTGTTAGTGGTGAATTCATAATATATCTTGATGTAGAAAGGACAAGCATTAGCTTTGGTTTTTGTGTCCTTCCGTATCGCATTCTCCAAATCTCTCGGCTTGCTCCTCCGTGCCCGATCACATTTCAAATATCGATACAGCCGACCATCTCTGGTTTTGCTATAAGACGATTTCACTAAAATAATTCCCAGATTTATGGAAACAGCATTCGCCCATTTAACTACATCATCAAACGTTGGAAATAACGTGTCCGTGACAAAATTCACACTATAATTCACACCATCACCGCCGTCTTCAGATTCCAAATCTTATAAAAATAAAATAAACAAAACAATGGTCTAAGACATTATGTTCTTTTTTATAATATTAATAATAATATTTATAAAATAATATTAGAACTAATATATCACTATTCAAAAAATAATACGAAGTAATAATAATAACATTAATACTAATATTAACAAAAATAACATTAATACTAATTACAAAAACAATAATACTAATTATTAAAATTATCAAAATATTAATAATAACCACATTATAAATTATAATACTAATAAGAAGACTAAGTTAATAAATTTAATTAATTAAAAAAAACATTAATAATATTAACAATAACAACATTAATACTAATAATAATAACTACAATAAAAACATTAATACTAATTACAAAATAATAATAACATTATTACTAATTACTCAAATTATCAAAAACATAATAACAACCACAATAAAAATAAAAAATAAAAAAAGCACGTTAATAATTGTAATTAATTTTTTTTTAAAAAAATCCGGAAACAGGACTTCCGCCCGAAACTTTCGGATCCACCTAGGTGGATCCGCCTGAAATTTTCGGATCCACCATGGTAGATCCGAAAATTTAGGCGGAAGTCAAATCCGCCTAAAATTTTCGGATTCGCCTAGGTGGATCCGGAAATTTCAGGCGGATCCACCTAGGTAGATTCGAATTTTTTGGGCGGATGTCCTTTTTCTAGAAAATAAAAAAAATATTTTCTTACAAATTCATCCGACGACATCTCTGGAGTACGAATGTTCCCGTCGTCCATCGTCCAAAAACCCGTCGCAAAAACTTGATAATTTTTTTTAAAAAAAACGATTTTTTGGTGGTGGATCGTAAAAAGTGGGGTTGGATGTCGTGGGGACCGATGTGGTGGGCTCGGGTTTCACGTGGTACAAATTAGAGGGGACCATTTCATATAATAATGGTCATGACCAACAAAGGAGCTTTTTATACTACAACTTGCAAAAGGGCAAAATTGTCCATTCATGTAAAAAAGGGAGCGTTCCTTTGTAAAATGGGAGCGACGTTTAGCAGCTCACAAATAAAACTCTAAACCAACAATTTTATCCTATAAATAAGAGCTATCCATATTTTATTGAAAACAAAACTCTAAGGGTTTATTTGGCATTGCTATGGTTTTTTGTTTTTCAAAGTCATATGATATATGTCATATAATGAATAAAAAAATTAGTCAAACTTATTAAAATAATGGTAAAACTGACAACAGAAAAGTAGAAACATCTTTTTCTTGTTTCCCGTTTTTGGTTTTTTGTTTTTAAAAAAGCACAAAACTGGAAACAAAAAGCGATGCCAAACAAGCAGTAAACTAACTTTTTTTATCCTATAAAATCTATCCTACTTTTTATCCTATTAAAAAATACAACTTTTTCTTATAAAAAGTATCCAAATAAATCCTACGATGCATACTAATATTTAATTATTTCCTATGTGGCGCGACACTTGGAAAAAAGTTAAAAAGCCAAGTGTCGTTGCTTGTGGTCTGGCTAAAAGTTTAGCTTTATATATTAGTTATATGATATGGCATGTGTCAAATTTTAATAGATTTGTTTCATTTTTTTAATTAAAAAAAAAGTCCAGCCAACAACCCCCACCGTGAAACCCTAGCGCCTACCCCAGCCACCACAAAAAACCAGTCGGTCGCCCTCCATAACCTCTGAAAATGGTCGGTCGGCACCAGGGATGTGTTTTTAGGGTGTTTAAGAGGGGTTTCGAGGCTAGGGTGGGGATTTTCAAGATGGTTAGGGAGGTTGGTTGGATTTTTTGGGGCTGGGATGGCGTTTCGGTAACTAGGTAAGGCTTTTGGCGAGTGGATGGTTAGAGGGGGTTTACGGTGGCTAGGTGGGGTTTTTAGGGTGGTGGCTTTGACGTGGTGGTTATGGTGGTTTCGGAGGTGGGATTTGGGTCAAGGGGTGATTTCGGGGGTGGGCTTAGGTCGGCAAGGTGGTTTTTTATATTGGGGGGTTCCGGCCGGTTGTTTTCAGGGGTTTAGGGCAGCGGCCAGCTGGGCTTTTGTGGGGTAGGGTAAAAGTTAGGGTTTCATGGTGGCTGGTGGCTGGTGGGTTTTTTTTTTTTTTTTTATAAAATTTTTTTACCTGTTTTTATTTAGTTTTTAACTGTTTTTTTTTTTACCAATTATTGAGTGACTCATGGCTTTAAAAAAAACATATTAATTTGTTAACATGTTGTAGGTAAAAAGGTCTATTAAACAAAGATGACATACAAAGGTTGGATTGCCTCATAATAATCAAAAGGTGGGATTGTTATTGTCAGACCACGGAAATGTGGGATTATTTATTTTCATTTTTCCTTATTTTAAAGGACAAATCTAACACGGAATTTTTCAGAATAGAGAGAGAATGAAGATAGCGGTTGTGTGAGGAAATGAATCAAATGAAAAAATAGGTTAAAGAATAATAAAGATTCATAATGTTTGGGCATTTGGTCAGCTGAGCCTGGGCCTTTTTCATACACTAGTACATAACTAACCTTAAGTAACACCCAAAAATTGTGTTACATAAAGTGATAAAAATATTATTATAGAGAATAGGTAACACTTTAGTGGGTGATACATCCGCCCATGTTACCTAAGGTCTTATGTAACACTTTAGGTAACGAATGGTAATACTTTTAAAAGTGTTATTATAAACCATCTTAGGTAACACTTTTTTACATAATTAGTATCATTTTTAAAGTCTTAACACTTACTTATCTTTAGTACTATTTTTTAATCATATAATAACACTTCATTAGACATTATGCATCACTTTTGTGAAATAATGTAACACCTTTTTGATTATTAGGTAACATTTTTCAATCGTCTTTCGACATTTAGTAACACTTTATTCGACTGTATGTATCACTTTTTACAAACTAATGTAACACCTTATTAATTAGTAGCCAACTACTCCAAATACTACCATGATTGTTTACTAGCTGCAACTTTTTTTTTTTGTAAGAGAAAAAAATATAAAACTAATATTTACATGTATAACAACCATAAATGGGTGAAGATAACATATAAAATAGAAAATAATTTGAATTGATAAAATTTCAAAGTTTCTTAAATAAAATCCATAAACACCAATTTTTTTGTTTGCCTAAACAATCTAATAAACAAAACAAAAAGAAAGTCAATTTTGGTCTCTAGATTAGACCACCAAATTCAGTAACAAGTTAAGCAAAATAAGTCAGGTGCAGTAGCAAATAGACAGCAATAGCAGCAGCTAGCAGTAACAACCGATAGCAGTAGATAGCAATAGCAGCAGTTAGTAACCAGGCTTGCAATAGCAGCAGCTTGAGTCAACAGTAGCAGCAGCTTGAGACAGCAGTATCAACAAACAACAACAGACGACAATAGTGACAACAACACGTATCAATAACAACAGTAACATCAGCAAACATCAGTACCAGCAGCAACAATAACAATAACATCGACAACTACATATTTGCAAGCATGTTATTTGTAATGTTGCTAAAATATATCACAGTATGATACGCCTAAGATGATAGCACTCTCTGAAAAATAAGAAGAGCTACTTAAATAAAAGACTTGAGTGTAAAAAGAACATACAAACAAAAATGTATACAATTAATCAAATCATCATAATTCGAGCAAAATCACTTTCAAATCAACAATAATTATTCAAAAGTATAAAATTAGAAGAAAAAAGTGGGCATAGGGAAATAAAACCATGAAATAAATATAATCTTAATCATCATCACATTTTTAAATTTCATAATAATATTGATACCTTTCGCCTCGATTTATCATATGGATGTCATTTATGCAAAACTATATATCATATAATTGAAATAATGATGGCCTTTTTCAACACCAAAATCAAAGATACTTTTTCTTTAAATAAAGATCATAGATAAGTTCACATTTTAACTTGACATGAAGGTAAAAGCTAAACTAACAAAAGATGAATTACCTGCCCATAGGCAAACATGCAATGTTGTATCTAGATAAATAATTCTCTACTACTGGTATACCAACCATCCTTAAAAGAATCTCCTACAACCAACAAACTACCTCCGTTAATTATCATGTGCAACAAAGGGGTATTATTTGTGAGATATAAAATATTCCTTTGTTGCACATAATAATTAACGGAGGTAGTATAATGCTAGAAAATATTTCATAGTTCTAACGAAAAAAACTTGGCTGAAAGGTGGCAAAACATAACCAGTTGACTACTATACCTGATTTACTATTTCTCATGCTCCATGATAAAATATAAATCGAGTTTCTAGCTTCTTGCCTCACGCATCTATTGTATCCTTGTGTATTTTTCTCAACACTCTTGAGGGATTGTACCCTTAATATAACCTAAACATTGCACTATATTACCAAAAAATAAAAAAAATATAAAAGAAATCTAAAGTTTTACAGTACTCTTAACCCATAATCTAACATTATTAAAAATACGAGTCAATCAATTAAACATTGAAAATATGAACTTGATTACCTGTTACATTATGATCCTGAGTTAAGGCCTAAATCTTATTATAGCTGTGAATAAGTGCTAATGCATCCAATTGGTCGTACTTTTCACTAATTACCTCTGACAAGATTCACGCTAGGACGCTACATTGAATGATAGAGCTCAATCGAATTAGATTGTTCTAAAAACTATGGCCAAATCAATCTCAATGACCTACACCATATCTTCCATGAATCCACTTCATCACCAACATCAACTACAACAAAAACAGAGAAAGTGAGTCAGAAAATGGACAAGTCGGTAACAATATTAAGATGAAATGTAAGAGTGTATAAAATAAGAAGAGTTGGTATCAAATGTGTTTGTATCATTTTCTAATATTCATGGGTGACTTGAATGTAACACCCTAAAAATTCCTTTTCTTTTAAAATACCTATTTTGCCCTGTTTAAAACGTTAAATAGGAATATCTAAGACATTACCGCCACCGTGAAAACGGCTAAGGCAACTATCAAAGACACACAACAGAAGACTAATTTTAAAATAATTCAAACAAGTCAATCTTGAAAAGTCAATCAACGAAAGTAAAGTCAAACCAAAGTCAAACGAAGTAAAAATAAAATCAACCTACAACTTGGAACCACCGTAGGCACTTATTAAAACCAAAACCAAACTCAAAACCTTCCGTTAGTCATGCATAATAATAAAGTCATAAATAAATAAAGCAATAACACACATCTTATACTTATAGAAACTAGCATGATTCGCTCTTCACTCATGCCCATTAATGAACATGCTTCATCACCTGTAAAGCTTATCTCTACTCGTTTCCACTACTCTCCATTTAAAATGGGTCATCATAGGGCCAAGATAAAGACAAGGCCAACAAACACACAAAACACACAATCAGCAAAGCTGATTACATAAGCGTAATTAACACACTAGCATATAATTCCCTATCAATACACAACTTACCTCGTTGCACCTGTTTTTCAAGCATACAACAATCAATAAAAGTTCTCACTAGACACTACATAATTTATTTAATGTTGACTACACATCGAACGGGTTTCCCACTCAACCTCCCCTAAATAAATTGAGGTTACTGACACGGGAGCTAACCGTGCCAACATCAATAACCACTCATAGGTGGCGGAATTCCTGCGCATAATAATAATAATAAAAGGGATATACAGCGTCCTGTACTCCAGTAGAAGTTATGATCAAATATAAAGTCACATAACTCCCCCCATATGTTCATACTCAAGGTATATACGTTCCAAGAGTTTTGGTGCGTATTCTTTTTCACTTTACGTTATTTACAGATTATTAAACTTGGTGATGACTCTCAAACCATAATCATTCAATCAACGATAATTATTCAGTCAATCAAATATACCAATTTAATTCTTGAATAATTAGTGACCACATAATATTTAATGTTGAACCCTTTTTAATTCTACCTCGGTGCCAATGATACCTTAAACGCATAAAGCGTCACAAATCCTATCCCCTCGGTGTTAAAAACACCTTAAGTGCACTAAGGCACCAACATACAATTTATTCCTTGTGTACATAGACACTTATATAGCTCTTTCCTCATGCTTAAAGCATCAATAAAAATTATATGAACCATAATAAAATTCCTTTTTAATATTCCAAACCAAATTAAACATTCAGTTTAATTAAACATGCTCTCTAACATGTCATAAATAAATATGTGGTTCATAAATAATATTCCAAACTATTATTTTCCATCCAATAATCCATCACAAATAAATCATGCTTCATAATCCAATCACCAACAACATCCAAACCATAATTTCCAATCCAAACCTAGCATGATACTACTTGTAATCGACCCAACACATTAAACATGCTACTACATCAATATAATTATGCTAAGTACGCGAACGTACCTTGTATATGATCTTAAAATTGCCACGACTAATAAAAGTTGCTCACTTCAAAGTCTCCTACAATTTAAAATCATAGAAGAGTATTAAAATCCTCTCTTCACAAATTTCCAGCAATATATACTATTATAAAACCCCTCATAATTTAATTAAAATAAGCTGAAAATATATTTAAAACATCATACTTTAATCCCAATTAATGGGTAATTGAAATTCCTTAAAGAAACTTGATTTTTAATACACAACCAAAAATTCCAGCATTATATTTTAATGAAAACTTGCTCTAATTTAGCCTTAAAACACTTTAATCAAATGTTTAAACCATTATATATCATAATCCTTCCATAATTCATAATTGGGGCTTTTTAATTAAAAACATAATCTGAAAATTAATTAACATAATACTCATAATCAAACATCAAAAATCAAATCCCAAAACTCATAATTAATAATTAGATCTAGGATTAAATTGATTTTTAAAAATAAAGTTTCAATTTTTTTTTGTATGTTCGAAAAAAGGGGAGAGAGAGCAGCGGCAGCCACCACGTCGGCTGCCAGCGCCGGTGGCTGCCTGCTGGCGGCGGCGGCCACCTGCTGCCGGTGGTCAGCAGTGGTGGTGAAGGGGGCAGCCAAAAAAAAAGAAAAGGGGAAGTGGAAAAGGAGAAAGAAAAGAAAGAAAAATAAAGAGAAAGGAGAGAGAAATTTACCTTGGGTTTTTCTCCACTCTAGGCAAAGTTTGATTTGCCTCATATGTGGGATATTTATACCCCTTCTCTAAGACCCTTCTCCTTAAACTTTCCTCTTTTAATTTTCCTAATCCCATCCCTAGTAAAACTTTACTAAAATAAAAATTTCCTTAAATTAAATCCCAACTTAATTAAATTAATTAATTAATAAACTTTCCTTTTATAAATATTTCCAAACTTATTAAATAATTAATTAAAATACTTTAAATAAAACATTTCAATTTAATTTAATACTTCTCAAAATACTTATTTTAATTAAAATACGTATAAAAATATGAGGTATTACATTTAAAGTAAGTCAATTAAAGTAGGCCTATTGCAGATTATATAGAAGAGAACAAGATTTCTAACAAAAATAGTCCTTGAGAACTATAGAAGCATCTAATATTAGGATTTGTGATCCTTGTGAAAAGGAATTTGAATCAACCCAATTCAGTGTCAAAAGAACATCAATATGCATCAAACACAGAGAAACTTAGGAACAAATCAAATGCACAAAAAACAAAATCATAAAAAAAATCAAAAATCAGAGGAAAAGAAATGACATACATTAGAAGAATTGGAGTTTATTTATGAAGGAATATCTCCATGTTAGAGTTGGTTATGCCAATCTAAGTCGGTTTCCAAGAAAACATATACAATTTGATTGTAGTGCCCAATCTAATTCGTTTAGAGAAACATACTACAAGTATCAATCAATCTACATACTACATGTTGAACAGTTTCTAATCATTCCAGTTAGGTGACGAGATTTAAAGTGCGAGAAATGTATTTCTAATCAAACCTATTAGCAAAATTAAAATGGGAGCTAAAAGTTATTAAAATCAAACTATTAAGACTTAAAAATGAAGATAATTTCAGCTCTTTAATTAGCTTATTAAATGTAATTAGCTTGGAATGAAAATCAACTGATTTAGCACAAAGTATAGCTTTTACTTTGAATTTTTAGTTACTCCAACGTACCACTACAACTTTAATTACTAATCACAAATTCCAAGTAAAATCCAAGTAAAAATTACAAATATCCCAAAAGAACAGAAGAAAGAGAATGAACCTCTATAAGCACCACCATTACTTCCTCGACGTCGATGTCGCCTTCGCCACCACGGACAATCATTAACTTCTTCACTGTAGTTTAAATTAAGAATGAGTAGTGGGAAGGAAATTTAATAAGAGATTTATTAATTTGTCACATCACACACCTTGAAAAACCCTAATCCATTCGAATATACTCATATATAGAATATGTCCCCTAAAACTAAGATGAACCACGGCCATTGGAGCGGTGGCTAAAACCCTCAAAAATAGCCATTAGAGCTGTGGCCGAAACCCTAGGTAGCGGACGTCCTTGCACTGGTGGCCGGCAAGCCGATTACAGTTAAGGAGGGAGAAAGAGGAGGGGCGACTGGCACTGGTTTGAACACGTGGAAACTAAAGAGGACGAGGGAGAGCGGTTTGAAGGAGAGGAAAAAGGAGCAACATTGAATTGAATTGGAGGTTAAAGGCTTAGAGCGTGAAAAACAAAGTGATGGAGCTGAAGAAGGAAAACTAAGATTAAAACACTCCTGTTAAAAATAGTAAAGTTATTATTGATATATGTAATAGAAATAAGGTAACACCTCTCAATGTTACCATAAAATGTTACCTATTTTAAAAGTGTTACTTTGTAATGTTACTTATGTTAAAGGTATTACTTTAAATATTACATAATAAAAAAATGTTACCAAAGTGCTACTTATAGATTCAATAATTTTGCATTTCAAAAAGTCTTACCAACACGTGTTATATAAACTCAATTATGTACTAGTGATACATTCTAGACTCTTTCTTGAGGTGGGTATGGTTAGTGGCGGAGCTAGAAATTTTCGACCGGGGGGACAAATGAACATCGCTTAGTTTGACAAAAATATTATTGGAGCAAATAAAAATACTTAAAAATTTTACACTCAAAATTATAAAATATGGAATACTTAGTCAAAAAAATCAACATCACATATTTTCCTCCATAAACGAATTTGACTAGGGGTTCATAGTTTGAAAATGTCGAATAATTAATAATATAACTATTTAATGTAATACTTGTCATAATTACCTATTACAATCGTAATTTGAGTTAATGTTCATGCAAAAACTACAATTACAATGATTCAAATACATATATGAAGTAATTTTTAAGAAATAAATTGAAGTAATAAGATATTATACATTTAAAAAAGTAAAGGGAGTAATTGTTAAGAAATAAATTGAAGTAATATAAAGGAAATTTTAACTTTTACCACCAAAAAAAATCAAAAATTTGTTTTTTACCACCAAAACTTCTAAAACTTTTATGATACCATCAAAAAAATTTCTAAAAATTGTTTTTTACCACCAAACGGCAAGAAAACAGTTAAATCTAACGGCTTAAAAAAATTTCCTTCGAATTTCGTGCGTAAAATATGTTTTTCATGGGTTTAGGGGGGCACTTTGGCCCTTTGGGTCCAATTTGAGGTCAAAATTGACAAAAAATGATCGAAAATGCCTCGTTTTGCGTGTTCACGCAAATCGAGGTTTTTTAAACACGCAAAACGAGGCATTTCCGATCATTTTTTGTCAATTCTGACCTCAAATTTGATTCCATAGGACAAAAGTGCCCCCCAAAACCCCTAAAGAGCATGTGTTTGACACGAAAATCAAAGAATTTAAAAAATTCCGTTAGGTTTTTGACGACAGGTGGTAAAAAACAACTTTTAATTTTTTATTTGGTGGTAAAATAAAAGTTTTAGAAGTTTTGGTGGTAAAAAACATTTTTTTGATTTTTTTTGGTGGTAAAAGTCAAAAAATCCAATTTTTTATTTGGTGGTAAAATAAAAGTTTTAGAAGTTTTGGTGGTAAAAAACATTTTTTTGATTTTTTTTGGTGGTAAAAGTCAAAAAATCCTAATATAAACTATCTTATAAAGATTAATTTATTTATTTTTTTAAAAAAAGGGAACTTAAATTACAATTATTCAAAAAAGTAATAGAGTAATTGTTAAGAAATAAATTGAAGTATATAAAGGTTTAAGGAAGAAAAAAAAAAAGCAAAATGCCTATAGGAAGAATCGAACTCTAGTCTTGGATAACATTGTCCTATCAATTACACTCTGTCCACTGCACCAACTACTATGGTCTATCACAATATGCACAAAATATTATATTTAACCCAAACATTTTTTGGGAAGTAGAGGGACAGCTGTCCTCCCTTGTCCCACGCTGGCTCTGCTAGTGGGTATGGTGGGGCGGGGCGGAGCAGGGCAGGTTTGAAATGAGTTTGCCATAATCTCCATACCCATCACCCGTGGCGAGTACACATTTAATACCCATCCCTGTCCCATAATCCGCCAAACCTCCTTCCATACCCGCCTCATTGGGCGGGTATGGGGCGGGTCTTTATTTGACGTGACCCACTGCCATCCCTACTTGCAAGACTTAGAAGGCATCGTGCGCGGTCGTTGTCTCCTGGTGTTAAGAAGAGGAGCTCTAAAAGTTGGTGTGGGGCATTACAGGAGTACAGGACGTCAAGACCTCCCAAATTGTAACATTTTATTTGGAGAACGTGTAAGGCATAACAGACAGGAATTACACCTTTTTTGCTTTGTATGTTGGGCCTCATGGGTCACAGAAACCAAAGAGTGCACCAAGAACCAGTTGATGATCCTTGTAGGGTGGATGCGAATTTCACAAGATTGTGGATGATTATAACGAGTATGTAGGCTAATGCAGCAAATGGCTTCAAGCCTGCTAGTAAGGAGGCTTCATGGTAGAGGGCTACGAATAGGCGATGTTAAGTGAAGCTTCCTCTGGATTGTGGCGCCTCCTTGCTGCTAAGACTATTAAGATCAAATCATATGCTTATTTGGTTGTTGGAAACGTGGTGGGGTTAGGGAGTTGTGTTAAGGAATGATTGGATCGATTTCGATTAATTGCTAATTACAGTTTCATTTTGGTTTGTTTTTGTTAATGGACCATCTCAACCTAAAACTTAAAGCTAATGATTGAGGCCTAGGAATATTAATCTGATCTTCTTTTATCAAATACACAATTATCTACATTTTTACCTACATCCCTATGTAGGTAGTTCTACCTGCACCCCCTTCTATCATTATGACATCATCTTATAATTTTCGGCTTCTAATTCACATATAAAATGTTCATTTTTATATATATATAAATTTTCTATTTTGTATCATTAAATGTTCAATTTTGTACTTTCTCCGTGTTTTAATAAGTGTTACACTTTTACTGCCACATAATTTTAGACAATTTAATTGATTTAAATAAAATAAGAGGTAAGTGGGGTAGTTGGAGTTTTAAAAAAATTGTAAAAGAAAGATAGTGGGGTTAATAGTTTATTGAAAAATAATGAATGTGAGAGGAGAGAAATAATAATAATAAAAAAAAAGTAGTATTAGGTTTAGGTGGGGACAATGAGATAAGAGAGATACTTCCTCCGTTTCTTTTTAGTTGACACGTTTCTTTAGTCACGTTTGCCAATGCACAAATTAAATCATTAATATCTTTAATTACCGATAAGCAAAAATTATAAAAAGTTGATATTTTGAAAATATACATTGTGATGAATCTAACAAGATCCCACCTGACTATATTTTTCTTTACATATAAATCACAAAACATGGTCAAAGGTAGGTATGTGAATAGTGCTAAAGTCAAAACGTGTCAACTAATGAAAAACAGAGGTAGTATAATATTAAAACTAGTTTTTGCCCTAAGCGATGCTCCGGATCTGGACCAATTAAATGTGCAATATGCCACATTGCCACCTAAAAATATTAGCTACAATGTAAGAGATAAGAATAATTGAAACTTACGATTTTCATAGTACTAGTGGGTCTAATTTTCCTATAAATACCCCCCTAATTTTCCTATAAATACCTCCCCCTAATTTTCTCATTTTAGGACACCAAAAAAATCCTATTAATTCTCTCTCTAAAATTTCTCTCTAAAAAGTTCTCCTCTAATATTTTGTTTTAGTTAAAATCTTTCTAATTTAGCTTTATTTTTAAGTTATTAGCTTATAAAAAACATCATCTAGTTAAGTTGTTATTTTTACTTTTATTAAGTATTGTTATTATCTCTAATTCCTATAAAAAAAATAAAAAAAACCACAAAAAATATTTTAAGTTCAAGTATTATTGTTACTTATTATCTTTGTTTAAAAAAATTAGTTTAATTGCTTAAGTGTTCCTAGTCCATATTAAAACCAAAAAAAAAAAGTTTATCTCTCAAGATCTAGTTTTGTTAATTCAAGTTTATTTTCTTTAATCAAAAATCCAAAAAAAAAAAAAAGGTTCATTAGCTTTATTTTCATTAGTTTCTCTTAATATCTCAAAAATTCTAAAAAAATATCACTTAGCCTCTCTTATTTTATTTTAATTAAGGAAAACTCATCTTCTAATCCTTGGTAAGCAAAAGAAGTCATCTAAAAAATAGCTGCATCTAGCTCCATGTATTATTTTCTACTTTTCTCAATTTCCTTAATTATTATTATTATTATGCTAACTAATGTGTTTGTTTTCATGTGATGTTACCAACAGGAGTAATGACGATATTAGGTGCTAAATTAGCCCTGAATCTTTCATTACTCCATATTAGAAAGCCAAGCCTACTAGTGAGGTGATAGGTTATAAAAAAGGGTGTTAATTGCATTTTGCATTTCATTTTTTTTTCTAATGCATTAAAAATATAAAGTGTTAATGCATTCATATATTTGTTTAATATATATATTAAGAATAATTTTCTTTTTAAGTGAGTCTTAAGATCTAAAGAAGTAAGAGTTTATATAAAGGATGTTCAAGGATAAAGTGTAACTTACCACGTCCTACAGATGGTCTATGTAACAGCCCTTATGCCCAGAAACAATTCCATTTCTTTATCTAAAGTGATAGAAGTTTTCAAGAGATTTCCAACCATATCTCACAATAATTTTTTTAATTTTTCTATAATTTTTAATGATTTTTTTTCATTCAAGATAAAACGAGAAAAAGGCACGTTTTTCTTAATTACCTTCTTTAAAAATTGAAATTAATTTGTTTTTAAGAAACTAATGGTATGAAACCTATATTACGCTATAGTATGTAATTTTAACTTATGGAACTTTAATTTTATTATTATTATTATTATTATTATTATTATTATTATTATTATTATTATTATTATTATTATTATTATGTCTTAATTTAATCTAAAGATGACTTTCGAAATAAAAGAGTTTTAAGGTACTTTAATCTAGAGATGACTTTAGAAATAAGAGTTTTAATAAACTTTGAATTTTGTTCTGAAATGATTGTTTTTGAAAATTAACCTTATATTAAGATGACATCGGAAATAAATGATATTTTAAGAAACTTTAACTTTATTTTAAGACGATTTTTAACTTTTATAATTTTATGAACTTTTTTATCTCAAACCCTTTTTATAACACAAGAATGAATCATAACTTTGCATACTTGTTTTTAATAATTAATGATAGTCAATATAAGGTTATGGCCTCATTTCCAAACATGAGGTTAAGATTAATTATTTAGTTGTATAAGGTTGTAACAATTATCCATCTCAATGAAAATAAGCTCATATCCCATTATAATTACCCGATGGATTATTTGACAATTAGATATGATTAAATAGTTTATTGTTTCCTTTTATTTGGAAGTAAGGCCTTGACGGATGTCGTGTTTTATTTTGCCAATTCCATTAAGCCTAAACACATAACCCTTAAAACCTTACAAAAACTACCCTTGAGTGATTTTACCCAAAGTGAGATTACATAGTGAAACCTTACAGTTTCACTCCAAAAAATACCTTGACCCACTAAAAGTCGTCAATTGGGACGCATTTGTTGAATTGTCTTGTTCAAAAGACATTTTTGGTAATCACTAATCGGGGTGATTTTCCACAACCAAGGTGGTTCATTTTATTTTTATGAGTGAATCCGTCAAAGATCACTAAAATCCCACTTACAAAAATGACGTTTATGTCAACTACCCCAAATTTTAAACCCAATGGTATTGGTTATTTAAAACACGGCATTTGTCCGAACTACAAAGGTTTTGATCTGTGAGTGGATTCAAATCCCACTATGATCGGTACGTAGTGCAACTTTGGTGCTCAAACCTACCTTATATTAATTATTATATCATTTTACATGACTAACATGCCTTAAAACTTGACTTTAAACAACGTATTAGTAAGAGCCCGTTCTTTAGAACAGAAGAGAAGACGAGTTCCAAACGTTCGATTCTTTTAACCTAAATCCCGAACCTAAGACTGTGCCATAAAATTTTCTTTTCATGGAGTTAGCAGTTAGTTTTTAGTACCGTTTCTTAAAAATTGACTATTTTACAATCCGTCCTTATTCGGGTAAAAATAAGGTGGCGACTCTAAGTTTTTAATTAAAAGTCTTATCAGACATTAAGTAAAACCTCTATAGACAAATTTGTCCACTGAAAAACTAGGTACCACAAGGACATAAGGCGAAAATCCCGGAATATACGAAGTTGGGCGCGCACTCTCTAGAGCTTGCGCACCCGAAATAAACAGGGTATGGAAACATATCCCAGAGGTGCACGCCCGCGCAATTTGAGGATGCCGTGGCGCGGCGCTGCTACCATGGCGCGCTGGTCGCTGCCATGTCACGGTGGCTGACGTTGTGACGCGGTGTTCTCTGCTGTGTCGCGGTGTTCCATGTCGTGTGACGGCGATGCCTACCGTGTCGCGGCGGTGCCTGCCGTATCACGGTGGTTCATTCTTGTGCGCCCCCGCCGCTGGAGCAGCGGACTTCCTTCGGTGCGAGCTTCATGTGGATTGTGCGCCCTTCATGATCAACATTGGGTATGGCAGATTCAAATGGACTTGACTGTGGGATCAACACCATGATCTCATGAGAGCACGGCTTGAGAGTGCAAGAGCTAGAACTTGGAGCTTGCCACTTTCTTACATGTTGAGCTTTCTCAATGCTATAAGCTTGCTTCAAAGGCATCTTTCAACTTGGTGAGCCACCGATATCAAGACTTGAACCTCGTACAAGACCTAAAACCACAAAAAAAAGAGCAAATAAAGGAGAAAACACTAGAAAAACCATAAAAACACAAAATGAGAGAGAAAAAGGAAATTAAAGAGAAAATGCATAAAACTAAGCATTTATTAAGAAAGAAAGCTATGAAAAGAAGGTAAAAACAACCTAAAAACTTATCAAATGAGTGCCATTTATGACACACATCACAAATAAACAGGCTGGGCCGTACTGTGCCACTTTTCAGGGCTAAACAATGTAGTTTTGTTTCTATTTTTCAAAAGTAGATCTGTTCATGGACAGTCTGACCCGCTAGGCTTGGCCCGTCCGACCCTCAAAATTTGGGCTTGGACATCTTTATTAATAACAAATAAAATGATGGACGGGCTAAGCCCGGCCTGTTTGTTGAAATGGGCGGGCATGGACAATGGTAACTATATTATGGGCCGCCCCATCTTGTAAATTAGTAAATAATATTTTTTGACGAATAAAAATATATAATATAATACAAATTATATACGATACTACGAAGTAGTAGTTACTAGATATCTTGAAGAGTCTGAATATATTTGATTGTCATTTATCTCTCTCTACAACATAACAAAAATACCCCTAACTATAACATTTTCATATTTTCATTACTTCATGGTTCACATCATACATACTCTTTATATTTTAAGATTTTAAACCATCAATAATTTTAGGTTGCAAATTTTTAAGAAATAAATCCATCAAAAATAACAAAGGTCATTACGTCCATTAGCCCGTGGACAAGCTCGACCTGTTTAAGAGGGCGGGTATGGACAACATATTAAGCTTGCTAAAAAGGGCTTGGACTTGCATATTAAGCCCGTTGGACAAAATTATATAATTTGGCATGACCTTTATCCGGCCCAAGCTCGCAAATGAGCAGTTCTACTCAAAAGCACTTCTAAAATTTTGTGGCCAAACAAATATGATTCTTGCAATGGCTTCTTTGGGAACAGTTTCTGGAAAACTACTTTTGGGGAAAGAAATTGTTTTTAGAATCTTAGCCGAACAGACCCCGGCCCTTATACTCTATCAGTTTTTTGCAAGGATTTGGTATAATGCTGCAAACTAGTAGCTTTTGGACAATAAGATAATAGATTGTTCACACAATAAATACATAAAATTGGGGCCAAAACGCTAACATGGTAGTGGACCAATGGTTAGTAAGATGATCATGTTCATATACAACAAACAAAACACTAATAGTAATGGATGTTAAAGAAAAGAGTGAGAAGAAAGAGGGGAGATTTGGTGAAAATTTGGGAGAAGAGAGAGGAAACTTGAAATGGAGGTGTTTAGTGGGACCCACCGTGACTCATAAAGGGGAGTTGGGCAAAAGTGGTGGAAGTTTTTTTTGGTTTTTGAAAAATTTAGATGGTAAAAATGTAAAATACATACAACTAATAATACTTAAGGTTAAAACAAAAATAAAAAACTAAAAATAAAAAAATAAAAAACTCAAGGTGGTGTTGTAATATTGTACAAAATGTGAACAATAGATGGTGGTGTTTTTCAATTCCCCTTATTATATTAAATTTTCCTTATTATACTTATAAAACTTAAGGTGGTATTATACTAATGAAATAAATTTTGTATGGGTTGACAATTTCCCTCAAAGCTTTCTTACTTTGGGAGAGATTGACTTGATTTGAATTAATAAAATTGTACGGCTAACTACGTGTGTTTGTAGTTAGCAATTGCCACAACATTATTTTCTTAGTTAAAATAAGCTACGCCATCTAAGCTACAACCTTCACAATGATTAACTACTTATTTTTGTAATTGGGAATAATAATAACAAACCATCAATAAATAAAAAAAATAAAAATACATAAAACAAATACATAAATTTTTTTTTAAAAAAAATCAATATAAATGCATTGGGTGGAGAAAAACCTTGTAGCTCCATGAAGCTACAAGGTTATGGAGGTACAAGGTTTGGCTTTAGCTACAACCTTTGTAGCTCCACAATAGTGAGCATGTAGCTCTAACTATTTATTTATTGCAAGAAATTCCTTTTATACTACAATTGTGGATGCTTTAACATTTCTTCAAATAAAAAGAAATAAATAAATAAAAGTTAGTAATTTGGGATTTTTAAACGAGCAAATACGAGGATCTAGGAGATGGAGCCCGTGGGACGGAGGTTCGAACCTCATCCCTCTCTCCTGTGATAGGAGGGGGCTCCCCGTGCAAAAAAAAAAAAAAAAAAAAAAAAAGAGAGAGCAAATACGGAGTAACATTGAAACAACTACGGAGTACTACTAAACTTTAATTTAGATTTGTAAAATGATTTAACTAAAATTTTAAATCAACATAAAGTGTTTCACCTCAAAATTGACTAACTAATAACATTACCTAAAATAATAGCACACATTCCACCATCTTTCCTAGTCGTACTAGATACAGTAGAATATTTTTTAGTACGTTTTTTTTTTCAAACTTTTGTATGAAGATATGAAGTACGTAATTATAACATTACTAAGAACCAAGGTTGGCCTAGTGGTTGAAGGCCCTCCTTCCGCCCCTATGAGAGGGGTTTGATTCTCACCCCAAACAAGTAGGATCCCTTATCTCCCTGATGGGGAAGGAGAACGGTAGGTCGTTGGGCTACCACCCCACCCTATCAAACAAAATTTGTAACTTAACTAACCCCTATTTAGCGTAGTGGCAAGTCAAGGTCGAACCCAAGGGAATGGATATCAAGTGCACGATGTCTAAATCAAGCTATTTCGGAATCAAGAAGGGGTTTGAGGTAGAACTAAGGCTAAACTAGGTAATGCAAACTTGTATAAAATCAATCTAAGACACTAGGGCAATGGATCCACATGCAATCATAATGGAAACGGTAATTTGGGAGGTCAAACCGACTAAGTCAAGCGATATGAAGGAAAATCATCATGTATCCAAAAGAGCATACTAAGGTGGTTCACCTAGAGGTCTAACTAGCGTCAACTACGCTAAACACTACCTAGGGAACGTCACAAAGCACCTCAATCGTGAAATTGCAAGTCTACTAATCAATGGTCCGTATCATAGCAAGCTTACAATGCAATCTAGTGTATTAATCAAAGATGGCCAAACCTCAATTAATCACACACATGCACATGAAATATCAACCAAATTTAATCATATCATCAACTCCATCAATTATCCCCAAATTACACTATTCCATCATTCATACATGCTTCACCATCTCCCTAGCTAGGAAACTACTCACTAGCCATAGAAATGGAGATCAAAACTACAACATTTATCAAATTCATCATCAACATGCTTGAATGCAAAGATTAAACCAACAATCAATCAAAATCAATCAAAATTCAATCAATAACCAAATCAATCATCAACAATATGAAAAACTAATGAAATCAACTAAAATCAAACTTGTATTGAAATCAAGAAGAAGATCCTTACAAAACTTTAATCCAAAGATCAAATACAATGAGGAATCCTTGAGCAATCACCAAAAATCATGAGTTTCTCTCTCTAGTTCTTGAGTTTCTCTCTCTAAAATTCTCCCAAAAACTAACTATTCAATTCAATCTCTAAACTAAAAAAAACTTCTTCTCTAAAAATAGGTAGAAATAACTATATATACAAGGAGGAGGTCGGTAAAGACGCCCAAAAATAGACCCTCATAAGTGCGGGCGCTCGAAGGAGGGAGAAAGGCGCGCACGGGACACACCCAGGAATGTGCGCCCGCACACACCTGGTGTGCGGCCGCACACGACCAATGTGCGGCCGCACACTCCCTTTGTGCGCCCGCACATAGCTGGGTTTCCTCCCCTTCTTCTCTTCGTCCTAGCTCAAGTGGTTCACGCATCCAGGATGATGATGATGGAGGACAAAGTGGGCAGAAACTTTCTTGAATTTCTTGAAGAATTAAAGCCATGAGTAAGGGATAAACAAAGCCTTGAAGCTTGCCCCTTGGATCCACCTTTGACTTGGAACTTCTTGCACCTTCTTTAGGCATAAAAGCAATGAAAACTCGTAGAGAGGAGGCTCGGGAATTCTTGGACAATCAATTACCACCTACAAGCAAAAGATAAAAAGCAAGTAAAAGAGAAAAATAACAAGTAAAGTAGAAAAAGACATGAAAAAGAGAAACTAACTACAAAAAGCATAAAATGAAGAAAACAAGAATAAAACTAAGGAAAACTAAAGAAAAGAGAGATAAAAAGAAATAAAAATCATCCAAAAAGGAACCAAATGAGTGCCAAAAATGTCACTCATCAAATTCCCCCAAGCTAAACTTTTGCTCGTCCTCGAGCAAAACAAAGCAAGAGAAAGAGAGGATGAAAATATTATTAAAAACGAAAAAGAAAGACTCAAGATAAGAATATACACTAAAACTCATTGTCGTAGGAATCACGGTTGTTTTTAGCTACAACAAGCCCTTTAAACCCCAAAGTCGCCTATGAGGACGAGTGAGGTCTCGTAAGGGTATCCTAAGAGTTTGACCCGTAACTCTCCACCAAACATCAATGAGGCAAACCATAGAAGAAAAAGAAAGAAAAACAAACCTTTACGAAATGAATCAACATAAAGACTATAAAGCAAATGAATGACAATCTTTCTCAAGTAGTTAAGTTATGCACGTTTCAAGATATCCAAGTTTGATTGAAACATAGGGTATGCTAGGCATAGGAACTAGTTATCACAATTCACTTTCATCCCAAACAATCTTACCGCGTTCTTCCCACTAGTCTCAAATCTCCCCTTAGTGAGTGTCCCAATGATTCCTCGAAGGAACCGGAAAAGAAATATTTTAAGGCTACTCGACAATCTTGACTATGCATCCCCTTTCCTTAGGCAATGACCCATGATGCCCTCCCCCGAATAGTGACTCAACTATCTAGGTCGAAAGGTCTTTCCCCAAGGTTGTAACGTAAGGCATAAAGGGTGAAGGTAGGCTAAAATTTAAAAATTTGGTGATATTCCTAAAAAGTGAAGCAAAAGGGTGATCAATCCTTAACACCACAATCAAGAAATTACCAAACAAAAACAACACCCCCAAGCTTACTTGAAGCTATACTCACAAAAATATATACAAAAAGCGTACACGCTTCTCCCCCAAGCTAAAATGGAGCATTGTCCTCAATGCTTAGAAGGAGAAAAGAATACATCAAAATATTTTTGAATTTTTCACTTTTCAATTTTTTTGTTTTTATATTGTAATTGCAAAGTCCTTGCCTTTTGCTAAATTCGGACGGCTTTTACAACGTTTGCACTTATTTGTCCATGCCTTTTATAATAAAGGACGACTTTTACTCATACTCATTTGCCATTATTCACAAAGAAATTATAACACAATCTTGCTTTCATAAAAACCAAAATTCCAACTTAACCACCACAAACTTCATCTCAAATGATCATATTGCTTCACAAAAATCAAGAAAGGTAGAAAATGAAACAAAAGGTCAAATAACTAAAGATGTGGCTTGAAAAGAAGGGATAAGGCTCAAATGGTTGCAAGAAGGCAAATGTAAACCCAAAACAAAAGAAAATAACAAAATATAGTAAAAATGAAAAATACCACCCCGAAAAATGTGCCTGTGTCCTTCCTAGATAGTTCGGTCTCGTGTTTGAGAATCATACATCAAGCTTTATTAGATTAGGTTTGCATAGTCAAGGATCCACGCCGCTCATATAAGGAATGTTGAAGGCTAGAAAAACAAGTAACCTCACAAGGTTGTGGCAAAAACTCACCAATGGTGTCAAATCAACTATAGGAAGCAACTTCCAACATACCACAAACAAGTAGAATCCGGCTTCATGATCCTCCTAGTTCAAACCAACTACCCTAGCATACACTATCCTAGAGTCAACCGAACATAATCTCAAACCGTGCATACCTTTACAACCTAGGAAGAAATTCATGCAAAAGACAAGTCCAATGTACAAGGTTCATCTCAAAAGAAAAGAAATGAAAAATAATGCCTCAAAATCACATCAAAAATAAAAAGAAAAATAAAAGAAAGTAAGAGAAAAAGGGTAAAATAAAAGAGAGTAAAAGAAAAGAAATGGAGACATAGGAAGGGAAAACATAGGAGAAAAGCATGCAAAGGACTAGAAAGCATGTTAAGCACATAAAAATCCCAATCGACAAACAAGTGATCGATAGACAACAAAGTCACCGATCCCAAACACATTACGTGTTAACAAGCATCCATCTTCGAACCATTCAACTTCTCCTAAACTAATCCTATTCTATGCAACCAAGGAAAATAAAGAGAAAAATAATAAAGGTCTCACCGGGATTCCAAGCATAGCAAAAATAAACGAAGCAATCAGAAACCACCTCGTAGCATTCCATATCCATAAGCTCTTCAAGGAACCAAGTGAGAAAAAAAAAAGAAATAAAAGAAACTATGAACAAAGAAAATGGTTAGTAACTTCAAAACAAATAAAAGAAAACAACAAATAAAAGAAAATAAACAAAGCAAGAAGTATATACAACTAAAGGAAAGAAAAGCTAAACGAACCCAAGAAAAGAAAGAATAAAAGAAATAAAGTCTAGACTAACTAAAGAACTACTCTAAACTACAAGATTTGGATTTAAGGGATTTGGATTGAGGGATTTGGATATAAGGGATCATCAAAAACAACATGCCAAGCAAAACAACTCCACAAACAACAAACATCCAACCAAATAGGGCAAACAAGCTAGCTACAAGGAAAGTAGCCTAGAGATCAAGAAAATGAGGAAACCAAAAAGAGGAATGAAAATAAACATGCAAGCAACTAAGATATGTACACAACAACAACAAGGTCACCGAGCAAGTTACTAGTTCCCCCAAGCTAGATAGAAAATACATCTCAACATCCCGATCAAAACAAAGCAAGTATCAAAAATATGAGTGATGGAGGTAAAAAGCATGAGAAGCTAAAAAGGGAACTAATAACTACTACCATCACCACCACCACTCCCACTTGGCCCGGCCCCATCGGGGTCTCTGTTGCGCTCGGGGTCATCGAAGGGATGAGGGTAAGGCTCCCATCCTCCGGTGTACCCCTCGGGCCACCCATAATGCCCCTTGAAAAGATCGTGTTGCCAAGGAGCAAGAGGGGTGAAGCTATCGGGCAAAGTGAGTTCAAAGGGGTGGTTGGGATGGACATGGGGGTAGTTAGGATCCCCCCTATAGTCACTACCACCCGGAGCCTTGTAATCATAGTTACCATGCTCGTCCGGGTAATAGTGACGCTCGGTGTCGGGGTTAGAAGGCCCCGACCAATAAGGATGCCCAAACGAAGGTAGAGGACCTTGTTGGGGCGGGAAATACGGATAGTTAACCGGGGGAGTAATGTTCCCACGGTTAACTTCCGCTTCATAAATTTGTTGTTGTTGTATAAACATACCTTGTTGCATCTCTTGAATACCTCTTATTTGGTCATAGAGGGCCCCAAAGTCTTGATCGTACATGCCATCTACGTGGATTTTCAATTCACTCATTTGCTCACTAAGAGCCATCAAATCTTCATTGGCAAAAGTATGTTGCCCTTGCTCTTGTTCTTGCTCATGAGGAGCTTGTTGTTGTGGAGAAAAATGTTGTTGTTGTTGATGTTGTTGTTGTTGATGTTGTTGTTGATTTTGTTGTTCTTCCTCATCTTCTTCTTCTACATCCTCCTCGGAATCAAAGTTGGGATGCCGGAAGGACCTGGGAACATGCCAAACATTGTCGGCAATCCTTGCCAAAGAAGTCAAGCTAGGGTTAGGCAAGAAGCACCAATGCTCGTTGCCCCTTAGCCACTCATATCTCCCTTCACTAAAACCCTTGGAGATAAATTGGATTTGACCCAATTGTTGCATATCGAGGTAGATGGAATCTGCATCCCCAATCTCCTTACAAAATGGGAGATAATCATCGAGGCGAAGGTGAGTCAAAAGCCTAGTTACCATACCCCCACATGGGATCTCTCCCGTCCTCCTTTTGCAAAGTTCCAAGCAATATTGGGCGAAGATGTAGCCCAAGTTCAACCGGCCCACAGACTCCGGGCGAGTAGATAACCAAAGGACCTTGAGCTCCAATTTACTCAATTTCCCCATCTCTTGCTTGGGGAACAAGACATAGCCCAATAGACGGTGTACAACCCTAAGACAAGGTTGGTACACGTCCGAGATCTTGGCCTTGTTGGCGATGAACTCACTACCACCGGAGATGTCTTCCCACCAAGAATCTTGATCATAATCCGGGAAGATGAAGTGTTCAACGTTAATAATATCTCCATGGGGATCAAAGTCCAAAGCAGCGTTGAACTCCTCCAAAGATTGGTCAAAAATGTTGTTGAACAATTGGAACCGCACCCTATATACCCCTCAAATGGGTACAAGCTCCAAGGTAGCCAAGAACTCCAAGGTAGGCTCCTTGTAGGTGCGGTAGGCATCGGCGATGAAAGTCCCCAATCTCAAATTCAAAAGCAATGACCGCACATCATTATCAATCCCCAACTTCAGCATATCGGATTGAAAGTAATGGCGGGTTTGTTTGAGGGTTCTTTCATCTTTTAGATTTTGGAAGAAGGCTTTTTGTTTATCGGTGAAATTTTTCTTTTTTGGAAGAGAGGTTGGAGGTCGTGTTTGAGTGGAAGATGGGTTGGAAGTACTAGGCCTAGAAGATGTACTAGGCCTAGTGGAGGTACTTAGGCGGGGAGGTTCCTCGATGCTAACATCGGTTTTTCGCTTTTTAATGAGTTTCTTGAGGTATTTAGACATTGTGAGAGGTATAGAAGATCACCAACAACCAATCAAGTAGCAAACCAAAGAACCAAGAGCACCACACCCAAATTCACCGCTTACTACCAAAATCACCAAACTCCAAATTCTCAATTCCTTTCAATCAAACCAATTCCAAACCAATCAACAATATCAATGTACCAAGAAAAATTCCTTTTCAATCAATCCAAGAGCAAACACAAAGCCAATACCGAAATCACCACTTACTACCAACTTTCCAAAATTTCAACTCACAAGAATTCAACCAAAATTGATGAAAATCGCTACAAAATCAACAAACAACACAATGTCATGCAAAATCAATCAACAAATATCACTAAATCACAACCAAAATCAAGTACAAGCATCAAAAATCACAAAATCAATACTACACTATTCATGCTCATACAAATTTGTAATTCATGCAAATTTATGATATAATTGGCAAAATTAAAGCAAGGATTAGTGATTATACCATAAAAGAAGCAAGATAAACCAATTTTGAGCAAGCAATTCCAACTCCACACAAAACCCCCAATTTTCGGCCACCAAGAGTAGGAGAGAGAGTGAGTGAAATTTGGGTCAAATTGTGAGGAATTTGTAGTGTAGAAAGATTTGTGAGTGATTTTGAGTGAGAATGGAGTGATTTTAGTGAGGATTTGAGTGATTTTGGATGATGAATGAGGGTGGAGGAGTGCACACAAGAAGAGGGTTTGAAGGGTGATGCTCGTGAGTTAGGAGATGATGAATGAAGGAGTAAAGGGAAAAAGGAGGAAGAAGAAGGTTAAATGGCACGTCCAGCATCTGTGCGGCCGCACAGAGGTGATGTGCGCCCGCACACGCAGGCTTTGCGCCCGCACATGCCTCGTGTGCGGCCGCACATCCCTGTGTGTGCTCCTTCCTTCCTTTTTCTCAAAAATTTGATACTTTCTGCCTATTTTGGTGCGCACATTAATCATGATGGTGATGAGGAACAACATAGGCAGTAGCTAAAATCATTTTCAAAGTCCTCAAAGTTGAAAATTCATGTGCACACCTCAAAAATTCACTAAGTATCAATTTCCTCCATTATTCAAAATATGAATTTCCTATCTCACCTTTCTAAAATTCTTACCCTTTTACCTCAAATTCCGACTAGAATCGAACAAAATATGATTTGTGCCATGAACACCTTCCATCCATCATGCATATTTGTTGAATTCCAATCCCACAAACGGACATCCTAAAAATCCAAATAAGGATAAGAGTAAAAGAAAAGACAAAGTAATAAAAGAAACAAAAATGAGAAAATTCAAAAATCAAAGAGAAAAGTTAGAAACTCCGGGTTGCCTCTCGGGAAGCGCTTGCTTAAGGTCCTAAGCTCGACCCTTCCTCCTAATCATGGAGGATCAAAGAACACCACCTTCTTCAAGGTAGTTGATAGAGCAAATTCTTCTTCAACCTTGGGCAACTTCTCATTATTGCTTGATGAAACTCTCACAAAATTCTTTTCAAATTCTTCTTTTTCACTTCTCAACTTCTTCCTTTTCCTTGTTTTCTTCGAGTCACGGGCCTTTTTCTTCGGCTTGACTACAACATCCTTAATCATGGAAGCTTTCTCTTCCTCATGAGAATTAAGCTTGAACCAATTTGGAAAACCAATATCTTTCTCATCCTTTGGCTTTTGAATCACAAATTCTTCTTTACTAACATCATCAATACTCGCACAAATATCATCAACAAACTCAAAAACATTGTTAGTAGAAGAATCAATCATGCACATACCATCAATGGAACGAGAAAGACTAGCACATGCGATATCTTGGACACAAGATAAAGACTCATGCATTGGTTTTAACTTAAAACTCTCTTCTAATTTCCCACACCTCAAAGTAATTTGACCTCCTTTGACATCTATTAAAGCTCCCGAGGTAGCTAAGAAAGGCCTCCCTAAGATGATTGGAATATGTTCATCCTCCTCAATCTCTAGAACAACAAAATCCAGCGGAAAAACAAACTCTCCAATCCTTAAGGGGACATCATCAATTCTTCCCTTAGGAAGCTTAATAGAACGGTCGGCCAATTGAAGTGTTATCTTGGATGGTTGAAGCTCACCAAGATCAAGCCTTTCGAAGACCGAAAAGGGCATAATACTCACACTAGCCCCTAGATCACACAAAGCATTCTCAAAAACCATTTCCTTAATTTGACAAGGGATTGAAAAATTCCCCGGATCTTCCATCTTCTTTGGAAGTTCACCATGGATAAGAGCACTAAAGCACTTCCCTCCTTCCACCGAACTACCCTCATCAAAACCCTCCTTCTCCTCTAAGATCTCCTTAAGAAACTTGGAGTACTTAGGCATGTCGGGAATTGGCTCGGTAGGGGGTGTAGAATCATGAACATCCTTAAGAACTTCAAGGAACTTCCCAAATTGCTCATCCATTTTGAATCTCAAATATTTTTGGGGATATGGTAGATCGGGAAATCTCTCTATCTCACTCATCCTTTCATCAACACACTCTTCTCTTTTGTCAACCTCACAATAGATTTCCTTAGACTCAACCCTTTCCACTTCATTCTCCTTAGCGCCACTCTCATCTCTTCCCTCTTTTGAACAAGAAACTCCCTCATCAAAATCATTTTCACCACTTGTGGCAATAGAGTACACGGGTTTCTTTGGTTCAACACCTTGGGAAGGCAAAGATGAAGGACTAGCAAAATCCTTAATAGTGCTTGCTAATTGGGTAATTTGAGTCTCAAGCATCTTATTGTGGGTCATCATCTCATTGAATTTCTTATCACTAACCGCCATATAGGTGTTAATGATCTTGGTTTGATTATCAATCAACTCTTCCAAGGTTGTCTTAGGAGAAGAAGGTTGTGAATAGGAATTTTCATTTTGAGTCTTTGGAACAAAGCCGGGTGGGGGACCTCTTTGAGAGTTGTTTTGAAAATTTCCCCTTCCTTGGTTGTTCCAATTACTCCTATTTTGATTTGAACCATAACCTTGATTATGGTTACCACCACCATGATTATGGTTTCCATTACCTTGGTTATGATTTACATAACCTTGGTTTTGATTACCATAATTATGATTTTGATTACCATAGTTTTGGCTTTGATTTTGGCTACTATAACCTTGGTTATGGTTACCACGAGAACCTTGATTCCCTTGGTTCCTATAACCACCATTATGATTATAGTTGTCAAAATTGCCTTGGTTTTGGTAATTCCTATTCCATTGGCCTTTTTTATTATCAAATCTTTGAACATTGTTATTTGACACAAAATTAACATGTTCACACTCATTGTTGTCAAATTCATCAACACATTCATTAGGACAAATACTAGAGTCATGATCATACGATCCACATGCATCACAAAACAAGCAACCTAAAGGCATATTATGTGAAGAGGGAGGGGGTTGAGAGTTAGAAGGAGTACCTCTCCCCTTAAATTGGGAGGGAAGATTAGAAGCTTGAGAAGAGGTAGAAGTGCTCTCCAACTTAGCTTTGATTGCGGTGACCTCCTTTCCTAAGTTTGTCATTTGGGAGGAAAGGTTGTTGATTGCATTGAGATGGTCCACCGAATACAATGAAGATTGCTTGCTTGAAGAGTCCCTCTCCCCATCTTGCCAATCCCTATAATATGTCACCACGTCCTCAATGATGTCCACAACTTCTTCTTCGGTTTTGTTCATGATAGGGCCCCCGGCCCCTCCATCAAGGCATGACTTGCCTTGGGGACTTAAACCGCCATAGAAGATTTGGATCACTTGGTATGTGGGGATTCCGTGGTGAGGGCACTCCCTTTGATACTCTTTGAATCTCTCCCATGCTTCATAAAGGCTTTCACTCGGCCTTTGCTTGAACCCTTGAATCAAGGCTCTTGCCTCCGCCGTCTTCTTTTGGGGATAGAAACGGGACAAGAAAGCCTTTGTAACATCATCCCAAGTTCTCAAGGAGTTGGGCTTCACCTCCTTGTCTAGCCACTCCAAAGATCTTCCTATTAGAGAGAAAGGGAACAACTTGAGGCGGATGAATTCTTGAGAGACCCCATTGACTTTGATGGTGTTGCAATATTTTTCAAATTCTTTAAGATGGTTCAATGGGCTCTCATTCTTAGCCCCACTATATTGCCTTCTCTCAATCAAGGTGATCATTGCTGGCCGGATTTCGAAGTCATTTGCCGGGGTAGTAGGTGGAGCTATTCCACTCTCAAACCTATATGCCCCGGGCACTCCAAGCTCCTTCAAAGCTATTCTAGGATTTTCACCCATTCCTTGTTCTTCTTGAATTTCTTCTTCACTTGAAGAGTTATAAGCCAAGGATCTATTATCCACTCTTCTTCTTGATGGGGAAGGAGAACGGTAGGTCGTTGGGCTAACACCCCACCCTATCAAACAAAATTTGTAACTTAACTAACCTCTATTTAGCGTAGTGGCAAGTCAAGGTTGAACCCAAGGGAATGGATATCAAGTGCACGATGTCTAAATCAAGCTATTTCGGAATCAAGAAGGGGTTTGAGGTAGAACTAAGGCTAAACTAGGTAATGCAAACTTGTATAAAATCAATCTAAGACACTAGGGCAATGGATCCACATGTAATCATAATGGAAACGGTAATTTGGGAGGTCAAACCAACTAAGTCAAGCGATATGAAGGAAAATCATCATGTATCCAAAAGAGCATACTAAGGTGGTTCACCTAGAGGTCTAACTAGCGTCAACTACGCTAAACACTACCTAGGGAACGTCACAAAGCACCTCAATCGTGAAATTGCAAGTCTACTAATCAATGGTCCATATCATAGCAAGCTTACAATGCAATCTAGTGTATTAATCAAAGATGGCCAAACCTCAATTAATCACACACATGCACATGAAATATCAACCAAATTTAATCATATCATCAACTCCATCAATTATCCCCAAATTACACTATTCCATCATTCATACATGCTTCACCATCTCCCTAGCTAGGAAACTACTCACTAGCCATAGAAATGGAGATCAAAACTACAACATTCATCAAATTCATCATCAACATGCTTGAATGCAAAGATTAAACCAACAATCAATCAAAATCAATCAAAATTCAATCAATAACCAAATCAATCATCAACAATATGAAAAACTAATGAAATCAACTAAAATCAAACTTGTATTGAAATCAAGAAGAAGATCCTTACAAAACTTTAATCCAAAGATCAAATACAATGAGGAATCCTTGAGCAATCACCAAAAATCATGAGTTTCTCTCTCTAGTTCTTGAGTTTCTCTCTCTAAAATTCTCCCAAAAACTAACTATTCAATTCAATCTCTAAACTAAAAAAAACTTCTTCTCTAAAAATAGGTAGAAATAACTATATATACAAGGAGGAGGTCGGTAATGACGCCCAAAAATAGACCCTCATAAGTGCGGGCGCTCGGAGGAGGGAGAAAGGCGCGCACGGGACACACCCAGGAATGTGCGCCCGCACACACCTGGTGTGCGGCCGCACACGACCAATGTGCGGCCGCACACTCCCTTTGTGCGCCCGCACATAGCTGGGTTTCCTCCCCTTCTTCTCTTCGTCCTAGCTCAAGTGGTGCACGCATCCAGGATGATGATGATGGAGGACAAAGTGGGCAGAAACTTTCTTGAATTTCTTGAAGAATTAAAGCCATGAGTAAGGCATAAACAAAGCCTTGAAGCTTGCCCCTTGGATCCACCTTTGACTTGGAACTTCTTGCACCTTCTTTAGGCATAAAAGCAATGAAAACTCGTAGAGAGGAGGCTCGGGAATTCTTGGACAATCAATTACCACCTACAAGCAAAAGATAAAAAGCAAGTAAAAGAGAAAAATAACAAGTAAAGTAGAAAAAGACATGAAAAAGAGAAACTAACTACAAAAAGCATAAAATGAAGAAAACAAGAATAAAACTAAGGAAAACTAAAGAAAAGAGAGATAAAAAGAAATAAAAATCATCCAAAAAGGAACCAAATGAGTGCCAAAAATGTCACTCATCACTCCCCCCAACTTTAAAGGGAATTCTCCTTACCTTAAAAAATAAAAATAAAAAATTATAACAGTAATTCTAGTTTTCTCCTGAACTTACTTCCGAAACAAGCCAATTTCTACGACGGTCCACCAAACCATTGAACAAAAGACAAAACTTGGATATTGACAGTAGGCAATAACTTCATATCAAACGAAATGCACAATAAAAAAACACCCTACTTTCGCATCTTCAGTGACGTCTTCCTTAAAGTTATCCACCATTTCGACAACCTTATCCGCCCCTTTCTTGATACCTTATTTCGAACAGCACACATCAATCGACACCGAATTCCGATCTCCATGGCCCGTGCTACTCCCAACATCATGAGCCCATTTCTACTCCACTTTTTCAATTGTTTTCATATTATGGACCCTACCATGGCTATCGGACACATTATTTTTCTTCTTTGACTTAGAAGTTCCATCTCTCGTCCCACACAAACATGTTTGCTCCACAATCTCAACTTCAGAATACTCGAAAATGTGGGGGTTTCTTCCACCATTCCCTTTGAGGTTAATATGTGTAGAGGAGGAAAAGGGAATTGAAAAACTAGATTTTCCTTTGTTTGAACTCTTCAAGTACTTTGGTTTTTCAGATTTTAGATTGCAATATTTCTTACCTATAGGGTTGGCTATTTGCTTTTTTTTTTTTCTTTTTGGGTGATTAAATTTCAACGATTTGCCTAGGTTCAAAATAAAAGGAAGAAGGGGGTACCAAGCCAGGCCAAATAGAGATTTTTGTGTTAAGGGTTCAAAAACCTTCAGATCTAGCTTCAACAAAGGCTCTTTCACTACACGTTCTACTGGATTCCCTTTAGAAGATGTTAACTTGGAGTTAAAATGTGAGTCAGTGGAAGGATTCTTTGGTTGATCGTTGTCCATGCATAGTAGAAAATAAATTGAGCTTGTATCTTTCTTAGAACTGAGTGGGATGTTAGAGCCTTGGTTTTAGGAGGGTTGTGAAATGAATGAGGCTTTGCTAGTACATATTTAATGGAACTATCACTAGCGAAGCTCGGCAGTTGCATGCCATTATTTATAGGGTACTAGCATTGCAATTAATATGGGGGAGTGTAGAGGTCTTACTTATATTCAATATAGGCACACATGTCAAGGAGAGGAGAGAGAATAATTAAGCAAGTGAGGAGTTAGGCCAATTGACCGTATTGATTTATAGTAAAATTTAACATCCTTATGCCTCTTAATAAAAAAAAAAGTTAACATCCTTGTGAAAGATTGGCCTAAATATTTTACTCTGTAGGTACTATGGTCATGATTAAAATAACCATCACTTTTCATAATTTTATTCGTTGGTTTTTTCTTTAATTTTAGTTAAATTCTTGGTCAATTTTTTTTCCTTTTTAATTCATTTCTTTTTTTAAAAAAAAATTAATTTCTGATTTTTCAAAATTATTTTCTTTATGTTTCAAAAAAAAAAAAATATTTTCTTTAAAACATATTTTAATAAAAACCAAAAATAAGATTAAATTTATTTCTGACTTTTTATAACTGTTCTACAACTTCTTTAAGGTTCTTCATCCATGGATGAAATTTACCACCAATTCAAGATTTTGTCCCTTAAATTCACTCACGCATTGATAGAGAATGAACACATGCCCCGATCTACACATCATGTGCGAACTACTTTTTTGTTTTCGAAAATCAATGGTGGTGCGAATTTGGGTTGTTTCTTAATCCTAAATATTACTTTTTAATGGGACAATCTCAATCAAGGGATACAAAATCTGCGATTATATATATTCGTAAATCTTAAATTCTCACTTTTTCTATTACATGTAAGATTATATGAACATAAGTTTGGTCGACTATTCTTTAATCAAATATATTAAAAGACATTTATACTTCAATTTTTAAGTTACCTATATACATAATTTTTTATTAGTTATTTTTTTGGAAAACAATATTATCTAACTATTTTTCTTTAATTCTCAAAAAATACATTAATGCCTCTGTAAAATTGTTATTTTAATAACAATAATAATAATAATAATAACTCTGCAAAATGATAATAATAAAACATTAAATCAATGTACAAACATCATCATTACTTAAGTTCTCAACAATACATTACATCAATTACAAATATAAATCCAAGTGGTTGGGAAATTGTTTCGCCCATTCAACAACAACATTATGAGACAAAAACACCGTGTTGGTTTAAAATTATCCACTATAATTCACACCATCACCACTGTCGTCTAAATCCGAATCCTTGATTATAAAAAAAACACAAAACAAATAACATAAGTACACACAAAAATAATACAACGACAATAAATGTAATAAAAAAATAATAACAATGAATAAATGATAGCAACAACATAAACAATAACAACAACAAAAACAACAAAAGCAAAATCAATAACAAATAGCAATAATACCCGTAAAAAATATTAATTAATAATATCAATCAACATATTAATAATAACAACAACAGCAGTAGCAACAACAACAACAACCTATAAAAGTCTAGTCTATGAACAACGATAAAACAACACTTAAAGTGTTATGCATATCATTACAAATAACCAATTGACATTACATTAGTTAACAAAAATCTTAAATCTTATATTCTCACTTTTTCTATTACATGTAAGATTACATTACAAACGAGAAAATAACATTATAAATCTGAAAAATTGAAGTTTTTTTTCCCTACAAATTCAACTCCATCCTTCAAATCTCTTGTTAAGTGTGTTTTTTTTTTCTATCATTTAAATTTTCTTTAGCCTTGTAGAACAAATATACAATTGTATCTTTTCTAGTTAACAATTTATACGTTGTAAATTAATTATACAATATACTATAAAAAGGCCAACAAAAACATAAGATATGTCCAACTTGAACTTTCAATTAGAATTAAAGAATCAACATTAATTCTTATTACTCACTTCTTAGTATTGGAGTTGATGATATAGATGCTTAAAGTTTTATCTTTCTCAAAGTAAAAAAGATGGCAAATTTGATTAAATGCTTGAAATATATATAACAATAATTTTTTTAGCATATATATACATGTATAATACTATTATAATCTCAATGGTAATATCAAATAGTAAATTGATATTATTGAAATTTTACATCACTTATTATTTTACAAAAATTGCGTGTAAGATAATATACATGAAGTTTTAGATTAGTTCAGAAATGATTATGTAATTTGTTAACAATTTTTTTTGAAAGATAATTTGTTAACAATAAAATCAAAGTATACATAGTATATTTTTTTTTTATTGGAACCAATTGTAATATTTTTTTTTTTTTTGCAATTGTTTATACGGTAAATCTTTTTTAAAGTTTTTTTTTTATTGTTGTAGCAATTTATTTAGCTTAATTAATTTTATTGTTTTATTAAACTGAACATCTATCATTGCAATTTCAAAATCATTTAAAGCCATATTTGTGATGCACCTATTACACCAAATCTATCATTATGTCCCAAATAGAGTGGTGATTCAAAATTTTAAATTTGTTAACTTGGCAAAAATATTCAACAACGCTTTGTTGGGTTGCTTGGGTACTATCGCCAATATAACTTCAACTTTTGGTGATCTGGGCATAAACATTAATGAAGTATTTCAAGTTGTTGATGGTGAAAATAGACTAGGACATAGGATTTTCACCCCAAATGTTGCAATAGGTGCTCTGGTTTATAAAAATATTGCCTATTTAGCTTACATGGCCGAGGAATTTAATCACAAAGAAAATACTAATTTATTTAGTTGTTCACCGATGTGAATAAAAAGTGGAAAAAAAACAATTTGTGAAAAAAATGTTTGACATAATGGTATCACTCAAAAATACCACAATAGTTATTCTTGGATTTGCATTTAAAGATTAAATGAAGGATGTTTCAGATTCTCCAGCAATTAACATTTGCAAATTTTCGTTGAAAAAGAGAAGGCGATGCTACGGATACATTATCCAATTGTGCCAAAAGAAATTATATAAAAGTGTTTAAAGACACGTGGACAACAAAACTTACAAGTAACGCCACTAAATGATCAAATTTTTCAAGATGCATATGCTACTTGGGTCATGACAGGAGCACCACAATGCCAAATTATTGATTTTTTTTTTCATATTCGACAATTGATGAGAAACCTTTTTTTTTTAATTTTGCCGGAAATGTGAATTTCAACCTCCTTGCAATTAGACAAGTTGGCAAATTCAGATCTATTAATAAAAAAAAATTATTTTCAGTCCTCTAAAAAATTAAATTATGTAGAATAAAATAAAGGAAATTTTGAATTTTAACACCACAAAATAGTCTAAAAATGGATTTAACAGTACAAAAAAACTTTTATTTTAACACCACAAAAAATTTAAAATATTCGCTTTTACCACCACTTAACTAGTTCATGGATGAAATCCGTTAGTGGGTTCCACATTGCTTACGTGTCGGAATATTATTAGAAGAAAATAATAAAAAAAAATTAAAAAAATAAAACAAAAACCCTAAACTAACCCAACCACCACATCCCCACTGCCGGGCGGCGCCGATCATTGCCCCACCCAAACACCCCTGCTCTCAACCAAATCCACCGGATTCTCCGCCCTCTAAGATATATGTATTTTATATGCTACTTTATCCCCCGTCCCACGGTCATTTTTATGCATATTTGAGCTCTTCGGAGCTACTTTTAGTACTAATGCGTGGTTTCGAGTGTTTTGTAGAGTTGACATTTGTTTTGTAGGAATTTCCCGGATTTGTAGGTAATTTCTATGGTTTTTCGGCCCAAAGAAAAAAAAAAGAAAAAAGAGTTTTGGCCTAGAAAGACCGGGCCTGATCGGGCGGATGCCCAAAATATGGAGTGGAGAAAAAAAGGCGGGCCCGATCGGGCGAAAGGCCGCCCTATCGGGTGCATGTATTCCTGGGTGGTTTAGGAGTCTTCGTTTTGGTTAATTTTTAGGCTTAGTATTTGTAGGGAATATTTCAAGCATCCCACACTTGAGCCCCACTGTGATCATACACTTAAGCATAGTGGCGTCCAAAGGGAAGGAAGGTAGAGCAAAAGAGTCGCCAACAAGTTTTAGAAACTTGTAAAACCATTCACAAGGTGAAAGTTACACCCCTTCACGATCCATGAGATCGCTAACTCCATAGTGGTCTTGAACCATGACTGGATATTTGGGGATGAAGGTACAAATCCAACCTAAAAGAGATTGAACCTGCCCTAAATAGGCCTCTACTTTATTCTTCTCATATTCATGTGCACTTTTTGACTAACATACGATCAATATATTAACCCTAAACCTGCTTAGTTTATGTTGGTTGAATACTAATGCACAAATAAATCTATTATTGGCAATTACTTGAATTAAAATCTCATTAGCCTAAATAAAATTATTAATTATCTTATTAAGTGTGATTTCAAGTACAAATTCCCTTTAAACCTGCAAAAAGAGGACGTGATCAAGCAATAACAATAATATCAAGCAATATAATATTATTGACACAACAAATCATCATCATCATAATATTCTCAACCTCATCAAAGCATAATAATATTAGCAAGATCCTAGGCATGATACTAACAAGATTAATAACAAATCCTAGCATGTTGCTAAACATTAAAAATCAAAGCTTTAACCCTAACATGATAGAAGAAATAGGAAGCAACCTAAACATGATACTAGAAAGCAATAAACAACATCCTAGCATGATAGTAGGAATTAAAATAATCTAAGAATGCTCTTTAAAGATATATAACAACAAAACTACTTACTTTGTTGTCTCGTATCTCTTTCTATCAAAACAATACACACGTTAGTAACTTCAATGAAAGTATTAAATAATTAATTTTAATAATTAAAATAGGGATTTGGGACCAAACCCTCAGAAATTATCAATCTTTTACGTTTAGGGCGAAGGCAACTTCGAGCTTGGCTAGGTGTGTCTAAGTCTCGTGATAGACGAATATTGTATTTTGAAAAGGTTTTGAAAAGATTTAGAAAATCAAGAAAGAGAAAGAAAGAATAAGCTTCTAGCTTTAAGAGAGAGAGAGAATAGAAAGATGATTGTTGGTGAATTGAAAACGGGAAAATACGACCCTATTTATAGAGAAAAATCGATCGTAAATGATAGAAAAGAGTCAGAATTCGACTTGGAGTAAAACTGGTTTTGTCGCGACGCGACAGCGTCATTCCGACACGACAGACTTCATCGCGACGCGACAGACTACATCACGAAGCGATAGCATCATCGCGACGCGACAGCGCCATCGCGACTCGACAGAGCCATCGCGGCGCGATTGACCTTATCGTGACGCGATGGATGCTGCACAATAAAATTCGTACGGAGTCCTTCTTCCAATTGAATTTGGCTAAGTAGAGTCCGTACTTATCTTTTATTAAATCAAATTTAATCCTATTAAAACACTTATTTTATCCCAAATAAAATTCTTTATCTTTTTAAAATCAAATAAAAATATAATTAATAATCCTAATCCCATTAGAACTTAAAATAACCTTCTAGATTATTCTAGAAAATTAAAGCAATTCCTAATGACTTTAGGAATTATAATTAAATGGACCCTCCACTTGATCATTGGGTCACCCATAAAAGCTCATTTAATATCCAATATAATATTTGGGCCATAACTTCCTCATTATTCATCGGAATTGGGCTTATAATATATCGTTGGAAAACTCTTTTCGAGCCCCATCCAACTACACTATTATTGGACCCTTATCATCGACCAAACTAAATTGGATTGGACATTTTCATAAATAAGGCACAAAAGGAATATTTTCGAAAACAGAAAGAAGTACTTTTATTAAAAATAGTGTAATCACGAGACTCTTTCACATTTCACCTTGTTCGATAATCAATGACGTGAAAGGTACTCATCACTTGATTTGGTTTTAGGGAGACACAATTTGGTGTCTACAGTATTTAAGCTCTTTTTGTAATCTTTATTAGTTACATTTTCATTATTACTTCTTTCATACTTATACTTTAGAGAGATTAGTTGGTGATTATTGTTAAACTCAAGTTTTTCCCTTTTAGTGCAATTTCTTATTCCCTTCATTCGGTATTATTTCTTGTCTCTTCTATTGCTTTTTCCATTGCTTGATTTTAATTTCTTTGTGAATTTGTGTTTTGAATTTAATTATAATACCCCGTATTTTGATATGTATTTTTTAACTAATTAATTAATTATTATTTCATAAAAAGGGTATTTTATTTGAATTTTGGAGCCAAAATGATATTTGAATTATGGTGCCAAAAATATTTTGAAACCTAACTATTATTTTTAGATTTTGGATAAGTTTTGTTATCCATTTGTCCTATTTTTAGAAATCGGATTATTTACATATATTTCGGATATTTTAAATAAATAAAATTATATTTTATTATATATTATAAAGGGACGAAATTCCTCATTTACTGGCTAAGAATTTCGGATTTTCCTAGCATGGAAAATCTAATTTTCTTGGTTAATTTAATTGGTGAATAATTGGTATTTTATTAATTAATTATTTTATACAATAAATATTGTTTACACAATTATTTTTAATTCCTAAAAGCTAGCAAACAACTTCCTAAATTATACTAAGATGGTCCGAAAATTTGAGCTATGGAAGCTCAATATTTTCGGCCCTCTTGGGATATTTTTAGGGGAATTATTTTGGTAATTTGTATTTTTGATTATCTCCTTAAAATCTTTTATTTTCCTTAATTCTATTTTTCCATCTCCTAAATATTTGATCATCTTATTTTCCTACCTTGTATCTCCCTTGATTATTCCCCAAGTAATCTCCCATATTATTTTTCATGACAACACACCTTCCATATTTTTATTATGCACAATCACCTTAATATTAAAACTTTCCTTATTTCTTTAATCACTTCTCCAAGTAATTTTTTAACTTTTATTGCCACAATTCTTCCTACATTTTTCTACCATAATTCATGCCTATGCTAGCCTATACATGCCCCTTTAATTCATGAGCAAATACTCACAAATTCTCTTAATTCTCTCTTATTCTCTTCTCCTTATTTTCTTTTCTTTTCTTTTCTTTTTCCTTTTCTTTTTCTTCTTCTTTTGTGCGCCACCACCACCAGGCACCACGACCACCGCCGATTGCCACTTGCACCGACCACCACCACTACCAAGCCCAGCCATGGCAGCCACCAACCACCACCTCTCTTCTTTCTTTTCTTTGGCTTTCTACCTTTTCTTCTTCTCTTTTCTTATTTAATTAATTATTATTATTATGGGGAATTTATAAAAATTATTATGACTAGGTTTAATTAAATAAAATCAGATTTTTAATTATGTTTATGAGAAAATAATTTATAAGGTTCATGTACATATAGTTGGGGGTTTTTTAATTTAATTGTTGTGATTATTTGTTAACCTTATATTAATTAAGGTTATATTTATTTGTAGGGTGTGTTCAATCAAGGTTCTTGAGGTTCTTTTGTGTGATTTTTCTAGCAAGAATCAAGGTACGTTTAGGTGGCTAGATAACTTTGAAAGTGATTGATTTGAATAACATGTTTATATGATTTTATTGGTGATTAAATTTAATTGAATTAAATTATGATTTATGAAATAAAGCATGTTTAATTAATTGGTTTTAATAAATAATTGGAGTATTGATTTTTATATCATATTTTGAATGATTTTAATTATTTATCATGTTTTAAAAACTTGATTTTAAAAGTATGTTGAATTTAATTAAAAAGGAGTTTGAGATACTTATTGGAATTAATGAGTTGAAGAGGTTTAGTGATTATATATAAAAAGCTTTACAAGCATGTTTATTTTATTAATCCCACTATGCGGATTCATTGAAGACTATGGACTTTGTATGACCTAGTATTTCTCCAAGAATAGCCTTGAAATAGTAAGAGACTAGCTAGGGGGGTGTGCACACATAGAGAGGAGATTGAGTTAATTGATTTTATGAATCATTATTATTGTTTTATTGAGTTTTGAAATAATTGATCTTAATAATCATTCTTATTGAGTTATTTATTTATATTTGAGTATATTGAGAATTGGTTTTAAATCATGAGTTTTGGAATTTATTGGTTAATCATTGGAATTGGTTTGGAAGCATGTTTGCGAATAAATTGAGTTTAATTATCTTGCACTTATCGTACTTAGCATATTTTGCTAATTCGTATTTCCTATTTGTTTTGGTTCGCCCTGTTTGCCTTAATGGTAAGCAGTTGACTAATTTCAGGTGGAGTCAAATTATATGAGCATGGGAGTCTCGGGAATGTCTTCATCCAGATTAGGAATGTTGGTCCTTGTCTTTATTTATGAGTACTCATGACAATGGTTACTATTTATGGTTATTAATAAAGAAAGAGTATTGAAGTTTTCCGCTGCAAAGTATTGGTTTTATTTTAGTAAGTTTGAGTAGCCTTCGTAATCACGCGGCGGTAATACGCCTAAGGCTATCTCTATGGTATAATTATACGTATTTTGCAAGTATTTCCGTAGAGGGAGATTTGGGGGTGTTACATTAATCATGTCTTATTCATATGCTTTGATTAATTTAGATCTAAATATGAGTGAGTAGTTTAATTTTAGGGTTCTTGACGGATCCATAATTAATATGAACGGATAATTTGTTATTGTTGATTATTGATATTGCATGATAATTTCTTATTGAATTATTTTAGTTCTTTACAATTGGATTATGAATCGAATAGATGTGATTGGATTGTAAAATATAGCAATATTGAATTGATGAATCGAGCAGATGTTAATTTGGTAGTAAGGCTATTTTCAATAGGAACTTAGATATAGTAAATTGCGAGAGCCTATTAGATTTATGTTGATTAATAAATTGCGAGAGCCTGTTAATCATGTTATATGTGCAATATTAATTGTTGATTGTTATGTTTTATCCCGGAGTATTAATTATTGGTGAACCTATGACCCTAGGCTTTTTATTTCTTATAGAAACTAAAAAGAATTCGCTTTTTACTCATGCCCATCATGAATATGTTTCTTCACCTGAAAGACTTCTCTTTATTTTGTCCCCACTACTTTCCATTAGAAATGGGTCGTCATAGGGCCAAGATAAAGACAAGGCCAAACAAACATACAAACACATAATCAGCTATGTTGAGTACATAAGCGTAAACATTACACACTAACAAGCTTTCATCCTATCATCACACAACTTACCTTGTTGCACTTGTTTACAAGCATACAATATACAACACAATCAACCAATAAACAACTAAACTGCTTATTTAATTTGATTACGCATCGAACAGTTTTCCCCCTAACCTGCTCCAATAAAGGGGTACTAACACGGGAGCTAACTGTGCCAGTATAAAAGAGTCACTCTTAAGTGGAGCAATTCCTACTCATAATACAAAGGAAAATACAACGTCTTATACTCCTTGTAAAAGTTATGGTAAGATAAAGTCGCATAACTTCCCCCATATATTCATACTCAAGGTACATACATTCCAAGAGTTTTGGTGCGTAATCTCTTTTACTTTACATTTTTACATATTTTTAGACTTGGTAATGACTCTCAATCCATAGCACAATCGATCATCATAAATCATTCAAGCAGTCAAACATACCAATTTGATTCTTGAACAATTAGTGCCCACATTTAATTTAATGTTGAACCCTTTTTAAACTACATCGGCATTAAATAACACCTTAAGCGTATAATGCACCGCAAATCCTATCCCTCAGTGGTTAGAACACCTTAAGTGCACGTAGGCACCAAAATATAATTTAATCCTCGTGTACATAGACACTTAAATAGCTCATTTCCCATGCTTATAGAATCAATAAAAATTATACACGAACCATAATAAAATTCTCTTTCAATATTACAAACTCAATTAAATATTTAGTTTAATTAAACATGCTCTTAATCACACCAATAATAAAAGTGTGGTTCATAATCAACATGCCAATATAATTAATTCTAATCAACACTTCACCTCACATAATCTATACTTCACAAATCAATCACCAAAATCAATCCAATCAACAATTTCATCCAATACCTATCATGATACTACCACTACTACAAAAATAGCCTAGGAGACTGGGCAATATATGCTTAAGAAACTGGAAAAATTCCGGTGCCTAGGTAGTAGGTCTCTTAGACTAAGAGACCGGATATTTTCCTGGTATCTTAGATTAAGCAAAGAGACCAGTTCTACCTTATAACAGGTTTCTTAGATTCTTCTAAAACTATACAACAACCAAGGTAAACGCACCGGATATTATAGGTCATCGATTTCCTAGATATAGTGTAAGAGACCGGTTTTAAAAGATGACTGGTTTTTTGATTATTTTTTTTAAAAAAAAATAATTTTGTGGTTGTTCAGTTGTTGCGTTGCGGCACGATTAGTGCTCAACACGTAAATCATTAGTTATTATAAGTATATGCATCTATCTTTTTTTCAAATAAAATCTATGCACTCATTAGTCTAACCAATACATATGAAAGCAATCTAATATAGGAGGGTCTAACTTTCATAATTAGAAGAAAAAAAATTAAATGTACATGAATAATAATGAAAATTACATCTACTCATTCTATTGTATCAAAAATGCTGGACGAAATAAACATAGTACACTGTCAAATTACAAATGCATATTTAAATAACTCCAACTAGTATCAAATTTACACGATTCAAGTAACAACATAAAACTCAAATAACAATCTAATCCTTCTTGGATTAAATCAAACTAGTTATTTGTTTGTAATTCCTTCACTTGCTTATGCTTCATTCGTATATCATTTTTATTGCGACTTGGTCAAATTTACACCGTTTAACTGCAAAAATAAATACAGTACAAAATCAATCAAATTTCATCATAAAAAAAATAAGAATTTACACATTGCTAAATTAATTTTAAATTAAAAAATTCATAATTTCGTAAACAATAATACTACTCAAGCAAACCTCAGACCTGGTTTGTGCTTGAGTTTCGTTAAGTTAGAATAGTTTTACTTGGAGATTGCATGCAGAAATTCAAAAAGCGGTCTCGTTATGATAGGGACGGTGAGAAGACGATGATAATTGGGATTGGGATAATAATTAAAGAAGTAAACCATTTAGAAAAAGTTTAATTAAGAAATGAGATAGGTGATTTTTGACATAAAAATTAATAAGAGATGATGAGGAAATCTGAGATACGTACAAGGGATAAGAGAGAAGGAAGAAAAGGAGTAGTGGGCAGCGGTTATACAACGTAGAGCTGTAGGGTTTTAGTTTTTATTATGGTTTTTTCCCTTATTTTTACTTTTTATATTTTAACCTTGGAGAGTATAAATTAAATATTAAAATAAATATAAAATCGGATTTACATGATTATAAGAAACCGTACATCTCTAAGATAAGGTTCCTTTGATCTAAGAAACCAAATTTTAATGATATATGATTTCCTATTATTATCCAAAGAAAGCAAACATCTCTCATATATGGTTTCTTTATCTAAGAAACCAGATTAGTAATTTATATGGTGCCTTATGACTGGTTCCTTAGGATCTTTTTGTAGTAGTGTACCTTGGAATTAATTAAACTAAGAGCTTAGATTCTGATACTACCTTAAAATCGTTATAAGCGCAAGTTTAAGGTACCGATTTGTCCAAATTTTGATGATTTTTTTATCAAAATGGAGAGATTGTGTGCTTAGGCTTTTGATTCTGTTAGAGATTGTTGATTTCTGGCCATAATTTTTGATAATTGCGATTTCTATGTCAATTTATAGCTGCATGTTTATTTCCCTGATTTGTGAAATTGTGTGCATGTTTGTCACTTTCGATCCTTAATTTGTGATTTTACTATTTCTAAATCTGTAATTTCTGTCGTACAAGATTTGTTATGCTTTTGTTTAATACTTAATTGCACGAGCCTTACATGATCTATGAATATTGCTCTGATTTTTGTATAAATTAAACTAGTGAATGTTGAACATTAAACGATTGCAATGGTGGTTTTTAAGCTTAAGTTGTATGATTGGAGCATATCAATTGTTAATCAAACATCCAGATCACTTAATTATCTAGCTTAAATTAAACTAGTGAATGTTGAACATAGTGTTTTGGTGGTTAAATCTGATTTCAGTATAATTTACCCCTTGTATTGGATTGATAAGAAGAGAAAATACTAATTGTTTGAAATGATAAAAGAATTATATTTTTCTTGTTACTATGCATTTATCACTGTGTGTATGTGGTGTTGTAAAGGTTTCATTTGATAGAGTTTTGTGTACTGACAATGATCATTTAGTGTTGACAATTATCATATAGTGTTGACAAATACAGATTGCATGATCATGATCATATAGTGTTGACATCTACAACTTACCTAGTGTTTGTTTAAATTTAACATGTGTGCTGAAAATGGGAATAAGTATACAACCCATTTTAATTTCAATGTAACACCCTAGAAATTCCTTTTCTTTAAAATACCTTTTTTACTCTTTTTAAAACTCAAAATAGGAAAATCTAAGACACTACCACCACCGTAAAAACGACTAAGGCAACTATCAAAGACACACAGCGGAAGACTATGTTTAAAAATATTCAAAACAATTCAACTTTAAAAGTCAACCAAACAAAAGTAAAGTCAAACCAAAGTAAAACGAAGTCAACCTACAACTTGGAACCTTTGTAGACCCTTATGAAGACCAAACCGACTTAAAACCTTTGCGTTAGTCTCACAAATATAATATAATAAAATAATCAAAGCATTAAACCACATCATAAACTTATGGAAACCAAGCATGATTCGCTCTTCACTCATGACCATCATGAATATGCTTTATCACCTGAAAAACTCCTCTCTACTTGTCCCCACTACTCTCCATTAGAAATGGGTCATCGTAGGGCCAAAGTAAAGACAAGGCCAAACAAACACACAATCAGCAATGCTGAGTACATAAGCGTAAATAAACACACTAACATGCTTTCACTATATCATCACACAACTTACCTTGTTGCACCTGTTTACAAGCATACAACATACAACATGACCCTCAATTAAATAACTAATTTATTCATTTAGCATTGATTACGCATCGAACGGGTTTTCCCCCTAACCTGCTCCAATGAAGGGGTACATACTAACATGGGAGCTGACCATGCCAGTATAAAAGAACCACTCGTAAGTTGCGGAATTCCTGCGCATAATAATAAAAAGGAAAATACAACGTCCTGTACTCCTAGTAGAAGTTATGGTTAAATATAAAACCCTATAACTCCCCCATATGTTCATACTTAAGGTATATACGTTCCAAGAGTTTTGGTGAGTAATCTCTTTCACTTTACGTTATTTACGTGTTATTAGACTTGGTGATGACTCTCAACTAGACCTGGCAATCCTGACCCGACCCGAATGACCCGACCCGAATAACCCGACCCGTAACCTAAAGTTGACCCGAAATCATTGACCCGAAAATGACCTGAACTCGAACTAACCCGACCCGACCTGAACCCGACCCGAAATGGAGTTGACCCGAACATGACCCGATGACCCGAAGTGACCTGACTCGAATGACCTGACCCGAAATTGACCCGAAACCCGAACTTGACCCGACCCGAAATGACCCGAAACCCGAAGTGACCCGACCCAATTTTAGCCCGAATTGATTGACCCGAATCAACCCGACCCGAATTGACCCGAATAATAAGAGAATAGGATGAAATGGTTAATTACTTGTTTTAAGGCTTCTTTATTTTCTAAGTAATAGGTACTCACGATTTTTTTTTTTTTAACGATTTTAATTTATTTTCCAACTATTTTTTTAAGTGAATTTATTTTGGTGACCCAACACAAACTTGACCCGAATAGACCCGACCCGAGTTGACTCGACCGAAATTGACCCGACTCGAAATTGACCCGAAAATTGATCCTAAATATTGACTCGACCTGAAAAGACTCGACCCGAATTGACCCGACCCGAACTTAACCCGACCCGAACTTGACCTGACCCGAGTGCTGACCTGAATTTGACCCGAAACCCGAGTCGACCCGAACATTTGCTGACCCGAACTTGACCCGACCTGAATTGACCCGACCCGAACCCGACCTGAATGACCTGTTTGCCAGGTCTACTCTCAACCATAACACAACCAATCATTGTAATTATTCAAACAATTAAACATACCAATTTAATTCTTAAATAATTAGTGACCACATAATATTTAATGTTGAACACTTTTTAATCTACCTCAGTGTCAAAGACACCTTAAATGCATAATGCGCCAAAATTCCTATCCCTCGGTGTTAGAAACACCTTAAGTGCACTAAGGCACCAATATATAATTTATTCCTCGTGTACATAGACACTTAAATAGCTCTTTTCTCATGCTTATAGCATCAATAAAAATTATATAAACCATAATAAAATTCCTTTTCAATATTCCAAACCAAATTAAACAATTAGTTTAACTAAACTTGCTCTCTATCATGCCAATAATAAAAGTGTGGTTCATATACACAACATGCCAAATTAATTATTTCCTTTCACTAATCCTTCACAAATAAGCCATGCTTCATAATTCAATTACCAACATAAACCAAATAATAAATTCCAATCAAAATCTATCATGATACTATTTGGAATCAATTATTCAAAGCCTAGCATGTTCCTATATCACCAAATAAATACCAAGTACGCGAACGTACCTTGAATACGATCTTAAAATCGCCACGACTATATGAAATAATTCACTTAGAAGTCTCCTACAATCCAAAATTATAAAGAGGCATTAACATCTATACCACACAAATTTTCAGCAATATATACCCTCATTAAATCACTTATAATTTATTTAAAACAAACTGAAAATTAATTTAAAACCCCTTACTTTAATCCCAATTAATGGGTAATAAAAAAATTCCTTCAAGAAACTTAATTATAGCTTACTAACAAAATTTCCAGCTTTATTAAATCATTAAAACTTGCTGTAAATATGTTTTAAAACCCTCAAATTAAAGATTTAAACCACCCTAAATCATATTCCTTTAATATATAATAAATTAGAAACCTAGGGTTTACAATTTGGGGCTTTTTCATTAAAAATCAAATCTGAAAATTTATTTACATACTACCTATAATCAAACATCATGAAAATCATCATAAAACCCATAATTAATAATAAGATTTAGGATTGAAACAAAAGAATTAAAAAAAATAATATTTTTTCGAATTACGTGCGCTGGGCAGCAGCCCCGACACCACAATCGGCTGCTACCGCGCTGCTGGTGGTGTTGTAGACACCTAATTTTGTCTCCCCAAAAACTAAACCCAGTAATGAATATCTTTCACGTCATCTGATTATCGAACGAAGTGAAAGTGTGAAAAGTCTCGTGATGCGGTTATTTTATTAAAAATAACTCTTCTTTCTGTTTTCGAAAATGAACTCTATTTATGAAAATGTCCAGTCCAATTTAGTTTGGTCCATTATAAGGGTCCAATAATGGTGTAGTTGGATTGGATTCGAAAAGAGTTTTCCAACGATATATTATAAGCCCAATTCCGATGAATAATGAGGAAGGTATGACCAAAATACTAAATTGGGCCCGAAATGGTTTTATGGCCCAATGATCTAGTGAAGGGCCCATTAATTAATATTCCTAAAGTTATTAAGATTGATTTTAATGTTCTAGAATAATCTAGAAGGTTATTTTGAGTGCTAATAGGATTAGGAATAATAATTATATCTTTTATGAAATAAAGAATTCTATTTGGATTAAAACAAGTGTTTAAAGAGATTAAATCTGACTTTCAAAGATAAGTACGGACGTTATCAATCGAATTTAATTAGATTAAGGATTCTGTACAGATTTTTAGAAAACGCATAAACCAGCGCGAAATGACAAAGCTGGCTGGCCACGACAAGTCTGTCGCACAGCGACAGGGCTGTCGCGTCGCGCTGGACCCTGTCGCTCTGCGACAGAGACAGTTTTACTCCTAATAGGATTCGGTCTTTTTCTGATCGTTTCTGGGCTATTTTCTCTATAAATAGGGTCGTATTTCCCCGTTTTTTATTCATCAACAATCATCAATAATCATCTAATTCTCTTTCTCTTCTCTCACAAGCTAATAGCTTATTCTTTCTCCCTCTTTTCTAGCCTTCCCTTTTCAAATAAAAATACCGCGTTCACGAGTTCTAGACACACCTAGCCAAGTTCGAAGTTTCCTTCGCCCTAGACGTGAAATGTTGATAATTTTTGAGGGTTTGGTCCCAAATCCCTATTTCAATTATTTAAATTAATTGTTTGATTTAATATTTTCATTGAAGGTACTAACGTGTGTATTTTGTTATTAGAAAGAGATACGAGGCAACAAAGTAAGTAAATTTATTGCTCTATTTCTATAGAAAGCATGCTTAGATTATATTAATTCCTAGTATCATGTTTAGGGTATTAACTAATATTTTTAATATCAAGTATGTTTCTAGTATCATGCTTAGGTTGCTTCCTATTTCTTCTATCATGTTGGTATCATGTTAGGGATAAAGCTTTAATCTTTATTGTTTAGTGACATGCTAGGATTTGTTATTAATCATGTTAGTATCATGCCTAGGATCTTGCTAATATTATTATGCTTTGAGAATATTATTATGATGATGATGATCATTATTATTATGTGCTTGATATATTATTGTTATTTCTTGATCACGCCCTCTCTTGCAGGTTTAAAGGGAATTTGTACTTGTAATCACGCTTAATAAGATAATTAATAATCTTGTTTAGGCTAATGTGATTTTAATTGAAGTGATCGCCAATAATAGTTTTGTTTTCGCATTAATATTCAACCAACATAGATAAAACAGGTTTAGGATAAATATATTGATTGTATGTTAGTCAGAAAGCGCACATGAATATGAGAAGAATAAAGTAAAGGCCTATTTTTAGGGCAGGTTCAATCTCTTTTAGGTTGGATTTGTACCTTCATCCCCGAATATCCAGTCATGGTTCCAAACCACTATGGAGTTAGCAATGTCATGGATCGTGAAGGGGTGTAACCTTCACCCTGTGAACGGTTTACAACCCTGTGAACGGTTTACAAGTTCCTAAAACTTGTTGGCGACTCTTTTGCTCTAGCTTCCTTCCCTTTAGACGCCACCATACTTAAGTGTATGATCACAGTGGGGCTCAAGTGTGGGATGCTTAAAATTATTCCCTACAGTTTTTTAACGATTCCACTGGGGAGGATTTCTATTCAAATTCCTAAAATTTATTTTGGCAATAGTTTAGAATGAGTGGATGAGACTCAAAACGTTCTAAGTATTCATGTGCGTAATTTTGATTGACATTATTGGCATAAGCATAAAAAATGTCCGTATTGGATAGACCATCCGTAATGCGTCAAAAACATAGGATTTTTTTTACACGTAGGAAATTTGAGAAATATCTTTCACAACTAGAATCGAAATAACGCTGCGAAAAACTGGAAAATTCTAAGAACAGAAAGCTGCTGAGGCATGTAGGAACTGGCACTGAGAAAACAGTGTCTGTCGCAGTGCGACAGCAATGTCGCGTGGCGATAGGGTCATCGTTTCGCTACAGGTCCTGTTGTCTCGCGCTATGTTCTTCCAATACCGAGCCAAAAATCTACCTTCTTATTTCGACCAGTTCTAGTACTATTTTCTCGATTTTACTTCCTGATTGAGTTTTTCTCACTTTTCTGAACCCATATGTGTTCTACATATGGCCATAACCTTCTGGGAATTCATGCTCCATCTACCCAATCGAACACTCATGGAAACAAAGGGTACATCCGAGTTTGTGAATTCACCAAACCGTGGAAGCAAGTTTAATTTGCGGGGTCCCATCTATACGCGCCAACCCTTCCAAAGGTAAGGCTTCTGCGCGATGAATCCGGACTCATAACCATGGACCCTCTTTGACTAACCCATATCCTTGAACTTTAGAGAACTAGAGCCATGGTTAGGTTGCAAACTCATTGCATCATATTGTGCTTACTTGACTACTTGTGCATCTCTTGCTTGTGCATATTGACACTAACCGTTTGTTTGACTTGTGATTGAGCCTAAATAAACTAATTAATGACTAAAGAACTTTGCTTAATTAATTAACCGATTAATATGAGTTTTTAAAGTCTAAATAAATTGATCGATTTTGACTTAGTACGGCCATAGGATTTTCCCTCTAAGATGTAACACTGGAAACAGACCCAGACTGACGTTTCAACAATGATGGCGAAGTTTGGCCTATGGCGTGACACGCTGGTGTCCGGCGCGCCGTGACAGAAATGTCGCGCCGCGAATGCGCCAGTCCCATTGTTTGTGCGATGGTCCAGTTTCTTCTGTGAGTCTTCACGCCGAGTCTAATTAATCAGTTTATTAATGACAAAAATGATGGGAAGGAGAACGGTAGGTCGTTGGGCTACCACCCCACCCAATCAAACAAAATTTGTAACTTAACTAACCCCTATTTAGCGTAGTGGCAAGTCAAGGTCGAACCCAAGGGAATGGATATCAAGTGCACGATGTCTAAATCAAGCTATTTCGGAATCAAGAAGGGGTTTGAGGTAGAACTAAGGCTAAACTAGGTAATGCAAACTTGTATAAAATCAATCTAAGACACTAGGGCAATGGATCCACATGCATTCATAATGGAAACGGTAATTTGGGAGGTCAAACCGACTAAGTCAAGCGATATGAAGGAAAATCATCATGTATCCAAAAGAGCATACTAAGGTGGTTCACCTAGAGGTCTAACTAGCGTCAACTACGCTAAACACTACCTAGGGAACGTCACAAAGCACCTCAATCGTGAAATTGCAAGTCTACTAATCAATGGTCCATATCATAGCAAGCTTACAATGCAATCTAGTGTATTAATCAAAGATGGCCAAACCTCAATTAATCACACACATGCACATGAAATATCAACCAAATTTAATCATATCATCAACTCCATCAATTATCCCCAAATTACACTATTCCATCATTCATACATGCTTCACCATCTCCCTAGCTAGGAAACTACTCACTAGCCATAGAAATGGAGATCAAAACTACAACATTCATCAAATTCATCATCAACATGCTTGAATGCAAAGATTAAACCAACAATCAATCAAAATTCAATCAATAACCAAATCAATCATCAACAATATGAAAAACTAATGAAATCAACTAAAATCAAACTTGTATTGAAATCAAGAAGAAGATCCTTACAAAACTTTGATCCAAAGATCAAATACAATGAGGAATCCTTGAGCAATCACCAAAAATCATGAGTTTCTCTCTCTAGTTCTTGAGTTTCTCTCTCTAAAATTCTCCCAAAAACTAACTATCCAATTCAAAACTAAAACTAAAAACTCTCCTCTAAAAATAGGTAGAAATAACTATATATACAAGGAGGAGGTCGGCAATGACGCCCAAAAATAGACCCTCATAAATGCGGGCGCTCGGAGGAGGGAGAAAGGCGCGCACGGGACACACCCAGGAATGTGCGCCCACACGCACCTGGTGTGCGGCCGTACATGACCAATGTGCGGCCGCACACTCCCTTTGTGCGCCCGCACATACCTGGGTTTCCTCCCCTTCTTCTCTTCGTCCTAGCTCAAGTGGTGCACGCATACAGGATGATGATGATGGAGGACAAAGTGGGCAGAAACTTTCTTGAATTTCTTGAAGAATAAAAACCATGAATAAGGCATAAACAAAGCCTTGAAGCTTGCCCCTTGGATCCACCTTTGACTTGGAACTTCTTGCACCTTCTTTAGGCATAAAAGCAATGAAAACTCGTAGAGAGGAGGCTCGGGAATTCTTGGACAATCAATTACCACCTACAAGCAAAAGATAAAAAGCAAGTAAAAGAGAAAAATAACAAGTAAACTAGAAAAAGACATGAAAAAGAGAAACTAACTACAAAAAGCATAAAATGAAGAAAACAAGAATAAAACTAAGGAAAACTAAAGAAAAGAGAGATAAAATGAAATAAAAATCATCCAAAAAGGAACCAAATGAGTGCCAAAAATTTCACTCATCAAATTCCCCCAAGCTAAACTTTTGCTCGTCCTCGAGCAAAACAAAGCAAGAAAAAGAGAGGATGAAAATTTTATTAAAAACGAAAAAGAAAGACTCAAGATAAGAATACACACTAAAACTCATTGTCGTAGGAATCACGGTTGTTTTTAGCTACAACAAGCCCTTTAAACCCCAAAGTCGCCTATGAGGACGAGTGAGGTCTCGTAAGGGTATCCTAAGAGTTTGACCCATAACTCTCCACCAAACATCAATGAGGCAAACCATAGAAGAAAAAGAAAGAAAATGAAATAAAACAAACCTTTACGAAATGAATCAACATAAAGACTATAAAGCAAATGAATGACAATCTTTCTCAAGTAGTTAAGGTATGCACGTTTCAAGATATCCTAGGTTGATTGAAACATAGGGTATGCTAGGCATAGGAACTAGTTATCACAATTCACTTTCATCCCAAACAATCTTACCGCATTCTTCCCACTAGTCTCAAATCTCCCCTTAGTGAGTGTCCCAATGATTCCTCGAAGGAACCGGAAAAGAAATATTTTAAGGCTACTCGACAATCTTGACTATGCATCCCCTTTCCTTAGGCAATGACCCATGATGCCCTCCCCCGAATAGTGACTCAACTATCTAGGTCTAAAGGTCTTTCCCCAAGGTTGTAACGTAAGGCATAAAGGGTGAAGGTAGGCTAAAATTTAAAAATTTGGTGATATTCCTAAAAAGTGAAGCAAAAGGGTGATCAATCCTTAACACCACAATCAAGAAATTACCAAACAAAAACAACACCCCCAAGCTTACTTGAAGCTATACTCACAAAAATATATACAAAAAGCGTACACGCTTCTCCCCCAAGCTAAAATGGAGCATTGTCCTCAATGCTTAGTAGGAGAAAAGAACACATCAAAATATTTTTGAATTTTTCACTTTTCAATTTTTTTTTTTTTTTTTTATATTGTAATTGCAAAGTCCTTGCCTTTTGCTAAATTCGGACGGCTTTTACAACGTTTGCACTTATTTGTCCATGCCTTTTATAATAAAGGACGGCTTTTACTCATACTCATTTGCCATTATTCACAAAGAAATCAAAACACAATCTCGCATTCATAAAAACCAAAATTCCAACTTAACCACCACAAACTTCATCTCAAATGATCATATTGCTTCACAAAAATCAAGAAAGGTAGAAAATGAAACAAAAGGTCAAATAACTAAAGATGTGGCTTGAAAAGAAGGGATAAGGCTCAAATGGTTGCAAGAAGGCAAATGTAAACCCAAAATAAAAGAAAATAACAAAATATAGGAAAAATGAAAAATACCACCCCGAAAAATGTGCCTTTGTCCTTCCTAGATAGTTCGGTCTCGTGTTTGAGAATCATACATCAAGCTTTATTAGATTAGGTTTGCATAGTTAAGGATCCACGCCGCTCATACAAGGAATGTTGAAGGCTAGAAAAACAAGTAACCTCACAAGGTTGTGGCAAAAACTCACCAATGGTGTCAAATCAACTATAGGAAGCAACTACCAACATACCACAAACAAGTAGAATCCGGCTTCATGATCCTCCTAGTTCAAACCAACTACCCTAGCATACACTATCCTAGAGTCAACCGAATATAATCTCAAACCGTGCACACCTTTACAACCTAGGAAGAAAGTCATGCAAAAGACAAGTCCAATGTACAAGGTTCATCTCAAAAGAAAAGAAATGAAAAATAATGCCTCAAAATCACATCAAAAATAAAAAGAAAAATAAAAGAAAGTAAGAGAAAAAGGTAAAATAAAAGAGAGGAAAAGAAAAGGAATGGAGACATAGAAAAGGAAAACATAGGAGAAAAGCATGCAAAGGACTAGAAAGCATGTTAAGCACATAAAATTCCCAATCGACAAACAAGTGATCGATAGACAACAAAGTCACCGATCCCAAACACATTACGTGTTAACAAGCATCCATCCTCGAACCATTCAACTTCTCCTAAACTAATCCTATCCTATGCAACCAAGGAAAATAAAGAGAAAAATAAGAAAGGTCTCACCGGGATTCCGAGCATAGCAAAAATAAACGAAGCAATAAGAAACCACCTCGTAGCATGCCATATCCATAAGCTCATCAAGGAACCAAGTGAGAAAAAGAAATAAAAGAAACTATGAACAAAGAAAATGGTTAGTAACTTCAAAACAAATAAAAGAAAACAACAAATAAAAGAAAATAAACAAAGCAAGAAGTATATACAACTAAAGGAAAGAAAAACTAAACGAACGCAAGAAAATAAAGAATAAAAGAAATAAAGTCTAGACTAAATAAAGAACTACTCTAAACTACAAGATTTGGATTTAAGGGATTTGGATTGAGGGATTTGGATATAAGGGATCATCAACAACAACATGCCAAGCAAAACAACTCCACAAACAACAAACATCCAAGCGAATAGGGCAAACAAGCTAGCTACAAGGAAAGTAGCCTAGATATCAAGAAAATGAGGAAACCAAAAAGAGGAATGAAAATAAACATGCAAGCAACTAAGATATGTACACAACAACAACATGGTCACCGAGCAAGTTACTAGTTCCCCCAAGCTAGATAGAAAATACATCTCAACATCCCGAACAAAACAAAGCAAGTATCAAAAATATGAGGGATGGAGGTAAAAAGCATGAGAAGCTAAAAGGGAACTAATAACTACTACCATCACCACCACCACTTCCACTTGGCCCGGCCCCATCGGGGTCTCTGTTGCGCTCGGGGTCATCGAAGGGATGAGGGTAAGGCTCCCATCCTCCGGTGTACCCCTCGGGCCACCCATAATGCCCCTTGAAAAGATCGTGTTGCCAAGGAGCAAGAGGGGTGAAGCTATCGGGCAAAGTGAGTTCAAAGGGGTGGTTGGGATGGACATGGGGGTAGTTAGGATCCCCCCTATAGTCACTACCACCCGGAGCCTTGTAATCATAGTTACCATGCTCGTCCGGGTAATAGTGACGCTCGGTGTCGGGGTTAGAAGGCCCCGACCAATAAGGATGCCCAAACGAAGGTAGAGGACCTTGTTGGGGCGGGAAATACGGATAGTTAACCGGGGGAGTAATGTTCCCACGGTTAACTTCCGCTTCATAAATTTGTTGTTGTTGTATAAACATACCTTGTTGCATCTCTTGAATACCTCTTATTTGGTCATAGAGGGCCCCAAAGTCTTGATCGTACATGCCATCTACGTGGATTTTCAATCCACTCATTTGCTCACTAAGAGCCTTCAAATCTTTATTGGCAAAAGTATGTTGCCCTTGCTCTTGTTCTTGCTCATGAGGAGCTTGTTGTTGTGGAGAAAAATGTTGTTGTTGTTGATGTTGTTGTTGTTGATGTTGTTGTTGATTTTGTTGTTCTTCCTCATCTTCTTCTTCTTCATCCTCCTCGGAATCAAAGTTAGGATCCCGGAAGGACCTGGGAACATGCCAAACATTGTCGGCAATCCTTGCCAAAGAAGTCAAGCTAGGGTTAGGCAAGAAGCACCAATGCTCGTTGCCCCTTAGCCACTCATATCTCCCTTCACTAAAACCCTTGGAGATAAATTGGATTTGACCCAATTGTTGCATATCGAGGTAGATGGAATCTGCATCCCCGATCTCCTTACAAAATGGGAGATAATCATCGAGGCGAAGGTGAGTCAAAAGCCTAGTTACCATACCCCCACATGGGATCTCTCCCGTCCTCCTTTTGCGAAGTTCCAAGCAATATTGGGCGAAGATGTAGCCCAAGTTCAACCGGCCCACAAACTCCGGGCGAGTAGATAACCAAAGGACCTTGAGCTCCAATTTACTCAATTTCCCCATCTCTTGCTTGGGGAACAAGACATAGCCCAATAGACGGTGTACAACCCTAAGACAAGGTTGGTACACGTCCGAGATCTTGGCCTTGTTGGCGATGAACTCACTACCACCGGAGATGTCTTCCCACCAAGAATCTTGATCATAATCCGGGAAGATGAAGTGTTCAACGTTAATAATATCTCCATGGGGATCAAAGTCCAAAGCAGCGTTGAACTCCTCCAAAGATTGGTCAAAAATGTTGTTGAACAATTGGAACCGCACCCTATATACCCCTCCAATGGGTACAAGCTCCAAGGTAGCAAAGAACTCCAAGGTAGGCTCCTTGTAGGTGCGGTAGGCATCGGCGATGAAAGTCCCCAATCTCAAATTCAAAAGCAATGACCGCACATCATTATCAATCCCCAACTTCAGCATATCGGATTGAAAGTAATGGCGGGTTTGTTTGAGGGTTCTTTCATCTTTTAGATTTTGGAAGAAGGCTTTTTGTTTATCGGTGAAATTTTTCTTTTTTGGAAGAGAGGTTGGAGGTCGTGTTTGAGTGGAAGATGGGTTGGAAGTACTAGGCCTAGAAGATGTACTAGGCCTAGTGGAGGTACTTAGGCGGGGAGGTTCCTCAATGCTAACATCGGTTTTTCGCTTTTTGGTGAGTTTCTTGAGGTATTTAGACATTGTGAGAGGTATAGAAGATCACCAACAACCAATCAAGTAGCAAACCAAAGAACCAAGAGTACCACACCCAAATACACCGCTTACTACCAAAATCACCAAACTCCAATTTCACAATTCCTTTCAATCAAACCAATTCCAAACCAATCAACAATACCAATGTACCAAGAAAAATTCCTTTTCAATCAATCCAAGAGCAAACACAAAGCCAATACCGAAATCACCACATACTACCAACTTTCCAAAATTTCAACTCACAAGAATTCAACCAAAATTGATGAAAATCGCTACAAAATCAACAAACAACACAATGTCATGCAAAATCAATCATCAAATATCACCAAATCACAACCAAAATCAAGAACAAGCATCAAAAATCACAAAATCAATACTACACTATTCATGCTCATACAAATTTGTAATTCATGCAAATTTATGATATAATAGGCAAAATTAAAGCAAGGATTAGTGATTATACCATAAAAGAAGCAAGATAAACCAATTTTGAGCAAGCAATTCCAACTCCACACAAAACCCCCAATTTTCGGCCACCAAGAGTAGGAGAGAGAGTGAGTGAAATTTGGGTCAAATTGTGAGGAATTTGTAGTGTAGAAAGATTTGTGAGTGATTTTGAGTGAGAATGGAGTGATTTTGGTGAGTATTTGAGTGATTTTAGATGATGAATGAGAGGGTTGGAGATGCGCACAAGGAGGAGGGTTTGAAGGGAGTTTCGTGAGTTAGGAGATGATGAATGAAGGAGTGAAGGGAAAAAGGAGGAAGAAGAAGGTTAAATGGCACGTCCAGCATCTGTGCGGCCGCACAGAGCTGATGTGCGCCCGCACACGCAGGCTGTGCGCCCGCACATGCCTCGTGTGCGGCCGCACATCCCTGTGCGTGCTCCTTCCTTCCTTTTCCTCAAAAATTTGATACTTACTGCCTATTTTGGTGCGCACATGAATCATGATGGTGATGAGGAACAACATAGGCAGTAGCTAAAATCATTTTCAAAGTCCTCAAAGTTGAAAATTCATGTACACACCACAAAAATTCACTAAGTATCAATTTCCTCCAAATTTCAAAATATGAAATTCCTATCTTACCTCTCTAAAATTCTTACCCTTTTACCTCAAATTTCGACTAGAATCGAACAAAATATGATTTGTGCCATGAACACCTTCCATCCATCATGCATATTTGTTGAATTCGAATCCCGCAAACGGACATCCTAAAAATCCAAATAAAAAGAAAAGTAAAAGAAAAGACAAAGTAATAAAAGAAACAAAAATGAGAAAATTCAAAAATCAAAGAGAAAGGTTAGAAACTCCGGGTTGCCTCCCGGGAAGCGCTTGCTTAAGTTCCTAAGCTCGACCCTTCCTCCTAATCATGGAGGATCAAAGAACACCACCTTCTTCAAGGTGGTTGATAGAGCAAATTCTTCCTCAACCTTGGGCAACTTCTCATTATCGCTTGATGAAACTCTCACAAAATTCTTTTCAAATTCTTCTTTTTCACTTCTCAACTTCTTCCTTTTCCTTGTTTTCTTCGAGTCACGGGCCTTTTTCTTCGGCTTGACTTCAACATCCTTAATCATGGAAGCTTTCTCTTCCTCATGAGAATTAAGCTTGAACCAATTTGGAAAACCAATATCTTTCTCATCCTTTGGCTTTTGAATCACAAATTCTTCTTCACTAACATCATTAATACTTGCACAAACATCATCAACAATCTCAAAAACATTGTTAGTAGAAGAATCAATCATGCACATACCATCAATGGAACGAGAAAGACTAGCACATGCGATATCTTGGACACAAGATAAAGACTCATGCATTGGTTTTAACTTAAAACTCTCTTCTAATTTCCCACACCTCAAAGTAATTTGACCTCCTTTGACATCTATTAAAGCTCCCGAGGTAGCTAAGAAAGGCCTCCCTAAGATGATTGGAATATGTTCATCCTCCTCAATCTCTAGAACAACAAAATCCAGCGGAAAAACAAACTCTCCAATCCTTAAGGGGACATCATCAATTCTTCCCTTAGGAAGCTTAATAGAACGGTCGGCCAATTGAAGTGTTATCTTGGATGGTTGAAGCTCACCAAGATCAAGCCTTTCGAAGACCGAAAAGGGCATAATACTCACACTAGCCCCTAGATCACACAAAGCATTCTCAAAAACCATTTCCTTAATTTGACAAGGGATTGAAAAATTCCCCGGATCCTCCATCTTCCTTGGGAGTTCACCATGGATAAGAGCACTAAAGCACTTCCCTCCTTCCACCGAACTACCCTCATCAAAATCCTCTCTCTCTTTTAAGATCACCTTAACAAACTTGGAGTACTTAGGCATGTCGGGAATTGGTTCGGTAGAGGGTGTAGAATCATGAACATCCTTAAAAGCTTCAAGGAACTTCCCAAATTGCTCATCCATTTTGAATCTCAAATATTTTTGGGGATATGGTAGATCGGGAAATCTCTCTATCTCACTCATCTTTTCACCAACACACTCTTCTCTTTTGTCAACCTCACAATAGATTTCCTTAGACTCAACCCTTTCCACTTCATTCTCATTAGCGCCACTCTCATCTCTTCCCTCTTTTGAACAAGAAACTCCCTCATCAAAATCATTTCCATCACTTGTGGCAATAGAGTACACGGGTTTCTTTGGTTCAACACCTTGGGAAGGCAAAGATGAAGGACTAGCAAAATCCTTAATAGTGCTTGCTAATTGGGTAATTTGAGTCTCAAGCATCTTATTGTGGGTCATCATCTCATTGAATTTCTTATCACTAACCGCCATATAGGTGTTAATGATCTTGGTTTGATTATCAATCAACTCTTCCAAGGTTGTCTTAGGAGAAGAAGGTTGTGAATAGGAATTTTCATTTTGAGTCTTTGGAACAAAGCCGGGTGGGGGACCTCTTTGAGAGTTGTTTTGAAAATTTCCCCTTCCTTGGTTGTTCCAATTACTCCTATTTTGATTTGAACCATAACCTTGATTATGGTTACCACCACCATGATTATGGTTTCCAATACCTTGGTTATGATTTACATAACCTTGGTTTTGATTACCATAATTATGACTTTGATTACAATAATTTTGGCTTTGATTTTGGCTACTATAACCTTGGTTATGGTTACCACGAGAACCTTGATTCCCTTGGTTCCTATAACCACCATTATGATTATAGTTGTCAAAATTGCCTTGGTTTTGGTAATTCCTATTCCATTGGCCTTTTTGATTATCAAACCTTTGAACATTGTTGTTTGACACAAAATTTACATGTTCACACTCATTGTTGTCAAATTCATCAACACATTCATTAGGACAAACACTAGAGTCATGATCATACGATCCACATGCATCACAAAACAAGCAACCTAAAGGCATATTATGTGAAGAGGGAGGGGGTTGAGAGTTAGAAGGAGTACCTCTCCCCTTAAATTGGGAGGGAAGATTAGAAGCTTGAGAAGAGGTAGAAGTGCTCTCCAACTTAGCTTTGATTGCGGTGACCTCCTTTCCTAAGTTTGTCATTTGGGAGGAAAGTTTGTTGATTGCATTAAGATGGTCCACCGAATACAATGAAGATTGCTTGGTTGAAGAGTCCCTCTCCCCATCTTGCCAATCCCTATAATATGTCACCACGTCCTCAATGATGTCCACAACTTCTTCTTCGGTTTTGTTCATGATAGGGCCCCCGGCCCCTCCATCAAGGCATGACTTGCCTTGGGGACTTAAACCGCCATAGAAGATTTGGATCACTTGGTATGTGGGGATTCCGTGGTGAGGGCACTCCCTTTGATACTATTTGAATCTCTCCCATGCTTCATAAAGGCTTTCACTCGGCCTTTGCTTGAACCCTTGAATCAAGGCTCTTGCCTCCGCTGTCTTCTTTTGGGGATAGAAACGGGACAAGAAAGCCTTTGTAACATCATCCCAAGTTCTCAAGGAGTTGGGCTTCACCTCTTTGTCTAGCCACTCCAAAGATCTTCCTAATAGAGAGAAAGGGAACAACTTGAGGCGGATGAATTCTTAAGAGACCCCATTTACTTTGATGGTGTTGCAATATTTTTCAAATTCTTTCAAATGGTTCAATGGGCTCTCATTCTTAGCCCCACTATATTGCCTTCTCTCAATCAAGGTGATCATTGCCGGCCGGATTTCGAAGTCATTTGCCGGGGTAGTAGGTGGAGCTATTCCACTCTCAAACCTATATGCCCCGGGCACTCCAAGCTCCTTCAAGGCTATTCTAGGATTTTCACCCATTCCTTGCTCTTCTTGAATTTCTTCTTCACTTGAAGAGCTATAAGCCAAGGATCTATTATCCACTCTTCTTCTTGAAAGAGTCCTCTCAATTTCCGGATCAAGGGGAACAAGGGGACGATCACGGGTTCTATGCATGCAAAACTCACACAAAAATGTTAGTAGCACGGCTACAAATGTAGCCTAGAGAAACAAAATCTTTTTGTATTTTATCAAAATGAAATAGACTCAAAAACAACATACACTCAAGCACCATTCCCCGGCAACGGCGCCATTTTGATGGGAAGGAGAACGGTAGGTCGTTGGGCTACCACCCCACCCAATCAAACAAAATTTGTAACTTAACTAACCCCTATTTAGCGTAGTGGCAAGTCAAGGTCGAACCCAAGGGAATGGATATCAAGTGCACGATGTCTAAATCAAGCTATTTCGGAATCAAGAAGGGGTTTGAGGTAGAACTAAGGCTAAACTAGGTAATGCAAACTTGTATAAAATCAATCTAAGACACTAGGGAAATGGATCCACATGCAATCATAATGGAAACGGTAATTTGGGAGGTCAAACCGACTAAGTCAAGCGATATGAAGGAAAATCATCATGTATCCAAAAGAGCATACTAAGGTGGTTCACCTAGAGGTCTAACTAGCGTCAACTACGCTAAACACTACCTAGGGAACGTCACAAAGCACCTCAATCGTGAAATTGCAAGTCTACTAATCAATGGTCCATATCATAGCAAGCTTACAATGCAATCTAGTGTATTAATCAAAGATGGCCAAACCTCAATTAATCACACACATGCACATGAAATATCAACCAAATTTAATCATATCATCAACTCCATCAATTATCCCCAAATTACACTATTCCATCATTCATACATGCTTCACCATCTCCCTAGCTAGGAAACTACTCACTAGCCATAGAAATGGAGATCAAAACTACAACGTTCATCAAATTCATCATCAACATGCTTGAATGCAAAGATTAAACCAATAATCAATCAAAATCAATCAAAATTCAATCAATAACCAAATCAATCATCAACAATATGAAAAACTAATGAAATCAACTAAAATCAAACTTGTATTGAAATCAAGAAGAAGATCCTTACAAAACTTTGATCCAAAGATCAAATACAATGAGGAATCCTTGAGCAATCACCAAAAATCATGAGTTTCTCTCTCTAGTTCTTGAGTTTCTCTCTCTAAAATTCTCCCAAAAACTAACTATCCAATTCAAAACTAAAACTAAAAACTCTCCTCTAAAAATAGGTAGAAATAACTATATATACAAGGAGGAGGTCGGCAATGACGCCCAAAAATAGACCCTCATAAATGCGGGCGCTCGGAGGAGGGAGAAAGGCGCGCACGGGACACACCCAGGAATGTGCGCCCGCACGCACCTGGTGTGCGGCCGCACACTCCCTTTGTGCGCCCGCACATACCTGGGTTTCCTCCCCTTCTTCTCTTCGTCCTAGCTCAAGTGGTGCACGCATCCAGGATGATGATGATGGAGGACAAAGTGGGCAGAAACTTTCTTGAATTTCTTGAAGAATAAAAACCATGAATAAGGCATAAACAAAGCCTTGAAGCTTGCCCCTTGGATCCACCTTTGACTTGGAACTTCTTGCACCTTCTTTAGGCATAAAAGCAATGAAAACTCGTAGAGAGGAGGCTCGGGAATTCTTGGACAATCAATTACCACCTACAAGCAAAAGATAAAAAGCAAGTAAAAGAGAAAAATAACAAGTAAACTAGAAAAAGACATGAAAAAGAGAAACTAACTACAAAAAGCATAAAATGAAGAAAACAAGAATTAAACTAAGGAAAACTAAAGAAAAGAGAGATAAAATGAAATAAAAATCATCCAAAAAGGAACCAAATGAGTGCCAAAAATGTCACTCATCAAAAAACTGTATAAGTCCTTAATTGAGTCTAAGATATAGCCCTATGGTCTCACACAAGTCTTAACTTAGCCTTTGTTTGAGTCTAGTCACATAGTCTAGTCCCATGGTCACGACACGAGTCTTGAACATATCACTTACACTCACAAATATTCACACTTTGTACATACTATTTTCACACCATGACCATGTCTTAAGTTCATGCATGAGTCGTCCTTTCCGTCATTCAAGTCGAGGGTCCGTCCTATTCCGAAAATTTCCATATCTCTCCATCTACATCACTTTTTCATACATTACATATCTCACACTTTCCTTCTTAAACACTTTCTACATTCACATTCCTTCATCTTACATGCTTCCTCTATACATCATTCACCTTACTACATTCTTTTCCCATCCATGCATGTTGAATCGAGTTTGAGTCATGTGATTGATAAACATAAATAAAAAAGGGGTAATAATGATGAAACAAATGCACAAGGCAAGCTTCTCACCAAGATTTCATGCTTTCTTCTTCTTTTTTCAAATCCTTCCCCAATAAGTCTAGCATAGGCACCCTTCATCCTCCTTAGATTTATTTCTTAGAGTTTGGTTTTCACCCTCACCTTTTAAATAAAATGAGAATTTCCTTCCTTGCATATGATCATTGCATTAAAAAAAAAAAGGTCCATGCCGGACTAAGCACAAGGTATACCAATGATTTGAGGCACCTCTTGTAGCCTATCATATCACCATCACCTTTCAAATACATAATCCTTTCTTGATAAACCACTTTGAGCCTCGTCTAACGATAGACCTTTCTTTTTTCAACCCACATCTACCTAACCTTGGGATGGGATAGTGTGCAACTTATGCAAGTTCTAAATATAAAAGCTTGAGTGATTTTACCTAGATCTCAAAAATTCAAATGAACAAAAAAATAAAAAAAGTGTGCAAAAGGGCAAGTGTTCCAATGTCATTCATATGAACATGTCTTTGATAAGAACACGTCTCATATTGCGTCTCTTATCGAGTGCTCGGTACCGTGCCTGAGAAACATGAATGCCAAGTTAGTGATAGACCGCATGATCGGGATTGCCCACACTTATCAAAAAAGATTCAAATAAAAAAAAAGAAAAAAGAAAGAAGAGAGCAAAAATAATAAACAAAAGAGAGTTCAAAAGTGAGAAACCTCAAGCAAAGATTTAACAGCAAGGTTGCACACCTTGGGGGCTTATCTAGGGTTTTGAGCCTTTATCCCTTTCTTCTTCGACCTTTAGCCTAACCACGTTATAACCCTTTAAAGACCTCTTTGAGGTATACACACACTTTTGCGAGGTTCGGCTAGAGCTATGTTCGGCCTGATTCCTAACGGATACGTAGGCAACTTCACATTGGGGTGCGGCCGTAATAGAAATGCATTCATACATGATCATATCAAGGGATCTCCAATGCTCATCCCTATCTACTTAGAGCTAGACTTGGGGGCTAGATACCTACATCATTAGCTTACATAGCCTAAGAGTCATCATCATTTGACTCTTTTCAAAATATTTTTCCACACACTTAGACATTGCGGCCTAACTGTAGTATCACATTCACACGCATCATAGATACATGACCAAATAAACCTTCCCATAGGAACCCTTTGTCATGAAATCTTAACACAAATTTGAAGCACGCCTTGTCATATCAAGATCACTCATCATCATAAACATCATTGCATCACAAAGTATGAAGTACTTAGCCTCCGCGCCTAAGTTACCCAAATATTTTCATTATCGAGTCAACAATTGAGATATTCTAGGATGCTACAATCCTTGCACCATGAGAGACAATGTTAATGCATACACTTGATCGAACTCATTCAACATGCACCCTCAAACACTTCACTTCTTCCTTTTCACGTCTTTCTTTTTCGGGAGAAAGTCGGTACCCTCCACAAAAATGATGAAATTTTTTTGCTTTTCTGCATTTTGAGTCAAGCACATTACAAAACAATGCACACAGGAGTCATGTACGTTAAGTCATGTCGTATCATATCACATCGAGTGGAGTCTACACACTAAACCTTAAGTCAACCTCAAGTCAAAGCAATCATAATGCCAAGCACAACAAACCTTAGTTCAACCCTAAGAAAAACATAAGCAAAGTCCTGTAGTCCAAAACATAGATGCAGGTGCACTAAGTCCCAGACAGACAGGTGATCTTTATAAAGGTTTAAGGTAAAAGATGCAAGTTTTTTCAAGACATGACAAGCTATCATTTCCAAGGCATGAAGATGAGAGAATTTGACAAGACGACTCAAGGCGTAGTGGTCTTTGACAATATCCCCTAAAGATATGGAAGATGTCACCTTAATTTGAGAAAACGGCTCAAGGCGTAGTGATCTTCGACAACATTCCCTAGGATGAGAAAGTTGTCACCCGATTTGAGAAGATAGCTCGAGGAGAAGCAATCTTGGACGGCGTTCCCTAAGATGTGGAGGTTGTTGAACAAAACAACTTTGATTCAACAAAATTGATTGTGTCCTAAGGCATGGACGACTCACACATCAAGTTTCTCAAGGCGAAGAGACCCATAATTATCGGACAAGTTTTCCCAAGACGAAGAGAAATTATTGATTGATTCACACATCCCAAGGCGTAGAAGTTGGCAATTGCATCCCAAGGCGTGGGTACTTAATGGAATTTCACTTAAGAGCTACTCAAGGCGTAGGAGCTCACGACAGGACTCTCCAGGCGTGGAAACTGTTAAACTATTCAGAAGACTGCTCAAGACGAAGGATCTACGACACGTTACCCGAGGCGAGGAAATTTGTCATCATTCATTTGTGAGTTGCTCAAGGCGTAGAAACTCATGATAAGAATTCCCAAGGTGTGGAAAACCATCATCCAATGGATCGCCCGAGATGTAGTGGTTCACAATAAGAATTCCCGAGGCGTGGAAGACCGTCATTCAGTGAATCGCTCAAGACGTGGTGGTTCGCGGTAGAATTCCCAAGGCGTGGAAGATTGTCGTCTAGTGGATCGCTCGAGGCGTGGTGGTTCGCGATAGAATTCCTGAGACATGGAAGGACGTTACAGCAAAACTGAAGATGACTACAAGCATAGTCACATTCGACTATGTTCCCTAGCTTGCTGAAGATGGTCACAAAACAGAAAAAGGTCGCTACAAGCGGGGCAATCTTCGGCGATGTTCCCTAGCTTGTGGAGGTTGTCACAACACAAATACAACAACAAATTCGGTTACCCCAGAGACGTGTACTCGACGGTGAAAGATACGCGTTTCTTAACTCTTTTATCTGTTTAACTAACGCTAGTTTGCAGGTATCGGTGTTACAAGAATGATTAAGGATCGCAGAACGTTCTGGATTATTCTCCGTCCCTATCGCTACTTTGACTTTCGTTTTCGAAACGTGCGTTTCTTCAAACTCAGTCAAAGTGGGGGCTTTTGTAGACACCTAATTATGTCTCCCCAAAAACCAAACCCAGTGATAAATATCTTTCACGTCATTTGATTTAGAAGTGAAAGTGTGAAAAGTCTCGTGATGCGGATGTTTTTATTAAAAATAACTCTTCTTTTTGTTTTCGAAAATGAACTCTATTTATGAAAATGTCCAGTCCAATTTAGATTGGTCCATGATAAGAGTCCAATAAAGGTGTAGTTTGACTGGGTTCGAAAAGAGTTTTCCAACGATATATTATAAGCCCAATTCCGATGAATAATGAGGAAGTTATGGCCAAAATACTAAATTGGGCCTGAAATGGTTTTATGGCCCAATGATCTAGTGGAGGGCCCATTAATTAATATTCCTAAAGTTATTAATATTGATTTTAATCTTCTAGAATAATCTAGAAGGTTATTTTTAGTGCTAATAGGATTAGGAATAATAATTACATCTTTTATGAAAATAAAGAATTCTATTTGGATTAAAACAAGTGTTTTAAAGAGATTAAATCTGATTTTCAAAGACAAGTACGGACATTATTAATCGAATTTAATTAGATTAAGGATTCCATACAGATTTTTAGAAAACGCTTAAGCCAGCGCGAAACGACAAAGTTGGCGCGCCACGACAAGCCTTCGCACAACTTAATAAGATAACTAATAATCTTGTTTAGGCTAATATGATTTTAATTCAAGTGATCGCCAATAATAGATTTGTTTGTGCATTTATATTCAACCAATATAGATTAAATAGGTTTAGGGTTAACCTAATGATTGTATGTTAGTAAAAAAGCGCACATGAATATGAGAAGAATAAAGTAGAGGCCTATTTTTAGGGCAAGTTCAATCTCTTTTAGGTTGGATTTGTACCTTCATCCCCAAATATCCAGTCATGGTTCCAGACCACTATGTAGTTAGCAATCTCATGGATCGTCAAGGGGTGTAACCTTCACCCTGTGAACGGTTTACAAGTTCCTAAAACTTGTTAGTGACTCTTTTGCTCTAGCTTCCTTCCCTTTGGACGTCACCATACTTAAGTGTATTATCACAATGGGGCACAAGTGTGGGATGCTTGAAATTATTCCCTACAGGTGTCGGCTGCTGCCGCACTACTAGTGGTGCTGCCGCTGTTGCCGGCGCCTACTGGTGGTGCGATGGCCCGCCGGTGGTGTAGTGGTGGCCAGCGGTGGTGCTAAAAAAATAAGGGGAAGGGGGAAAAGAAAGAAAGAAATAGAAAAATAAAAGAGAAGGAAGAGAAAATTACCTTGGGTATTCTCCATAGTGGGCAAAGTTTGATTTGCCCATGTGTGGATTATTTATACCCCTTTTTCTCTAGAAACTCATCTGTACTTAAATTCCCTTTTTTATCCTTACTAATCCCTTTCCTATTCATACTTGTTTTTTACTTTGACTTTTATAAAAATTTCCTTTTATAAAATTTTTCTTTTATAAAATATTTCCAAACTTATTAAAATAAATAATTAAAATGCCATAAATAATTCATTTTGAATTATTTAAATACTTCACAAAATACTTATTTGAATTAAAATACGTATAAAATACGGGGTATTACATTCAATTTCCATGTGATGATTTGTATTAGAGGGCGTGTATTATCTGGAGGAATTATGTCTTTGATGAGTGCAATTACTAGATATATTAAGGATCACTATTATGGAGATAATAAGTTCATTCTTTTGGGTCGTCGTTGTCTGTTGCTAGATATGATAATTGATCTTTGGGCTAGTCAAATAGTCTAAAGCCCAATAGAATGGATCCTATAAGGTCACACAACAAGGGTAAACAAGTAAGAGGCCCATTAATGGGCCTCATGAGATCATGACAAACCATATGGAGTGTTGGGCTAGAGTAGTTTGATTAGGACAAGGAGTTTGGGCTTAACATTGACTCTTATTTAGAAATATGATCTATCAATAAGATCCACGACTTAGATTAAAATAACAATTTGACAAGTCAATTAATTGTAACTCAAGCAACCAAGTCCCACACCCTAATCTCTCTCTCTCTTTCTCTTTCACACGGCCCTCCTCTCTCTCCCCCCGTCCGTACGGCCGGCCACCCTAGGTGGTGCGTTTGGTGCTCGTTTATGGTGGTTCGTTGTTAGTTCTTGTTTCTCTCTTCTCTATAGAAGGTTGATTGAAAGGTTCGATCACAACTAACTAGAATTAGTAGAGGTTTAACCTGTGCCCGTGGACCAAGTAGAGGAATCACGTTTGGGGTTCTTTGTCTCCCGTTGTGTTCTTGCTCGATTGCTAGTGGAATCACGCTTTAAAGGTATTATTAATTGTTCTTTATGTGTTATGCATTGATCTTGGTGTTTAGATGCTTATGAATATGAATCATGCAATTCCGCTTATAGTATCTAAAGTCTTACAGTGGTATCAGTTAGCCTTTGCATGTACACATATTGAATATTGATTCTTTGAATGTCAACAATTTTAATTCAATTAGGAGGGAGAATAAATTAATTATGGGTCAATTATTATTTTAAATGTGATTTAACATATGGAATTATTAAAAGTTGTTTAATTTGCTCAAAATTAGTCCATAAAAGAACCGAATTTTGCCCCAAAAGGTTCGAAAAGTTCAAACCCCCTAACCCTAAATTTCGAAACCCTAAACCCCTAAATTTTGATTTTTGTTTTTTAGTTTTGATTTAATTCGATTGCTATGTGATTCATGAATTTAATCTATTTGATTTCATGTTAAATTGTGAATTTTTCATGATCAAATTATTTAATTTAAAAGTTAAGTTGAATTGGGGATTAATTTCATGAAGAACCCTAATTTTAAGATTGAATGTGATTTAATTTTAAAATTATTGGACCATATTAAATTAATTTAATTTTTAACAAAATAGTTGTTTTAATTTAAATTATAATTAAAAAAAAAAGGTTTTTAGGTACAGCAGCGGCGGCTACCGCACCAGGTGGTCCAAGAGGGTGCGCGGGGTGGGGCAGCAGTGGCAGCAACATCAGCGTGCAACCGTTGCACGCACTACTGTTGCCTTGCGTCGTTGCACAGCAGTGTACACTAGCTCGGTGTACGGCCACCGTGGTTGGCTTCTATATGGATAATATTGTGTTATTTTATGTTAATAAAAATCAGATTTTAAAATAAAAGATAAGTTTTAAATTTTGAAAAGATAATTGTCAATGTTAAAGTTGTTAATTTTTGATATGTTTGGATAATTTTTGAGCAAAAGATTCTATATGGATAATAATTGATTAAATAATGAGATTATCCTATAATTATTTTAGGATAATAATTGATTTAAAATATTATGATTGGCTAGGCAACTAGGATAGAATCTCCTAAATTAGTTAGGATAATTCATGGAAAATAAATATGATTTATCTTCCATAATTAAAATATGATTTGATTCTATCTCATACCTAAAATAGAATATATGATATTTTAGGATTGGTCATGAATTATATATGATATTATCTTATTGTGGTAATTTAATTAAATATGAGATATTAAGATGCCATGTTTCCTTAATTATGAACATCCGATGTTGTAGTTTAGGAAAGCATGATGAGTGATTTATTATATGGCACTTTATAATATATGATGTTATTTATTGCTATATATAGACTAGTATGGCCTATAGATTTTAAATACGATCTGCGCATCGTGTCATATTTTTGTAATCTAAATACGGTTGTGTACCGTTAAGTATTTTTGTAATTTATTTTATTTTATTTAAGTAGTAGATAGAATAGAATAGTATTATAGGTTGCAGTTGATCCAAGAAGCCAATGGAGTGAAGGCCTAAAGGAGCTAGATGGATGAGATCCATGAAGGTTCAAGTGGGAGTTTTGCTTTATTGGTTTTCTTAGGATTAAGGGGCCATATTATGTCATGTTTATTTATGCATTAGTAGATTATGCATGTTAGATTTTATTAATGCTTGTGATGATGCGCTAGAGTTCACTAAATTAATCACAACATAATGAATCTAGGTCCCGGTAATATTGAGGTTGCTTTTCCAATTAAAAACCCAATAAACCTTTGATATTTATGATAGGTGATGCCAAAGCTGGTTGTCATTTTATATATTAGGAGAGTTGGGGTAAATCAAGTTTTACAATTTTAATTGGTTATACTCAACAAGGTTACCTAAAGTGTTTAGAACCTTGAAGCAAAGGGTAATAATTAAACATGTGATGGCTAACTATTCAACCAAGAGTTACAAGAATTGTAATCAGTAAAGAGTTTACTCACTTTGAAAATGTAATGGTTGATGGTAGGGGCCAAAGTCCGGTCAACTATTGCACAAAATAAAGGGTCTTGGAATCACTTAATTCAAATAGGGATCAATTAAATTGAATGAAGTGTTTTAAAGTTACCAATTTAATACGCTTATGGTACTTTAATTTTATTAAACATAATTATTGAACTTTGCCTCATTTTGATTTTTGTTTGTAGATGAATAGCTTTAACGACAACACTAATTTGCCAACCAAACTTAAAACAAGGCTAAATCTCATAAACTTTAGGGAATGGGAAGAAGAGTTAAGAACTGTTCTTAAGAGCCACAAGCTTGAGGCTCGACTCTATATTCCCATTGAAAGCAGATTCACAATAGGTTTCACTCCTAATAGGCACCCGAAAGATGTTTTGGATGCAGAGAAAATCAAGAATCTCATATTGGCATCTATTCCAACTTGTTGGAAGAATCTCAAGGATTATGAGTTGACCAAACTGCGAGAATGTCTACGTGCCATCTGTCGAGGTGGCATTGGGGCATTAGGAAGTGGAGCCATCAACGATCAGAATGTTAGAGAGGTTGTTAATTCGATCCCTCAAATATACTACTCCAGGACTAATAGTGTAAGGTTTGAGACTTACAATATTCATTGTAATTAGGCTATGAAACTCATTCTTGGTCAGTCAGTTAAGAGCCATGTGAAGGAACTGATTGATTTACTCAATTAGATGGATATCTTAGGGAGACCGTTTGATGATGAATTTGCACATGACACTATTCTGTTTTCACTCCATGATGGATTTGATCTCGTCAAGCTTATTCATGATGATGAAGGCTTGACAGTGACGCTTGTCAATCTGTTGATCAACCATACAAAGGAGTACTTGAAGAAGAAGGGAAGCCAATGCTTCTATTGCGGTAGGTGTTCTTGCCATTTACCAGGTTGTCCCCACAACACAATAGTGAAGACGGAAGGTAAGGAGTTACCTAATGTTTTTGTTGTTGAATTCAATCTTAACTCTTTTTGCAATTGGGTATTCGATACCGGTTGTGGTTCTCACATTATTAATAACATTCAGGGCCTAAGAGAGAGTAGGAAGTTAGCAAAAGGGGAAGTTGTAGGAGTTTATAGGTACTATAATGCGGAAAAACATGAATCATATTCATAAAGCACCTATCCCAAGATCGCATGCATAACACACAAGACACATAATCATACCTTTGAAGCGTGAATTCCACGAAGCTAATCAATTGGCAAATCAGGGAGAGAATAGAGCCCCAAGCGTTGCTCCTCTACTTAGTCCACGGGATTCGAACGAGCCGTCCACCAATACTAGATTGGTCGAGTGAAGGTGGAAAACCATGATCACCACCTTTAATGGACAACGCCGACCACCACGAACCATCACCACCATGAACCACCATAACCGACGCCGAGGGAGGAGGAGAGAGCCGTGAGAGAGAGAGAGAGTGTGTGTGTGAGAGGGGTTTGGTCTCGTGTTTGATAATTAGGGTTTGATCAAACTGATCACTGAATTTTCTTTTTCAAACCCTAGGCACCTACTCTATATATAATCCTATTATAATAAGACTAGGTTACGAAGCCTAAAAACCCTCCAAATCACTCCATATGGCCGGCCATACTAGGAGATGAGGCCCATCATGGGCCTCATCCTCTCGTGCTTAATCTAGGCCCTTTGTGTAACCTTATAAGATCTGTCCAATTGGGCTTTGGCCTATTTTACTAACCCAAAGATCGTTAGTACCTCTAGCTTGATATAACGACAACCCAAATGTAGGAACTTAATTATCTCCATAATTTGATCCATTTATATATCTAGTAATTGCACATGACGAAGACATAAATCCTTCAATCTCCCTCTTGTTTGAGACAAGTGTGCAATATTCAAATTCCTTAAGTCAATGTGTGTCGATTTGATAACATAATTGCATCCCATGTCGAGATCATATTAATCTACAAATTGTTCCTTGAAATCTAAGTTTGAATTACAAAACCAAATGATTACTGAGTATTACATTTGAACACGGCCACGTATTTTCTGAATTCTCCCTCTTCAAGCGGCCATGACACATTCCCTAATTTAATTGGTAGACTCAATCCAATCTTGCAGCAATAAAGCTCCCACTCAACTTTTGAAGTAACCAAGAAACATCCTTTTTAATCTCCAGTTACGGGAAGACATTTGAATGTACCATAGTTAAATCAACCATTGAATAAAATCAATGTTCCACTCATGTCAAAGGAATCCACTAATATATTCGGAAGCTCTATACTTGAACTTTAAAGTAGGTCAGTAGTTCGATCATGCATCATTCATGTATATCCAAGTGATTGACCGAGCATCACTATGCCCCTGTAGCCCATGAAACTGCGCTATCCACTCAATCTTACATGCTAGTCCATTTATTGAAATGATTTATGTCCACTTCAATGATTTCGAACTAGGAACTTAAACAATATATGAATTTTGTTCACCTGTGGGGTTTCATTCACTAGGTCATCAACCTGATGAGCCCATCAATTCATAATTATTTTGGACATTCTGTATAATTTCCAAAATTAATTAAATAAGAGAAATGAAATTTTCTGTTTTTAACATAATTCTGCAAATATATGTATTCCTTATGTAATATGTTTTCTCAATACATACACAACTTGAATTACATAATTTGCTACAATAATATGACTTTCATACCTTAGTCTATGGAAGGGGCTTAAGTAAATAAGCGATATTTTCACTTATAATAAAACTTTGCAGATCATGACATCCCGCTGGTCAATGATCTCATAAATGAAGTGATATCTCATATCAATTTGTTTGGATTTATGATATAACCCTGGCTCCTTTATTTTGGCAAAGGTATCCTTTTAGTCACAGGACAATTTGATCCAAGCTTCCTCCTTAACTACTTTCACTGTAGTTAGTACACATATCTCGACATTAAGTAAGCGACAGCATTCTGCTTTGAACTCTTCAAGCTTACTGTACTTCTCCATTCGCACAAAATGTATCTAGATCAACATCTAAAATCATCTTGTCTATTTGGAAAACTTGCATCTGTATAAGTTTTGACAACTAGTTCACTGTCGCCACCATAAACTAGAAACATTCCTTTAGTCCTTCTCAAGTACTCAAGGATTTGTTCTTAGTAGCTTTTAGTATGCTTATCCTGAATTTTCTTGAAACTTACTACACATGCACAAGTCATATGTAACATCTTGCTTTGTACATATCATGGCACATATAATGGACCCTTTTGCAAAAGCATAAGGTACACTATCCATACAACTCAACTCTACTAGCTTTTGATGGCAGTGAGTTTTACTGAGCGTAATACCATGAGACATGGGAAGATATCCTCTCTTAGAGTCTTGCATCTTGAACTTGTCAAGAACCTTATCAACATAAGTCTCTTGATTAGGTCCAATCATTCTTCAAGATTCATTTCGTGTATCTTGATTCCCAATATGTACTTAACATCTCCTATTTCTTTCACATAGAAACAACTCTTTAACCATTACTTGACTGATTCAAGCATTGATATGTCATTTCACATGCACTGTATGTCATCTACACACAAGACTAAGAAAACCAATTGCTCCCACTAAACTTCTTGTCTCTACAAGGTTCCTTTTCGTTCTTTAAGGAAATCAAACTGTTTGATTGCCTAATCGAAACGAATGTTCCAACTCCCTGATCCTTACTCTAATCCATAAATGAATTTCTGAAGTTTGCAAAACTTTCTATGATTCTTTAGATCTTCAAAACCCTTGGGTTGTATCATATACATTTCCATCATCAAAAACATTTCAAGAAGGGGATTTTGATATCCAACAGCTAAATTTCGTAATCGAAAAATTTCAGCAATCACTAGAAGAATCCGAATAGGCTTGCGCAACTAATAAGTTTGACCCCATTTGTAAGACTATCATGGATTAACACATCTTTACAAACATGGAGTCCATTCTGGATTTCATGGACTTAAGCCACTCCCTGAGTTGGCACTTACCCAAAGCTTGCTTTGTAGGGTATGAGTTCCAATCATTCCAATATGAAATTTTAGAATCCACCTTTTCTCAGAATTTCAACAAATTGTTTGTTTTTAATCCACTAGAAGAAATTTACAAACGGGCAACGAGGTATGCCCATCGGTTTTCAAAAACCAATGGGGAAAATAATGGGCGGGATTGGGTAAGAGGTTATTGGCACCGGTTCACACAAAACCGGTGCCATATTCATTTAAGGTCACCGGTTCAAACCGGTGGCAATTCAATGAAAAAAAAACCTGCCCTATACCTTCTCCCCCTTTTCCTTCTCTTTCTTTGTTCCCCATTTCATTTCTTTCCCTTCTTTATTCCCTCCTTAGACCCTTAGCTTCACCGCTACCCTCCTTTGTTCCTGCCGTCAACCCTTCACCGGCGACCCTCTCTCAACGGCGGCCGCATTCCGTCTCTTTCTCTTTCTTTTTCCGGCAACCCTTCATCCAGCAAGCCCCTCCACCATTGCGCGCGAGTTCAGCACCCACCACCTCTCCGCCACCTGCACACAACCGCGCTGACGCCTCGCGAGTTTAGCCGCCTCCACCACTCCGCCACCTGTCCAGCAACCCTCCGCGTCCTCTGCCCTCCAGCTCACTACCACTTCCACCTCTAATTATGGTACTAAAACATGTAGGGTTAGTGTTTAATTTTGTAGGCATTTTTAACAATTATTTTGAATTCTATACCTATATTTTAATTTGCATTTTGAACAATTCATATATGAGTAAACTAAAGTTAGCTAGGGTTTGATATCCTGCGTAACCTACGATAGGTATAAGAAACAATAGAATTATTCTCTTCAACTCTTTGAAGCCTTTCATTCAAGTGGTACGATAGAAGCCTCGCTAGTTGAATTAGCTTGCGTTGGCACATGATTTATCAAATTAGCTTATTTCATGCGCCCTCGTCTCTGATGTGGTGTTAATTCACATCCTTTTGTTGCTCGTCTCGAAGCTCATCGAGATCTAACTTTACTCCCACTTGGCTTTGTAGGAAGAGATTTCATTCTATAAAGACACTATCGCGAGCAGCAAACACTTTGTTATCTACGCGATTGTAAGAATAATACCTCTTAGTTTCCATGGGAAAATCCACGAAGAACTATTTACTTGATTTAGGGTGTATTATGTCATCTTCGTAAAATTTTACATCGATTTCATAACCCTTAATCCTATTTAGAAAAGACAACTTTTGGAACATTTCCAATTCATAACTCTTATGACGTCTTTTCAATTGCTTTGGTTGAATTTTTGTTTAGTATATTCGCAATTGTGTTCTAATGTATGTCCTTAAAACGATATTTCTAAATCATTAAAGTTAATCTCGGATCAAACTATGGCAAGCAAAGTTTGATTCCATTTTTCTAACACACATTTTAATGTTCCTACATTATGAATTAATTCAACAACTCCCTTTAGATGATTATTAACTTTGAGTTAAATATTGAAAGGAATGGTGTCCTTCGAACAAGTGTATTATTCCGATAGAGGGTTCAGAATTATTAGAAAGCTAATTATTCAGTGAGGTCAAGTGATCAGAATGCCTAGTTAGAGGCCGCTTCCGATCAGTGATATTAATGTATAATTAATATCACAGCTTAATCTTGACTGAACCCTTCGGGTCACACCCAAGCAACTAACGATCTGATACGACGGATTAATCCGGAAGGAATTAATGAGTCGCTCGAGTATTATATATTTAGACGTCGGAATTCGAGCTAGGAGCGTCGAAATCGAGAGTCGCAAGTCGAGTCGAATTAATAAAAGACGAGACGGTAAAATCAATAATTAATTAAAAATTTACCAAAATACCCCTAGCATCGGAATGCCCCGAGCAAACCGAGTGCTAGGGGCACTTGGGATAGCATGATGGCTAGCATGCGCACCACACCAAGCCTAGGCTGGCTAGTGTGTGGTGCGGCATGCTAGCGCAGCACTGCTAGCATCCGTGCTAGAGCATGGGTAGCAAGCATTGCTAACACGCGCATAGCAGCAACAACAAGCTAACAGCACTATGTTCCTACATTATGAATTAATTCATAAACTATGGCAAGCAAAGTTTGATTCCATTTTTCTAACACACATTTTAATGTTCCTACATTATGAATTAATTCAACAACTCCCTTTAGATGATTATTAACTTTGAGTTAAATATTGAAAGGAATGGTGTCCTTCGAACAAGTGTATTATTCCGATAGAGGGTTCAGAATTATTAGAAAGCTAATTATTCAGTGAGGTCAAGTGATCAGAATGCCTAGTTAGAGGCCGCTTCCGATCAGTGATATTAATGTATAATTAATATCACAGCTTAATCTTGACTGAACCCTTCGGGTCACACCCAAGCAACTAACGATCTGATACGACGGATTAATCCGGAAGGAATTAATGAGTCGCTCGAGTATTATATATTTAGACGTCGGAATTCGAGCTAGGAGCGTCGAAATCGAGAGTCGCAAGTCGAGTCGAATTAATAAAAGACGAGACGGTAAAATCAATAATTAATTAAAAATTTACCAAAATACCCCTAGCATCGGAATGCCCCGAGCAAACCGAGTGCTAGGGGCACTTGGGATAGCATGATGGCTAGCATGCGCACCACACCAAGCCTAGGCTGGCTAGTGTGTGGTGCGGCATGCTAGCGCAGCACTGCTAGCATCCGTGCTAGAGCATGGGTAGCAAGCATTGCTAACACGCGCATAGCAGCAACAACAAGCTAACATCACTAGCGTGCTAGCACTACTAGCAATGCGCGCATAGCAGAGGCAGCTATGGCGCGCGAGCGGCCCATGCGAGCAACCCAACCAAGGGCCTAGGCGCCAGCTAGGTTGCCTTGGCACCCAAGGCTGGGTGCGCCACATGGCGCAGCCTGGTTAGTGCATGTGGCTTGTGGGAGGCGGTTTTGAGGATCCTTGGAGAGCAAGGATTTTGGTCCCCCCCCCCCCCCCGTGGTCCTCACCTAACCTCTCCTTCTATGATTTCCACTTGTTGATTAATTAGTTGTTTGATATTTTCTTTTATTTTTTATTTAAAGATAAAATGGGAAAATTGATTTTACCAACTCTCCCACATTGATGGGAGAGTGGAATTCTCACATGACATTCTCTATAAATACCCACCTTGGGAATTGGAGAAAGTCACTTGAGTAGGAACTCAATAAGGCATCTCCACTTGAGAGAAAACCTTTAAGTTCATATAATACTCGAGTAGTGTTTTGGTCCGACTTGGCTAAACTTCAAGTAAGAGACCGGTCGGGTCGAGTTGCGGGTGGATACCGTAGGAGGTCTCTGTGCTTGCAAGACTTGGCTTTAAAGTAAGAACTCCGGTTGTGAGCGAAGCACGTGACAAGGGTAATATCGTCTTTTCTCTCTTTCTTGTTATTTATGTTGCTTAGTTATATTAATTGTGAGCGGGTCTTGGGGTCGGGTATTGTTCTTCGGTGAGTTGGACTCATCGAAACCCAATAGCGGTATCGGAGCCTTGCTCATTTATTTTTGTAACTAAAAAAATTTTCAAGGGTTTAAAAATGGATTTAATTTCTGGTTATGTTGCTAATTAGATTAGTAGCTCGATTTTATTAATTTTAATCTCGTTTTATTAAGAACTTTGGCTCCATAACCTAGATTTTCGCCTAAGACTAGTGAATATTGGGTGGAATTGATATTCTGGAAACATTCTGATCCTTAAGGGTTGCGAAAAAGCCAAATTCTGCCAGAAATGCCTGTTTCGAGGGATTTTTCGTTTTGACAAAAAAATTTAAATCTTTTACACCTTAAATATTAATGGCATATTAATTGTGATTATGCATTTGGTTCTTTCCTTTATGCTTCTGCAATTTTAGACCACTTTTGAGCATAATTACTTGGTAGTAATTGGTGCTTAATAGTTGACTCAAATTTTCACATAATTGCAAATAAATTGCTTTAAGTGTGAAAAGTTTGTATCTTGAGGCTCATAAGTACTAAAGATTCAATCTTTAATTATTTTAAGTGATTGGAACTTTGTGTTACTAAATTCCATGTATGTTTATTAAACTTTTTTGATTTAATCATTTATTAAGTTAATTGAATCATAAAGTTTCAATCTTGTGATAGAATTTTTAATTAATCTTTATATTGGAAGATGTAATTTTTCAAGGATTCACAAGTTAAAGTTGGAATCTTTATATGAATTTTTATGTTCATAATTCCAACTCCCTTTTAATTTTGTCAAATCTCATGATTAATTTATGTTGGTTAAATTAATAGTCAGAATAACCCTTATTCATTTTGTTGCATCAAGTTGAACCAATTTTATTAAAGAATAGTTCTTGGAAATAATTTTGGTTTTGTACACTTGAATGAATTTATTAAGTTGTACTTGTTATATTTTTTCATTTTTGCTCATTAAATTAATTTTAAATTTAATTTAGAATTAATTGCATAAGTCACGCAAAAATTCGGAATTGATCCCGAGAGTATAGCACGCAAACCAAGCCAAAAGCCAGGCTCGGTTAGCCGGGCTGCACAGCAGCCCGCATGTGGCTGCCAAGGGTTGGTTGTGCTTAGTGCGTGCGCCAATGCATGCCTGATGCTCGCAACACGACAACATGGCGCAACAACAGTCGTATGCTGTGCGTGTTGTGTGTGTGGGTTGTGCGTTGCTTGGTGCGGCTGGGTGGCTGTGTGTGTGCGGTGTGCTGCTGGCTGGCGGCATGGTGCGCGCACAGCAGCAAGCTCGAGTGGCCTTCGTGGCCACGTGTCGCAAGAATGCCCCGTAGGGAGCACAACGCGTATGCGATACTTTAGGCTACGGGTGTGATGCTTGGCACGGGCCATGGCTGTGCGCGCGACCCTTCACTAGGCACCCATGCCCCAGGCCTAAAACACCAAGCCGAAAGGCTTTATGTTAGGCACTTTGGGGTTTTTAGGGCTATGTTATTTTTGCGTTTTGCCGATTTTAATTATTTAAATTATGTTTATATTAATTTAATTAAATTTTGGAGGCTAGGCCTCGGTTTTGAGCGGCACTTGCAATATTTTATTTTGCCAAAATTTTGGGTTTACCGGCTTAATTAATTGGATTGATTAATTTGGATGCGGAATTTAGTGGGAGCTTCAATTTTAATTGCGCTTAATCACATAATTGGTTAAACAACTTTGACTAGTTTTAATTAGGCGCGTTAATTGGATTAACCACCTAAGTTAGTTACTAGTTTACGCGTGTTTATGCATTGTTACATGTCTATCATTGTAAAATGCATGGGCCATTCACATAGTGAATGGATGAATGGAATGTATATTCTCTCACAGGTTTTATGAAATGGCAACTAGTAGGGCCGATTAGGATAGAAAATACGGACTGCGTTCCGTCACGTATTTTTGTAAATCTAAATACGGTTTGCGAACCGTTGAGTATTTTTGTACCTTAATATTTAGATTAGTCCTAATCGTAGATACTAGCATTTGCATTATTTTGGTTAATTCTTGAAGACGGAGGTTCTTGGAAGACGAAGCCATGAAGTTGCAAGAAAGACCCTTGAAGACTTGAAGACTCAAGGGGTCATGCTAGTTGCCAAATGCATCATTTACTTATGTGTAGACACCTGATTGTGTCTCCCCAAAAACCAATCCCAGTGATGAATATATTTTACGTCATTGATTATTGAACGAAGTGAAAGTGTGAAAAGTCTTGTGATGTAGTTGTTTTAATAAAAATACTTCTTACTATTTTTGAAAATGTACTCTATTTATGGAAATGTCAAGTCCAATTAAGTTTGGACTATGATAAGGATCCAATAATGGTGTAGTTGGATTGGGTTCGAAAAGAGCTTTCCAACGATATATTATAAGCCCAATTCCGATGAATAATGAGGAAGTTAGGGCCAAAATACTAAGTTGGGCCCGAAACAAATTTTATATACGGCCTAATGATCTAGTGGAGCGCCCATTAATTATTATTCTTAAAGTCATTAGGATTGACTTTAATTTTCTAGAATAATCTAGGAGGTTCTCTTAAGTTCCAATAAAATTAGGATTAATAATTATTTTTTTAGAAAATAAAGAATTTTATTTGGAATAAAACAAGTGTTTTAAAAAGATTAAATCTGATTTTAAAAGATAAGTACGGACATTAATTTTTCTAATTTAATTAGATTAAGGACTATGTACGGATTTTAGAAAACGCGTGAACCATCGCGAAACGACGGAACCATCGCGTCGCGACAGAGGTAGTTTTATTCCAAATTGGATTCGGTCTTTTTCTGATCGTTTCCGGACTATTTTCTTCTCTCTCTTAAGCAATAGCCTATTCTTTCTCCCTCTTTTTAAGCCTAGCCTTTTCATAAACACAATACCGCATTCACGAGTTCTAGACATACCTAGCCAAGCTCGAAGTTGCCTTTACCCTAGACGTGAAAGGTTGATAATTTCTGAGGGTTTGGTCCCAAATCCCTATTTCAATTATTTAAATTAATTATTTGATTTAATATTTTCCTTGAAATTAATAACATGTGTATTGTTTTGATAGAAAGAGATACGAGGCAACAAAGTAAGTAGTTTTAATTGCTCTATTTCTTTAGAAAGCATGTTTATATTATATTAATTCCTAGTATCATGTTAGGATGCTTTTATCGCTTTCTAGTGTCATGTTTAGGTTGCTTCCCATTTATTCTGTCATGTTAGTATCATGTTAGGGCTAAAGCTTTTATCTTTATTGTTTAGTGACATGCTATGATTTGTTATTAATCATGTTAGTATCATGCCTAGGATCTTGCTAATATCATTATGCTTTGATGAGATTGAGATTATTATGTTGATGATTTGTTGTATCAATATATATTGTTGCTTGATATTATATATTATTGTTATTGCTTGATCACACCCTCTCTTGCAGGTTTAAAGGGAATTTGTACTTGTAATCACGCTTAATAAGATAATTAATAATCTTGTTTAGGCTAATATGATTTTAATTCAAGTGATCGCCAATAATAGATTTTTTTGTGCATTAATATTCAACCAATGTAGATTAAACAGGTTTAGGATTAATATATTGATTGTATGTTAGTCAGAAAGCGCACATGAATATGAGAAGAATAAAGTAGAGGCCTATTTTTAGGGCAGGTTCAATATCTTTTAGGTTGGATTTGTACCTTCATCCCTGAATATCCAGTCATGGTTCCAGACCACTATGGAGTTAGCGATCTCATGGATCGTGAAGGGGTGTAACCTTCACCATGTGAACGGTTTACAAGTTCCTAAAACTTGTTGGCGACTCTTTTTCTCTAGCTTCCTTCCCTTTGGACGCCACCATACTTAAGTGTATGATCACAGTGGGGCTCTAGTGTGGGATGCTTGAATTATTCCCTACATTATGTTTTCGATATATATTTATGCTTATATATATGAATGATATGTTAGATGCATGTTTAGGATTTTGATTGTTGTGATGATTAATTAAGTTCACTTAAATCAACCAACATAGAAACCCTAGGTCCCTAAAATATTGAGTAAATTTTGCCATTCCAAAACAACACTTACCGACCTATTGAGAGTAGTGATGGGATACGCCAAAGCGAGGAATTACTATTACTCCTAGGAAACGTAAGGCATACCGGGTATGCATGTTTGTTTTGGTTATACTTAACGATATGAGTGATAGAGTCCTAACATGTCGTGGCAAAGTAGATAAGTTGTTGAGAGAGCGTTAGATGCGACGATTTATCTAACCAAGAGTGGCTTGGAGCCATTAGCAAAGAGTTTCTTACCTTAGAATATTAAGTGTTAAGACAAGCCAAAACATGCTTAACTACTCATTGATTCTTTGGATCTTGGAATTGACTTATTATCACCAAATGGGGACAAATTTAATGTGTGAATAAGGCGTTTAAATAAGTTTGATAAATATGCATGAATTCAATATTATTTAAGTATTATGAATGGTTTTTCATTTCAAATTCTTTCAATTGTAGAACCATGTCTGCAAATAACTCAAACAACCAATTCTTTTTGCGCTTAATTCTCGACAAAGAGAATTTGAGTGGGCCAAAATTTCTTGATTGGCAAAGAAACTTGCGTATAGTTCTCATGCAAGAGAAAAAAGAATATGTCCTTGATGAGGAAATGCCCAAGACTCCCAATGAGGAAGTGACTCAGGCTGCCCTAAACCGATGGCAAACTGCCAATCGGGATGTCAAATGCATCATGTTGGCCACTATGTCTCCCGACCTACAAAAGACTTTCTTTGAGAAGGAGACAACTTTTGAGATCATTTCTGAGCTTCAGAACATGTTCCAAGAGCAGGCCCGAACTGAAAGGTTTGAAACCCACAGGCAGATCCTTCAGAGTAAGCTCAAGAAAGGAGAGCCGGTCAACCTACATGTACTCAAAATGATAGGATTATTTGAGAACATGGAAAGGCTTGACGCAGGGTATTCGACCGAGATGGCAATTGACATCATTCTCCACTCGTTGCACAAAGGCTATGATCAGTTCAAGATGAATTATAACATGCACAACATGGAGAAAACCCTCACCGAGCTTCATGGTATGTTGAAGCAAGCCGAGAAAACGCTCAAGGATGAGGGGAACCATGATATGCTCATGATAAAAAGGGCAAGCCGTTCAAGTGCTCAGGCAAGAAGAAGAAAGGCTTCAAGGGGAAGGGTAAGAAGACGTTTTTACCTAAGCCAAAAGCTACCAAAGATAACAAGGACAAGAAGGTAGCATCTTCTAAATCTGATTTCGAATGCTTCTATTGCAAGAAGAAGGGACATTGGAAGAGAGATTGCCTCAAATTCAAGGAAGATAAGAAGAACGGAACTGTTGCTTCTGGATCAGGTATATTAGATATCAGATGTGGCTCACACCTTTGTTCCAATTCTCAGGGACTAAGGAACACTAGAAGGCTAGCGAAGGGAGAGGTTAAACTCCGGGTCGGCAATGGATCCAAAATTGCAGCCGTATCCGTAGGAACTCTCAGTTTGTCTTTGCCCTCCGGGCTAGTTCTGGAACTTGAAAACTATTATTATGTTCCTAACATTACCAAAAACATCATTTCAATTTCGGAGTTGGACGCCAAAGGTTTTGAATTTCGATTAAAGGACGGTGAATGTTCGTTTTATCTCGATAATGTTTTATATGGTATTGCACGTTCTGAAAATGGTATTTATGTGCTTTCATTAGACAAACAAGTTTATAATGTTAATAATACCACCAAAAAATCAAAGACCATTGATTCAAATAAGACGTACTTGTGGCATTGTCGTCTTGGCCACATTAACATCAAACACATCAAGAAACTTCTACAAGAAGGTGTTCTTGACTCATTCGATTTACAATTGTTTCAAAATTGCGAAGGAGGTTTATTAGGCAAGATGATAAAGAAGACATTCTCTAAGTTAAGAGAAAGGGCAAGTGACTTGTTGGGCCTAATACACACCGATGTATGTGGACCAATGAGCACAACCACAAGGAACGGCCATCGATATTTTATCTTCTTCACATATGACTATAATAGATATAGATATGTCTGCCTTATGTTGCACAAATCTGAATCGTTTGAAAAGTTCAAAGAATTTCAGAGTGAAGTGGAAAATCAGCTTGGCAAGAAAATCAAATCCCTTCGATCGGATCGAGGTGGTGAATACTTGAGCCAAGAATTCGATGACCACCTGAAAGAAAAGGGTATACTTTCAAAATTGACACCACCAGGAACTCCCCAATGGAATGGAGTATCCGAAAGGAGAAATCGAACCTTGCTAGACATGGTACGATCAACAATGGGTCTTAGTGATCTTCCTATCTTTTTCTTGGGACACACACTTCTAACCGCGGCACTAACACTGAACCATGCTCCATCAAAAGCTGTGGAAAAGACTCCATACAAACTATGGACGAAGAAACCTCCAAGGTTGTCTTTTCTCAAGATATGGGGATACGAAGCATATTTCAAGAAATTAATTTCTAACAAACTTCACCCCAAACCTGACAATGCTCGTAATGGTGTCTTTTTAGAGAAGGAACACCTTTCCAAAATGACAAGTGGGAGGAAAATCGAACGATGAAGTTCGAGAGGACGAGCAACAAAATCAAATTGACAGTCAAAGTGCTCAAATAACATCTGTTGACGTTGGTCAAAATGTGCAAAGTCAAACCGACAATGCAAATGCTCAGTCCATTACCCTACGTAGGTCTCAAAGGCCGAGATCTCAACCTGATAGATATCTTGGTTTAGTATTAACCGAGAATCAGGACATCCTGATCATGGATGGAGATGAATCGGCAACCTACAAGCAAGCGATGGCAAGCACCGACTTTGCTAAATGGCAAGAGGCCATGAGATCTGAAATGGATTCCATGTTTGAAAATCAAGTCTGGGACTTGGTTGACTTACCCGAAGGTTACACACCTATCGGATGTAAGTGGATTTTCAAGTTGAAAACCGATAAAGATGGAAATGTATTCATTTACAAAGCTAGATTGGTAGCAAAAGGTTATAGACAAGTTCATGGTATTGATTACAATGAAACCTTTTCTCCAGTCGCAATGCTTAAATCCGTTCGGATCCTCCTAGCGATTGCTGCATAATACAACTATGAAATATGGCAGATGGACGTCAAAACCGCCTTCCTAAATGGTATTTTGGAAGAAACTGTGTATATGACACAGCCTGAAGGTTTTGTCGATCAAAACAACGCTGGAAAGGTATGCAAGCTTAAGAAGTCCATTTATGGATTAAAGCAAGCAAGCAGAAGTTAGAATCTGTGATTCAATGAAGCCATCAGTAAGTTTGGTTTTATCAAAAATCTAGATGAATCTTGTGTTTACAAGAAGGTCAGTGGGAGTGACATCGCCTTCCTAGTCTTATATGTCGATGACATATTACTCATTGGAAACAATATTCCGTTATTAGAGTCTGTAAAGGCTTGGCTCGGAAAATGTTTTTCAATGAAAGACTTGGGAGAGGCTCAGTACATACTAGGCATCAAGATCTATAGGGATAGATCGAAAAGGATGATAGAATTGAGTCAAAGTACTTATATTGATAAGTACTAACTCTATTCGGCATGGAAGGAGCCAAGAGAGGCCACCTACCCATGTCGCATGGCATAACCCTAAGCAAGAATCAGTGTCCAAAGACACCTGATGAGCGAGAAAGGATGAATTAGATTCCATATGCTTCGCTTATTGGATCGATCATGTATGCCATGATATGTACTAGGCCAGATGTATTGTATGCCTTGAGCGCTACGAGCCGATACCAATCAGACCCAGGAGAGGCGCATTGGACTGTGGCCAAGAATATCCTACAGTACCTGAAAAGGAACAAGGATAAATTCCTAGTCTATGGTGGCAGAGATGTATTAGTTGTTGAGGGTTATACCGACGCAAGCTTCCAGACAGACAAAGACGACTTCAAGTCACAGTTGGAATTTGCGACTTCAAGTAAGAGACCGGTCGGGTCGAGTTGCGGGTGGATACCGTAGGAGGTCTCTGCGCTTGCAAGACTTGGCTTTGAAGTAAGAGCTCCGGTTGTGAGTGAAGCACACGACAAGGGTAATATCGTATTTTCTCTCTTTCTTGTTTTTTATGTCATTTAATTATATTAATTGTGAGCGGGTCTTGGGGTCGGGTTTTGTTCCGCGGTGAGTTGGGACTCATCGAAACCCAACAAATATTTATCACAACAATCTTATTGTAGTGTTAAATTGTTTTTCTCAAACTGATTTAACATTTCATTCTGAAATTCTTGAACATTTCAATGATTCCAAGCTTTACTTCATTAAGTAATTATCGACATATTTACTTAAATTGTTAGTAAAAGTAATGAAATAGTTAAATCTCTTTGCTAGTTCTTGAACTTATTGGTCAACATACATCATATGTATGAGTTCCAAAAGGTCATTAGCTCCTTCACCCTTTCAACTGAAAGGAAATTTGGTCATCTTACCTTATCAAGCATGACTTTTAATTCTCAAATGACTCATAATCAAATAAGAGTAAGAGTCCATCCAATTATAATCTTGGATGTGCAAAATAGTTTATGTGACCTAACCTTACTTTGTTTTAAGTAGGTTTATTTTGAATCATCTAATTTTTCTTTTGTGATAAATATCAATGTCATAAAATAAAATTAACTCATTTCAAGCATAAAATGTAAACAATTTATTACCTTGGTCATGGATCAACACTTGTCCATGCCAAGTAAACCAAATCATTATCTCAAACTAAAAACTGAAATATTGTTTCATCAAAACTAGAAATATGTCTAAATCATCATAAAAATTCTGAAATAAAACTATGAAGCTTTCTTTGGCCACTCAAATAAATCTAGTGTACCTTCAAGCTTCACTTCCATGCTAGCCTTACTTCTTTGCAGTTTCTACAAAACATTAATAATGTTAAGCACTACAACTTGGTATCACATACCTAAGTGAAAATTAAAATGTTTATAACATAATACCTGAGGTGGATGCTTCATTTTTCTTGAGGAACTCAAGATACTTGTGGTAGTTGCGCTTCCAATGACCCTTCTTCTTGCAGTAAAAGCATTTACTTTCATTTGCAACCTTGGCCTTTGGAGTTGCCTTAGGCTTTTCAGGTGCCTTTGGAAACTTTCTTACCCTTGCCCTTAGCCTTTTGCCCCTTCTTCTTGAAAACCTTTCCAAACTGAACCATAAGAACCTCTTTCTTAGGTTCCTTAGAGATTTGCTTCTCAGGACTAACCAACATAGCATGCAACTCATTCATAGTCTTTGTAGCATCAAACATGTTAAAGTTCATGATAAATTGGTTGAAAGTTTCTGGAAGTGAGTGGAGAATGATGTTTGTTGCCATCTCATCACTATATGGGTGCCCTAGTTTTTCCATATTTTGAATAAGGCCGATCATTTTGAAAACATGATCATGAACTATGGTACCTTTCTCCATCTTACAATCCAAAATTTCTCGATGAAGCTCGTACCTCTCAACCCTAGCCTATTTCTTAAACAAAGCTTGGAGTTCTTGCATGATAGTATATGCATCCTGGTCCTCAAAATGCTTTTGAAGACTAGGCTCCATAGTAGCAATCATCAAGCAAGTGACAGGCATAGCCCTGTCTAGTGCTTCCTTGCGCTTACGGACCTCTGTCACAGTAGCATCTTTTGCCAAATGTCCTGGCAATGGGGTGTTAATGACATCCTCTCTACCTTCTGATTTCAGAACAAGCCTTAGCATCATTTCCTAAGTGGAAAAGTTTTCTCCTGTCAACCTATCTTTCTTAAGGAATTGTCGTAGATTGTAAATGTTGTTGTCATTGTTACGGCTACCCATCTATGTCAAAATAAGGCAAAGTTTAATAATTATGTTTACTTAAAATTAAAGTACCATAAACGAATTAAATTGGTAACTTTAATTCAATATTAAAGGATCCCAATTGAATTTTAAGTGATTCCGAGACCCTTTATTTGTGCAATAATTGACCGGACTTTGGCCTTACCATCAACCATTACATTTTCAAGGTGAGTAAACTCTTTACTGATTACAATTCTTGCAACTCTTAGTTAAATAATTAACCATCACATGTTTAATTATTACCCTTTGCTTCAAGGTTCTAAACTCTTTAGGTAACCTTGTTGAGTATAACCAATTAAAATTGTAAAACTTGATTTACCCCAAGTCTCCCAAGAGATAAAATGACACCCAGCTTTGGCATGACCTATCATTAATCATCGAAGATTTGTTGTGTTTTTAATTGGATAAGCAATCTCAATATTACTGGGACCTAGATTTATTATGTTGTGATTATTTAGTGAACTCTAGCGCATCATCAATCAACATAAATAAAATCTAACATGCATAATCTACTAATGCAATAAAACATGACATAGTATGACCCCTTAGTCCTAAGAAAACTAGAAATGAAAAGCTCCCACTAGAACCTTCATAGATCTCCATCCACCTTGCTCCTTTGGGTATTCACTTCATGGGCTTCTTTAGACTAAACTATTTAAATAACTAATCTATTTACTTTAAACAAAAGTTACAAAAATACTTGACAGTTCGCAGACCGTATTTGGATTACAAAAATACATCACGATGTGCAAATCGTATTTAGAATCTATGGGCCTTACGAGTCTATAAATAGCAACATAATATCATATATTATATAAAATGCCATATAATAAATCACTCAACATGCTTGTCTAAAATACAACATCGAATGTTCATAATTAAAGCAACACATTTCCTAAAATATCTCATATTTTAAATCATAATTAGATAATATCATATATTATTCATGACCAATTATAAAATATCATATATTTTAATTTAGGCATGGGATAGAATCAAATCTTATTTTAATCTAGAAAGATAAATCATATTTAATCTTTCATAATTATCCTAACAACTTTAGGAAATTCTATCCTAATTGCTAGCCAATCAAATAATTTTAGAATCAATTATATCCTAATTTAATTATGGGATAATCATATTATTTAAATCAATTATTATCCTTTTGGAATATGCTCAGAATATCCTAATAAATATTATCCAATATTAAACACCTTTTATTATGGATAATCACCAAATTTAACAACTTTAAATATGGATAATATCAAATAAATAAACTTTCGAAAGATTCGATTTTATCCTAAATAAAAGATATTATTTCAAATAAACTAAATTAATCCCAAAATAAATCAAAATTTATCTTGATATAATTTTAAAAAACAAAATAATTTTTTTATACAAACCGTGCACCACCCACACCGGCTACCGTGGTTGGCTAGCCGAAGCTAGCCACGGTGGTTGGCTGCTTTCACACAAAGAGCAACAGCGGGCAGCAGCAGTGGCAGCCACGGCAACAGCGTGCAACGCTTACACAACTGCTGCCAGCCACCCCAGACCTCCGCCCTCCCCTTCCCCTCCCTTTTAGACCGCCACCTGGTCGGCAACCACCGTGGCTGCGCCACCCAGCCACGGCTGCTGACCTTAAAATATTTTTTTTTTGTTTTTAATTTAATTGTAATAACATTTATCAAAATTAAATTAAATCGGTCCAAAACTAAAATTAAATTCCCATTCAATTTTGAAATTAGGGTTCATCATAAAATTAAACCCAATTTAATTCTAACTCTTAAAATTAAATTGATGATTACACACAAAACTCTTTTATGCATAAATCAATACAATTAAAATTATGAAACATAAAACAAATCGAATTAATTCAAAAATCAAGCACAAAATCATATTTTAGGGCTTAAAATTTTTGAAAATCCGAAATTAGGGTTAGGATGTTTAAAATTTTTGAACAATTTAGGGCTTAATTCGGTCCTCTTCATGGCTAATTGAGCATAATTAAATTACATTTAATCAATTTCAAAAGTTTAATCACATTAAATATAATAATTGAACCATAATTAAATTAATCTATCCCTCTTAATTGATTATAAAATTAAGAACATGGACTTCAAATAATCTTATTATTATAATCAAGCATGTTCATGCAAGAGGCTAATGATACCACTGTAGGAGTTTATAGGTACTATAATGCGGAAAAACATGAATCATATTCATAAAGCACCTATCCCAAGATCGCATGCATAACACACAAGACACATAATCATACCTTTGAAGTGTGAGGAAGCTCCTCTACTTAGTCCACGAGATTCGAACGAGTTGTCCACCAATATTAGATTGGTCGAGTGAAGGAGGAAAACCACGATCGCCACCTTTAGTGGACAACGCCAACCACTACGAACCACCACTACTGGCGACGAGGGGTTTGGTCTTGTGTTTGCTAATTAGGGTTTGATCAAACTGATCACTGAATTTTCAATTTCAAACCCTAGGCACCTAGTCTATATATAATCCTATTATAATTTGACTAGGTTACGAAGCCTAAAAACCCTCCAATCACTCCATATGGTCGGCCATACTAGGGGATGAGGCCCATCATGGGCCTCATCCTCTCGTGCATGCTTGATCTAGGATTTTTGTGGGACCTTATAGGATCCGTCCAATTAGGCTTTGGCCTATTTTACTAGCCCAAAGATCGTTAGTAACTTAGTACCTCTAGCTATGATATAACAACAACCCAAATGTACGAACTTAATTATCTCCATAATTTGATCCATTTATATATCTAGTAATTGCACACGTGTAGGGAATATTTCAAGCATCCCACACTTGAACCCCACTGTGATCATACACTTAAGTATGGTGGCATCCAAAGGGAAGGAAACTAGAGTAAAAGAGTCACCAACAAGTTTTAGGAACTTGTAAACCGTTCACAGGGTGAAGGTTACACCCTTTCACGATCCATGAGATCGCTAACTCCATAGTGGTCCGGAACCTTGACTGGATATTCGGGGATGAAGGTACAAATCCAACTTAAAAGAGATTGAACCTGCCATAAAAATAGGCCTCTACTTTATTCTTCTCAAATTCATGTGCGCTTTCTGACTAACATACAATCAATATATTAATCCTAAACCTGTTTAATCTATGTTGGTTGAATATTAATGCACAAACAAATCTATTACCGACGATCACTTGAATTATAATCATATTAGACTAAACAAGATTATTAATTATCTTATTAAGCGTGATTACAAGTACAAATTCTATTTAAACCTGCAAAAGAGGGCGTGATCAAGAAATAACAATAATATATATCAAGCAACATAATAACAACAATCATTATCATAATAATCCCAATCTCATAAAAGCATAATAATAATAGCAAGATCCTAGGCATGATACTAACATGATTAATAACAAATCCTAGCATGTCACTAAACAATAAAGATCAAAGCTTTATCCCTAACATGATAATAACATGATAGAAGAAATAGAAAGCAACCTAAACATGATACTAGAAAGCAATAAATAACATCCTAACATGATACTAGGAATTAAAATAATTTAAGCATGCTTTCAAAAGATATAGAGCAATAAAACAACTTACTTTGTTGCCTCGTATCTCTTTCTATCAAAACAATACACACATTAGTAACTTCAAGGAAAATATTAAATCAAACAATTAATTTAAATAATTGAAATAGGGATTTGGGACCAAACCCTTAGAAATTATCAACCTTTCAAGTCTAGGGCGAAGGCAACTTCGAATTTGGCTAGGTGTGTCTAGAACTCGTGAATGCAGTATTTTATTTGAAAAGAGAAGGCTTAGAAAGAGGGAGAAAGAAAAGCTATTAGCTTGAGAGAGAAGAGAATATAATATTATTGATGATCGTTAATGAATTGTTGATGCTAAAACGGGGAAATACGACCCTATTTATAGAGAAAATAGCTCGGAAACGATCAGAAAAAGACCGAATCCTATTAAAAATAAAACTACCCCTGTCGCAGAACGACAGGGTCCAGCGCGCCGCGACGGCCCTGTCGCCGTGAGATAGGCTTGTCATGGCGCGCCAGTTTTGTCATTTCGCATTGGCTTACGCATTTTCTAAAAATCTGTACGAAATCCTTAATCTAATTAAATTCGACTAAAAACATCCGTGTTTATCTTTTGAAAATCAGATTTAATCTCTTTAAAAACATTTGTTTTAATCCAAATAGAATTCTTTATTTTTATAAAAGATATAACTATTATTCCTAATCTCATTAGAACTCAAAATAACTTTCTAGATTATTCTAGAAAATCAAAATAAATCCTAATAAATTTAGGAATATTAATTAATGGGTCCACCACTAGATCATTGGGCCATAAAACCATTTCAGGCCCAATTTAGTATTTTAGCCATAACTTCCTCATTATTCATCGGAATTGGGCTTATAATATGTCGTTGGAAAGCTCTTTTCGAGCCCAATCCAACTACACCATTATTGGACTCTTATTATGGACTAAACTAAATTGGACTGGACATTTTCAATATATAGAGTACATTTTCGAAAAGAAAGAATATTTTATCAAAACAACCGCATCACAAGACTTTTCACAATTTCACTTCATTCGATAATCAAATAACGTGAAAAGTATTCAATACTGGTTTGGTTTTGGGGAGACACATTTAGGTGTCTACAACATGACGAAGACATAAATCCTTCAGAAGTCACACTTTGAGTAGGAAATGGAGCAAAAGTTGCTGCACTTACTATTGAAAACTATCACTTGAGGCTTCCGAAGACACATTTTGGTGCTTAATAACTGTTATTATGTCCCAACAATTACCAAGAACATTGTTTCAGTTCCTGTCTTAGATATAGAAGGTTTTTCTTTTGAAATAAGAGACAAGAGTTGTTTTATTTCCAAAGAAAATATGTTATATGTTAACGCAAAATTGATTAATGGTTTGTATGTCTTAGATTATACAACCCATATTTACAACATCGATAAAAAAAGCGCAAAACAGATGAATCAAACCAAACCTATCTATGGCAATGTAGGTTAGGTCATATAAACTAATCATGCATCCAGAAATTACAAAAGGATGGACTCCTAACTTCATTTGATTATGAATCATTTGAAGACTGTGAGTCATGCTTGTTAGGTAAAATGACCAGATCACCTTTTACTAGAAAAGGGTGAAAGAGCTAGTGACCTTTTAGGCCTCATACATACAGATGTTTGTGAACCAATGAGTTCAAAAGCTAGCTTAGAGGTGGTTTTAACTACTTCATTACTTTTACTGATGATTTAAGTAGGTATGGCTATATCTATTTAATGAAGTATAAGTTGGAATCCTTTGAAAAGTTCAAGGAATTCCAAAATGAGGTACAAAACCAGCTTGGGAAGATAATAAAAGCACTGCGATCCGATCGTGGTGGTGAATATTTGACTCAAGAGTTTGATGATCATCTGATCTATTGTGGAATAATTTCACAATTAACTCCTCCAGGAACACCACAGTTAAATGGTGTGTCAGAAAGGAGGAATCGAACCCTGCTAGACATGGTTCGGTCCATGATGAGCTTTATTGATTTGCACATATCGTTCTAGGGATATGCATTAGAAACAGCTGCGAACATAGTGAAAAGAAGCCTGTCCAAAGAAGTTGAGAAGACACCATATGAGTTATGGACTGGAAAAGTTCCAAAGTTGTCTTATCTCAAGATTTGGGGTTGTGAAGTCTATGTAAAATGTTTACAAGGCGACAAACTAGGCCCTAAATCAGATAAATGTTTCTTCGTGGGTTATCCCAAAGAAACAAGAGGGTATTACTTCTACAATCGCGCAAATAACAAAGTGTTTGTTGTTCGCGATGGTATCTTTCTAAAAAGAGAATTTCTTTCTACAAAGTCAAGTGGGAGTAAAGTGGTTCTCGAAGAAATTCAAGACGAGCAACAAATGGATGTGGATAACACCACATCAGAGGCGAGGGCGCATGAGTCAACTAATTTTCAAATCATGTGCCTGAGCAAGATAATTCAACTAGCGAGACTCCTATCATCCCACTTGAATCTAATTCTTGCGAAAATCTTCAAGGAGTTGAAGAGAACATTTCTATTGTTGCTCCTACCCCACGTAGGTCTGCCATAATAAAAAACAAACAGTTTGTTGAGGTTTTATTAACTGAGGATTCTGAAATCTTCCTATTGGAGAATGAAGAACCTACAACCTACAAGCAAGATTTGGCGAGCCCTAACTCAGAGAAATGGCTTGAGGCCATGAAGTTCGAAATGGAATCGATGTATGAAAATGCTTTGTGGACCCTGGTAGACTTGCCTGATGGGGTAAAACCTATTTGTGCAAGTGGGTCTACAAGATTAAAACAGACAAGGATGGAAATGCCTACATCCACAAAGCAAGACTAGTTACAAAAGGGTACATACAGTTTCATGGTATTGACTATGATGAAACCTTTTCCCCAATAGCTATGCTTAAGTCCATTCGAATCCTTCTAGCGATTGCTGCATTTTTCAATTATGAAATTTGGCAGATGGATGTCAAAACCGCCTTCTTAAACGGGTTCTTGACGGAGGAAGTGTATATGACACAACCTGAGGGTTTTGAAGATCCAGAAAATCCTAGAAAAGTGTGCAAGCTTCATAAATCCATTTATGGATTGAAGCAAGCATTAAGGAGTTGGAATCTTTGTTCGTTTCGATGAGGCAATCAAATAGTTTGATTTTCTCAAGAGCAAAGAGGAACCTTGTGTATACAAGAAATCCAATGGGAGCAGCGTGGTTTTCTTAGTCTTGTATGTAGATGACATACTACTCATGGGAAATGATATACCAATGCTTGAGTAAGTCAAAGAATGGTTGAAGGGTTGTTTCTCCATGAAAGACTTGGGTGACGCCAAGTACATTTGGGAATCAAGATCCATCGAGACAGGTCTCGAAGGATGATTGGATTAAGTCAAGAGACTTATATTGATAAGGTTCTTGATAGGTTTGAGATGAAAGACTCTAAGAGAGGATTTCTCCCCATGTCCCATGGCATTACGCTCAATAAATATCAGTGCCCTCAAACGCCAGATGAGATGAGATATATGGCTAGTATACCTTATGCTTCTGTAGTAGGGTCTATTATGTATTCCATGATTTGTACAAGGCCAGATGTTTCATATGCTCTTAGCATGTGTAGCAGATTTCAGGAAAATTCAGGTGAAGCACACTGGACAGCTGCCAAGAACATCCTTAAGTACTTGAGAAGGACTAAAGGAATGTTTCTAGTATATGGCGGCGAAGATGAGTTGGTTGTCAAGGGTTATACGGATGCGAGTTTCCAAACAGACAAAGATGACTTCAAATCCTAGTCAAGGTACATTTTCTATCTGGATGGAAGAGCAGTGAGCTGGAAGAGTTCGAAGCAAAGCACTGTCACAGACTCTACGACAGAATTAGAGTATTTGGTTGCCGTTGAAGCAGCTAAGGAAGCAGTTTGGATTAAGAAATTCCTCACAGAGCTGGACATTGTACCAAGTGCTCAAAAGAGAATAGAGTTGTATTATGACAACAATGGCACCATTGCTTAATCAAAGGAGCCAAGGTCACACTTCAAATCCAAACATGTTGAGAGGAAATATCACCTCATTCGAGAGATCATTGGCCGAGGAGATGTCAAGATGTGCAAAGTTCATACAGATGAGAACATCGCTGATCCGCTTACCAAACCCCTTCCATTGCCTAAGAATGAGACTCATACTAATGCAACTGGATTGAGGCTAATGATGTAATTTAAGTTGTATTTGTTTTGAGAAAACTTATTACATAAGAAATACATTCATTTCTAGAATTATGTTTAATATGAAATTTATTATTTCTCTTATTTAATTATGGTTTTAGTGTTAAATAAAATGTCCAAAATAATCATGGATTGATGGGTTCACCAGGTTGATGACTTGGTGAATGAAACCCCACAAGTGAACAAAATTCATATATTGTTTAAGTTCCTAGTTCGAAATCATTGAAGTGGACATAAATGATTTTAATAAATGGACTAGCATGTAAGATTGATTGGATAGCGCAGTTTCATGGGCTATAGGGGCATAGTGATGCTCGGTCAATCACTTGGATATACATGAATGATGCATGATCTAACTACTGACCTACTTTGAAGTTCAAGTATAGAGCTTCTAGATATATTAGTGGATTCTTTTGACATGAGTGGAACATTGATTCTATTCAATGGTTGATTTAACTGTGGTACATTCAAACTTCTTCCCGTAACTGGAGATTATAAAGGATGTTTCCTGGTTACTTCAAAAGTTGAGTGGGAGCTTTGTTGCTGCAAGATTGGATTGAGTCTACCTATTAAATTAGGAAATGTGTCATGGCCGCTTGAAGTGGGAGAATTCAGAAAATACATGGCCGCGTTCAAATGTATTACTCAGTAATCATTTGTTTTGTAATTCGAACTCAGATTTCAAGGAACGATTTGTAGATTAATATGATCTCGACATGGGATGCAATTAAATTATCAAATCGACACACATTGACTTAAGGAATTTGAATATTGCGCACTTGTCTCAGACAAGTGGGAGATTGAAGGAATTATGTCTTCAATAAGTGCAAATACTAGATATATTAAGGATCACTTATTATGGAGATAATAAGTTCATTCTTTTGAGTCGTCATTGTCTGTTGCTAGATATAATAAATGATTTTTGGGCTACTTAAATAGCCCAAAGCCCAATAGAATGGATCATATGAGGTCACACAACAAGGGTATTGGGTTAAACAAGTAAGAGGCCCATTAAGTTGCCTGACAAACCATATGGAGTATTGGGCAAGAGTAGTTTGATTAGGACAATGAGTTTGGGCTTGACATGGATTATTATTTAGAGACATGGACTCTTATTTAGAGATATGATCTATAAATAAGATCCACGACTTAGATTGAAATAACAATTTGACAAGTCAGTTAATTCAAGCAACCAAGTCCTAAACCCTAATCTCTCTCTTTCTCTCTCTCTCTCTCTCCCCCGTTTGTACGGCCGGCCACCCTAAGTGGCGCGTGTGGTGCTCGTTCGTGGTGGTTCGTGGTTAGTTCGTGTTTCTCTCTTCTCTGTAGAAGGTTGATTGAAAGGTTAGATCACAACTAACTAGCAGTAGCGGAGGTTTAATCTGTACCCGTGGACCAAGTAAAGGAATCACGTTTGGGGTTCTTTGTCTCCCGTTGTTCTTGCTCGATTGCTAGTGGAATCACGCTTCAAAGGTATTATTAATTGTTCTTTATGTGTTATGCATTGATCTTGGTGTTTAGATGCTTATGAATATGATTCATGCAATTCCGCTTGTAGTATCTAAAATCTTACATTATCTTGAGGAGAGCTGAAGGTAATCCGCAACTAACCCAATTAAGTTTTCAGAATATTTTCCACTATATATATATTTTCAGAGTATCAACTTTCTTGTATTACTATTTCCAACAATGTACGGAGTATAATTTTAACGTATTCGTAAATTATGAAATCATAATTATCACCTTCTAAACCCAATTTAAAGATCATATATTAATTATACGGGTGATGGGTTTAGGCAAGTGGATCAGAAGGAGCGGATAAATGCACGTAAACCTTCATCCAATCCGTTTTTATTCCTAAACCGATCGAATCAACATAATACAAAGTATGAGCTTTGAATTACTCGTAAGTAAAGGAGTTACAAACTTACCTCAATCTACCTGACTCGAAAAAAATTAAATTTAATTATTGTCTTCTTTGAACACAATACCTTAGCCTAAGTCAAATTTAAAAATAGACCTACTCAATTTTACCTAACCAGATCCAAATTCCTAATTGACACCTCTGCTTGTAAGCCCAATTGGGTCGGTTTCACACTTCGCTTAAGACTTCCCATTCTCCATAGTTGATAAACAATATTAGGGTTTTTCTCCCTCCTCTTTTTTTACCTCCTCATCTCCACTCTCTCCCTCTCAATCTTCTTCCCTTCAACAAACACAACGATGGTGTCCTTCGAAGTCGGCTTCGTCCCCTTCAACCCAGATGGCTGGGGTCCACCAGAAACCACTACCACAACCACCGCCACAACCCCATCTACCACCACCGTCCCCAGCAACGTCCCCTTCGCCCCTTTTTCTCGCTCCGACAAACTCGGCCGAATCGCCGATTGGACTCGCAACCTCAACAACCCCTCCAACCGTCGCAACAACGCCAACGACTCCGTCTTCGATTTCACCGGCGATGATTCCTTCGCCGCCACACTCGCCGCCGATGAAGACTCCTCCTTCCGCCTTGTCGACGGTAAACCCCCTCCTCGCCCTAAATTCGGCCCTAAATGGCGCTTCCATCATCACCACAACAACCCATCTCGCCATCTCCCTCAACGCCGCGACGAAGAAGTCGAAGCTCGTAAACGTGAGGCGGAGAAGGAGCGTGCTCGCCGTGATCGGCTTTACCATAATAATCATCGTATTGGGGGTGGACAGCATCAACGCCGCGAAGCCGCGGTGTTTAAGTCATCGGTTGAAATTCAGCCTGAGTGGAATATGCTTGAGCAGATTCCTTTCTCGACTTTCTCCAAGTTGTCCTTCTCTGTTCCTGAGCCTGAAGATCTTCTGTTTTGTGGGGCGCTTGAGTCTTATGATAGAACATATGACCGCCTTACTCCGAAGAATGAGCGTAGGTTGGAGAGGTTTAAGAATCGGAACTTCTTCAAGGTTACAACTACTGATGATCCTGTGATTAGGAGGTTGGCTAATGAGGACAAGGCTACTGTTTTCGCTACTGATGCGATATTGTCGACGCTTATGTGCTCGCCAAGGAGTGTTTATAGCTGGGATATCGTGGTTCAGAGGGTTGGGAATAAGCTCTTCTTTGATAAGAGAGATGGGTCTCAGTTGGATTTGTTGTCTGTTCATGAGACTTCTCAGGAACCGTTACCAGAGTCCAAAGATGATATCAATTCTGCTCATTCTTTGAGTGTTGAGGCTGCTTACATCAACCAGAATTTCTCTCAGCAGGTTTTGGTTAAAGAGGGGAAGAAGGTGAGCTTTGAGGAGCCGAACCCGTTTGCAAATGAGGGAGAAGAGGTGGCTTCTGCTGGGTATAGGTATAGAAGGTGGAAGCTTGATAGTGATATGTATTTGGTTGCTAGGTGTGAGCTACAGAGTGTGCTTGAGAGTAATAATCAAAGGCAGTTTTTGACACTTAATGCTTTGAATGAATTTGATCCCAAGTATTCCGGGGTTGATTGGAGGCAGAAATTGGAGACTCAAAGAGGTGCTGTTTTGGCTACTGAATTGAAGAACAACTCTAATAAGATGGCTAAGTGGACTGCTCAGGCGCTTTTGGGTGGTGCTGATTTGATGAAGTTGGGGTATGTTTCGAGGGTTCATCCCAGGGATCATTTTAACCATGTGATTCTTGGTGTTGTTGGATATAAGCCTAGGGATTTCGCGGCTCAGATTAATTTGAACATGGCTAATATGTGGGGAATTGTTAAGAGTATTGTTGATTTGTGTATGAAGCTGAATGAGGGCAAGTATGTGCTTGTTAAGGATCCCTCGAAGCCCCAGGTTAGGATTTATGAGGTGCCTGCTGATGCTTTCGAGAACGATTACGTCGAGGAGCCATTGCCTGAGGAGGAGCAAGCTCAGCCTCCTACCGAAGATGCTGCTAATGGCATTTCTTCTGAAATTAGTGTGGCTGCCACCGATGTTGAGGACAAGGAGATTACTGCCGTACCTTAAGAGGGGTATGGGATTCTATCTAGCTTTGTAGCTTGTTGTTCCATGTTCTTTTATTATGTATTCTTGAGATTGTTATTATGCTGCTTCATGTTTGTTCTAGTTATTTGCATACTTTGTAAGACTTATTTGTGCTCATGCTATATGTAGCTTATTTATTTAGTTGGTCTGTCTCCTTCAGCTTTTTGTATTCTTTATTATAAATTATTGGTTATTGAAGTCTGGTTTTGAATAGCTCACAAACCTTTAGAGCGTTGGATGAAGCTTTATTAGCCTGATATTGTTCTTTATTTCCCTCCATGACTGTATTTTTAATGACTGGCTATAAAAAAAGTTTAAAATAACTGCTCCCAAATACCACATCGCCTGTTTTTCTTTAATGCACCATACAGTAGAAATCTTTATTCAGTAATTCAATAAGAAAGCGTACTGACACTCACAGACTTGTCAGTTTCACTCACCTTTGGCTTCAGAATTAAAGGAGTCATCAATGCATTCAATTTTTTGAACAAACACAATTTTTTTGACACAATTAGTTTCCAATTTAAATATTATACAGCGGGAAAAAAACCAAAGAATTACTGGGTATGTACTTGCTCGATTTTCAGAGATTTTGACGTAGGAGCTAGTTTTAGTAGCTTGTAAGTTTAAGCATCCCCCTTGACCTCCAAGTGAGTCAAGTTCTTAAAGGTTAGTAGCTCTTTCTCATAATAAATAAGTTTGCATTGAGATAAACATTTTGCCGTCAAATTTACAAAAAATAAGCCAATATGTATGGATAGTTGTTATAAGGAGTATAAACTTACCTTGCTATAAGCCACAAAGTACATACCCTGGAAACCTTGTTTATAAGATAACAAATACCTTGATTATTATCATAATTGTTACTAGCACCATAAACTTAATGTGAAATATTAAGATTTGCCTCACTCAGCAAATCTAGATTATCAACTGTATATTACGTTACTCCACTCACTTTAATGCTAATACATGAGGTGCATGTTTGTATTGATTTGCACTGTCACGTATATCTAATGTTTTTAACGTTAAACTCTTCGTGTGAATGTTTCATCCCAACCATTACGTTATTTGATATAGAGTTCTTTGAAAGTTGGGTGATAACAACCTCTTCATATACTCATTACCATTAAGTTCTACTCGATTAAGGAGATGATCTCAAGGCTTGTTAATTGAAAAGTATCTGGTGAATCCTCTATTTTAACACCTAGTAATTTCAAAATCAATAAAATCAGTAGCCTCTTACAACAAATCAGCTCTAAAAACTTGCAACTTTGACACAAATTAAAAATCAAGGAGCTCAAAATAATATTTTTGCTGCGTTCAACCATGAGTCCATCACTCGAAATTATTCATATCATTATTGCAAGAGGATTCATATCGGAAACATCGTAAATAGGATGCATTGTTCTGAACTAGAACCTAATTCTTGTTAGTATTCATTCGTAAGCATTCTATACATTGCCATCTTTTCACCTCGGCCAAGCTTTGATCAATTATTGAAATTAAAATTCAAAACATGAATTGCATGAGTATCCCCTTAGAAAACATAGATTACACTATTAATTTGCATGACTCAATCTTGTGTCATATACTTCCTTTCTTACCTATGAAGTCTGTTGCCTTTAAGACCAGCGTATTGTCAAAAAGAGATGCCATAATAGAGCTTGATCCTTTGATGGGATTGTTACCACCACTGTGCAATGAGATGAAGATTTAGTACGACAATTTTGTGAGCAAAGTTCTACTTCATAGCGATACATCCTATTACAAGGTTTTTGATATAAATTCTTTTGCGATGATGATCCAAATAATTTCGAGTCATGATTGTATGATACAAAGAAACATGAATATTTTGAGCTTAACTTGATTTTTAATTTGCGTCAAAGTTTTAAGTTTTTGGAGCTGATTTGGTGTAAGAGGCTAGTTATTTTGAAATTACTTAAGCCTTGAGATCATCCACTTTACTTGAGATTGTTTACTCAACTCTTTAAGAGCTCTTTATCGAAGAATGTAATGGCTGGTGTGAAACTCTCCGCGTTAAAGACATTAGAAATACGTGACACTGCACATCAATATGAACATGCACCTTCATGTATTAGCATCAAAACAACAAATCTTGAGTACCTTTGTATTGAAAATGCAGTAACACATATAGTTGATTATCTAGATTTGCTGATTGAGGCAAATCATAATATTGCAGATAAAGTTGTTTATTTTAGTAACAATTATGATAATTATCAAGGTATCTGTTTTGATGGTTTAAGCTCTAACCACTAAAGAAAGCTTTTGTATTCAATAAGAAAGCATACTGATACATATTTAAGTTTGTTCAGAACCTTCTTTTCGTGGTACCTCTCACTTTGCTCTGCTTCATTTTGACCTCCAATTCTTTCCTGGCTTTCTTTGACTTCTTAGGTGTTTTCTCTGTTACTGCTTGAGTAACAACAGAACCATCTTATTCAGTACTGTTGGTACCTCTCTCACCTTCCTCATCTTCATTTTGGGTTTTTTCATCTCTGTACCTTCAACCTCCAATTCTTTTCTGGCTTTCTTTGACTTTTTAGGTGTTTCCTCTGTTTATGCAGTACTCCATTTGCACTCAGAACCATTCAGTACTTCCTTTGCACATTTTGTAAATGTTATTAGACGAAAAAAAAAAAAAAAAACCCGTCTCTTTTTCACATAAGCCTTCCCATTTTCAGCTGAAGAAATATCATGTCGTGAGGCCCCATTTGAAAGACCATTCTCTTTGCCATCCTCAATACTTTGTCATTTGGATCTTTAGTTTCGGTAATGTTTTCTGTAGAGTCTTTATTGTTACAGACCCTTCCTCAGGTGTATTAGGCAGGTTACGCTGCTGTTTTGCAGCTAAGGCTTAGGCTTTAGGCTCTTTAGCTATGTGCTTTTTTCCATCAGCATGCAAAAGCAAAGCCTGCTGGATAGTGTCTTTGGTGTTGCAGAGACTGCATATCAAATGTATGCATTAATCACATATGGTACCAAAAAACTGATTTGGCAAATTTTGAAAAAGAATTAAGGTTCCTTATAGGAAAAAAAAAAAAAAGAGCTTCAGTCAACTTCAGTTTCAATATCACTGTAACCAATCTTTAAGGTATTCTGACTATCCAAGAACAAAGCAAGAAGAAAACAGCAACTAATCATCTTCATCATTGAATTCGTTTTATCTTGATTCTACTACACATTGTTCTTGCAATAGCTTTTGCTTTAGTTTTGATCAGCTGCTCACACTTTCAAACACTTCTCCCAATTTGTTTTGCATCTGCTATTTCTTTGCATGCTTCTTCTCTTGGTCTTTTCTCCTATCCATATCCCCCTCCATTCTTTTCTTGTATTCTTTCACCTATCTTTTCTGGCTAGAAACCAAACATAGAGAAACTAAGTTACTATGTGTTTTTCCCTTACAATTCTTATCCACTAAACTAAAATGAGCCTTAGTGTAACGTCTGTTATTCATTTCCTTGTTTCCCTTTTCGAGACACATGCCTTCTCCCTAGGTCCACCTTCTCATCCTTTATAGTTATCTATTTCTATATTCAATATTATAGGCTTCAATTTCTTGCTACTTCTGCTGTCGGTAGCTCTTTTTTGTGACAAGGTGGCTTGTTGTTTCTTGCCACCCCTTAGCTGGAATATGGCTGTGTAAGGTAATGGCGAGTGCCCCTTCTCTGTAGAGAGAAATAGATGAGATAATTTTCTCTGGAAACTTCGACTTCCAGATCCATTAGACCCCTTCCACACTAGATCTCATACCTCTCACATAAAAAATCTTCTATGGCTTCCATCAACTGGCCATTTCTTCCGGTTAATCTTCCTGGTATTTGTGCTCTATCTGTATGAAAGTCCCGGTGTTGTTACTTTTCTCAAAGCTGCTAAAGCAGCTTGTATTTCTTCTCAAAAATTTCAAGTACAAGTACTCCCTGTTGAGGTACCCATCGACCCCTAAACACAGGACCCTTCTCCCTCCTTTTTCCCTGGATCAACTCATTTTCGCCTTTTCATTCGAGATTTTTTTTCCCCTGATTATCTCTTTTCTTCGGAGTCCTTCAAATTCTAAGTTCCCCCCAATTTTTTACTTTGTTGTGGAAATTAAGGTTTACCCTTGCTATGAAGTATAGGGAAATTTTTTTCCCTCTTTTATAGTTACTGGCTTCCTCGGATTAGGGTTTTCCATTTTCATTGGCTATTCCAGACACAGTGGAATTTGGGAAAAGCAATTCACGTCTCTCTGGAAGAATTGGGCGGCGCTCCTTACTGCTGATGTTCTTATCATCTCATGACGCCTGGGAATTCAGCTTTCATCTTCTATCTATGTCCTTTTGTTGGTTCATGCCTTTTCTTTGATATATGTTTCCTCATATACCTGCTTGTGGCATTTTCTTTTTGATTATTTTTGTTTAATAAGCTTACCATTAGCATCTTGTACTCTGAAATAGGATTTATGCTTGTTTATATTATCCTGCCTCTTATTTCGTTTGCTCGTGAATTATGCCTTGATCTAATCTGTGTCAAGGGGATGTTCTAATTTTTTGTACTGATTTTGGGCTGCTTTTTGTTATGTACCTCTTTGCTGCCTATTTCTTTTGAGGGAATTGTTTTGTATGGGTCATCGTTTTTAACTTTATCTGCTTTTTACAAACTTTATTTGTTGATTATAAATTTGATAAGACAAATGTTTTGTCAAAGCTTGTGTTTACATACCACACTGTATGTATTCTTTTTCTCTGCCATTATGTGAGCTTTGTAAACACCATGAGGTTTCAGACATTTATTTGCCCATATTTTCTACATATTAACTACGGAGTATCAGATTAGTTACTTTGGTATTATCTTTTTAAGATGGTTTTGTGTCTATTTTGTGATGTTGACAGTATATATGGTTTTGACTCTTGTACCTCATAAAGAACTTTCTTGACATTGGGTTTTGACTTTGACTTTGACTTTCACCTATTTAATAGACCTTTGTCTGACATTGGTTATAAGACCCACTAATTTCATAATTCTTATTTGTTGCTTTGGAATAGAAAAAGAAATTTCTAGTGAAACTTAGCTCTCCAATTATCTATGGTGTTAACTGTAGTCTTTTTCTTCCAAGATCTATTTACTGCAGTTTTTTTAAGACTTGGTCTCTTTTTGCTCTTCATCTTACCTGTAACTTATGGTATATTTCGTCCAAAAACAAAAAACTTATTGGTATATAGCATGATCTCTAGAACTATTTCTCTTTATTGAAGAGTTATCCTTGTTTTATCTTATTTCTAGCGACTTTTCTTATTGTTGTTGGTTTTTACCCTTTGAATCTTGCTAGTACTAATGGCATTTTTTTTTTATCTTATTTCAGAACTTATACCCGGAACTCTACCAATCATCATGAATCAGTCCTGTCTACAGTGTCTCCTTATCGAAATCCCCCCCCCCCCCCCCCCCCCCCCCCCCCCCCCTTTGATATGCATATCTATTGAAAAAACTTTGCTGTGGTGTTAGGGTTGATTATGCAGATTCACAAACAGAAAAATGTTGTTGATTTTGCAGTCAATGTAACCAGTGGTCCTTGATTTTGTAGTTTTTTTAATCTCTGTTGTAGTTGATATTTTATTAACATATAGAGCTAATCGAAGAGTTTTAATGAACCTCAATTTTTGCTTGTGCCAATAATCGTTTTTTGTGTGTTATGAAAACATGTACAAAGTTTGATTTAAATGTGGATTTAACTTGTATGATTTTAATCTGGAAGTATAGTTTAGATTTCATTTAAGTTGAAGCTGCACGTACTGTAGTAGTATTCGTTGGAATTTGATATGATATGATAGATTTCAAGGTTTATCTCGTTGATCAAATTATCTCAAGCTTTGATTGTTGTTGGGAAAATTCTCAATTTTTGGTGATTATTTCTGAACATAATTCAAACAAACTTAGAAGCCAGACTCTTGACACCTACCTCATCAAAACCATCTATTCTAGTTTCCCTCCTCAATCCATCTTAAACACTAATGATTTCATAACGTTGACTCAGATAACCTCCACCATCTGTTGGAGGACGAGGGTAACAGGCTAACAGGAGGGTATAGTAGAGAGGTAATCGGAGAAGGGAAGGAAAAAATGTGGGCAAACACCTAAGAAAGGGACGAGGAAAAGAGTGGTAGCATTGTATTAATCGATGGGAAAAGAGAGATGGGGAAGAAGGGTATTAATTGGTCAATTCTTGATGTTATCTAAAAACTCTTACAGCTTGTTTGGATAAGAAGAAATGGAGGGAAAGGAAGAGAAGGGAAAGGGAGGGGGATTAAATCCATTGTTTGGATAACAAACAAAAGGGAGTGAGGGAAATGGAGGGGAAGGAAATGAAGGGAAAAGTTTTGTTTGATTGTTAATGAAAAAAATCCTTCCAAATTTGAAAAGATTTGGAAGGAAAACATATGATTAACATTCAACTGGAGTACTGCATTCAACCTATTATATAATCTTTCTCCTCTATTATTTTCTCTTTCCTCCTCCATACTAGCATACTGTTCTCACGATTATTTTCCCCCAAATTCTAGGGTTTTGGCATTTTTAATTTATCTCTTTCAATCTCTTGAATTTTCAAGGTGAGACCAATTAATTCACCAAGTTATTCTACTCTGCTTCTCACAAATTTTATCCTCCAATTTCTAGGGATTTGCTGCTCTTCTTCATTGCTAATGTTTAATTGATTTTCAATTCGTTTATTTTTTTTTATGTATTTCTTTATTTTTTTTTTGTTTGAAAATCAGTTTTGGAAAATTTGTTTGAAAATCAATATGATGTTTTAGATTAATTTACATAAGAATTTTTTTTTTTTTTTGGAAGAACATAGGATATTAAATTATTTGTTTGAGTTTTGCTGGATTTTAATGACGTTTATCAATATATATTTTTTTTAAATCAGGTTTATATTATAATACAAATAACTACAATATTTTTTCTGAAAGATTAGTATAATGTTGAATGCAAGCAACCCACATATAAGAAAAATAAAAAAAAATGGTGAATGTTCCTCCCTTTTCTCCTTTATCCAAACAAGGAAGGTTTAATTTCTTCTTCCCTCCCCTCCCATTCCCTCCCCTCCCATTCTCTTCCCTCCTATCCCTACCCCTTCCCTTCCTGCTAGTGTATCCAAACAAGCTGTTAATTTAACCATACTTTTAGAAGGGAGTAATGACACTACCTGTGTACTCAGATTTGCCTATTAGTTTTGACTGTTTAATTACTTTTCTTGTCCTTAAATAATCTTTATGTTAGATTTGAGCATACAGAGTATGTCTTTACATAATTTTCCAATTTTTTAAAAGTCATCAAACCTTAAATTTTCAACATAGTTTGGTAGTTGAAACTTTTGTTATAATATACGAAGTATTAATATTTGTATTTTTTATCATGACCATTGTGATTTGTGACGGATGAGGTTCATAGCAAGATAGAGAGGGAGGTGGATTGTGGAAGAAGATGTGTTAGTTAAGTATATATATACGGAGATTATGAGATGTGAAATGATAATCTAACAACTTTAATTTTCATATTTGAGAAATTATATTGTATTTCTATTTGATAAACATAATTACTTTACTTTTCTGTTAAATGGTACTATATAGTTGTTGAATATCTTAAATCATAACAAATAAAAATTTATATATGGTCCTAATGTAAATCTTTTTTTTTTTTTTAAATTTAGGAGAATAATTAACACATCAAAACTTTTTACATACAAAAATGTAGAGAGAGTAATACCCTCAAAAAATATTACAGAGCATAAAATTATCAAAAAAATTGGATTTCCTAATTGATAGATAAGATTGGATTATTATTATTACTCCGTATTTTTTTGAACAAGATTGGATAATTTTTTAATAATCAACAAAATATTGGATAATTAGAAAACAAGTTTTCCTACTCCGTATAAAAATTACCAAAATTCCTACCGTAAATAAAATTTAATCCCACGTTTTCCCCCATTGATAAGGAAATTAAAGACGTGTCAAAGTTCTCGTCACACCCCGACACGCAACTATAAAAATATCGTCGTTTCGTCATATAAACCATCACATAATAACATCCTCGTAATTTCCCAATCTCTCTCTAAAAACCTTCATCTTCCTCTCTTTCTCTTTCTTCAATGGAGGTTTCACTTTCAGCAATGGCGGACACAATTTCTCTCTCTCACCAACTCTTCATCACCGACTCTCTTCGCACCTCCTCCGTCATCTTCCCTACCGACGCCGTTGCTCCTCCTCCCGTCAGATCTCGCTCCGCTTCTTGCACCTCTGCGCGCCGTACTCTCCTCAAGCGCCGCCGTCGCACTCGCCGCCGATCTCCCCCTTCCGACGGCAAGGATGACGGCGGATTCTTCGGAGGCGATGATAGCGGTTTTTTCGGTGGTTTTGGCGGCGGAAGTGGCTGGAATTCCGGTTTTGGAGGAGGTGGTGGTGGTTTTAATTGGGATGATTGGTCTTCGTCTTCTTCGTTTCCTGATGATCCGGCTTTCGATTTCGTCTACGAGGTTTTGTGTTGGATTGTTTTCTCAAATTGCTTGCATTTTGCTTTCAAAAAGCTTGTTCGTTTGATTACCGAGGAGAGAGAGAAGGTTCCTTTGAGAATGGAGGTTTGCTGATGGTTTACCGGTAGTTTTATTCGTTCTGATTAATTGTATATAATTGTACAAATTTAATTCTATTTCTAGAACATATTTCTGTTTTAATTGTACATATAGTAGTGAATTTATTCATAATTTGCGGAAATTATTGTTCCTTAAATTGCTTTGAATCGATTGAAAATTTGCCTAGATTACTGTTCCTGAAATTGCTGTGAATTGATTGATAATTTTCCGGGATTATTGTTCCTTAGATATTTTTGTATTGATTCTTAATTTGCTGAAGTTATTGTTCCTTGAATTGCTGTGAATTGATTGATGATTTGCTGAAATCATTTTTCCTAATTTGTTGAAGTTATTGTTCCTTGAATTGTTGTGAATCGATTGATTTTTTTAATGAAATCATTGCTCCTTTATATTGCTGTGAATTGATTGAGTAATTGTTGAATACTCGTTTCTTAACTTTGGTCTTGAATTTGATTTTTAATGTGTGAAATATATTGTTCTTAATGCATGATAGTCGTGATTGTGTTTGTGGTTTGATCGTAGCTGGGTTTATTTTTTGGTGGCATAAGAGCTTGTGTTGAAGTTGGATAACCATCGCAGTTTTTTCTCAAGGCTTTAATTGAGATATTGAACTTATACACCAACAATTTTCATTATGATTTCAATGGTTTTTGGGTATTTTTGGCGGGGTTCATTATGTAGTAGGGGCATCGTCTTTGAGGTTCAATTCTCCCAGTTGTAATGGCTTGAGAGAGAATCTAGAGAGAGAGGGAGAAAATATAGAAAAAGAACCAAAAGATGCTCATGCCTTCAACACAGACCTCAAACAAACCCATCACCAGCGCCAACTCTACAAGCTCTGTTTAGACCCGACCGACTTGAGTTGAAAAACATTCGATTCAGATTTTCTATTCGTAGAGACACAATAACCCATCACCAGCTATTTCATTCTGCCACCATGCCCTCCATCGTCTGCAAGAAGAAAATATCACATAGCCAAGGTTGTCACGAGCCATCACACCAACTCCGACCCACCCTTCATCAGACAGGGAAGCATCGGAGTTAGTCTTCACCCAGCCATCATTGGGGGCACCCAAACCTTCGAGCTACCACAAGGGACAGCTTCACCCAGCCATCAGTAGGGCGCACCCAAGCCTTCGAGCTACCACAAGGGACAGCACTGAATTCGAAGTGCTTTCCCCCTGGAATACCCTCACATTTCAGTCAAGCCAAATGCCCCACATCAGGTAGATACCGAGAATTTTCTTCTCATTTTGCACATCTTTCCAACTCTCTACTAAATTACAAGCCGAGTCCATCTTATCATACTTCCTCAACTCACTGCAATCGAGTTTTGACCACGGCCCCTGCACTCTTTGGCAATCAACAAAAGCGTGTCTCCATGTTTCTTCTTCTTTCTCGCACCACGGGCATAGAGCATCCTCAGTCAAATGTCGAAATTTGGAGTGTCTCAGTGCAGAACCTCCATAAGAAGTTTCGAGCTTTTGGTCGAACATTGAATTTCCATATATCAACCCAGGCATTATGGAAGGTGTCAAGATCACAGACCTTCCCAATCATGTAAGTTGATTTAACAGTGTATTCCCCGTTTTTCAAGAAGGCCCAAGCTAATTCATCCTTCATATAGCTTTCATTTAGTGGAATGGACAGTATGCATTGTAAATCCCTATCATTGAAATTTGCCCGAATAAGATCAAGGTCTTATTCCCAAGTCTTAGAGTTGATAAGTTCACTAAATGCATTTCGACTGGTCACTAGTTGCAAAACGGCCCCTATCATCTACTAGCCATGGATCTAGAGGTGGGCAACGTGCCATGTCGGGCCGCCGCGGGCCGTGCCTGGTGGTGGCTTATGCCGTGCCTGCATCTTGGCGTGCCGTGCCATGCCGGGCGACCATTTAGCACACCCCAGCCCACGGCGTGGCACGGTCCACATGCCGCGCGTACCGTGCCGGGCATCGGGCCGTTCATAATTTTTTTAATTTTTTTAAAAGTGAATATACTATTTAGATAATTTTATTAATTTATGTTTATGTTTTTTTTTTATTTTATTATTATATTATTATTGTTCTTTTTATTATTCTTATTTTTTATTATTATAGTTCTTTATTATTAATTATGTTATTTTATGGCCGTGTCTAGCATGCCATGCTGGCGGGCCAAACTATTGTGTCGTGCTCGTGCCGGATTCTTGAAATCGTACTCACGACACGGCCCACGGCCCACTCATCGGTCACCGTGCGGGCTAATCTCGTGCTAGCCAGTGTTGCGACGGCACGACCCATGCCCACCTCTACATGGATCAGACCAATCTTTATATCTTGTCCATTGCCAACACTCCAAATCAAACTCTCCTTCACAAGTGCTTTCAAGCTCCAGCTACTACGCCAAGAAAAACTACCCCCATTACCCAAGTACGACTCAAGAAGATCATAATGGGGGTAATATTTGACCTTCATCGCTGGACTAAGGAGAGAAGTGGTGTTACAAGTTAGCCTCCAAGCTTGTTTGCCTAATAGTGCATCATTGAAAACCGATAAATAAGTCACAAAAGCCCATACCACCAAGGCACTTTAGAGTGCAAAGGTAATCCCAACTCTTCCAATGAATTTGCTTTTTTGCTTCACTTTGCCCCCACCAGAATTTGGCCATGACTGAATGGATTTTATGGATGACCTCAACCGGAAACTTGTAGACCCCCATTAAATACGTAGGATTGGTTTGAATGACCGTTTTCAAGAGAATTTCTTTCCCGACTTGAGAAAGTAATTTTTCCTTCCTACCTTGTAGTTTTTTGGGCCTCGAAAATACTTTTTTATTTTTTATTGTCCCAAAATGTTAGGATACCAAGGTATTTTTCATGTTTGTCCACATGCCTATGTTATGGATGCTCAAAATCTCCTCCTTTTGCTCTTTCCGTACTCCTCCACTAAAGGACACTTTCGGTTTTTCATAATTGATTTTTTTACCCCGAAGCTGCTTCATACTGGTTAAGAATGTCAACAATGACTAAGTACTTCGTTTGGTTGGCCCTAGTAAAGAGTAGGTTATCATCTGCAAAAAGAAGGTGAGACACCCCGACCCATTTCTACTAGCCTTGTACCATGAATCTTGCTTATCGACACCTTATGTTGGATCATGTGAGAAAAAGCTTTTGCTACAATAATGAAGAGATATGGAGATAGCGGGTCTCCCCGATGTAAACCCCTTTAAGGAGCTATAGAACCGCCAACTTCACCATTAATGATGAACGAGTATCTCATCAAACTCACCAATTACATCACCATGTTAACCCTCCTTCTGTTGAATCCCATTTTCAGTGATAGTTGTCTCAAGAAATCTCATTCAACTCTATTATACGCCTTACTTTAAATAGTGGGGTGTTAAGACAAATCCGTTATTTTAAGTAGCGATTTTACCCCTATTAAAAAAAGTAGCGGTTTTACCCATTTTAACTATAGAACTTACACTTTTGTCCTTGCTTTTTTTATACTGGAGATAAACTTGGATTTTGAGTAATTTCTGTCGTAATACATGTCAGTGATGTCGACCATTTATTGGACCTAAATATCCATGATATAAACTCTTGTGGTTGATGAAATTGGGAGTGTAGGAGTGTAGGAGCCTTGCAGGGTAGGATACTTGGATTCCTTGCTCACTCGACCATTTATTGGACCCAAATATCCATGATATAAACTCTTGTGGTTGATGAAATTGGAAGTGTAGGGAGTGAAGCAGGGTAGGATACTTGGATTCGTTGCTCAAAGATAGGCCAATGTAATATATAGTTTTTTTCTCAAGTTTTTTGAGGATCACCTATAATAAATTTTCTTAACGTGCCATGTGTGATTATAAATTTTAGTTATAATCAATTAGATAAGAGATTTTAAAATTCCTTTAAAATTAAATAATTCAAATGTCACATAAGCAAAATTGGCGAATGAGTTTTTATAGTTTAAATTAATTAAATATAAAATATTATCCTTTAAAATTAGGAATTTTATCTAAATATATAACGAATGAGTAGAAATTCACAATATATTTTAAAAATCTATAACTAATACTAAAATAGCAACCGCTGACATCATTTTTTTTAAAATTGGACACATGTTATGTTTTTATTAAAAATTTATTATCTCCAAAGTTATAAATGATGTTGTCTCTTTATTTTTATTTTATTAAAATATTGATGAGCTATATTATTATTAGTATTGATTTTAGAAAAATAGTTTACTATCTCTAACAATAATAGTGTAATTTTTCTTCGTCAAGTAACCCTTTCATCATTCATTTATTCAATGTGCTCTATTTTTTTTTTAATATTTGATGTATTATTTATTTTGAGAATTTTTTTGTTTCAAATTTTGGTATGAAAAAAATAAACAAATTTTAAAAAATTATTTGTTTAATTCGTGCATCGCACGAGACTAATCTAGTCAATATATATATTAAAACTTAATAACAAGGATTGTAATCATGGCATGCGTCACCAATCTCGCCATGTGTCATTATAGTTTGGCAAATCATGTGCACACCAATGACACATCTTATGAGACTTGGTAATAAAGTTGCATTTAAATGAGTTATTCATGTTCATAAGATCTAAAATTTTAATTGTATACTTATATGTGTATATTTTAACAACAATATGATTACAAAATAATTTCATTTCTTTCAGTTACTCATTCACAGTTCATATACTTCGTAGGTTATATGTATTTAAAATATGTAACTCAAAAAATGCATAGTAATTTTAAAGGTTTTTTCTTTTAACCACACAAGATAGGTTTACTTTGTTCTTAAAAAACTACATACTTTCCTCCGTTTTTTAATACTTGTAACACTTTCCTAAAATTGAAATGTCACAATACTTGTAATACACTATAAATGGAAAGTCATTTTGGGGAAAAAGCTATAGTACTTCCTTTATTTAAATCACATGCCTTATTAAATTACACTCCTAACAACCACTCACCCCATTTTAAAGTGTATTATATCATGTGTACCCCACATTTCTTAAATATCGTGAAAAAGTGTGTGTTGCAACTATTTAAAAATGGAGGAAGTATATGTTTACTTTAATTGAAGGAATTTTTACGACAAATGGAAAATAATCTAATATTGAGCATAAAATTTAGGTTGCTCCATATTGAATAATGAATTTTAATGTTACTAATATTATTAAAACTAAAACTCTTACCTTTGAAGTCATTTGTAGAGGCATCTAGCTTGACCCTAGGAAATAGCTCTTTGAGTGATTTTGATTGCAAATATCGTTTTCCCTCGCATTGCTTGATTGATCAGATTCCCGTCAAATTAGCAAGTTTATCATTAGTGCATGTGGATCCTAAATTCCCTAGTATTTTGATAATTGATTTCCATTTGTTAGCTTTGAATTGATTCGATAGCATAGACCAACCCGTCGTTTTAAGATTTCAGAATAGCTTAGCCTAAAACCTTAGCAAATATCGCCTTCCCTTGGGTTCGACCTGGACTTGCCCCTCTACCTAGGGTTGGGTTTGGTTTTACAAATTTTGTTTTGATCGGGGAATCTAGTTACCAATGACCTAGGTTTATCCCACGTAAAAAATGGTGCCGTTGCCGGGGAAGGCACGGTGATTGCTATTGTTGATTGAGTCTATTCCATTTATTTGAAAAATACAAAAAGATTTTCTTTCTTTTAGGCTACATTTTTAGCTGTGCTATTGATATTTTGCTTTGAGTTTTGTATGCGTAGGGCACGAGATCAAAATTTAGTGCCATTTAATCCGGAAATTGAGAGGACCATAACAAGAATAAGGGCTGCCAATCGTTCCTCAGGTTCAAGTCCCCCCAAGAGAGGAAATCCATCAAGAAGAAGAAGAAGAACGAGAAAGCATGGGTGCTAATTCGAGAGTAGCATTGAAGGAGTTGGAAACTCGGGGAGCTTATAGGTTTGAAAGCAGAATTGCTCCTCCTATGACACCGGCAAATGACTTTGAGATAAGATCGGCGATGATAACTTTGATAGAGAGGCCTCAATATAGTGGTGCAAAGCATGAGAGTCCCCAAAACCATCTTAAGGAATTTGAGAAGTATTGCAACACAATCAAGGTGAATGGGGTTTCTCAAGAGTTTATTCGACTTAAAATTTTCCCTTTCTCTCTTATTGGACGTGCCTTAGAGTGGTTAGATAAGGAGATGAAGCCAAACTATTTGAGAACATGGGATGAAGTGACTAAGGAGTTTCTATCTCGGTTCTATCCACAAAAGAAGATGGCCGAAGCAAGAGCTCTCATTCAAAGCTTCAAGCAAAAGCCAAATGAAAGTCTTTATGAGGCATGGGAAAGGTATAAGGAGCGCCAAAGAGAGTTCCCACACCATGGGATTCCTACCTATCAAATCATCCAAATCTTCTATGGAGGTTTAAGCCCCCAAGGCAAGTCTTGCTTGGATGCCGGTGCCGGAGGCCCTATCATGAACAAAACGGAGGATGAAGTGGTGGACTTAATTGAAGATGTGGTGAGATATCACATGGATTGGCAAGAAGGTGAGAGAGAGTCGTTGAGCAAAAGCGGTTCAACGGTTTATTCGATCGACCATCTCAATGCCATCAACAATTTGTCCTCACAAATCTCAAACTTGGGAAAGGAGATGACCTCAATTAAGGCAAAGCTTGAGAGTGCTTCTTCACAAGCATCAATTCTTCCCTCCCACAATAAGGGGAGAGGTACATCTTCTAACTCTACTCCTCCGTCAACTTCGAATAATATGCCAAATGGATGTGTGTTTTATGATGTATGTGGGCATATGACCATGATTCTTCTAATTGTCCACATGAATTTGAGAATTGTGATGATGTTGATAATAATGATTGTGAGCAAGTGAATTTTGTTTCAAATAACAACAATGGACAAAGATTCGATGGACCAAGGAACTTTGGGAATAGAAATTCTCACCAACAAGTGAACTTTGATAATTATAACAATGGTGGTTATAGAAACCAAGGAAATCAAAATTTCCGAGGGAACTATAATAATCAAGGCTATAATAATCAAATCCAAGGTAAAGGGTATGGAAACCAAAGCCAAGGTCAAGGCTATGGTAACCATTACCAAAACAATGGCCAAAAGCAAAATTAGGGTAATTGGAGTAACCAAAATCGGGGGAATTTTTAAAATAACAACCAAAGGGGACCCCCACCCGGATTTGCTCCAAGAAGTCTAGGTAATGGTGAGAATTCCTATGCTCAACCTTCATCTTATAGAACTACCTTGGAAGAAATCATCGAGAACCAAAATAAAATTTTGAATGCTTACATGTCGGTAAGTGATAAAAAGTTCAATGAGATGATGACACACAAAAAGATGCTTGAAACACAAATCACTCAATTGGCTAATACCTTGAAAGAGAGAGTGAATGCTAGCCCTTCTTCTTTACCCTCACAAGGAGTTGAACCTAAGAAACCCGTGTATTCTATCACCATAAGGAGTGGGAAAGTGATTGAAGAGAGAGTTTCTAGGAAGAGTGAGAAAGTTGAGAAGGTGAGTGATTCAAGTAAGGAAAAAGAGATCAATGTGTCAAAGAAGGTGAGTGGAGAAGCCCAAGAGGAAGAGAAGAGTGATGAAAAAGTGCAAGAGGAGGTAATCAAGCCAAAACTTCCATATCCCCAAAAATTTTTGAGAAACAAAATTGATGAACAATTTGGGAGATTTCTTGATATGCTTAGGGAAGTTCATCTTTCAATCCCTTTCACCAAAGCCATGACTCAAATGCCAAGATATTCTAAGTTCCTTAAGGAAATCTTGAGTGGCAAGAGAGAGTGCAATGAGATTGATTCGGTAGAGGTTGGGGAGTGTTGTAGCGCTTTGATTCACAATGATTTACCCAAGAAAATGAAAGATCCGGGTAACTTCTCTATCCCTTGCAAAATCAATGGAAAATTGTTCCAAAATTATTTATGTGATCTTGGTGCTAGTGTGAGTATCATGCCTTATTCGGTCTTTAGGAAGCTTAAGCTAGGTGAGCTTCTTCCAACCAATATGACTTTGCAATTGGCCGATCGATCTATTAAGTTTTCAAAGGGAAGAGTTGAGGATGTTCCCTTCAAGATAAGAGAGTTCACAATTCCGGTTGATTTTATTGTGCTTGAGATAGCGGAAGATGATAACATACCTATGATTTTAGGGAGACCTTTCTTCGCCACTTCGGGAGCTTTGATAGATGTGAAGGGAGGTCTTATTACTTTGAGAGTTGGTAACAATAATGCTAGTTTTGAGCTTAAATCGATGCATGAATCTTTGTCTCTTGTGAATGGAATTATGTGCATAAATTCCCCCCATTCTAATGATAATGTATGCATGATTGTTTCTTCGACTAACAAAGTTCTTGAGGTTTGTGATAATGTGCCGTTGAGTGTTGAATGCAAGAAGGTTAGTGAAGACAACAAGGATCCTTCTAAGCTTGTGGATGAGGAGGTGATTGATATTCCTCCATAGTTTGAGCTCTACCCTCAAGAGGACGAGGTTGACTCCAAGAGTGTTGATGGTGAGAAACCGTCCACTAGAAGGAGCAAGAAGACAAAGAAGAAAAAGAGAGCTTTTATGAAGAAGAAAGCAAAGTTGAAGCAAAGTGAGCTTGTTTCGGAAGTTTCATCATATGAGAATACATCAAGCAATGATGTGAAGTTTCCAAGGAATGGGAAAAAGTTTATCCCCTCTACCACTTTGAACAAGGTGGTGTTCTTTGACCCTCCATGATTTGGAGGAAGGGTTGAGCTAAGGACCTTAAGCAAGAGCTTCTCGGGAGGCAACCCGGTTTTCTAACTTTTTTTTTTGATTCCATCTTTCTTAGTTTTCTTTCAATCGTTTTTCTTTCTTTCACTTGTTTTGTATTTGGATTAATAGGTTGGATTTTTGGAACCTCAAATGAGCATGAGTACAATGGGAAGGTGTTTCGTGGTATTTGGTGAGAGTATGCTCGATATTATTGAATTTTGAGTTAAATGGGTAAGGTAATTTAGGAGGTAAGTTAAGAAAAGTTGTGCTAAAATGTGAAGCAAATTTGTGCTTGGTGGGTTCATTATGGTGCTCTCATTAATTTGGGATGTTGAACCCACTGAAAAGGGGTTTAGAAACTGATGTGTTTAGTGGGTTCAATAATCCCGGGATGATAAAGACCATTAATCCCATAAATGAACGCACCAAGAACAAGAAGTAAGCAAGAAGAGGAGCAGTAGGGGCGCGGGCGCGCGGGCCTCATGCGCGGTCACGCACCCCTACTGCGTGGCCCCGCAGTAGCCCAGCCGAGCTACTTCTTCTTTCTTTCTCCTTTCTTTTCCTCATTTCTTTCCCAAACCCACACTCGTTCGCACCTTTTTCTCCCTCTAGAACGAAACCATAACCCTCTAACAATAAAAAATCATCCCTCAAATCATAAAAACAACTCACAAATTCAACAATTTCCTACTCAAATTTCATCATTTTCATCAAAAATTATACTACCTTCCTCTATTTCTTCTTCTCCAATCTCTCTTCTCCATTGAAGAGCAAATTGGGGATTTTCGGTGTGGTGGATTTTGGTGCCTAATTCTTGATCATTCTTGTTTCTTGTATGGTATAATCATCTTCTTTACCTTTATTTTACATTATTATATCTATTTGTAGCAAAAATTTTATTAATTTGGTGATTATGAATAGTAGTAGTATCATTTTGGTTGAATATGTTGATCAATTGAGTATTTTGGTTGAATATGTTGATCGATTGAGTATTTTGGTTGATTATATGTGTTGTTGTTGATTAATTGTGCCTTACATTGTGTTGTTGTTGATTGTGTAGCTTAATTGTGAAATTTGGATGCAATTTGTGGGAGGTTGATTTTTTGTAGTGTTGGTAGTAAGTGGTGATTGGAGTATTTGGTTGGTTGAACCAAGTCTTGTGGTAATGTTGTGATTGTGGTGATTTGTGGTGATTTGTAGAGTTGTGATTGTGTTTTGGTTGTGAATTTGGTGAAGCAAAAATGTCTAAAATCATGAAAGCCCTCACTTTCAAAAAGAGAAAAACAAACATGACCATTGAAGAACTTTCTCCATCAAACACACCCTCTTCCCAAACACAAAATGAAGACCTTTTTCCTCTAACAAAAACACAATTCGCCAATCCAAACCATAAGCCGCTTTGGAATAATTTCAAGAAAAGAACCATAAAGCCCTCACGGCATTATCATTAATCGAGCATGATCAAATTAGGTATTGATGAGGACTTATGGGTCTTGTTCGACAACCTTAGGTTAAGTAGCTTCGTTAACTAGCGCTACCGAACCTACCTTGAGCCAACTAGGGAGTTCTTGGCCTCTTTGACTACTACTCCGGTTGGTACCAAGGACTTCCAAATCACCTTCCAGCTTTTCAACGTTGAGCATGTCATGTCTTTGGCCGAATTTAATGTGGCCCTTGACTTCAACCCAGGGGAGAATATTCTCTTCTCCGAGCATGCCTATTTGGATGGGTATTCCCAAAATGCTTGGTGGCAGGCAATCTCGGGGAAGAATGAGTTCTCTGCCCGCTATTCCCTTGCAAGCGACATTTTCCAGCCATGTCTACGAGTGCTTCATCGGTTGTTGGGGTACTCGGTGTTCCCTAAGCAAGATTTAGGTAAGATGTCGCAAGCCGATTTGCGAGTTCTATGGATGGCAAATAGGGAAGAGTTGCGTGGGAGGTTGAACTTCAGGCACATATTTTTGAGGAATTGTATGGACATGAGGGACAGTAGGTCGGGAGACATCCCTTGTGGTAGCATGATCACTAGGTTGGCTACCAGCCTTGGGTTTGGGAGATATCTCCTCTCTTGCACTCCGGTGGGGGATCTCAACACCCTTTACCTCGACACCGCTCAACTCAAGCAAGTGCAATTTATAGAAAGAGCAATGACGACGAGGTGTTTGATTGGCTTGTAAGGAATTCTCATCGGTGCTATCTTCCGAACCCCTCCTTGACCTCCCTTCACCGGCATGGCCCGAATGTATGGTTTGGGCCCGTGAGAAACCGCATCCCTGGTGAGGATGAAGACATGAAAGATGTGCTCAATGAAGAGCAGCAAATTTAAAGAAATCATCATCATCATCAACAACAACAAGAGCAAGAAGTGCCTCAACCTCAACCTTGACAACATCGATTCGTCAACCCCGACAAGGAGGCTTTGAGTGCCCAAATGGCGGGCATGCAAGTCCGAATGGAGGGGATGTATGATCAAGATTTCGAGGCCATCTACAACCAAATAAGAGGCATCTCCGAAATGCAACAAGGTATGTTTCTCCAACAACAACTACTATATGATGCAAGTGTTAACCGTGGGGAGATCACTCGCCCGATTAACTACCCGTACTTCCCTCCTCAACTCGGTTCCGTACCATATAGAGGAGGTGATGGGAAGCCTACCTACCCATATTGGCAAGGACCTCAAGGGTCCAACATCGAGACTAGGTCATTTCCGGATGAGCACGGTAACTATAATTACCGTGTGCCCGGTGGGAGCGACTATAAGGGTGATCCTAACTACCCCTATGTCGATCTTACCCATCCGTTGCCTCTAGAGTTGCCCGAGCAATTTACTCCCTAGGCCCCTTGGCAATAAGATAACTTTAGGGACCATTATGGTTGGTCACTCGGCTACACCGGGGGATGGGATCCTTATGGTCCCTCATCCGGCTTCTCATATGATAGGGATGATGATAATGCCAGGCCTAGTGATAGCTAGTTCCCCCTCTTTCTTCTTTTACCTCCATCCCTTTTATTATGTGATCTTTGTTTTGTATTGATGGGATGTTGAAATGTATTTTTGTTTAGCTTGGGGGAACACTAGTCTTATGAAGAGTCTCGATGGCCAATTTTTTTGTTGTTGGATATCCTTGAATTTTCATACCTTAATGGTTTATGATTGCTTATTTTGATCATTCTTGATGTTGTTGAGTGTTGTTGTTGTTATCCATGATCATATCATGTTTTTCTTATTGAAAATCTTTTGTTGATTGATTTTGATGATGATTGCTATTCCATGATGAGTTGGCGATTTTTGCTACCCTAAATCCAAATCCTTGAATAAAAAACCCTTGAATCCAAATCCCTCTAATCCAAATGATTTTTTTGCTCTTTTAAGTGTATAGTTGATTTTGTTAATTTGTTTGATTTGTTTTGATTTGATTTTGTAGGTTAGTTTGATTTTGTAGATTAGTTTGTTTTTGTTCTTTGTTGTTCATTTTTTATTTTGCTTTCTTATTATTTTGTTTTGAAGTTACTAAATGTTTTCTTTGTATATAGTTCCATTTTCTCTTTTTTATTCTCATTCGGTTTTGCAAAGTCATGCTATGCTTGTTGGAGCTTTATGGAGGTGGTATTTTCGTTACCCCGTTTTTCTTTGCTTAGCCTGCATTCCTGGTGAGATCTTTCTTATTTCTCTCTGTTCTTTCTTTGTTTTCATAGAATAGGATTAGTTTAGGAAGAGTTGAACGGTTCGAGGATGTTTGATTTGTAACACCAAGGGTGTTTGGGGTCATTGGCGATGTTATCGAATGACCACTTGTTTGTTGATTGGGATTTATATGACATGCATGCATCTTTGCACTTTTCTTTATCTTTTCCTTTTCTTCTCTTTTCTACTTTCCTTTTTCATTTCATTCTTTTTAAATATGCAAAAATCCAAAAATATGATTTTGAGGCTTTCTTTTAGTTTTCTTTTCATGTTATGCTTTTGTTATGGACATAATATCATCCGAACTTTTGCTTCTGAATGAATGGTTCCATATGTGGTATCGGTATGCACAGTTTAAGAGTATCTTTGGTTGATTCTAGGATAGAGTATGTTAAGGTAGTGTCTTTAGAACTTTTGGGACCTTGAAGCCGGATTCTAATTGTTTTTGAAAATTTGAAATTGCTCCCTTTTGGTGAATTTGAAACTAATAATGAGTTATTGCTACAACCAGGTGAAGTTTAATATTTTCAAGCCTTCTACATATTTTGCATGAGCAGCACATGGATCCTTGACTATTGTATGCTTTATTTAGAATTTGACTCTTGTCTCCCGAGATCGCGACCAAGCCATTAAGGTAGGACAAAGGCATCTTTTCGGGGTGATGATTTTTCTTTTTTAAGGATAGTTTTCTATTTCTTTATTTTGAGTTTTCATTTGCCTACTTGCTAACCATTTGAGCCATAAACCTTTTTTTCAAGCCATATCTTTAGATTTTGAGCCTTTTGTTTCATTCTTGTTTCCATTATTGGTTTTTGTGAAGCAATTGATCATTTTGTTGAAGAATATGGTGGATGAGTTGAAAAAGCCATCCATAGTTAAAAGAGGCAAGGACAATGAAATAATGTGAAAAATGAAAAAATTGAAAAAAATGAGAAAAAGCAAAGCCAATTCAAAAAGCTTTGGCAAAAGTGATAAAAAATGAAAAATGAAAAAGTTTAAAAATATTTTGATGTAAATGTTTCTCCCTATTTTAAGCATTGAGGACAATGCTTCTTTTCAGCTTGGGGGGAAGTGTTCTTACGCTTTTTGTATATATGTTCGTGATTTTGGCTTTGAATAAGCTTGGGGGTGTTGGTGTTTTTCTTTGGTCATTGCTTGATTATGGTGTTGAGTATTGATCACCCTTTGCTTCACAATTTAGGTATACCACCAAATTTCAAATTTTAGCCTACCTTCACCCTTTTCGCCCTTACATTACAACCCTTCTCAAGACCTTTTGATCTTTGTGGTTGAGTCACAAGTCGGTGGAGGGAGATGTGGGTCAAGCCTATAGAGCGTTGTGCATTAGTCAAGATGTCGAGTAGCCTTATATCTCTTTCTTTTTCCGGTTCCTTTGAGGAATCATTGAGATGCTCACTAAAGCTAATTGGGAGAATGTGTTAAAAATGTTTTGAGATAAAAGTGAATTGTGTTTCATTAGTTCTCTATGCTTAGCATATCCTATGTTTCAATCAACCTTAGATATCTTGGAACGTGCATACCTTTATTGTATAGAGAGTTGTTTATTCACTTGCATTTGGTCATTTGTAAAAGTCCATTTCGTTAGCTACTTGTTTGAATTTTTTATTTTACTTTCTTTCAATGATTTTGCCTCATTTTTACCAAGAGTTATGGGTCAAACTCTTTGGATACCCTTACGAGACCTCACTCGTCCTCATTGGCGACTTTGGGGTTTAAAGGGCTTGTTGTAGCTAAAAACAACCGTGATTCCTACGAAAGTGAGTCTTAGTGTATATTCTCATCTCTTTCTTTCCTTTTTCTTGTTTGAATTTCATCCTATTTCTTCTTGCTTTGTTTTGCTCGAGGATGAGCAAAAGTCTAGCTTGGGGGAGTTTAATGAGTGTCATTTATGGCACTCATTTAGCTTCTTTTAGGATGATTTTTCATTGCTTTTACATCTCTTTTATTTCCTTTTCTCTAGTTTTACATGTAATTTCTCTATTTTGCATTTTCTTTAGTTGTTTCCTTACTTTCTTGCTTTTCTTAGTTTATTTTGCCTTTTCTCCTTTACTTGTTTGCTTTTCTTTGATTTTAGGAGAATGGTGATGTTCGAGAAGCTCATTGGCGTTCTCTTGGAGCATACAAAGCCAAGGATGCAACCCGGTTCCTCCTCTTGAAGCTTAAAAGTGTTGGAGTGCAAGAGTCATGTCTTCAAGGCCGCGCTCTCATGCCGCATGGATATTAAAGACGGTGTTGAACCCACTGTAAAGGCCTCAAGTGAGTGCCTCCCCAACATGCATCATGTGGAACCCACGGGAGCATCTTCGAGCGCACCAAGCCAAGTTACCCTGCTCCCACGCACGGTCGCGCGCGAGGGAGGAGCGGCCGCGCAGGTGGCCGGCGCGGCCACGCATATGCCAGGAGCGGCCGCGCATCTCTCTTGCCCCTGTTCCGTACCCATTTTGTTGCAGCCGTGCTTAAGGATAAGAGCCGCACCTTTTGAGGTTTCTTTTAGACGTCTAACTAACTTCTCCTTAGTTAGTTTTACTATATATAGATTTCCTTCATTTCTAGAGGGAGAATGACTTAGAATTGAATTAGAATTAGATTTTGATTAGAATTTTAAAGAGAGAAGCTCTAGATTTTGAAGAATTTGTTCTTAGTTTTTAGAGAGAGAAACTTGGTGTTTGATGATTGTGATATTGAGATCTTCATTCCCCTTTGATATTGATCAAAGTTTTGTAAGAATTCTTTACTCTTTAATGCAATTTCATGTTTGATTTTGATATATTGTTGAATTTCTATTGTTTAGCTTGATTTTGATTGTTGATATTCGGATTACAATGTTGATGATGAGATTGATGATTACTTTTGTTATGCTTTTCAATTTTACCATGAGTAGTGAGTAGTTTCTTTGCTAGGGGGTGAAGCACGTATTAGTGATAATCTAGAGCTAATTTGGGGTTTTTGATTGATTTGTTGATGTGATTAAATTGGTTGATGAAATTTGTGCATGTGTTTGATTTGAAGAGGATTAGCTAACCTTGATGATCATGCTAGATTGCATAATAGTTTTCAATGACACGAACAATTGATTTGGATGCTATTATTATCGATTGGTCTTGATTTGCGATTTTCCTTTGAAGTCATTTGTAGAGGCATCTAGCTTGACCCTAGGAAATAGCTCTTTGAGTGATTTTGATTGCAAATATCGTTTTCCCTCGCATTGCTTGATTGATCAAATTCCCGTCAAATTAGCAAGTTTATCATTAGTGCATGTGGATCCTAAATTCCCTAGTGTTTTGATAATTGATTTCCATTTGTTAGCTTTGAATTGATTCGATAGCATAGACCAACCCGTCGTTTTAAGATTTCGGAATAACTTAGCCTAAGTCCTTAGCAAATATCGCCTTCCCTTGGATTCGACCTGGACTTGCCCCTATACCTAGGGTTGGGTTTGGTTTCCTAAATTTTGTTTTGATCGGGGAATCTAGTAACCAACGACCTAGGTTTATCCCGCGTCATAACCTCTAAAATGTTTATTTACTCATTTGCCCTCTTTAAGGTTTATATTCATTTTTTGAATTCTTTAGAATATTATGTTGATATTTATACCCAAAAATATATGTGTTAACATATGCATTTTATCTCATTATGTTTCTAACAACTAAAAGAGCTCCACGAACATAACTTTCAGAAACAAAGGTGATATAAATTAGAAAATTTTGACTTTTGCTACTTTTTAATACCATTTTGAATTTCGTCATTTGTTGGGAATATTTCAAGCATCCCACACTTGAGCCCCACTGTGATTATACACTTAAGCATGGTAGCGTCCTAAGGGAAGGAAACTAGAGCAAAAGAGTCCCCAGCAAGTTTTAAGAACTTGTAAACCGTTCACAGGGTGAAGGTTACACCCCTTCACGATCCATGAAATCGCTAACTCCATAGTGGTCTGGAACCATGACTGGATATTCGGGGATGAAGGTACAAATCCAACCTAAAAGAGATTGAACCTGCCCTAAATGTAGGCCTATACTTTGTTCTACTCATATTCATGTGCGCTTTCTGACTAACATACAATCAATATATTAATTCTAAACCTGTTTAATCTATGTTGGTTGAATATTAATGCACAAACAAATCTATTATTGGCGATTACTTGAATTAAAACCATATTAGTCTAAATAAAATTATTAATTATCTTATTAAATGTGATTTCAAGGACAAATTTCCTTTAAATCTGCAAGAGAGGGCGTGATCAAGTAATAACAATGATATCAAGCAACATAATAATATTGATATAACAAATCATCATCATCAAAATAATATTCTCATCAAAGCATAATAATATTAGCAAGATCCTAGGCATGATACTAACATAATTAATAACAAACCCTAGCATGTCACTAAACATTAAAGATCAAAGTTTCATCCCTAATATGATACTAGCATGATAGAAGAAAATAGGAAGCAATCTAAGCGTGATACTAGAAACATACATGATATTTGAAATATTAGTTAATACCCTAGACATGATACTAGGAATCATAAAGACATCCTAACATGATATTAGGAATTAATATAATCTAAGCATGCTTTCTAAAGAAATAGAACTACTTACTTTGTTGCTTTGTATCTCTTTCTATCAAAACAATACACACATTAGTAACTTCAATGAAAATATTAAATCAAACAATTAATTTAAATAATTGAAATAGGGATTTGGGACCAAACCCTTAGAAATTATCAACCTTTCACGTCTAGGGCAAAGGCAACTTGGAGCTTGGCTAGGTGTGTCTAAGTCTCGTGATGGACGAATGGTGTTTGAAAAGGGAAAGTTTAGAAAGAGGGAAAAAGAATAAGCTTTAGCTTTGAGAGAGAAAAAATAGAAAGATGATTGTTGATGATGAAAACGGGTAAATACGACCTTATTTATAGAGAAAAACATCCAGAAACGATCAGAGAAGATCGAATTCTAATCAAAGTAAAACTGCAACGATCGCGGCGCGACAAGACCATCGTGACGCGATGGCTCCATCGCCGGGCGACAGGTCTATCGTGGCGTGATGGTCCTGTCGCAGCGAGATGGTGCTGCTGGATAATTTTTTTCGCACGGAATCCTTTTTCGAATATAATTCGATAATTAGAGTCCATACTTTATCATTTAAAATCAGATTAAATCCTTTAAAACACTTGTTTTATTCAACTAAAATTCTTTATCTTTTCTAAAAATATAATTATTAATCCTAATCTCTTTAGAACTTAAAATCACCTTCTAGATTATTCTAGAAAATTAAAGTAATTCCTAATGACTTTAGGAATGATAATTAATTGGACCCTCCACTTGATCATTGGGCCACCCATAAAACTCATTTAATATCCAATTTAATATTTGGACCATAACTTCCTCACTATTCATCGGAATTAGGCTTATATATATCGTTGGAAAGCTCTTTTCGAGCCCCATCCAACTACACTATTATTGGACCCATACTATGGACTAAACTAAATTGGATTGGACATTTTCATAAATAAGGTATAAAAAGGAATATTTTCGAAAACAGAAAGAAGTATTTTTATTAAAAATAGAGGAATCACGAGACTCTTTCACATTTCACTTCGTTCGATAATCAAATGACATGAAAAGTACTCATCACTGGGTTTGGTTTTGGGAGACACAATTAGGTGTCTACACCATCTAAAATTTAGTTTTATTTTACTAGGAGCAAAAACTAAACATATAGATTTTGCTACCATTACTGTTTTCATTTGTGGGGCTCATTTAATTAACTTCCTGCCATTTTCTTCTTCTTTATTTCTCTTCGCGAACCTTTTCCCGACAGCCCTACCCATTCTCTAGAAACCCCCACCCTTTAACAGCAACAACAATCACAATCAGGACCCTAGAAGAGGGTGTGCAACTAGCTCTACCGCACAGGGCCCCTAAAATAAGAGGGCCCAATTTTTTTTGTTAGCCCGTTAGTCCAAATCAAGAATTTACTTTTTACTTTCCTGTTTTTTATTTTCTTATTTACAACTGCATTTACTGCATACTGAAATCACGCTCATCTAGTTGTTTTCTCAATGAAAATCCCACTTCCCAAGTCTCTAACTCCATCTTTCTCGCTGTATGTTTTCAATTTTCAGCAATTTACCTTTAATTATTTGGTTGATTTTTCATAAAAAAAATCATTAGTTACTCGTTATATTTTTTCTGATTCTCAAATTCAATCTCCATCAATGAATTTTATTAGTGTTTATTTTGGGGTTTTTCTGGTCCCTCGGGAGAGTTACGTCACTAAGTCTGGAGTCTTCTATCTGTACCTGCAAATTTACGGAGACTCCGGGTGGTAGGAGCTTCGCCTCCGACGATCAAGTTAGAACGTGTACGGAGAAAGGTAAAAATTGCGAAAAAGGTAAAAGTGAGACATTCTCAGATTCCGAGATCAGGTGATTTCTCTGATGTAAGAGAATGTAGGTAGGATGTAATAAATGAATGTGCCATTGAAATGGGGGAAATCTCCCTAATTATAGGGTCGTTGGAAAAGGTGCTCTTTCTTAAGTCACTCTGACCTAGATTTGGTGGGCTGCTCCGTTTTTCGGCTTTCTTGGGAGTTGGGCCTTGAAGGCCGCAATTTCTTATTATCATCTGAGGGTGATACGTGCAAGCTGGTCAGTGGTCCATGTTGGACCTTTCCAGGGATGAAGCGTGTCCCTCTCTGATTGGGCCACGTGTCTAGGGTATTTTTACCCAAAACATTTGATCCTCACAGGGGCCATGTAGCGTGCCACGTGGCACCTGTGACAGATGTCTCTCGGTGATTAGCCAACGGTTATTACCGTTTTACCTTGGGGGGAATTATGGGGATGCTCCCATTTTAACCCCTTATAAATAAGGATTTACCCCCTCTTCTCTCTCATCTTTGACTTCCTAAGAAATCTAGAGAAAGAAAAAGAGAGAATTCCTAGAGAGAGAAACTCTGATCACTGCTTGTAGAAGATTTTGTGAGATTTTTCGGCTGTACACAGCCGATCAACACTTAATACTTTCTGCAAGCTTTGTTTGAGGTAACCGTCTCTCCTTTTCTCAACTTTTTCAAACTTTTTCCATTTATGTATATAGTTTTTCAATAAAATAGATTCTCCATCGACACATACGGCACAACCTAGGACTGTTAGCTGGTCTCATGGTACGACTGAGTCTAGAACTGGGGGTACCGCCTATGGATGTTTAGACCTACTTTTCTCATCCCCAAACCCCACCATCTCTGTGTCTATGCAGGACACAATGGAAAGAGTAAAACAGATGGCTAGAAAGCCAAGGAGAAGAAGGCACGCTATGGAAGTGCCGGCTGATGAAGTTACCTAGACGGGGAGTACGAAGGATCTGATGAGAAGGCAGATTCTCTTTCTGGCGATGCCCCCTCCACTCCCAGTTATGGGATATAAGGAGTCAGACGATGAGAGATCCGTCTCCGCCTCTACCCATAGTGAATCAGATCAAGGGGATAGCGACGAAGCCACCCAACGATCAGGAGTTAAGGCTTCTAGGTCTAGTTAGGCGGAGGCCGACTATGAGGCTGAGTGCCGGCTAAAGGGCCGTCTATCACCAATCCCACTGAAACGCACATGACTGCCAGGGACGTCGCTACCCTAGAATCAAGTTTCAAGGGTTTTCAAGACAAGTATCCCATTGGGGATAATTGGGAAATTAGGGTACCGCCTGTGGAGGCGACTGTAGTATGGGAAGACGACGTTGAGCAAACCGACAACTATTTCGACTGCTACGAGTCGACGATCAAAGTCGGGCTCCGCTTCCCCCTCCATAGAGGAATAAGGAGGATATTGAAGGGGTACAAGCTAGGCGTTTGGAAGCTCACCCCCAACTTATGGATAAACATATTAAGTTATATCGCCGCCTGTGAGTTCTAAAATATTGAGCCAAGTTTTGAGGCTTTTGATCACATACATTACATGAGCCAGACTCCAGGCGGATAGGGAGCATGGTGCACCTTGACCACTCATCTAGAGTATATGATGACTTTGGAGAAGCCGTCCAGGTGGTCTGGTTGTAAGGAGAAATTTTACTTAATCTCCTTTCCATCTTTAGCACAGAACCAATTTCTTTGCCGGTACAATAAAGACTCGGCTCTACTAGGGAAGAAGTGTGCCCTTCCTCACATCCCTGAGAAGGCTTGGGCACATGGAGCCGGAGTTCTTCAAAACGACCACCGCCCCCTTAGACGATGGAACTCAAATAATAGTGGCCAAGAACTGGGTATCCCATCCGGACTTTCTGAAGGATGAGGTGTTTTTCTCCACCTATGGTCTGATTACCATGTTTGGGAGACGTATGTAGCTGTCCTTAGCAGACGCTATTTTAGTACTTGTTTTTAACGTATCTTTATAATTTATCTAACCATCTGGCTTTCTTTTGCAGAGGACGCTTTGAAAATGGTGAATCTTGACAAAACGCTTGCTAAATCGGCTGCTCAATTCAAAAGGGAGCCGTTAGAGAGGAAAAAGGTAGCCTTGGATGCCAAAGACGATAGGGTATGACCGTTTGCTTTTTGGTAACTGTTTCAAGTTTGCTTATCTTTTGTCGGCTGTAACCCATTCATCTCATTTGCAGAGTGGAGGCAAAACTATTCCCCGCTCTCTTTCCAAGATGCTCAAACAGCTTGGGGGTGAGCTAAGGAAGACCCCGACTAAGGTAGGGAGGAGAAACCCTTCCCAGTTTACTTCAACTGCTGAGCCCATTCAACCAAGACCTACAACCGGAGGTAAAAGCCCGACTGTGTTGAAGGCTCTGAGAAAAAGCTCAGAGTTGGCCAGCAAGATGTCAGATGCCTCTACAACGTCGAAGGGTGGCTTACCACCTAATGCTACAACCGGCACTGCAGCGGCTGGAGATGGAGGGACTTCCCAGCCACAAAACCAAGTGTAGACACCCAAATGTGTCTCCCCAAAACCAAACCCAGTGATGAGTACTTTTCACGTCATTTGATTATCGAACGAGGTGAAAGTGTGAAAAGTCTAATGATGAGGATGTTTTTATTAAAATATCTCTTCTTTCTGTTTTTGAAAATATTTCTTTTCTTACTCTATTTTATGAAAAACGTGCAGTCCAGTTTATTTTAGTCCATGATATGGGTCCAATAATGGTGTAGTTTGATGGGGCTTGAAAAGACCTTTCCAACGATATATTATAAGCCCAATTCCGATGAATAATGAGGAAGTTATGGCCAAAATACTAAACCGGGCTCAAACCGGATTTTACCTACGGCCCAATGATCATGTGGAGGGTCCAAAGGTTTAATGGCATTCCTAAACTAATTAGGATTTTATTAGAAACTTCCATAAGATTCTAAAAGATCTTAATTATCCTTTTTGAAAAGATAAGATCATAGAGTTTGAAATTGAATAAAAACTTTCCTTTTTTTAAGTCCTAATTCTATTCGAATTTAAAGATGTTCAAAGATAGTCAGATATTATTTTCGCGCCTCATAATTTTTATCCAAATATTATATGGTTGGATAGATCTTGAAATTATATTTCCAATGATATATTATAATATTGATTCCGAGCTATAACGAAAAAGATATGAATGGAATACGAAACTCTATCCAAAACTAACACCGTCCCACTATTTCGGCCATATCTTTTTATCTACAAAATATTTTAATCAAATTCCAATTGTATTGGAAATTAGACTTCTAGATCTTTCCAACGACATATTATATGACTTATTTGGACTTTTAGATCAAGAGATATGATAAAAAAAAATCCACAAAAACTGTCTTGCAACGTCGAACGACAGGCCTGTCGCGCGGCGACAGAGGCTATTGCGGCGACAACGTCGTGTTTTATTCCTTTTCGAACTCCGATTCCTTTTTTTATCATATCCAGACTGTTTTCATTATAAATAGTGTCCTTAAACCTCCCTTTTCAATCATCAACGATCTACAATCAACAATCAGCATCTCTCTCTTTCTCTCTCTAAAGCTAGAAGCTTTCTCTCACTCTATTCTTTTTCTAAACCTTCCCTCTTACACAATTCCTCATACATTAGAACTAGACACACCTAGCCAAGTTCGAAGTTGCCTTTGCCCTAGACGTGAAAGGTTATAATTTCTGAGGGTTTGGTCCCAAATCTCTACTTCAATTATTTAATTTAATTGTTTGATTTTATATTTTCCTTGAAGTTACTAACGTGTGTATTTTGTTATTAGAAAGAGATACGAGGCATCAAAGTATGTAGTCTTATGGCTCTATTCTTGTAGAAAGCATGTTTTTATTTATTAATTTTTAGCATCATGCTTAGGATGTTATTATTGCTTTCTAGTATCATGTTTAGGGTGCTTCCTATGCTTTCTAATATCATATCAATATCATGTTAGTATCATGTTAGAGCTAAAACTTTGATTTTTATTGCTTAGTGACATGCTAGGATTTGTTATTAATATTGTTAGTATCATGCCTAGGATCTTGCTATTATATGCTTTAACATGATTATTTTTATAATTATTATGATTTATGATTATCATGTTGCTTGATATGCTTATTCATTGTTATTGCTTGATCACGTCTTTTATGCATGTTTAAAGGGAATTTGTACTTGTAATCACGCTTAATAAGATAATTAATAATCTTGTTTAGGGCTAATATGATTATAATTCAAGTGATCGCCAATAATAGTTTTGCTTGTGCATTTAATTCAACCAACATAGATAAACAGGTTTAGGGTAAACCTAATGATTGCATGTTAGTCAGAAAGTGCACATGAATACGAGTTGAATAAAGTAGAGGCCTATTATTAGGGCAGGTTCAATCTCTTTTAGGTTGGATTTGTACCTTCATCCCCGAACTTCCAGTCTTGGTTCCAGACCTATTGGAGTTGACGATCTCATGGATCGTTAAGGGGTGTAACCTTCACCCTGTGAACGGTTTACAAGTTCCTAAAACTTGTTGGCGACTCTTTTGCTCTAGCTTCCTTCCCTTTGGACGCCACCATGCTTAAGTGTATGATCACAGTGGGGCTCAAGTGTGGGATGCTTGAAATATTCCTTACACAAGGTATGGATGACTGCTTTGAACTTTCGTAGCCGCTTGACTACAGACGATGTTGAGGGTAGACGGGCTCAGAACCCCATTTAGGAAGAAGTAGGAGGAGGTAAATGATGCTAAACAGATGGCCCTGAATGCTCTCAACTATGCTCAATATCAAAATACCATGAGTGAAATTGAAATTAAGCTCAAGAGTTGAAACAGGAGGAGCTGGTCAAGATATTGACGGCTGCGGTGGAGGAGGCCAACAACAAGGTCAGCAATCTCAAGTTGGAACTGAAAAATGCTAAGACTGACCTCAAGGCTCTAGAGGGGGTAGACAAAGAGAACACCCAGTTTAGGGCAGACAACAGCCGGCTGAAGAACGAGATCGTCCAGATGCAGAACGATCACAAGGATGAGCTTTCCAAGGTACAAGACCGGCTGGCCGCCGAGAATGAGAAGGACTGCGAGGCCTGGATGAAGATGGCTTGGGACCTGGTCCACCCAGGCGTCGACTTTGAATACTTCAAGCTGCGGTATGATTACACCACTTTGGCGTATGATGCCCAGATTCTAAACCCAGAAGTGCCGCCTCCTTTCAAAGTATGAGCTAACATTGCCTTAGACGACGAGGAAGAGGAGAAGGAGGGAGAGAAAAATGATCAGGCCCCATTTGACCCTAACCAGGTCCAACCTGAGCAGACTAAAGCCAACATCCCGCCCGACCAAGACCAGATGGTGTTTCCCACTCAGCAGTCCCAATAGCCTTGATTTTTCAGCGGTAATTAGCCAAGTATTTTCTTGGCCTGCGTGTCGAGTACTTTGAGTGTATTTCCAACAATCTTTTTTCTTCCTTTGTTGTGTTCAGATGTGTATCCGGTTGACAATATCTCCCGGCCTTTTGGTCGGGTTAATTTTATGAAGATTTCTGACTGAGTCGGTTTTGTTTAATTTGCTTCACCTTTTTCTATCTTGGCATTTTGAATTTTTTAATATATACTTGAACTTTTGCCTAACTTATTAATAGCATGCGGCAACTAACAACCTGGCTGTGCTTTGCCCCTGGGCGGCTGTGTGGTTAGTTTCAAAACTGGATTGATTAACTTGGGAACTTTTGATACTTTAAAGAGTATGACACGTTTCTAAGTCAATCAATCACAGTAGTGATTTCCCCAAACCAAGTACACAGCCGTCTAATCGTACAGATGGGTAAGCCGTTAGCCCAGGCGATTAAATTGTTATATTGAACTATTTTTCCACCGTCTGGTGTATTTGCAATCCAATTATACACTCGATGTCCTTTTGTCCCATTGGGAGGACTTTTTAGAAGTGCATAATTTCATAAATAATCTAAGTTAGAACTTCGCTCTAAACCACCTGAGGTCTTTAGACACACGGTTCTCATAGACTTGGTTGTTCTTTTTAGATTACTTAGGTCAGACGGCTATGAGTAGACCAATAAGGCCGTTCCATCTTGGCTGTCTGTACATGTTTATAGAGAAATATGCCACCCATATAGGAAATGCTCTCTGCAACGAATTCACACGAATGGGCGTCGCCGGACGCAATACTCATGTTGGAGCAGATGGATTTGTCAAATTTTCATGTCATCCGGCCATTTGCCTCTTTTAGCCACTAAGCTTTTAAACTTAGCTTTATTTTTTGTTTGGTTAAGCCGTCTACATAGACAGTAGTTCTAAAAAGCGCATGTATAATAAGTAATAAGGAACTAAATTTGAAAATAAAAAGCAACTTTTCATTGATAAGCTTCCTATTTACAAAAATTTATAAGTCTTAGAAGTAGTACTTTTTTAAGTTATCTACGTTCCAAGTTCTGGCCAGGCGCCTGCCGTCTGGGGTTTTTAGGCGGTAGGTGCCGCCTCTTACTTCTTCGTAGATCCGGTAAGGGCCTTCCCAATTAGAAGTCAGCTTTTCTTGCTCATTAGCCCTACCGGTTGCCTCCATTCCGTAACACAAAGTCCCCCACTTATAAGGGTCGTTTGTGTACTATCTTGTTATAGGCTCTAGTCATTCTCAGACGGTAAATCTCATGACGCAAGGCGGCATTGCCCTTGCGCTCTAAGAGTGAATCCAATGCTAGCCGCATGGCCTCCCAGTTTGCCTCTTCATCGTATAGCATGACTCGTAGAGTCGGCTCATAATGCTCAATGGGCAAGACGGCTTCTGCACCGTATACCATGAGGAATGGGGTTTCGCCGGTTGCCCCTTTAACACCCCGACCCCAAACAAATTAGGGAGGGGCCTATTGTCATGAAATGCACATCAAGGGCTAATTCCTAACTGATACAACCCTTAAAAGCCCTCCTTTAGGTATACACATACTTGTGAGGAGTTCAGCGAGATCTATGTTCGGCCTAATTCCTAACTCATACCTAGGCAACCTAATGAGTGACATTTATGGCACTCATTTGGTCCCTTTTTGGATGAATTTCATTCCATTTTATTATTCCTTTCTTTAGTTTTCCTTAGTTTTATTCTTGTTTTCTTCATTTTATGCTTTTTGTGGTTAGTTTCTCTATTTTGTGCATTTTCTAGTTTATTTGTTATTTTTCCCTTTTATTTGCTTTTTCTCCTTTGTTTGTAGGTTGTGATTGATTGTCCAAGAAATCCCGAGCTTCCTCTCCATGGTCTTTCATCGTTTTCATGCCTAATGCTGGTGCAAAGAGTTTCAAGTCAAAGGGGGATCCAAGGAGCATGCTTCAAGGCCTTGTTTATGCTCTTTTCATGGCTTATATTCTTCAAGAATTCCAAGAAAGTTGCTTCCTACCTTGTCCTCCATCACCATCATCTAGGATGTGTGCACCACATGAGCTAGGACGAAGAAGAAGAAAGGAGGCTGCCAGTTTTGTGTGGGCGCACACGGGGTATGTGCGGCCGCACATATGTTATTTTCTGGGTGTGTCCCGTGCGCCCTTCTCTCTCTCCTCCGAGCGCCCGCACCTACGTGGGTCTTTTCTTGGGCGTCAAAACCGACCTTCCCCTTTGTATATATAGTTATTTTCCTTCTATTTTTAAAAAAAAAGAAGTTTTCATAATAGAATTAGATCATATTCTTAGCTTAGTTGAGAGCTTCTCTCTCTAGATTTAGGGGTTAGTTTTAGGAGTAGATTTTAGAGAGAGAAAGTGAAGAATTTCAATGGTGATTGAGAGATTGAAGATCCAATGGTGACAATTGTATTGGAGATCTACTCTATTATCAATGAGCATTTCTAAACTCTATCTCATTTATTGTTTTGTTTAGTATTCATGTTTTGATTGTTTGATTTTGATTGGATTTTGATGATTTGATGATTGATGTTTGATTAGAGTAATTGTTCTTCTTTGATTGTTCTTCTTAGATTGTTAATTGTTGATTTCTTTAGTTGTTAGTTGAATTGATGATGTTGCTAGAGTAGTTGTTTGGTTAGGGATTTGGTGAAGCTTGTATAATGTAATGAATTGATGTAGATTGGGGATTTTGATGGAGTTGATGATGTGATTAAATTGGTTAATTGATTATGTGCATGTGTGTGTTTGATTTAGGCTTGATCACCCTTGTTATTCACACTAGATTGCATTGTTAGTTCACATTGATACGGACCATTGATATGTGGCTTGCATTTACACGATTGAGGTGTCTTGTGATGTTTCCTAGCTAGAGTTTATCGTAGTTGACGCTAGTTAGACCTCTAGGAGAATAGCTTGATATGCTCTTTTGGTTGCATAATTGATCTTCCCTCGCATTGCTTGACTTAGTCAACTTTCTATACCAATTTGCATTGTTCATTGCTATTAAAAGTGAATCCTAATCCCTAGCATTTTATTTGTTTGGTTTCTTTGTCTTAGTAAGTTGTTAGTGTCCTCTTTTACCCTTCGTCTTCGACCTAGCTTAGGCACATAATTGAAAGCACTTAGACATTACCGTTCCTTTGGGTTCGACCCTTGACTTACCTCTATACTTGTATTTAGGTTTGTTGAGTGTTTATAAATTTTGTTTGGCTTAGGAGGATTAGTCCAACGACCTAATTTTCCCACGCCACAACCTTGCATCAAGTTGCAGCCATAATCATTGTCACATAATATTCATATCATTCTTGATCGCATCAAGGGATTTCCAATGCTCAACCCTATCCATCTAGAGCTAGACGTGGGGGGTTTTAATCCACATCATCTAACCTACCCAGCCTAAAGAGTCACCATCTTAATTCTTCTCAAATCTATTTTCCATAGACATTGCCTTTGCAGCCTAACTTTAGAAACAATTTCACACATACATAGCTACATTATTCTTCCCTTAGGAACCATTTGTCATGAAATCTTGTTTCAACACCATGCATGCTTCAAGTTAATCATTAGAAAACTCATTCGATAACATCATTGCATATTGTGCTTAACTTCCCAGCCTAAGCAACATTCATCAACAAGAGTCACCATTCAAATGCATCACATCACAAGGTATATCGTTCTTAGCCTCCTAGCCTAGTACATTCGTAAAAAAGGTCATCTTTTTATCACACAAAAAGCATATTGTTCTTAGCCTCTTGGCCAATTAACATTCATCATTCAAGCATCCTTCTCAGATCAAGTGATTCAATTTGACAAGTAGAATATCCTTGCGGTTCACAACTCCGCTCTATTATACTCGATTAGAAGATCAATTCTTCTCATTTTTTCATCATTTTATCTTCAGGGGAAGTTCAAAACCTTTTCTAAAAATTTTCCTTTAAGAAGTTTAACAACTTTTCTAAATTTTCTCTTTTAAGGAAGCTCAAAACCTTTTCTGAATTTTGTCTTTTAGGGGAGAAAGTCGTTACCCTCCACTCATGATTATAAAAAATAAAGGGTTTTTTTTTTTTTTTTTTTTTTTTCCATTTTTAACTTTTTTTTTTTTCTGAAATGACACACTCGAATCATACACATAAACACACAATCATAAGTGATACATATGTCATGTCGTGTCAAGTCGCTTAAGTTAGTTAGTTCAGTCTTGAGTTAATCATCGCGCAAACTCCATTTTATAGGTCATAAGTACATCACCATCGCCTATACAGTCAAACGCACTTGACTTGAAGATACAATCATCATCATCGAGCATCATCGCTTCTGTTCGGGGACAATCTAGCACATATCTTCGGCCTTGTAGACACCCATTTGTGCCTCCCCAAAACCAAACCCAGTGATGAATACCTTTTGCGTCAAATGATAATCGAATAAAGTGAAAGTGTGAAAGGTCAGGTGTTGCGGTTAGTTTATATTAAAAATTCTTTCTTTTTGATTTCGAAAAACAACTCTATTTTATGAAAATATCCAATCCAGTTTAATTTGGTCCACGATAAGGGTCCAAAAATAGTGTAGTTGGATGGGGCTTGCAAAGAGCTTTCCATGCGGCCCAATGATATATTATAAGCCCAATTCCGATGAATAATGAGGAAGTTATGGCCAAAATACTAAACTGGGTCCGATTTGATCTTTACATGCGGCCCGATGATCTAGGGGAGGGCCTAATGTTAATTATTATTCCTAAAGTTATTAGAATTAATTATAGTCTTCTAGAATTCTCTAGAAGGTTCTCTTAAGTCCTAATAAAATTAGAATTAATAATTATATTTTGATAAGTTTTACTTGGAATAAAATATTATTTTATACGATTTCAGTTTTCATACGGACTTTACAAGTCAATTTTGATTGATAAGTGGACTCCGTGTTTGAAAGCGCGTAGGAATCCAGGCTGTCGCCAAACGACAGGCCTGTCGCTACGCGACAAGCCTTGTCGCCACGCGACAGAGATTGTCGCCAAGCGATAAGTTGGTTTCGCGGCGACAGCGTGGAGTTTTATTCCTTATCAAATTCTACCTATTTCCGGACTGTCTTCTTATAAATAGGGTCCTGAACCTCCGTTTTTATTCATCTACAATCTACGATCTACAATCTACAATAAGCAATTAATCTATTCTCTAAATTCTCTCTAAGCTCTCATCTCTCTAGTTTTTCACAAACACAATTCCGCATACATGAGATCTAGAAGCACCTAACCAAGTTCGAAGTTGCCTTCGCCCTAGACGTGAAAGGTTATAATTTCTGAGGGTTTGGTCCCAAATCCAGTCTAAACTTTTTAATGTTCATTTAATTTAATTGTTTGATTTTATACTTTTCCTTGAAGTTACTAACGTGTGTGTTTTGTTATTAGAAAGAGATACGAGGCATCTAAGGAAGTACTTTAATTGTTTCATTGATATTATGATATAGAAATCATGTTTAGGTTCCTATTTTGATTCCTAATATCATGTTTAGGGAAAAGGTTATAATATCAAATATGCTTATTATGATTCCTGCGATGCCTTTTATTATCTTTCCTAATAGCATGTTAGTATCATATTAGGGCTAAAGCTTTGATTTTTGATGTTTAGTGACATGCTAGGGTTTGTTATTAATCTTGTTAGTATGATGCCTAGGATCTTGCTAATATTATGCTTTAACATGATTATTTTTGTTATAATTATGATTATTATTATGATGATGATTATGATGATTATTATGTTGCTTGATATTTATATATTATTGATATTGCTTGGTCACGCCTTTTATGCATGTTTAAAGGGAATTTGTACTTGTAATCACGCTTAATAAGATAATTAATAATCTTGTTTAGGGCTAACATGATTATAATTCAAGTGATCGCCAATAATAGTTTTGTTTGTGCATTTAATTCAACCAACATAGATAAACAGGTTTAGGGTTAATCTATTGATTGCATGTTAGTCAGAAAGCACACATGAATACGAGAAGAATAAAGTAGAGACCTATTTTATAGGGCGAGTTCTTTCTCTTTTAGATTGGATTTGTACCCTCATCCCCGAACTTCCAGTCATGGTTCCAGACCTATTGGAGTTAACGATCTCCTGGATCATTAAGGGGTGTAACCTTCACCCTGTGAACGGTTTACAAGTTCCTAAAACTTGTTGGCGACTCTTTTGCTCTAGCTTCCTTTCATTTGGACGCACCATGCTTAAGTGTATGATCATAATGGGGTTCAATTTTTGGGTAATTCTTGAAATATTCCCTACAGTTTTTGGCGACTCCACTGGGGAGGATTTCTATTTTAATTCCTAAAATTTATTTTGGCAATTATTTAGAATGAGTGGATGAGACTCGAAAAGTTCGAAGTATTTCATGTGCGTAATTTTGATTAACATTATTGTCATATGCATAAAAAAAAGTTCTCATTGGAAATACCATCCGTAATGAGTCAAAAACATAGGATTTTTTACACGTAGTAAATTTGAGGAATATCTTTCACAACTAGAACCGAAATAATGCTGCGAAAAACTGGAAAATTTTACGAACATAGAAAGTTGCTGAGGCATGTAGGAACTGGCGTCTAGAAAACAGAGCCTGTCGCCGATGATATGGCTCTATCGCCGAGCGACAATTCTGTCTCCGGGCGACAGGGCTATATCGCGGCGACAGTCTCTGTTTGCTGGCGTTGCGTTCTTCCAATACCGAGCCAAAAATATGAGTTCTAATTTCGACCAGTTCTAGCACTGTTGGCTCGATTCTATTTCCTTATTGAGTTTTTCTCACTTTTTTGAAACCCATATGTGTTCTACATATGGACATAACCCTCTGCGAATTCATGCTCCATCTACCTGATTGAACGCTCTGAGCAACAAAGGGTACATCCGAGAATGTTGAATTCACCAAACCATGGAAGCGAGTTTAACTCGCGGGGTCCCATCCACTCGCGCCAACCCTTCCAAAGGTTAGGCTTCCGCGCGGTGCATCCGGACTCATAACCGTGGACCCTCTTTGACTAACCCATATCCTGAACTTTAGAGAACTAGAGCCATGATTAGGTTGCAAACTCATTGCATCATGTTGTGACTACTTGACTACTTGTGCATTATTTGCTTGTGCATACTTACATGTGATTAAACTAACCGTTTGGTTTGACTTGTAATTATGAATATGCTTAAATAAACTAACCAAGGACTAAAAGACTTTGCTTAATTAATTAGTTAATTAATTTGGCTAATAAATATGGCTAAAATCGAGTCATAGTTCCTTTGAGTCAACCCGAATTTTTATTCCCGTATACTGCACAAACGTCAACTTGTTTTGGTCATAGCCGGAGTTCTAGGAAGAGTTACGAGTCGTACAACATATGGATCTGTAGCCCCGAGTTTTATTTTTCATTTGTCGTTGGTTTCGTCCAATTCGGATTCACAGATCAAAAGTTATGACTAAAATACTACAGCCTGTCCAGTTTAGTGCACATACGTGAAGTCTTAGCTTAGTCTTTGTTTGAGTCTAGTCACATAGTCTAGTCACACGGTCATGAGACGAGTCTTGAACATATCACTTACACTCACAAGTATTCACACACTTTGTACATACTCTTTTCATACCATGACCATGTTTTATGGTTCATGCATGAGTCGTCCTTTCCGTCATTTGAGTTGGGTGTCCGTCCTATTCCAAAAATTTCTATAGCTATCCACATTCTTTCACATCACTTCTCCATACATTAAATATCTTACACTTTCCTTGTTTCACACTTTCTACATTCATGCACCACTTTCATATTACATGCTTCCTTCATACATCATTCACCTCATTACACTCTTTTCCCATCCGTACATGTTGAGTTGAGTTTGAGTCATGTTATTGACAAACAAAAAAGGGTAATGATGAAACAAATGCACAAGGCAAGCTTTTTACCAAGATTTCATGTTTTCTTCTTCTTTTTTCAAACCCTTCCCCAATAAGTCTAGTATAGGCACCCTTCATCCTCCTTAGTTTTATTTTTTAGAGTTTGATTTCTACCCTTCACTTTTTAAATAAAATGAACATTTATTTTCTTGCATATGATCATTGCACTGCATTCATGAATAAAAAAAAAAATGTCAAACTAAGCATAAGGTATACCAATGATTTGAGGCACCCCTTGTAGCCACATCATATCACCTTTCACCCTTAAAATATATAATCCTTTCTTGATAAACCACTTTGAGCCTCACCTAACGATAGACCTTTCTTTCTTCAACCCACATCTACCTAAGCTTGGGATGGGATAGTGTGCAATTTATGCAATTTTCAAAGAATAAAAGCTTGAGTGATTTTATAAAAATTTCAAAAGAATAAAGTAATAAAAGTGTACAAAAGAGCAAGTGTTCCATTGTCATTGACGTGAACATGTCTTTGATATGAACACGTCTTAGATTGCGTTTCTTATCGAGTGCTCGGTACCGTGCCTGAGAAACATGAATGCCAAGTGAGTGATAGACCGCATGATCGGGATTGCCCACACTTATCAAAAAGGTTCAAAATAAAAAATGCAAAAGCAAAAAAAAAAAAAAGAGAGAGCAAAAATATAAAAGAGAATTCAAAAATGAGAAAACCCGAGCATAAAAATATAAAGATTCAAAAGCAAGGTTGCACACCTTGGAGGTTTATCTAGGGTATTGAGCCTGTATCCCTTTCTTCTATAACCTTTAGCCTAACTACATTACAACCCTTAAAAATACCTTTTTGAGGTATACATACACTTGTGCGAGATTCGGCTAGAGCTACGTTTGGCCTGTTTTCTAACGGATACGTAGGCAACCTCACATCGAGGTGCGGCCGTAATAAACATGCATTCATATTCACATTCACACACTCACACCATGATCATATCAAACGATCTCCAATGCTCATCCCTAATCATTTAGAGCTAGATTTGGGGGCTTGATCCCTACATTAGTAACTTACCTAGCCTAAGAGTCACCATCGTTTGACTCTTCTCACAATACTTTTTCCAAACACTTAGCCTTTGCAGCCTAACTGTAGTATCACTTTCACAACATATCACAGATACATGACCAAATAATCCTCCCTCAGGAACCCTTTGTCATGAAATCTTAACACAACATTGAAGCATACTTTGTCATAACAAAATCACTCATCACTCATCATTGCATCACAAGTATGAAGTGCTTAGCCTCCGTGCTTAAGTCACCCAAATACTTTCATCATTGAGTCAACATTTGAGATATCCTAGGATGAGTTAATCCTTGCACCTTGAGAGATAGTAACAAACAACGTTTGACTAAGTTCATTCAACATGCACCATCAAAAACTTCTTCCTTTTTGCGTCTTTCATTTTCGGGAGAAAGTCGGTACCCTCCACAAAAATGACGGAAATTTTGTTTTCTGCATTTCGAGTCATGTACATATCGAGCTTCATGAGTCAACACTATGCACACACGAGTCACACGAAGTGAGTCATCATTAAGCCAAGTTTATACCTTGAGTCATGTCAAGTCAATGAGTCAAGCAACACTAAGTCTTAGGTCAACCCTAAAGACAGATAAGCAAAATCCTATAGTCCAAAATATAAATGCAGGTGCATCCCATCAAGCAAGAACATTCTCCGATTTTTTCGAAAAACCGCGAATATGACACATGAGATTCTTCCAAGATGAGAGGAGTTACATAGATCAGTAAATTAGAGATGAAGAGCTTTAATTTACAAAAGATTTGAGCGGATTTGGTTGAAAGGAAACGACCAAGTTCAAAGTTCGAAGCAAAACCGAGCAACGAACAGCAACATCAAGAGCAAAATAAGGAAGACTCGACTCCAGCGCCAGACGACAAGGATGTCGCCTGGCGACAACATCTGTCGACCGGCAACAAAGCAGAATTACAACGACATTAATTTCCAGTGTGCGTCGGTGCGGCGACATGATACATGGCCCTCATAAGTGACTATGTGGACCTTATGCAGCAATTTCGGGTTCCTTGGTATGCCAGTTAGCCCCTATAAGCAATTTGACATGATTAAGTAATCAGCTCGATTACAATTACAATAGGTGATCGACCTGATGAAAGATCGTCTCACTTAGCTTGAAGCGCCTAAACATTGGCTCATCGCAAAGGCACCGACATAATGGTTCACAAGCAGCAGAAGGCACCAACATAATGGTTCACAAACAGCAAAAATGCACCGACGTATTGGCACCGCGAAAATTACAGCAAAAAAAATTTTGCACCAGCAAAGTTCAATCGAGCTTTAAGATCGACAAGCGTTGGTCTTTGGTAATTTTTGGAACATTATCGTAACAACTGAGGATGACTTCAAGCGAAGTTATCTTCGATAGCGTTCGCTAAGAATGTGGAGGTTGTCACCAAGATTTGAGAAGATAACACGAGATGGGCGGTCTTCGATGGCATTCGCTAAGATCGTGGAGGTTGTCACTAAGATTTGAGAAGAGCGGTTCGTGATAAGGCGGTCTTCGACGACTTTTGCTATGATTGGGAAGGTCGTCACTATGATTCAAGGAAAAGGCTCGAGATGTAGCAGCATTGGTCGACGACGTTCCCTAACTTGCGGAGGGTTGTCACAAACAACTAAAGGTGATTTCAAGCGGAGTTATCTTCGATCGTGTTCCCTAAGATGTGGAAGATGGTCACAAAGCGGAAGAGGATCGTTTCAAGCGAAGAAATCTTTGATAGTGTTCCCTAGCTGGCGGAAGATTATCACAGCGGAAATTGGAGGTAGTTACAAGCGTAGAAATCTTCAGGCGGGATAGCGTTCTCTAGCTTGTGGAAGGTCGTCAAAACAAAATGCAACAAATCGGTTACCTTCAGAGATGTGTGCTCGACAGTGCAAGATACGCATTTATTAACTCTTTTATCTGTTTAACTAACGCTAGTTTGCAGGTATCGGCGTTACAAGAAATGATTTGGGATCACACAACGTTCCGAATCATTCTCCGTCCCTATCGATACTTTGACTTTTCTTTTCGAAACATGCGTTTCTCCAAACTCAGTCAAAGTGGGGGCTTCTGTTGACACCCATTTGTGTCTCCCCAAAACCAAACCCAGTGATCAATACCTTTTGCATCTAATGATAATCGAATAAAGTGAAAGTGTGAAAGTTCAGGTGTTGCGGTTAGTTTTTATTAAAAATTCTTTCTTTTTGTTTTTGAAAAACAACTCTATTTTATGAAAATAGCCAATCTAGTTTAATTTGGTCCATGATAAGGGTCCAATAATAGTGTATTTGGATGGGGCTTGCAAAGAGCTTTCCAACGATATATTATAAGCCCAATTCTGATGAATAATGAGGAAGTTATGGCCAAAATACTAAATTGGGTCCGGTTTGATCTTTACATGCGGCCCGATGATCTAGGGGAGGGCCTAATGTTAATTATTATTCCTAAAGTTATTAGAATTAATTATAGTCTTCTAGAATTCTGTAGAAGGTTCTCTTAAGTCCTAATAAAATTAGAATTAATAATTATATTTTGATAAGTTTTACTTGGAATAAAATATTATTTTATACGATTTCAGTTTTCATACGGACTTTACAAGTCAATTTTGATTGATAAGTGGACTCCGTGTTTGAAAGCGCGTAGGAATCTAGGCTGTTGCCAAACGACAGGCCTGTCGCTACGCGACAAGCCTTGTCGCCACGCGACAGAGATTGTCGCCACGCGACAGAGATTGTCGCCAAGCGACAAGTTGGTTTCGCGGCGACAGCGTGGAGTTTTATTCCTTATCAAATTCTACCTATTTCCGGACTGTCTTCTTTTAAATAGGGTCCTGAACCTCCGTTTTTATTCATCTACAATCTACGATCTACAATCTACAATCAGCAATTAATCTATTCTCTAAATTCTCTCTAAGCTCTCATCTCTCTAGTTTTTCACAAACACAATTCCGCATACATGAGATCTAGAAGCACCTAACCAAGTTCGAAGTTGCCTTCGCCCTAGACGTGAAAGGTTATAATTTCTGAGGGTTTGGTCCCAAATCCAGTCTAAACTTTTTAATGTTTATTTAATTTAATTGTTTGATTTTTTACTTTTCCTTGAAGTTACTAACGTGTGTGTTTTGTTATTAGAAAGAGATACGAGGCATCTAAGGAAGTACTTTAATTGTTTCATTGATATTATGATATAGAAATCATGTTTAGGTTCCTATTTTGATTCCTAATATCATGTTTAGGGAAAAGGTTATAATATCAAATATGCTTATTATGATTCCTGCGATGCCTTTTATTGTCTTTCCTAATAGCATGTTAGTATCATATTAGGGCTAAAGCTTTGATTTTTGATGTTTAGTGACATGCTAGGGTTTGTTATTAATCTTGTTAGTATCATGCCTAGGATCTTGCTAATATTATGCTTTAACATGATTATTTTTGTTATAATTATGATTATTTTTATGATGATGATTATTATGTTGCTTGATATTTATATATTATTGATATTGCTTGATCACGCCTTTTATGCATGTTTAAAGGGAATTTGTACTTGTAATCACGCTTAATAAGATAATCAATAATCTTGTTTAGGGCTAATATGATTATAATTCAAGTGATCGCCAATAATAGTTTTGTTTGTGCATTTAATTCAACCAACATAGATAAACAGGCTTAGGGTTAATCTATTGATTGCATGTTAGTTAGAAAGCGCACATGAATACGAGAAGAATAAAGTAGAGGCCTATTTTATAGGGCGAGTTCTTTCTCTTTTAGATTGGATTCGTACCCTCATCCCCGAACTTCCAGTCATGGTTCCAGACTTATTGGAGTTAACGATCTCCTGGATCGTTAAGGGGTGTTACCTTAATCCTGTGAACGGTTTACAAGTTCCTAAAACTTGTTGGCGACTCTTTTGCTCTAGCTTCCTTCCATTTGGACGCCACCATGCTTAAGTGTATGATCACAGTGGGGTTCAAGTTTGGGGTAATGCTTGAAATATTCCCTACAGGCCTACGTTTGAGCAACCATATCTTCAACCTTTATTCGGGGATAATCGAGCACATATCTTCAGCCTCTGTTAGAGGACAATCGAGCAATTGTATCTTCAGCCTCTTGTAGGGAATATTTCAAGCATCCCACACTTGAGCCCCACTGTGATCATACACTTAAGTATGGTGGCGTCCAAAGGGAAGGAAGCTAGAGCCAAAGAGTCGCCAACAAGTTTTAGGAACTTGTAAACTGTTCACAGGGTGAAGGTCACACCCCTTCACGATCCATAACATCCATTTAAACCTTTTTCCTAGTCCAAAATCCACAAACCATAGGTCAATTTTCTCTTGTCGTGACCACAACCATAAACCGAGAAAACTAAATTTCGTGGCCTATAACTTTGGATAAAATCTGATTTGTTTGAATAGCCGTTGAAATAAGCTTTCCAATGGTATATCATAAGGCCAATTCCGATTTAAAACAAAGAATATATGAGCAAAACACTAAAACTCGACCCAAAACCGACACTCTTGCACTCATACGACCATATATTAAAATCTACAAAGTCGTTTGTCCTAATTCCAATTGGGTTGGAAATTAAGCTTGAAGATCTTTCCAATGATATATTATATGCCTTATTCCAAGTTACAATCAAAAGTTATGGAAGTTTTAAAAGTGCGTAAAATTTGTCAAATGTGTTGGATTTTCCTACAATACACACATTCTTTACACGACACCTCTTCTCTGCCTTTTAGTCTATAACTACAACCCTAATTCTAGGTTTTTGAGGGAAGACTACAACATATGAGAAAACCCAATAATATGATCCTTTCATCACCATTATACCTATTCTAATTATCGTTTTCAAGCAATTTGAAGTCCCTTTGCAATACTTGGAGTTCTACTCATCAACCTAACAACCTAGGCGTAAAAGGTTGAATTTATGAGAGTTTGGAAAAATCTAAACTCTATTTTATTTTAATTTAATTATTTCAGTTTAATTTATACTTTATTGAAGTTACTATCAGTTTATGCGTGATATAGTAATTTAAAGGAGCTCGTTCAATGTAAGTAGTTAATTTGTTTAATTACTTTTTTTTACTAAATTTTCTTGTAGTCGATGGTATTTTTTATCATTTATTTTATTTCATGATCATGATTTAATTTGTAGTAATTAATATTATGACGTTGCTTGCAACATTTTTGTCGTATTATTATTATTATTATGATTATTATTTTATTATTGATCACCTTTTTGCATGTTTAATCATGAACTAGTATGTGACCCCGGGCTTTGCCCCAGGTGGAACTTTAATTTGAATAATTTCATTTTTATTAAATACGCTTTAAAAGACATGTTAATTTATTTATTTATTTATTTATTATGGGTATATAAGAATATAATAAAAAGAATAAATTATTTTGGAGTTTTATTTATTTATTTATTTATTTATTTATTTTGCGATTCTTCTACACTATAATACTTGTATGTATTCATATATAAATGTGGATTAAAAGATCATGATTTATTTCTAGATAAGATAGTTATACATGTGGTTTTCATTCAACAATGAGGATTGGGGTTCAATTCTCTTTGTATGCATTTTTTAATTTAGAACATTAAGTGATGATGTGGCATGATGCTAAAGGTTGTTGAATGTTGATGACTTAATGTGGCATGTTGATGTGGCATGATACTGGTATAAGAAAGGCACACGTGGTACATACACAAATTTAGGAATGCTTTTTAATATATGGTATAGATATGTAATTGAAAATCACTCTTATTAAGATATTTTGGACAACCGTTTTAGGTTCCCTTCTAATCTTGTGGTATTAAATAAGTGCTCACGATACTTAGAATTTATGTGAATTAATATTCAACCAATTTAGTAATATTAGTTTGGAGCAAATTGAATATTATTCGTATGCCTTTTGAATCGCAAATAGTACTTTTCACAATAAGCATCAAGTAGATGCCAATACATGCGAAGTTGAATTTCATGACTTAACTTCGTACCATCATCCGCGATTCTTCATTAGTGGTTTGTAACCATATGGAGTGAATAATCTCATGGATTATGAATGAGGTTTAACTTTCATGGATCAAATCGATGTTGCTTTTCGGTTTTGTCCCTTTTGCGGCTGTCTTTAATAATCCATGAATGGTTTACAAGTTCCTTAAAAAACTTGTTGGCAATTCCCTACTTTTTGTCACTAATCGTTTAATGTCAAATTTCACTTCTTATGATTTCTAAGCGAGAAATTCTCAACGATGACCCCCAACTTCTGCTACGTGGATTTGGTTACATGCTTGAAAATCAATTATACAAAATAACCTCAGTTAAGAATTTAATCTCACTTATAACCTTATTTAATTAAATAGTTAACTAAAATTGACTATGCTTAGATTTATATTTTTTTAAAAAAATAACCTAACCACAAAAAACCATCCACCCTCACCTGCCCAACCACCATCTCCCTTTCCGGCGACACTACTTCAGGCTCCTCTAACTGCCAACAACGCTACCGAGGCTCTCCCGATCATCGATGATGTTGCGCCAGATCCACCTCGACAATAACCAAGTCAAATTCCCAAATCACCGCCCACAATCCTCCCTCTCTCTCCTCCTTCTCACCATCACAACCACTAAGGGTGCTAATCGAGTTGAGCAGCTCGTAAGCAACTCGAGATCGACTCGGTCAACACTCGGTTCAAACTCGACTCGACTCAAAACCTTAACGAGCACGAGTCGAGAATGCTATAACTCGACTCGATAAGCTCGCTACCAGCTCGATAATATTTTATTTTAAAAATATTATATAAAAATTTATATGAAAAGAAAAAAAAATGTAAAAAAATAAATAAAAATAAACCGTGGTGTAGGCGTCGTTCGAAGCGCGCCTAGGTTAAGCATGTGTGAATATGCTTGGCACTCTTAGGAAGTGGGAATTGACATATACGATTAGGGACAACGATTAGGGACAAGGAAAGTAGGGAGCCGCCTACAAGTTTTTAAGGAACTTGTAAACCGTTCACGGATCGTAAGGCAACCACGATAAAGGGACAACGAAAGGCAACAATGATTGACCCGTGAAGGTTACACCCCATAATCTATGAGATTACTAACTCTATATGGTTCGGAACCACGAAAAGGATTGGGGATGATGGTACGAAGTGAGTCATGGAGTCACATTCGTCCGTATTGGCCTCTACTCGATTCTTATTGTGAAAAGTATTTCCTGCGATCTCAAAGGCATACAAACAAAATATTCAATTCGCTCCAAACTATTATTACTCTAAATTGGTTGAATATTAATGTACATATATAATTCTAAAATATTGTAATCACTTGATTTAATAACAAGATTAAAAAGGAACCTAAGCTGGTTGTCCAAATTATCTTATTAGGCGTTATTTTCAATTACATATTCCCTTTAACATGCAATATGGTTATCAATAAAATATAATAGAATTAACATTAATATTGGAAGCAATTTAACAATAATAATGTTAGTCAAATCAAATTACAATAAACCTAATCATGATACTAGCACTATATTATAAAATAAGTAAAAAAATAATTAATTACTCACATCACCCGCATTCCTTTAAATTGCTAGATCATGAATAAATTGTTAGTAACTTCAATAAAAAATAAATCAAATTGAAACAATTAAATTAAATAAAAAGAGAGTTGATTTGGTTCAAACCCTCAATCAATTTACTTTTCACGCCTTGGTTTAAGGACGGAACCTCGGGTCAAGTATGGACTCCTTGGAGTGCTTAAGGGAAGTATTATGGAAGAATAAGGAGGCTAGTGTTAAGGCTAAAGAGGGAGAGGAGAATGATTTTTTGTGTAAGGAGAGAGAAAAGGTTTTTTGTGCCCCGAATTGCAGAAATGAGGGGGTATTTATAGAGGAAATAAATAGGGGAATGCATGGAACCCTAGAAGAGATAATAGCTGCGGAAAAACTCTAATTAGGCACCGTGACACGGTACTGGGTACCGTGACACAGTACTGTCCACTGTGGCACGGTACAGTATATCGTGTCGCGGTGTACAATTTGTCCAAAAATCCGTCCAAATTCATTTAGCGCATGAGAAAAAACACGAAAAAGACACGTTAAAGCACCATGACACGGTGAAGACACAATTCACTATGCCACGTTGGCATACACCATGACGCAGCATTTTAGCTGTTGCGCGGCAATTCCAGTTGTTTATGTGTTTTTAAAACTCTGATATCTTTTGATTTGTAACTCGGAATAAGGCATATAATATATCGTTGGAAAGCTTATCAAGTCTACTTCTTAACCTAATTAGAATCAGGTCAAAATCTTTTTTATATTTCAATATATGGCCGTTTTAGTGAAAGGGTGTCTGTTTTGGGCCGAGTTTAGTGTTTTGCTTATATCTCCTTCGTTTTAAATTGGAATTGGGCTTATGATATATCGTTCAAAAGCTTATTGAAAGCCCTATATAAAAAAATAATATTAAGATCAAAATTATAGGGCTACAAAATCAGTTTCTCTCGGTTTTGTGATGTGGACATGAAAAGTGGAAAGTAAGTTATGGTTTCGCAAAATGGGCTAGGAATTAGGTTGGTTTATGAGATGTATTGGGATTTAATATGGATTTAAGAACTCCAAGATTAAATACTCAACTTGACCAATAATGGCGGTGAAAGGTTGTTCATCATCGGATTTGGTTTTGGGGAGATATTTTTAGGTGTCTACACGTGGTATAAAGAAAAATATACAGCAATTATATAATAGAAAAAGGAAAAGAAAAGGCAAAAAAAAGAACATAAGCCACTTCTCCGTAATTAGTACTACTAGTCACTTGTCAGACACTCAAACTTACTCTAACTCATTCACTTAAAAAAAAGAACCCTAGACACTTCTCTTTATTCATAGTCGCTACTTGCCTCTTTAGTCCTCCTTTTTAGCTTTTTGCTCTTTTTTTTTCCCTTTCATTCTCAAATATCAAGTAATAAGCTCATAAAGGATATGAATTGAAGAAGGAAGAAGGAATCAAGATCAACTAAAAGGCAATTTTATTAGGGAACACGCTTTTAATATGGCTGATGCGCTTTGTTACTCTATTTTCTTTGTAGATTTGTAGTTGTTCTTGTAGTTTTATTTGATTGTTGATAAAATTTATTCAAAAACTTAGAAATTTTTTTTATGTTCTTGAAAAATTAGAGGATTAATTTGGGCGTTTTTTCCAGTAGATTTAGCCTAATTTTACAATTAATTTGAGCGTTTCTAATATGTATGGAAAAGGATCCATTAATTTTGGTGTTTGTATATGGGTGTTTTTAGTAGATCTAGCTAAGTGAGCGATCGAGGCTTAACGAATTAACGAGTCACGAGCCGACTTGAGCTCGAGTCGAGCTACGAAAAAAATTAAACGAGCACGACTCGAGCAGTAGTTAAACGAGCTTAGCGAGTAACGAGCATGAGCCACGATTTTCGATCACGAGCCGAGCACACTTTAGGTTGCGATCGACTCGCTCTATTAGCACTCTTAACCACCATCACTACCCTCTTCCTTACCTCAACCCGAAACCCCCCACCTGACCAAGACCCAACACCACTATTCGACCTAAACTTAGATCGACCCCTACCACCCGCTCCTTCTCCCACCACAACCCCCGAACTTGTAATAACCTGAAAATTCCCTTCTCTAAAATACTCTTTTACTTTAAATAAAACTCATTTTTTGAAAATAACCAAAGTATTATCGCCACCGTGATAATGGCTTAGGCTGTTTTCAAAGTCACACAACGGAAGACTAATTTCTAAAAGGATCTTACTAACGAATGCCCCCGGGGTGTTGTATAAGTTTTAAAATATTACCTAAAGTGGTACTAATTTGGAAAAGCATGACAAAATCACACGTCGATCAGTGTAATTAATGTTAATTATATTTTAATCTTTCTATTCCTAGCTAGCTTATCCAACTCCCCCGGGGCGTTTGATAGCTTTTTCCTTTCTAAAAAAGTCAAAAAAAATAAAGTTTAATAAAACAAACTCAAACTTTAAACCAACTTACGTTAAACAAATAACTTGGAATCATTAAAGGTCATTTTAATACCAAACAAAAATATTAAAACAATAGATATATATGTTAGAGTCAACAATTACATAAATAATCTAATACAATAAGAAACAAAACAATGAAACATACTTCCTCTGTTTCTTTTTTATAGTTGACACGTTTCCTTAGTCACGTTTGCCAATGCACATATTCAACCGTCAATATTTTTAATTATTGAAAAGCAAAAATTATAAAAAGTTGATATTTTGAAAATATATATCGTGACGAATCTAACAAGACCCCACAAGACTATATTTTTCGCTACGTGTATATCGCAAAACACAGTCAAGGGAAGTGTGTGAATAGTGCTAAAGTCAAAGTCTAAATGTGTCAACTAAAAAAAAAGCGGAGGTAGTATAACCCTTTTCACTCTATCCCATCATGCTTGATATGCTCCTTATACATGTACTTTTCTTTATTTCAACCTCGCTGCTCACCATATAAAATGGGTTATAGTAGGGCCAATACAAAGAAAAGCCAAATACAAACAACAAATTAAGAATCAGCAAAAGCTGAGTACATATGCACCAATAGGAACAATCACTCTAACATGAATATCCTAACAATAAATAAATGAAACATGTTTGCCATACAACACAAGTCAACTTAGTTTGACTAATGACTCTACTTTAATTTATTAATATATAGTTTGCATAACACATCGAACATGTTTCCTTCCTTAAAAATAGCCCATTAAAACATTGAGCTTCTAATCAGGGTGCTACCCCAATTGGCACCTACTATGTCACATATGTGGCGGAATTCCAGCGCATTAATAACAAAAGAAAGTACAGCATCATGTACCATTGTAGAAGTTATGATAAAATATAAAGTTACATAACTCTCCCCATGTATTCATATTCAAGGTGTATACATTCTAAGAGTTTTGATGCGTTTCCTTTTACACTTTACATGATTTACCAATTTAACTTGTAATGACTCCAACCAATCAATTAAGAACAAACATAACAACAAACAACACATACTTCCATTTCATTCTTGAATTAATTAGTGAGAACATACTATTTATTTTAATTAAGATTCCTTGCCTAGTTTTGTACACAAGATTGCACTATTACTACCTTGACGCATAAAATGCACTATTAATTTAAACTTCTTTGACTCAATCTCAACTTATGTAAGTGATTAATAAACTAACTTCTTGACTCGACCTCAACTAATATGGGTGAGTACATAAATAAACTAACTTTCTTGACTCAACTCCATCTAATAATAAATGGGAGAGAATAAAATCATGAATCATGCTCAATAAATATAACTTTAGCTCTTTTAAACATATATAAGTCTTGCTTAATAAATTCATGCCTTCTTAATAATGAATAATAAATAATACACATCTTTCAACTTGTATCAAGCTCACTATAATAATTTTAACATACTTACATGCTTACATATAAGACATGGATAATCAATCAATCATTCCAAGTATCACAACAACAACTTAACATGATACTAATCTCATACTTGACACCAAATCTAACTTCCTAACATAGTACTATGCATAATTATCACATCCTACGTGCATATGTATCTCAAATCTTCTTTCCAAGAAGCCACAATGCTAAAAGTAACTCAAATTTAATGTTATTAAGTACATAAATAAATTAATCCCTTAATCACAGAAATTTCCATCAACTTTTAAACACTTTAACACCTTTCTAATAAGATGAAATTTTGGTTTAAAACCCTCAAAAATCTTTCTTCAAATGGGTAATTAAAATTCCAAAGTAAAAACTTAATTATAGTGTTTATATAAAAATTTCAACATACTTTTTAAGGTTCAAAACCCTTCCAATAATCTGAAAATTCCATTAAAATCAATTAAAACATTCTCTACTTATGGGTAATTAAACCCTTTTTATAAAAACACAAAAGTAGTGCTTAAAACGAAATTCCAACAATTTAATTTAAATAAAAACTCATTAAAACTCCATAAAATTATAGGTTTTAAGCTTTATTATCACTTACAATTAATCGTTATACAAAACCCCCCAAATTAATTGCAAGTTAGAACCCTAAAAATCAACTCTTTTTTAATTAAAACCCTAACTTTTAATACTTTATAAAATCTTAAATTAAAAACACTTTAGAATCTAAAATTTACAATCTTTAATCTTCAAAACATAATAATCATATTTCAATAATAAAAATCAAAACCCAAAACATATAATTTTATAAATAATTAGTTAAATAAGGAGGAGAGAGGAGTGGCTCATGACGAGGTGTGGCTGGTGTTCATCGACAGTTGGGCATTGTGGGTCGCTGGTGGGTGGTGGTTGGCGTGGCAGCGAGCCAGCGAGGTGGTGTGAAGGAAGAAGCAACTTGCTTGCGTCAAAGTGGTTCACGCATGAACCAAAAGATAGAAGGAAAAAAATAAGAAAAAGGAAAGAAAGAAAAGAAAAAGAATATAAGTAAAAGGAAAAATAAAAACTTACATGGAAATATGATTTTGGCCTCCTTGTGTGGAAAATTTTTGGGGTTTTGGGGGATATTTATAGAGTAGAGAATAGAGATTAGGTTTGGGCTTAATAAATCATTGGACTTGAGTTATGAAATATTTGACCTACAAGCTAGGGTACAAATAAAGGTATTGGACTTAGTTAAATAACATAGGGTAGATCCAATAGGAGTATGTAAGGATTGTTTACATATAATGATTTAAACAAGCCCAAATAATTTATAAATGTTTAGCCCAAAATAAAATTTACTTTTATAAAACTTTATAATTAAAATAACTTAGCCCTTTAAAATATTTAATTAATACTTGAGCCCTTAAAAATATATTTTATAAATACTTAAATAATTTATTAAATACATAAAAATACGGGGTATTACTGAACTTCCTTATCTCTCTACTCTAACCTCTCCTCCGCCCTGATCTAAACCTAACCCAACCCGTAGGGTATTTTTCAAACTCATCTTTGAGCCCTATCGTGGTTCATGCTTTTAGGTATGGAGGCGTAGCAAGGAAAAGAAGATAGAGAAAAAGAGTTGCCAACAAGTTTTATGAGACTATAAACCGTTCACAGGTGTGAAAGTTACACCCCATTCACGATCACGGAGATTGCTAACTCCATAGTGATGGTCCGAAACCATGACTGGATTTGTGAGGATGATGGTACGAATCCAACCTAAAAGAGATTGAACCCGCCCTAAATAGGCCTCTACTAAATTCTTTAGATATTCATGCACGTTTTTCGATCAACATATATACATCAACCTAAACCTATTTAATCTACGTTGGTTGATTATCATTGCACAATCAAATCTATTATTGTTGATCACTTGAATAAAATCATATTAAGCCTAAATCAAATTATTAATTATCTTATTAGGCGTGATTTGAAGTACAAATTTCCTTTAATCTTGCAAAAAGATGCGTGATCAAGCAATAACAATAATTCATGAATAATTAAGCAACATATGATCAATACAACAATCATCATCATAACAACATCATCAAAACATCGTTAGTAAGATCCTAGGTATGAAACTAAACAGATTAGTAACAAATCCTAGCATGTCACCAATAATTAAATCAAAGAGTTATCCTAAACATGATACTAGAAATCATAAAAACATCCTAAGCATGATACTAGGAATGAAAATAACATCCTAAACATGATTACTACTCCAAAATCAATGAATAATAATAAGGGTGATTAAATTACTAACTTTGATGCCTCAACTTTCTCGCTATTAAAACAATACACACGTTAGTAAACTTCAAGAAAGTGAAATCAATAAAGTACTTAAATCAAAGATGAATTAAAATATAGATTTGGGACTAAACCCTCGGAACTATCAACCTTTCACGTCGAGTCAAAGACAATGTCGAGTGTGGCTTGGAGTATTCAAATGTCGCGAAGGAGGTATTGTAGATGATGAAGAGGAAATATCAAGGATGTGTTTAGGCTAAGATCGAACATATGGATGGTTGTTGATGATTGGATGGTTCTAGCTGATTTGAAAACACGGAAAACGACATGTATTTATAAGGAAAAAAGATAGTCAAAGCGATAACAAAAGATTAGAATTTGAATCGGAATAAAAACTCTTTTTATCGTGGCGCGAAAGGTGTATAGCAGCGTGTTGGAGTGTATCACGCCGTATTGAGACCATCGTGGTGAGTTGGTCCTTCAGTTTTGCGGTTTTTGTTTTTATTACCACTATAACTTTTGATCTAGAAATCGGAATAAGATAAATAATATATCGTTGGAAAGCTCTAGAAGTCTACTTTTCAACCAAATCGGAATCAAACTGATATCTTTTGTATATAATCGAAATAGTGGGATAGTGTTAGTTTAGAATTATTAAAAGAGTACTTTTATTCAATCTTAAACTTTTTTATCTTTATCTTTATCTTTTCGAAAAGGATAGATTAGAACCTTCCATAAGTTCCTATAGATTCTGGGAATAAGATATTTAGATCCGCACACGATCATTGGGTCGTAGGTAAGGTGGACCTAGGCTCGGTTTGGGCTCGATTTAGTATTTTAGCCATAACTTATTCATTTTAAGTCGAATTTAGGCTTATAATATATCGTTAGAAAGCTCTTTTCAAACCCCATCCAACTAAACAATAATTTGATCGGGATTATGGACCAAAAAATCAGGTTTGGACGATTTTATGATTTGGACATGAACTGAATGATTTTAAGGACACAAAATGAATGATTTTTGGTTTAACGACACGAATTGAATGGTTTTGTTAAAACATGTTAGGAAAGGTTAGATATATATGGTTAAGGCTTAAGGAAACTTTGTGAGACACTTTAAATCTTTGCTAATTTCTTAAATCAAAACGTGAAAAGTACTCGTCACTGGGTTTGGTTTTTGGGGACACACAATCAGGGGTCTACACGACCCTTATCACTGCTCCTTCGTTCTCCAACCACACCCACGACCTCCCCCCTTACTCTCTCATTGGCTTTGACCCAAACTCGAACCCTGAACATCTCCCTTTTTCTCTCTCCTCTGAGGACCTACCCTAGCCCTATGACGCGGTGCTAGAGTTTCGGCTTAGGTGAAGTGGTAAGGTTAGGGTTTCAGTGAAGGTGAAGTTGGTGGTGAAGGTAAGGTGGTGGTGGTGGTGGTGAGGGTAGAGGGTTGGTGGTTGCTATTTTTTTTTTTTTTAATATAAATCAAACCATAGTTAATTTTAAATAACTAATTAATGAAATGAGGTTATAAGTGGAATAATTTTTTTAAATAAGCTCATTTTGTATAATTGATTTTCAAGATAGTCTAATAATTTTGCTTTACAGCATGCTTAAGTAGGATCGCTTCATTTAACGCTTACAAATGTTGTGATTTGGACTAAAAAGGAATTAGTTTAAGGGAAATGTTCTGGGCTAAAGGGTAGAAATACAAGCAATACTTAATTCCAATATGCAAATTACCCATTGGTGGTAAAGGTTATTATCACTGAGTTTAGGTTGGGGAGACATAATTAGGTATCTACAGTACGCTAAAAAAGTGTTAAAAAAATCCAATAAAAAGAGACTTGCGCGCCTCCTCCCAACGCAAATTTTGCAGTTGCATGTGACTCTAAATCTTGCACGCTACCAAAGTTCAACACCATTTTGCCTCTTTTTATGAGGGATAAATTGTAGATGAGTTGGGCATGGGGACAAATACCCTTCACAAGGTAAGGATGGTGATTTTGATAGGGATGAAATATGAATAAAATAGTAAACTTAGCCCCGTCCCAATCTTATCTCGTGTTGTGAATACAAGCTATCAAATGAAGTTTAAGTCGTTGTCTAATGCAACTTTCCCTATGTTGCACTAAATTAAAATTCAATCTGGTTTTGAACCTCTTTGGTGATAGATTTATGAGAAAGAGAATGTTGGATATCTTAGAGAGAATGAGAGAAGGTTTCAATATATTGATGAGTATACAAGAGTATATATAGTACAAGACCAATTAGAACACGTATTTAGCATAACCAAAATATGACTAGGTAGAAAATATGAGTATACATTAGCTAAATTTTTATAAGCGTTATATACTTTGACAACCAACATTAAGGAGTAAATCAAGGGATTACAAACTATAAATAATTACAAATAATTATAATGTTAATTTGATCATTATTGTCCTTTACACGCCCCTGCAAGATGGATGACCAAAAGAAAAGTACATCTTGTAAAATGAAATCGTTCTTGATTGTTGATTGTCACGCCATGATGTTGATCACAACAATGTAGTTAGTTAAATAGTGGTTATTCAATTGAGAGTTATAGTACGTACAAAATCACAGGAGAAATTATAATTTTTTTTTTTTGAGAAATATCACGTGAACATTTTTTTTTTCAAATAAAAAGATATGAAAATTTTGGCTGGCCAATACGTTGGTATTTTATGATTGTTAAACTGTGAACCACTAATAGCTGAAAATGAAAGGTACCATTACCACATAGAGCTTTTTTTTTTTTTTTTTTTTTTTGGAATTTATGGTTGGCTACACTTGGTAGAGAAACTACATGGAGCTAGATTATGGTTCTCTTAGAGGATTTAGAGAAAAAAATGATATTCCTTGGTAGATAAACTACATCGTGCCAAATTAAAATTTGCCTTGGCATCTCTTGGTAAATAAATTACATGGTGGCGAATCTTGGTTCTCGTTCAAGGTTTGGAGACAAAAAAAAATAAAAAAAATTATGCTTGGCATTTCTGGTTAGATGAACTACAAGGTGCCGAATTATAATTTGATTTGGCTTCTCTAGGTAGATAAATTACATGGTAATGAAAAAAATAGGGATTGTTTCTCGATAAGGGGTTTGGAGATAGAATTATTATTACTTTTTTTATTGAGTTGAAGCTTTCTCAAGAAGGAAGGTTGAGCATAGAAGTATTCTATCAATATTGGATAATATGGGATGAAGAAATCTCTGTATGGTCACCATCATCATTTGTCAACTTCGGCAAATGGTTTTGATGGTGTAGCCATGGACATGATAATGATGTAGTAGTGAAAGTAGGAAATTAAAAAAATAAAAAAAAAAACAATAGATCATGGTAACATGATAGAATTATGTGAAAGAAAATGTTGGAAAGCTTAGAGAAAATGAGAGAAATATTAATTATATTGATGAGTATAGAAGAGTATATATAGTACAAGATTAAAGCATTGAACATCACCTAGACCATGTACAAGATATAAGTAGATATATTAGCTAATAAAAAAGGATATATACATTGACTATCAAAGTTAAAAAGTAAATCAAGGGTTTAAAATCTATAAGCAATAACTAAAAATGATAATGGTGATTTGATCATTATTCCTTTACATTTGAATATGACATTAACCTTTTACATTTAGGTCGTTAAATAAATAGAAATTTGAATTTCATCAACTAACAAGCATTCCCTACTATCTTGAACTGACGTTTTACACAGAAAAATTATTTTTAAGGAAATACTTCAATACAAAAATATATATTTAATGCTCACACATGATTCAGATCACAAAATAATCCAAAACCCTTTCTATAAATATGCAAAATAGTTTATTGTAGCTTATGAATAGTGATTCACTATTCAAAGTCAATAGTGCATATCTATTTTTACCCTTTAACTAATTTGCCTTTTCCCCTTTGTTGATATCCCTTTTTGTCTTCTTGCTTTGTTTTTCCAACTCCTTTTCATTTCCTTTACATTAAAAACCTTGGCATTTCCAGCCCTTTCAAAATTCCTTTCATTTCTGATTTCCTGAAGGTACTATCAAATTCTTTTGGTTTTATAATTTCCAGTCTTTGCTTATAATTGATTCGTAAATTCCTTTGGTTGGTTTTGCTTATAATGGGTGAGTAAGTGCCTTTAATTAATAAATGACTTTGATTAAATCATAGGAAGTTGTTGGGAAATTTATTAGTGGGGGAATAAACAGCAATTATTGTTGCCTTATTATTTCCAGCAAAACAAAGATTTGTTGAAGGTATTACAATATTAATTCCTATTAATTGTTCCTCAAAGTTTTATTAAATACATTGTTTACAAAAAACATACAATTATACACTAAATTGCTTAGATATTACCATTTTCACTCTTTACTTATAATAATTGATGACTAAATGTCTTTGATTGATTTTCGTTGCTTATAATTGATGAATGAAAGGTTTGATTAATAAATGACTTTGCTTAATTAATTTGTGGCAATTACTTAGTGGCACTTTAATTTCTTATAATTGATGAGGAAAAGGTTTGATTAATAAATGACTTTGATTAATTAGTGGGGGATTAAATAGCAATTAACAACACTCTAACATGTACAATTATATAATGGAGTTGGCGTGTTGTGTGATAATGCCTATAAACTTTGTACAATATGATATAGGAGTTCAGGTGGAGTTGATATACATATCTTTTTCTAAAATACGATTTGAGTGTCAAAATGGAGAAGCAATATAATGCTTTAGTAATTTGGATTACTTACTTCTTTTGCATTGCAGTGTGTGGTATTTGTCCTATTGTACTTAGATTTGCCTTCTTCTACTCACTAATGATAATATATAAAATAGAAAAAACAAAATTGAATGTAGAAGTTGCTATATATATATATATAACCAAGTTATAATGAGAACCAAGGCTAACAATAAGAACTAGGAACTAATCTAGGCCCTTAGATCATGTTAATAGGACGACTCACATGCTTCCCGTGTCATTAATGACATTTTTGTAATATTTTAGCTTTATAAAGTAGTTTTCAGTTTCATTTCTCAAAAGTAAATGAAAATTTAGTAAAAGTAAATGAAATCAGTCTTAAAGTAAAGGAAATTGCCTTAAAAGTTAAAAAAAAATTGGAAAAAAAGTTTGAAAACAGCGAAATTACGAGAATGCCATTAATGAGAGCGGGTGCAATGTGAGCCATTAGATGGAGTGCGATCCCAAAAAAAAAACCCAATGATGAATACCTTTCACGTCATTGATTATCGAACGAAGTGAAAGTGTGAAAAGTCTTGTGATGTGGTTGTTTTAATGAAAATACTTCCTTTCTGTTTTCGAAAATGTACTCTATTTAGGAAAACGTCCAGTCCAATTTAGTTTGGTCCATGATAAAGGTCCAATAATGGTGTAGTTGGATTGGGCTCGGAAAGAGCTTTCCAACGATATATTATACGTCCAATTCCGATGAATAATGAGGAAGTTATGGCCAAAATACTAATTTGGGCCCAAAATAAGTTTTATATATGGCCTAATGATCTAGTGGAGGGCCCACTACTTATTATTCCTAAAATTATTAGGATTGAATTTAATCTTTAAGAATAATTTAGAAGGTTATTTTAAATTCTAATGGGATTAGGATTAATAATCATATTTTTAGAAAATATAGAATTTTATTTGGAATAAAACAAGTGTTTTTAAAAGAATTAAATCCGATTTTAAAAGATAAGTACGGACGTTAATTAGTTTAATTTAATTAGATTAAGGACTCTGTACGGATTTTAGAAAACGCGTGAACCATAGCGAAACGATAAAGTTGTTGCGCCACGCTGGACCCTGTTGCGCGACGACAGAAGTAGTTTTATTCCAAATTGGATTCGGTCTTTTTCTAATCGTTTCCGGACTATTTTTTCTTATAAATAGGGTCTTTATTCCCCGTTTTTAATCATCAACAAGCTTGATCATCAACAATCCTTATTCATGGTAGTCCAATAATACCCTTGACGCATTACTTTTTGAGCTAGCATTTTGCCGTTCATATGAGTTCCACATACTCCTTCGTGGATTATTCTCATTGCTCTTTGAGCTTCCTTTTTTTCTACACATAGAAGAGCCTTACCTTTAGGTACCCTTTTACGTAGCTCGTCATTTATAAGTACATATTGGAAAGCCAAAAGTCTTAGTGCTCGTTTCGCTCTTTTGTCAGCGTGAAGTAGGTATTCTCCTTTGGTGACATAGTTGAGGATGCTAGTGTATCAAGGCTCTTCCTCCTCTTCTTCTTCTTGAATTACCTCATCATCATCTATGGCTTGGATGTAAGCCGGTTTATGCCTTTTTTTTTATTGTCAGAGGCATTTGCTCAATTTCCTTAAGAATTCTAACCATCGAGGCTAGTCTTGCCAAGGCATCAGCAAATTGATTTTCTTCTCTTGGTAGATATGTGTATTCTAACTTTTCAAGTTGACCAGTAAGAGTTTCCAGATATGTTTGATAAGGAGCTAGGCTTTCACTCTTTACTTTCCACCTTTTGGAAATTTGGTTGATGATTAAGGAAGAATCCCCGAATATTCGAAGTTTCTTTACTCCCAATGCCAAAGATGTTTCGAGGCCTACCACCCATGCTTCATATTCAGCAACGATGTTGGTAACGTCGAAATCTAACTTTATTGAGATTAGGACGTGCTCTTCTTTAGGTGATACTAATAACACTCCTACACCACATCCTTTTTGGTTGGAAGCTCCGTCGAAGTATAATGTCCAAGTATCATCTTCTGTAACCATCAAATCTTCGTCTGGAAAATCGTTCTCATGTATTGGTGTCGAATCTTCTATTAGACAGTCAGCTAAGAAGTCCGAGACCACTGATCCTTTAATGGCCTTTTGAGGCATAAAACTTACATCGAATTGGGCTAAGTTGACTATCCACTATCCATCTAGATATTCGCCCGTTGAGTATAGATTTCTCAAATAGATACTTAAGTAGGTCCATTCGAGATACTACATAAACCGTATGGACGAGCATATAGTGTCTTAGCTTAGTTGTGGCCCACACTAATGCGAGGCACAATTTCTCAAGTGGTGTGTAGCGTACTTCATACTTGAGCATCTTCTTACTTAAGTAGTAAATGACATTTTCTTTTCCTTCTACTTCTTGTGCAAGCATGGCTCCCATTGTTTCTTTAGTGACTGTTAAGTACAATCGAAGAGGGATTCCTAGAAGCGCTGGTGCTAATACAGGAGGATTAGCGAGATAGGCTTTGATCTTATCAAAGCTTTTTGACACTCATATTACTGGTACATTCTTCTTGAGTTTCTTAAATGTTGGTTCACATATTGTGGTTAGCTTAGATATGAACCTACTTATGTATTGCAACAGGTCAATAAATCCTCGAATCTGTTACTCGGTCTTGGGCGGTGGCATTGACATGATTGCTTTGATCTTGGTTAAATCTATCTATATTCCTCTAGAGCTATTGAAATAGCCTAAGAGTTTTCCTGAGGTGACTCCAAAAGCACACTTAGCTGGATTTAACCTCATGTTGTACTTCCTTAGCCTTTTGAAGAATTTTCTTAAGGCTATTTGATGTCCTGGACGGTCTTTTGATTTTACAATCATATCATCCACATATACTTCAACCTCTTTATGCGTCATGTCGTGGAGTAAGGTAGTCGCTGCTCTTTGGTAAGTGGCACCCGCGTTTTTCAACCCGAATGGCATCACCGTGTAACAGTAAGTGCCTCAAGGTGTTATGAATGTAGTCTTTTCCATGTCTTCTTCAGCCATGAGAATCTGGTTGTACCCTGCGTACCCATCCATGAATGAGAGGAGTGCGTGATTTGCTGTGTTATCTACTAAAATGTCGATGTGTGGTAAAGGGAAGTCGTCCTTTGGACTTGCCTTATTTAGATCCCTGTAGTCGACACACATTCTTACCCTTCCATCTTTCTTAGGAACTGGTACCACATTTGCGACCTATTCGGGGTATTTTGATACCCTGATAAAACTTGCAGTTATTTATTTTTAAACTTCTTCTTTTATCTTAAGAGCTACGTCGAGTTTCATTCGACGTAACTATTGTTTTACAGGTTTCATTCCTAGAATTAGTGGTATTGTGTGTTGAGCTATTTCTCTATTTATTCCTGGCATATCTTCGTATGACCAAGCAAACACGTCAATGAATTCTTTTAGTAGATTAATTAAATCAGTTCTTTCTTCTTTATTAAGAGTTAAACCAACTTTAACCTCTATTTTAATAGTGGGATCCTTTGAGATATCAACCGTTTCGGTTTCTTCAATTACTGGTGTTTTATTTTCAAGCGTTTCCACTGCTTTAATTATTTCTTTTTCATTTTCATTGTTAGTTAAGCAATGCTCGTCATCTTGAGTAAGAGAATGACATGAGGAGTAAGCAAATGAAGACATATTATGGAATTCGAAAACCATTACATCAAATAAAGAAATGTCCGTTGGGACTTGACTACTAACTATCCTCAAAGTAGATTTTGATCTAGAAGGGACAGAGGGAGATGCAACTATAGAAGGTTTAGAAGACTCGACTACAGAAGACTTGAATTTCAGACTCAGACTCGGATCATCAGACTCAGACGATTCAGACTCATCGAACATTGATCCTTGTCTTGTTGTTATAGTGATCTTTCTTCCACTTGGTTTAGTCACCTTCACAGTCTTTCGCCATCCTCGAACTAATCCTTCTGCCGAAGTAATGAGCTTTGTGGATCAAAGTTTTCACTTTGCAAGACTGTTTGGATAAGCGCATAATCATCGCCGATGCGCTTAGGTTCATTCTTCTCGTAGCCAAAGAGTAGTCCCATGACAATAAAGCCAAAGCATGGGGGTGCTTTCTCCTTGTGAATGGGAATTAGGATCTCATCTAGGAAATTGCAATCCAAAAAGATTTCAAATCCTGGTTGTCTCACCCCATCTTTGACAAAGGGTTCAGGAAATTCATAGCATGGATAATCTTCACCCTCTTTTATGAATTGTTCGTTTAGAGTGAGAGGGTAATGATCCATTGGGATTTCTTTCTTTTAGGTATGAGCATTTCTCCGTGCATTAATCTTTTCCCGGGCTTGCTTATAGTCTTTCGGAGTCGGTTCGAAACCAAGTCCGGAAGTATCTAATTTAGAAAGGCTAAGCAATCCCATTTGTGTTGCTACTCCCTTCTTCTTTCCTAGAGTCATTCTAGGAAAGTGTTCTTGCTTTCTGAGAATGCCATTGACTATCATGTTCGAATGGAGGTCGTAGTGAAGAGGGGTCTTCTCATCTTCCTCGATGAAAGAGACCTCTTCAGCATTGAAGCCCCATAAATCTACATCATTCTCATCATACTCCACATTTATGAGAGGCTTATGAATTGCCTTGATCCTCATAGGAGAAGCGTCAATTATGATAGGAAGTCCTCCAACTATTAACTTAACTTGTTGATGAAGGGATGAAGGGACAACCTTAAGGTCGTGAAGCCAATGGCTTCCCAATAATAGGTTGAAGGAGGCTTTAATATCTACCACTTGAAAAGTGGTAGCATGTTCAATAACCCCTGTTATAACATTCATAGTAATAGTTCCAAGAGCTTGACGACGAGTGTTGTCATAAGCTCTTATGCGTTGTGTTGATGGGGACAAGTCTTCATCCCTTATTCCTAGCATTCTTGCAGTTCTAAGTGGACAAACATTAATTTCCGACTCATTATCTAAAAGGGTCATTGGGACGTTCATTCGTTTACACACCACTGTGAGGTTTAAGGCTTTAATATGTTTATCACCTTCAGGAGGTAAATCCTTGTCGGAAAAGGTGATTATATTGATAGGTCTAGGAAGATCACTTGTGAGGAAGTTAGCCAACCCCTCAGGAGTGGTTTATGAGTCTATTCCTACTGTAGCTAAAGCATCCATTACTACGAGCCTATGCTCGTGGGATGTAGCTAATAGTTTCTATACATTCATCTCGAACCTTAGTCTTTTTTAGTTGTTTGACAACATCGTTGTCCTCTATGATTGGTATGGGAACTTATTAAGTGGTAGGAATAGGTTGTGTTGCAATGGGAGGTTGCATTCTCCCTGATCTTGTGAGGACATCGATAGGGGAATCCTCTTCATCCCAAATGTCATCGACTGGATAAATTGAGGAGAGTGGAGTTTCTTCTATATCTTTAAGGTAAACATCCTCATCATCACTGTCCCATACTCTATTGATGCTAACATCTTTTTCTAGTTGAATTTAAACTAACTTCTTACTGTCAATTAATCCTTGGACTAGGTCCTTGAATTTAAAACAGTGCTCTATGGTATGTCCTTCTAATTGATGATATGGACAGTAGAACCTATATGTTCTTTTCAGCGATTTAAATGGTCTTGGCTCGAGAGGTTTGATCTTCCCATTCTCGAAGAGCATTTGAAACATGTTCACGCAGGAAGTCCTAATAGGTGTGTATACCTTGTTACTTCTTTTGGGTGTTTTAACTACTTTGAGAGAAAATGGTTTTCTCTCAGTATTCCTTTTAGGCATCATTTTTTCAGTGGCATGCTTACTTTGTACCAACTTTGCATAATCGAGGGCCTCACGACACATATCTTATTGCTTCCCTCATGGTGTTTATGAGAAGCCATACATCCATTTTAGTGGCCGGTTGTTCTCCTACAGGAGAATCGCTCATGGCATCGAAAAAGGTTTCCTCCACTTCTTCAATAAATGAGTTTCTTCCATCGGTTAAAAGAGGAATGATGGATCAGCGTGGCCTTCCTCATCAGAAATTGCCAAGGAGTCTGAAAGTGGGGCACTATTGATGCTTGGCTTCTTACTTGTAGGAGGCAATGGGAGGTTATTACTATCAATTAAGTCTTGAATTTCTTCCTTCAACTTCCAACAGTTCTCAGTGAGATGGCCCCTGCCTTGATGGTACTTGCAATTTGTATTGGGGTTCCAACTAGCTGTCCTCTTTTCGACTGGTGGATCTCCAAATGGTCCAATAGGAGTTATGAGACCTTTAGCATGAAGACGATCGAATGCGGTGTCATAATTCATGCCAATAGGTGTGAAGTTTCTCCTAAATGGCTTCTTTTGTCCTTGATTGTTCATAGCCAAGACCTCGTTTAGGATAACAGTGCTAACTTTGTTTGAGTGGGTGGTTTTGGAAGAAGAAGGATTGTCGTTCTTATTTCCTTTCCAGCCACTGTTAGAGTTGCTAGCAGCTTTTTGTTTTGCAAGGTCGTCTTCAATATCAATTCCTCCGTAGACGGCCTTGAAAGTATTCAAGTTACTTTGGAACTTTAGATGTTTTGAGTACTTTTCTTGGAGGTTCTTGATGAATAACCTCACAGATTCCTTTTCAGTGGGCACCTCAACCATTTTAGCGGAAGTTTCCCTCCACTTATTGAAAAAGGAAGTGAATCCTTCGTTCTCTTTTTATTTCAACATCTCAAGTTCCCTATGGTCAGTTTCAACTTGAATGTTGCATTTGTATCTATCAATGAAAGCGTTTGTTAAAGAATCCCAAGAGGAGATTTTCTCCTTATCAAGGGAGAAAAACCATTGTTGACAAACGATTTCTAAAGATAAAGAGAACAACGAATGGAAAGCTTTCCTATCAATTCCCTTAATGTTCATTATTGTTTCAAAAGCTCTTAAATGAAAGTAAGGGTTATCAGTTGGCTTGAACTTAGGGATGTCATTGGCATTGAACTTTTGCGGAAGAAGTTCCTTGTCCACAGAGACCCCTTGTGAGCTAATCCCTCGGAACTTGTAGTCATCGGAGATTTTTCTCAAGCTCTCTTCCATTCGCTCAAGTTGGTTGTTGTTTCGCAGGGGTCATTAACTTGAAGAGCGAGAGTTTTAAACATCTCGGTCAAGCTAACCATGTTCTATCTTAGTTCATTAACTTCTTCTTCGATTGCCATTTTCTTTCTAGCCTTTCTTCTTTGTCGAAACGGTTTATCAAAAAGTAAGACTTGGACGAAAGTATTGTCATTGATTAGTCGTCCTTCCTTTCTTGACCAAGCGCTGTAAATATTAAACCATTTTGACTTAATGACTTGACTCAAATTGACTTTGACTTCATTGGCTTTAAAAAGCAAAAGCAAAAATAGGGTGCATATTTTTGGGAATCAAGTATAGGGTTCAAGCAACATGGTTATGTTCGGACGATTAATATCCGACTTACCCCCCTAAAAAAATGAAGGAAAACACGCGCACACAAGACTCTTTAGACATGGTCATGGTGAACATATATACAAAGTGTGTGCTTAGAAAGAGAGTGAAAGTGGCATGCTTTGACGCTTGTGTAAGACCATAGGACTATATGCTTAGACACAATTAAGGACTAAATAAAGCATTAGTTAATAATAAACTGATTAATTAGACTCGGCGTGAGGACTCAGGTAGAAAGCTGAACCATCACTGAAGCAACGGGACAGTCGCGATACGCCAGGTCCATCGCGGCGCGATAACATTATCGCGTCGCGATGGACACTTTCGTGTCGCGCCACAGGTCAAACCTTCGCGTCATTACTGAAACGTTAGGTTAGTCTAGAACTGTTTCCAGTGTTCTTCCCTAAAAGGACAAGCCTATAGTCATACTAAGTTAGATTTAGTCAATTTATTAAGCTTTAATTAATCATATTAATTAATTAATTAATTAAGCAAAGTCCTATATAGTCATTAATTAGTTTACTTAGATTTATACACAAGTCAAACAAATGGTTAGTGTAAACACATATAGATTATGCTCAAGTAATCACAATATGATGCAATGAGTTTGCAACCTAACCATGGCTCTAGTTCTCTAAAGTTCAAGGATAAGGGTTAGTCAAAGAGGGTCCATGGTTATGAATCCGGATGCATCGCGCGGAATCCTTACCTTTGGAAGGGATGTCGCGTGTGGATGGGACCCCACAAGTTAAACTTGTTTCCATGTTTTGGTGAATTCACAAACTCGGATGTACCCGTTGTTGTAATGAGCGTTCGATTGGGTAGATGGATCGTGAATTCCCAGAGGGATATGGCCATATGTAGAACACAAATGGGTTCAGAAAAGTGAGAAAAACTCAATCACGAAGTAAAATCGAGCAAACAGTACTAGAACCGGTCAAAGCAAGAACGCAGATTTCTGGCTCGATATTGGAAGAACGTAGCGTGAGACAACAGGGACCATCACGAGATGATAGCCCTATCATGCCGCGATATTGCTATCGTGTAGCGATAGAGCCATTGCACTGCGATGGGCACTGTTTTCTCAGCGCCAGTTCCTACATGCCTCAGCAGCTCTATTTATTCTTAGAATTTTCCAGTTTTCACAGCGTTTTTTTTATTCTAGTTGTGAAAGATGTTTCCCAAATTTCCTACGTGTAAAAATGCCTATGTTTTTGACGCATTACGGATGGTCTATCCAATACGGACCTTTTTATGCTTATGCTAATAATGTCAATCAAAATTACGCACATGAATACTTAGAATTTTTCGAGTCTCGTCCACTCATTCTAAATCAATGCCAAAAACTGTAGGGAATAATTCAAGCATCCCACACTTGAGCCCCACTGTGATCATACACTTACGCATGGTGGCATCCAAAGGGAAGGAAGCTAGAGCAAAAGAGTCGCCAACAAGTTTTAGGAACTTGTAAACCGTTTACAGGGTGAAGGTTACACCCCTTCACGATCCATGAGATCGCTAATTCCATAGTGGTCCTGAACCATGAATGGATATTCGGGGATGAAAGTATAAATCCAACCTAAAATAGATTGAACCTACCCTTAAAATAGGCCTCTACTTTGTTCTTCTCATACTAATGTGCGCTTTCTGACTAACATACAACCATTAGGTTAATCATAAAACTTGTTTAATCTATGTTGGTTGAATATTAATGCATAAACAAAACTATTATTAAGATTTTTTTGTTTATCCTTTTCCATTTTAATAAAATGAGCATTTATTTCTTTGCATATGATCATTGCATTGCATCATTAAAAAAAAAAAAAAAAATCATTGTCGGACTAACAAGGTATACCAATGATTTGAGGCACCTCTTATAGCCACATCATATCAATCACCTTCACCTTTTCGAATATATAATTCCTTTTTTGATAAACCACTTTGAGCCTCGTCTAAGGATAGACCTTTCTTTTTTCAACCCATATCTACCTAACCCTGGGATGGGATGATGTGCAACTTATGCAATTGTCATATACAAAAGCTTGAGTGATGTTATAAAGATTAAAACATCAAAAGGGCAAGTGTTCCAATGACATTGATATAAACACGTCATTGATAAGAACATGTCTCAGATTGCGTCTCTTATCGAGTGCTCGGTACCGTGCCTGAGAAACATGAATGCCAAGTGAATGATAGACCGCATGATCGGGATTGACCACGCTTATCAAAATAAAAAAATGCAAAAGCAAAAAAAAAAAGAGAGATTAAAATATAAACAAAAAAAGAGTTTAAAAGAGAGAAATCTCAAGCATACAAATACAAAGATTCAAAAGCAAGGTTGCACACCTTGGGGGATTATCTAGGATCTTAAGCCTTTATCCCCTTCTTCTTCAACCTTTAGTCTAACCATGTTACAACCGACAGGCTAAAGTCGTATCACCTAATCAAAAGTAATTCCTAAAACCACTAACTAATAATAGATAGGGAAGTAGGGTCGAATCCACAGGGAAAAAAGTCTTTCTATTCCTAATTAATTATTATAATCTAAATTATTAAGTAACCAAAAGTTGTTATTTAAAGGAACTATACTACGAATAATATGAGTAGGGAGAAATCAAATGATAAAAGACCTAGGGCATAGGTTCACCAATAAATAATATTACAGGGTATAACATAACAATCAATCATCAATGCATCAATTAATTAGATCATAAAGGGCTTTCGCTACGTATTACAATCACAGAGTTAATTTACCGGTATTAAATCTCATCTCTCGAATCTCGACCTAACCATTTATAAATTAATCTGCATATTGAAACTAAGCCTAAACATCAATTCTCATCTCTCGAATCTCGAATCAATATTCCTAAACTCATACAAATTAAATCTGGCCAAATCTAACCGCATAACATTAAATCAATCAATAGGATATTAATCAAGCATTGACAACTAACAATAATAAATTACCCGTTTATATTATTTATGGATCCCCATAACCCTAGAAAGAAAATTACACACACATAATTAAATATAAACTAAACGAAGCAATTAAACAAGTCATGATGAAATAGAGAGAATAAATAACTAAGATTAAAGGAGAAGAAATCGTTACCAAAGTTGAAGGAAACAAGAGATGGAATTAAACAAAGAGTTGTAGAGAAAGAAAATAATACTAGAGTTTAAGAGGAGAGAGAGAGAGAGAAAAGTTAGAGAGAGAAAGAGAGAGAGAGTAAGGAAAAGGGAGAAAAAAATAATACTAAACTCGCTTAACAAAAGCGTATATAAACTAAGCTCGAAAATCCTAAGTTAAAACAACTTAAACGACGCTTAAACTTCTCCTCAGAAACACGCGCCTGATCTAACCTAAGAAATAAATAAAAAATTATACTAAGAACACCAAGAAAAAAAATAAATAAAAAGAGAGAGTGAAAGATATACCTTACGAACACGAGAACCTCTGAAAGATATACCATACGAACACGAGAACCTCCCCCCAAGCTAAATCAGACAATGTCCTCATTGTCTTAAAGGGAAGCTAGTAGTCAAGGTGACTACTCCTCAACATCACCACAATAATGTCGCCAAAGCCTCGAGGATTGCAATGCATCTCTTTGGAACAAATTTGGGCAAGAAAGAAACAAAGTGTTGGTGGGAAAAAGTCCAAATTTGAGTCAGGTGTACTACTTTGATCATAACTTTTGATATATAAGTGATAATGAAATGATTCTAATTGAATTGGAAAGTAGAGTTGAAAATCTTTCCAACGATAGGTCAAACTCCTAAATCCGATAAGAAACGCAAAAGTTATGGCCAATCGAATTTGACAAATTTTGCTGACGCTACGCGCGCCCGATCGGGCAAGCTCTACCCGATCGAATACGAGTGCAGTTCCAGCGTGAATGAAGCCTTCTCTACCTCAAAATCTGCACAAAAACAAACTCCCACAAGCATAAGTTACACTCTCCTTACCTCTATAAAAAAAATAAAAAAAAAAATAAAAAATAAAAAAAAAAAAAAAAACACACACACACACACACAAAATAAGAAAAAACTAAACTAAAAAGCAAAATAAAGTACGGGTTGCCTCCCGCAAAGCGCTAGTTTATCAAGGTCCGGCTCGACCATACTCCTTTTCTCAATCGGAAGAATTCAACGCCTTGAGTAATTTATCAAACGCTTTTGCAAACATTTCATTAAACACTATATAGGGCTTAATTGCAAGCACATTAATCCCTATAAAGAAAAGGTTAGGAGCACATAAAGAGAACTCAAGGTAGGTGGAAAAATCAAAAGAGAGAGATGAAAATACACCACAACCTTCTACTTCCTCCGTTAAAAATTTAGAATTAATAGAACGAACATGGAGGTAGTCATTGTCTTTATCATCCAATAATGACTTGAAAATTTCACCCTTACGAATAACCTCATCATCAACAAAGGAATTTTCAACCACCGTTTCTACAACTAATGATTTTTCAATCACCGATTCGTCAACCAATGATTTTTCAACCACAAATTCTATAATCGATGGTTCTTCATCCTCAATAACATTCGTATTATTATAGTGTCCATAGAATTTTTCATCAAGAGCCTTCCAATAACTTACATTAGCAACTAATCGTTTCTGAATATGATCATATGTATATGGAAAGACTCTAAAATCATCCGGAGCACGCACAAAAAACTCACTATAAGGGCATTCAGGATTTTCATGACAAAGACGTTGACAACTACAGTAGTTAGGTGCTGCATAAAAATTATATAATTCTTGTAGTGGCGTAAGCATGGATATTTTCAACTCATAAAAAAAATAAAAAAATAAAACAAAATAATCTAGACTCTAATAATAATTAGAAATAAAAACAAAACCGTTTCCCCGGCAACGACGCCAAATTTTGACAGGCTAAAATCGTATCACCTAATCAAAAGTAATTCCTAAAACCACTAACTAATAATAGATAGGGAAGTTGGGTCGAATCCACAGGGAAACAAGTCTTTCTATTCCTAATTAATTATTATAATCTAAATTATTAAGTAACCAAAAGTTGTTATTTAAAGGAACTATACTACGAATAATATGAGTAGGGAGAAATGATGTGTGTCATAAATGGCACACATTTGATGAGCATTTAGGTCCTTTTTATCCTCTTTTCATAACTTTCTTGCTCAATAAATGCTCGGTTATATGCTTTCTCTCTCTTTTCTACCTTTCTATGGTTTTCTAGTATTTTCTCCCGTATTTCTTTTATTTTCGTTATTTTAGTTGTTTTCTCTTTATTTTAGATTTTATAGATTTAGTTTTATTTTATTTTAGTTTATTTGATCTTATTTTCATTTCATTTTCTTTACTTTATTTTATTTTCATTTTATTTATTTTATTTGTCTTCTATTTCTCCCTCATGTTTGGTTGTTCTTGTAGGTGATTGCTCGGGACAAGACACGAGTTACATTGTCATATTCGGAATTCCGATATTCAAGCTTGATGTTTCGAGGTCTTAAGTTCAAAGTCAATTAAGTGTTGCAACGATCACAAGCCAACATGTCTTATCCCCTTGCTGCCATCTTATCCTACACCCCACCATATCCTATCCTACACCACACCATTTATCTCCCCTGCTCTCCCTTTGCTTCACCAATCCACAGCAACCAACAAAACACCACAGCCACCCACGCATTTTCCCTTACCTGCCAGCCACCACACACGCAACACACAACAACAAATCCCGCAAATCTCCTCACCACCGCAATCAACATCAAACCAGCCACCATCACACACTCAACCACCACGCAACACAACCAGCCACCTTCACCACTTTCAATCCCGCAAACATCAACACCAAAGCAGCTGCTGCCACCGCACACTCCACCACCAGCAAACACCGAATCCGCCACCAATCATCCCGCAATAACCATCCTCACGCAGCTCCCCTGCTCCCGCAACAACCACCAATTGCCCCTGCTCCAGCCGCACCCAATCACCTCCAATTACACGCCACCAGCTCCCCCGCAACCCGCAACCAATTCGACTCACAACCATCCCACATCGCCACACCAATTACCACCTACACCACAATTTGCAGCCCACATTCCCGCAGCAACCACCAGCCGTAAAACACCCGCAAACAACCACCAAAATCCCGCAGCAACCACAGCCCCAAGACCACCCAAAACCGCCACCACCTGCTGCCTCCTTCGCCAGTTAAATCAAGCCAAACCACCCTTTTTCACCGCACTAAATCAGCCACAATTCAATTGAAATTCCCCGAGGACGCGGGTGGGAGAGTAGCGGACGCGGGCTCGATGTCACAAATCAGGCAGTAAGTAGCCGCGGTTGTCCCGAGGTCTTCCCGCGGATGCGGTGGCTCTGGAGAGGGCGCGGCTTAGACCACCGCGGGCGCGGCTTTCTGGGTTCATTTTGAGCCGTATCACAAGCTTCTCACGTGATTTTTAAAGGAGACCAACGGCCTTGATTGATGCTTGATGATAGATGATGAAGATGAGAGGTGATGATTGGAGTTGATGATGATTGATGGACGGTGATGATGGGAATTCAGAGCAGGCACGAATGGAGAAGGAGGGGAGTTAGATGGTCTGATTTGTTTTCATTTTTGGGGATTTATTTTCTTTTTCTTTTCCTTTTATTTTTTATTTATTTCTTTTCCTTTTCCTTTTTATTTTATTTCTCTTTTTCTTATTTCTTTTCTTAACTTATTTTTTTCCTTTTCCTAGTTTATTTATTTTATTTTCCTTCTTTTATTATTTTCTTAGCTTAGTTTAAATACCCATTTTTGGGGATAATTAGAATCCAACTATTATTCTATTTTGGTTTAGCTTAGCTTAGTTTTCTCTCTCTTAGGTTGAGAGCTTCTCTCTCTAGATTAGGCTATTTTAGGAGTAGTTTTAGAGAGAGAAAGTGAGAGATTTCAATGGTGATTGAGATATTGAAGATGCAAGTGTGACAATTGTGTTTGAGATTTTCTCTATTATCAATGAGCATTTCTAAAATCTATCTCATTCAATTGCTTTGTTTAATTTGATGTTTGTTTGGTTTGATTTTGTTATTTGATGTTTGATTAGAGTAATTGTTCTTGGTATTTTGTTCTCTATAGTTGATAGTAGATTTGATCATGTTTCTCGAGTAGTTTACTTGTTAGGTTTTGGGTAAACATGTGTGATTGATGGATTGAGATTGATTTGGGAATTAGAGTAGTTCTTGTGTTGTGATTAAATTGATTCATAGAGGTTTGCATGTTGCATAAGTTTGATTGGAGTAGCTAACCATGATTGCTAGCATTGATTGCATGATTGAATTGATTGACATGACCACTTGATATCGATTTGATCATAATTAGTTGAGTATTTGATTATGTTTCTTCATATTGTTTAGCACTAGAGAAATCTATGTTAGAGAGTGTGAGGATGATTAGTTGAATGCCCCTAATTGCTCCTACTATTTGTCTTTGCATTGCTTGGATTGCTTGACTCCCTAATTAGTTTGGATATCATGAATGCATGTTGATCCCCACTCCCTAGTGTTTCATTTGTTTGCTTCTTGATTTAGGAAGTAGAATAGTGTCACCTTTCACCTTAGACTTCGACCTAGCTTAGGCGTTAATTAGAAATACTTGAACATAACCGTTCCTAGTGGTTCGACCCTTGACTTACCTCTATACTTGTATTTAGGTAGTTGAGTGATTATAAATTTGTTTGACCGTAGGGAGGATTAGTTCAACGACATAGTTTTCCCCACGTCAAAATGGCGCCGTTGCCGGGGAACGGTGTCTATGTTTGAGTGTTTTTGATTGCTTGAGTCTAGGTCTTTGTTTATACTTTTCTTTTATTTCTTTTTGTTTGCATTGGAAAAAAATGGCATGTCTCTCATTTCCTCAATTTGACAATGAGCCTTTTTGTGAATATTTTAATAGACTAGAGGGATTTCTTGATTGTAATTGTTGTAATATTTGGGAGGCTTGTGAGATTTGTTATTTTGGTTTGAATGAGCAAACTAGGGAAGAAGTTGAATGCATGTATAATGGTGAATTTAGAGCATTGTCAATTGATAATGCTTGGGATTTTTATGTTTGGTTTGCTAGGAATGTCTATAGTAGGGGTAATCATGATCCTAATATTGATATGCAATGTGTTGATTCTTCTAATATTAGCATGAATTCCCATGATTTGTCACATGATCCTATTGGTGAACCTAGAATACATGATTTCAACTCTATTTCCCCTTTTGTTCATGATGATGAAGTACATGCTCAAGTTGATGCTAATGGTGTGTTTCAATATTCTTCATTATTTACCATGCCTTCTTGTGATGTGCTTCATTCCCTTAATGATGAATCTCATGTTCTTGATTTTGCCCCCACTCCCCAATGTGATGTATATGCTCATGATCTTAATGTTGATTCTTCCAATCTTGGTTGTATTTCTTCTCCTCTTGTTGAACCTCAACCTTCTACATCTTTTGAATCTCTTCTTGATGTATTTGAATCTCAAATTAGGCACATTGAGCTTGATAATGAGTTTGAGCCTAGTAAGGAGATGATTCTTAATTCTATGAGAGGTCAATTAGAGATAATGAAAAAGAGTGAGGAGCGTCTTGAGGAGGGAAAGAGAAGAAAAGAAGAGTTAGAAGGCCAATTGTCATCCTTGATGCTTATTTGTGAAAAATCCCAATTTAATGTGTGTGTTGAGGATGATGATGATGATTTTGAGCAACCAAGAGAGTGTGAGGATCCCATTTGTGAGCATTTGAGTGATGGTGAAGGAGTTGAGAATGAAGAGAGTGTTGATTTTGAAAATCCTATCCCTCTTTCCCATCTTGACGAGTCTCTAGTGCATGATTGTGATTCTTCTATCCATGAGTATTTGGATTCACTTGAGGTTATGTCTAATATGTTTTTTGAGTGTCAAATGAAAACCCATAGCCTCTTGAGTGAGTTTATTAAGAATGCTTCATGTGAGAGAGATGAGTTTGAAATGAATTTACATCCATTCATGCATGGGTTTGAGACTTTAGGCTTTAAGGAAGTTGAGGAAGCTATTGTTCATGAAGGTAGTGGAGGAGATTATGTGGTTCCTCTTGGGAGTTGGATGTTTGAGGGAGATGGTGATCATGAGTGTTCTTCTTTTGAGGATTCTATGATTGATTTTCATGCCCTCATTGGCGATGTGAGACCTTGTGTTGAGGGAGTCGCGAACCCTTTGCCTAATTCTCATACCCCTTTTTCTCAAAGGTTTGACCACATCCCCTATTGCCCTATTTTTCTCCCTTCCTTTGTTGGTAAGCCTATTGGGGACCCTTTTGTCTATGAGGATTTGCTTGTGGCTAATTTGTCTTTAATTAAGGAAGAGGGTGATGTTGCCAACCAAAAATATTTTAGTGAGGAGGATTTGCCTTTTTCTTTTTCTTTTCCCCCTTCTTCTTCTTATTCTCTTGTTTTTCCTTTTGATCCTTCTTCTTCTTTCTTTTGGCACCTCCCTTCTCACTTGCGTGCAATGATCTTGTTGCACATTTTTCTTCCGTCATTTGCCTACATTCTATCATATGAAATGTGTAGTAGTGCATTTGACAAGCTTTTGCGATCGTTGAATTATTATTTCCTAGAGCGGTCAAGCTTGGACCTTAAGCAAGCCTTTCTCGGGAAGTAACCCGTGTTTTATTGCTTTCATTTTATTTTCTTTTTTAGAATAGATTTTATCTCATGGAAATGCTTATGTGCCTTTTGCTAGGTACATGACTTGATATACTTTGGTGCTTCAATATGGATTAAGAATCAAGGAAGGTTGACTCCTATTTTTGCTAGCATAAGGAAGGCAAATTCAATACTAGAGGTTGTTAGCCTTGAAAGGGTAAAATTGTGTCATTTGCGGGTATTTACACCCACCTAATATCCGGTAATATCCTTCCTTGCTCTTTCTCTAGTGAATGATGACTTGCTGGACATATATTGGTTTGATTGGATTGATCTCCTTGTTTTTCCCCTCCCTTGGATTATTTGGTTTATGTTTGAGTGTAATGTCTCATTCAAGCTTGGGGGAGGGTATTCTATCATGTTTGGTGGGATGTTGATTCATATATACTATGCACCTTTGTATATGCTTTTCCATGTTCTTATATTTTGAAAAATTCCAAAAATATTTTTGTTTCTATCAAGGCAAATTTGCAATGTGTTTTGTTTTGTTCTTGTTTTGGACATAATAACATTTGGACTTGTATAATTGAATGATTTTCTTCCTAAATGGTAACGGTGTGCACGGTTTGAGAGTACGCTTGGTTGATTCTAGGATAAAGCATGCTAAGGTAGTTGGTTAGAACTAGTGGGAACATGAAGCCGGATTCTACTTGTTTGTGGCATGTTTGGTAGTTGCTTCCTATAGTCGTTTTGACGCCAATAGTGAGTTTTTGCTACATCCGTGTGAGTTCTTTGTTTTTCAAGCCTTCTACCTATACTTGTATGAGCGGCATGGATCCTTGACTTTTCGCAAACCTAATCTTGAAACTTGACTCATAGATCTTGAATCCGAGACCGAACCGTTTAGGGAGGACAAAGGCACCTTTTTCGGGGTGGTATTTTTCTTTTTTAGGATAGTTTTATTCATTTTTGTTATTTTTGGGTTTACATTTGCCTTCTTGCAACCATTTGAGCCTTATCCCTTCTTTTCAAGCCACATCTTTAGATCTTTGGCCTTTTGTTTCATTTTCTTTCTTTTCTTGGTTTTTTTGAAGCAATTGATCATTCTAGATGGAGTTTGTGGTGGAGAAGTTGAAATGTTTGGTTCTTATGAAGCAAGATTGTGTTTTATCTTCTTTGTGAATAATGGCAAATGAGTATGAGTAAAAGCCGTCCTATATTATAAAAGGCATGGACAAATAAGTGCAAAGTCGAAAAAGCCGTCCGAAGTAAAAAGGCGAGGACAAAGCATTTTTGAAAGTAAAACAAAAAAAGAAAAAAAAGTGAAAAATGAAAAAATCCAAAAATATTTTGATGTGAGTTTTCTCCCTTTTTGAGCATTGAGGACAATGCTCCATTTAAGCTTGGGGGGAAGCGTTCTCACGCTTTTTGTGTATATGTTTGTGATTTATAGCTTTGAATAAGCTTGGGGCTGTGAGTATTTTTGTTTGGATTGGTGTCTACTTGATTGTGATTCTAAGAATTGGCCGTTCTTTGCTTCACTTTTAGGAAAACCACCAAATTTCAAATTTTTAGCCTACCTTCACCCTTATTGCCTTACGTTACAACCTTGGGGAAAGACCTTTTGACCTAAATGGTTGAGTCACTCATCGGTGGAGAGGAATGTGAGTTTTAGGAATAGGGAGAAGGAATGCAAAAGTCAAGATGTCGAGTAGCCTAAAAATTCTCTTTTTCCGGTTCCTTCGTGGAATCATTGGGATGCTCATTAGAGGTCGATTTGAAGCTATTAGGAAGGACGCGGTAAGATCGTTTGGGATGAAAGTGGATTGTGAAAGCTAGTTCCTATGCTTAGCATATTTATGTTTCAATCAACCTTGGGTATCTTAGAACGTGCACTCCCTTACTTGTTTAGAAAGATTTGCATCCACTTGTGCTTGTACATTTGCAAAAGTCCTTTCATGAACATTTGTTTGCTTTTCTTGTATTTTGTTTTCTTTTTCATGCTTTGCCTTGTTTATATTACTATGAGAGTTATGGGTCAAACTCTTAGGATACCCTTACGAGACCTCACTCGTCCTCATAGGCGACTTTGGGGTTTAAAGGGCTTGTTGTAGCTAAAAACAACCGTGATTCCTACGACAGTGAGTTAGTGTATATTCTCATCTCGTCTCTTGTTTAGTTTGTTTTAATAAGCTCGTCATTTTCACTCCCTTGGTTTTGTTTTGCTCGAGGACGAGCAAAAGGTAAGCTTGGGGGTATTTGATGTGTGTCATAAATGGCACACATTTGATGAACATTTAGGTCCTTTTTTATCCTCTTTTCATAACTTTCTTGCTCAATAAATGCTCGGTTATATGCTTTCTCTCTCTTTTCTACCTTTCTATGGTTTTCTAGTATTTTCTCCCGTATTTCTTTTATTTTCGTTATTTTAGTTGTTTTCTCTTTATTTTAGATTTTATAGATTTAGTTTTATTTTATTTTAGTTTATTTGATCTTATTTTCATTTCATTTTCTTTACTTTATTTTATTTTCATTTTATTTATTTTATTTGTCTTCTATTTCTCCCTCATGTTTGGTTGTTCTTGTAGGTTATTGCTTGGGACAAGACACGAGTTACATTGTCATATTCGGAATTCCGATATTCAAGCTTGATGTTTCGAGGTCTTAAGTTCAAAGTCAATTAAGTGTTGCAACGATCACAAGCCAACATGTCTTATCCCCTTGCTGCCATCTTATCCTACACCCCACCATATCCTATCCTACACCACACCATTTATCTCCCCTGCTCTCCCTTTGCTTCACCAATCCACAGCAACCAACAAAACACCACAGCCACCCACGCATTTTCCCTTACCTGCCAGCCACCACACACGCAACACACAACAACAAATCCCGCAAATCTCCTCACCACCGCAATCAACATCAAACCAGCCACCATCACACACTCAACCACCACGCAACACAACCAGCCACCTTCACCACTTTCAATCCCGCAAACATCAACACCAAAGCAGCTGCTGCCACCGCACACTCCACCACCAGCAAACACCGAATCCGCCACCAATCATCCCGCAATAACCATCCTCACGCAGCTCCCCTGCTCCCGCAACAACCACCAATTGCCCCTGCTCCAGCCGCACCCAATCACCTCCAATTACACGCCACCAGCTCCCCCGCAACCCGCAACCAATTCGACTCACAACCATCCCACATCGCCACACCAATTACCACCTACACCACAATTTGCAGCCCACATTACCGCAGCAACCACCAGCCGTAAAACACCCGCAAACAACCACCAAAATCCCGCAGCAACCACAGCCCCAAGACCACCCAAAACCGCCACCACCTGCTGCCTCCTTCGCCAGTTAAATCAAGCCAAACCACCCTTTTTCACCGCACTAAATCAGCCACAATTCAATTGAAATTCCCCGAGGACGCGGGTGGGAGAGTAGCGGACGCGGGCTCGATGTCACAAATCAGGCAGTAAGTAGCCGCGGTTGTCCCGAGGTCTTCCCGCGGACGCGGTGGCTCTGGAGAGGGCGCGGCTTAGACCACCGCGGGCGCGGCTTTCTGGGTTCATTTTGAGCCGTATCACAAGCTTCTCACGTGATTTTTAAAGGAGACCAACGGCCTTGATTGATGCTTGATGATAGATGATGAAGATGAGCGGTGATGATTGGAGTTGATGATGATTGATGGACGGTGATGATGGGAATTCAGAACAGCCACGAATGGAGAAGGAGGGGAGTTAGATGGTCTGATTTGTTTTCATTTTTGGGGATTTATTTTATTTTTCTTTTCCTTTTATTTTTTATTTATTTCTTTTCCTTTTCCTTTTTATTTTATTTCTCTTTTTCTTATTTCTTTTCTTAACTTATTTTTTTCCTTTTCCTAGTTTATTTATTTTATTTTCCTTCTTTTATTATTTTCTTAGCTTAGTTTAAATACCCATTTTTGGGGATAATTAGAATCCAACTATTATTCTATTTTGGTTTAGCTTAGCTTAGTTTTCTCTCTCTTAGGTTGAGAGCTTCTCTCTCTAGATTAGGCTATTTTAGGAGTAGTTTTAGAGAGAGAAAGTGAGAGATTTCAATGGTGATTGAGATATTGAAGATGCAAGTGTGACAATTGTGTTTGAGATTTTCTCTATTATCAATGAGCATTTCTAAAATCTATCTCATTCAATTGCTTTGTTTAATTTGATGTTTGTTTGGTTTGATTTTGTTATTTTATGTTTGATTAGAGTAATTGTTCTTGGTATTTTGTTCTCTATAGTTGATAGTAGATTTGATCATGTTTCTTGAGTAGTTTACTTGCTAGGGTTTGGGTAAACATGTGTGATTGATGGATTGAGATTGATTTGGGAATTAGAGTAGTTCTTGTGTTGTGATTAAATTGATTCATAGAGGTTTGCATGTTGCATAAGTTTGATTGGAGTAGCTAACCATGATTGCTAGCATTGATTGCATGATTGAATTGATTGACATGACCACTTGATATCGATTTGATCATAATTAGTTGAGTATTTGATTATGTTTCTTCATATTGTTTAGCACTAGAGAAATCTATGTTAGAGAGTGTGAGGATGATTAGTTGAATGCCCCTAATTGCTCCTACTATTTGTCTTTGCATTGCTTGGATTGCTTGACTCCCTAATTAGTTTGGTTATCATGAATGCATGTTGATCCCCACTCCCTAGTGTTTCATTTGTTTGCTTCTTGATTTAGGAAGTAGAATAGTGTCACCTTTCACCTTAGACTTCGACCTAGCTTAGGCGTTAATTAGAAATACTTGAACATAACCGTTCCTAGTGGTTCGACCCTTGACTTACCTCTATACTTGTATTTAGGTAGTTGAGTGATTATAAATTTGTTTGACCGTAGGGAGGATTAGTTCAACGACATAGTTTTCCCCACGTCAAGAAATCAAATGATAAAAGACCTAGGGCATAGGTTCACCAATAAATAATATTCCAGGGTAAAATATAACAATCAATCATCAATGCATCAATTAATCAGATCATAAAGGGCTTTCGCTACGTATTACAATCACAGAGTTAATTTACCGGCATTAAATCTCATCTCTCGAATCTCGACCTAACCATTTATAAATTAATCTGCACATTGAAACTAAGCCTAAACATCAATTCTCATCTCTCGAATCTCGAATCAATATTGCTAAACTCATACGAATTAAATCTGGCCAAATCTAACCGCATAGCATTAAATCAATCAATAGGAAATTAATCAAGCATTGACAACTAACAATAATAAATTACCCCTTCATATTATTTATGGATCCCCATAACCCTAGAAAGAAAATTACTCACACATAATTAAATATAAACTAAACGAAGCAATTAAACAAGTCATGATGAAAGAGAGAGAATAAATAACTAAGATTAAAGGAGAAGAAATCGTTACCAAAGTTGAAGGAAACAAGAGATGGAATTAAACAAAGATTTGTAGAGAAAGAAAATAATACTAAAGTTTAAGAGGAGAGAGAGAGAGAAACGTTAGAGAGAGAAAGAGAAAGAGAGTAAGGAAAAGGGAGAAAAAAAAGAATACTAAACTCGCTTAACAAAAGCGTATATAAACTAAGCTCGAAAATCCTAAGTTAAAACAACTTAAACGACGCTTAAACTTCTCCTCAGAAAACACGCGCCCGATCGGGCCCGCCTTTTTTTCTTCGTGAGCTTCTCTTCTCGCGCCCGATCGGGCGCGCCTTCGGGCGAAGACCCTTGTTTAGGCTTGTAACTCGGCCCAAACCAAATATCCTCCTTGGGGCTTTAATCATTCGATCCAATGCCTCATCTTCTCATAAGTCGAGCCCTTAATCACCGGTTCGATGACTCTAACCGATCTTGGGCTACGAAAGATGGTCGTGCTCCTCCAATGCTCGTAGTCGCTCCATAAAATCCCGGGAAAATGCTCCAAGAGTGCAATTCCCTATAAAACTCAACCAAAACTACGAAAACACTATAAAACACATATTAGTAATAAAGGTGGCTCTAAAGAGCCAAAAACACTACTAATTATGACCAAGGGACGGGGGCAAAACATTATATAAAATGGACATATCAACAACCCATCAAAAGACCTATTTGAGGTATACACATACTTGTGCGAGGTTCGACCAGAGCTACATTCGGCCTGATTCCCAACGGATGCGTAGACAACCTCACATTAGGGTGCGACCGTAATAAAATTGCATTCATTCACATTCACATTCACATTCATACATGATCATATCAAGAGATCTTCAGTGTTTATCCCTATCCATTTAGAGCTAGACTTGGGGGCTTGATCCTTACTTCATTAGCCTACACAACCTAAGAGTCACCATTATTTGACTCTTTTCAAAATACTTTTCCACACACTTAGCTCTTGCGGCCTAACCGTAGTGTCACTTTCACACACATCACAGATACATGACAAAATAATCCTTCCTTTAGGAACCCTTTGTCATGAAATCTTAACATAAAGTTGAAGCATGCACGCCTTTTCATATCAAAATCACTCATCACTTGTAATCATCATTGCATCACAAAGTATGAAGTGCTTAGCCTCCGTGCCTAAGTTACCTAAATACTTTCATCATCAAGTCAACAATTGAGATAGCTTAGGATGTTACAATCCTTGCACCATGAGATACAACATCAGCACATACATTTGACTAAACTCATCCAACATGCACTCTCAAACACTTCACTTCTTCCTTTTCACATCTTTCTTTTTCGGGAGAAAGTCGGTAACCTCTACAAAAATGACGGAAAATTTTTGCTTTTCTGTATTTTGAGTCAAGCACATCACAATACAATGCACACACGAGTCATGCACATTGAGTCATGTCGTGTCATATCATATCGAGTTGAGTCTAACACATGTGTCAAAACACATTAAGTCACGAGAGTCAAACACACTAAACCTTGAGTCAACCTCAAGTCAAAGTAATCATAATGTTAAGCACAACAAACCTTAGGTCAACCCTAAGAAAAACATAAGCAAAGTCCTATAGTCCAAAACATAGATGTAGGTGCACTAAGTCCCAGACGGACAAGTGATCTTTACAAAGATCTAAGGCAAAGGACGCAAGTTTTCAAAGACATACAAAGCTATCACTTCGAAGGCGAGGAGATGAGAAAATTTGACAAGACGGCTCAAGGCGTAGTGGTCTTTGACAACATTCCCTAGGATGTGAAATGTGTCACCGAATTTGAGAGGATAGCTCAAGGCGAAGCAATCTTGGACGGCATTCCCTAAGATGTGGAGGTTGCCAAAAAAAATAACTTTGATTCAACAAAAATTGATTGTGTTCTAAGGCATAGGCGACTTACACAGCAAGTTTCTCAAGGCGAAGAGACCCATAATTATCGGACAAGTTTCCCAAGGCGAAGAAAAATTGTCGATTGATGTACAATTCCCTAGGCATAGAAGTTGGCGATTGCATCCCAAGGCGTGCGTATTGACCGGTATTTCACTTACGAGCTACTCAAGGCGTAAGAGCTCATGATCTCAAGGCGTGGAAACTATTAAGCTATTAAGCTTCCCAAGGCATGGAAAATCATCATTTAGAAGACTGCTCAAGACGAAGGAGTCTATGACATGTTGCCCAAGGTGAGGAAATTTGTCGTCATTCACTTATGAGTTTCTCAAGGCGTAGAAGCTCATGATAAGGTTTTCTGAGACGTGAAAAACCGTCATCCAATGGATCGCTCAAGGCGTAGTGGTTTGCGATAGAATTCCCAAAGTGTGGAAGATTGTCGTCCAGTGGATCGCTCGAGGCGTAGTGGTTCGCGATAGAATTCCCGAGACGTGGAAGGACGTCACAGCAAAACTGAAGATGGCTACAAGCGGCGGTCTTCAGCGATATTCCCTAGCTTGTGGAGGTCGTCACAACAAAAATGCAACAAACAAATCAGTTACTCTAGAGACATGTACTCGACGGTGCAAGATACACGTTTCTTAAACTCTTTTATCTGTTTAAACTAACGCTGGTTTGCAGGTATCGGCATTACAAGAGTGATTTAGGATCGCAGAACGTTCTGAATCATTCTCCGTCCCTATTGCTACTTTGACTTTTGTTTTTGAAACTTACGTTTCTCAAAACTCAGTCAAAGTGGGGGCTTCTGTAGACACCTGATTGTGTCTCCCTAAAAACCAAACCCAATGATGAATACCTTTTACGTCATTGATTATCGAACGAGGTGAAATGTGAAAGAGTCTGGTGAATCTCTGTTTTTAATATTCGAAAATCTTTCTTTTCGTACCCTGTTTATAAAACCGTCCAGTCCAGTTTAGTTTGGTCCATAATATGGGTCCAATAATTATGTATTTTGATGGGGTTGAAAAGACCTTTCCAACGATATATTATAAGCCCAATTCCGATGAATAATGAGGAAGTTATGGCAAAATACTAAACTAAGCCCAAATCGGATTTTACTTATGACCCAATGATCATGTGGAGGGTCCAAAGGCTTGAATCCCATTCCTAAACTAATTAGGATTAATAAAAATCTTCTATAAGTTTCTAAGAGATTTTAATTGTCCTTTTTTTATAAGATAAGATTAAAGAATTTGAAATTAAATAAAACTTCTCTTTTTGAGAATCATTGTTCTGTGCGAAATGGAATATGTTCAGATATTATTTTCTTGCCTTATAATTTTTATCCAAATCTTATATGGTTGGATAGATCTTGAAACTATCTTTCCAATGATATATTATAATATTAATTCTGAGCTATAACGAAAAAGATATGAAAGAAATACGAAACTCTATCCAAAACTGACACCCTTCCACTATTTTGGCTATATCTTTTATCATACAAAATATTTTAATCTAATTCTAATTTTAATGGAAATTAGACTTCAAAAGCTTTCCAACGACATATTATATGCTTTATTTGGACTTCTGGATCATAAGTTATGATAAAAACAAAATCCGTAAAAAAAATTATTTTTATCGCGACTTGATAATTCTATCGCGCCGCGGTAGTCCTTATCTTGCCGCGTCAAAAGGAATTTTATTCCGATTTGAATTCTAACTCTTTTTTAATCATTTACGGACGTTTTTCTCTATTAATAGGGTCTATTTCCTCCGTTTTAATCACCAACAAGTTTGATCAATAACAATCATCTAATTTTATTCTCTCTCAAAGCTAGACGCTTGTTCTTTCTTCCTCTTTCTAAGCCTTCCCTTTTCAAAAATACAATACCGCATTCACGAGTCTTAGACGCACCTAACCAAGCTTGAAGTTGCCTTCTCCCTAGATGTGAAAGGTAGATAATTTCTGAGGGTTTGGTCCCAAATCCTTATTTAAATTAATTGTTTGATTTTATTTTCCTTGAAGTTAATAACGTGTGTATTGTTTTGATAGAAAAAGATACGAGGCAACAAAGTAAGTTGTTTTATTGCTATATCTTTAGAAAGCATGCTTAGATTATTTTAATTCCTAATATCATGTTAGGATGTTGTTTATTGCTTTCTAGTATCATGATTATGTTGCTTTCTATTTCTTCTATCATGTTAGTATCATGTTAGGGCTAAAGCTTTGATCTTTAATGTTTAGTGATATGCTAGGATTTGTTATTAATCTTTTTAGTATCATGCCTAGGATCTTGCTAATATTATTATGCTTTGAGATTATTATTATGATGATTTGTTATGTCAATAATATTATGTTGCTTGATAATATATTATTCTTATTGCTTGATCACGCCCTCTCTTGCAAGTTTAAAGGGAATTTGTACTTGAAATCACGCTTAATAAGATAATTAATAATTTTATTTAGGCTAATGTGATTTTAATTCAAGTGATCGCCAATAATAGATTTGTTTGTGCATTAATACTCAACCAACATAGATTAAACAGGTTCAGGGTTAACCTAATGATTGTATGTTAGTCAGAAAGCGCACATAAATATGAGAAGAATAAAGTAGAGGCCTATTTTTAGGGTAGGTTCAATCTCTTTTAGGTTGGATTTGTACCTTCATCCCCGAATATCCAGTCATGGTTCAGGACCACTATGAAGTTAGCGATCTCATGGATCGTGAAGGGGTGTAACCTTCACCCTGTGAACGGTTTATAAGTTCCTAAAACTTGTTGGCGACTCTTTTGCTCTAACTTCCTTCCCTTTGGACACCACCATACTTAAGTGTATGATCACAGTGGGGCTTAAGAGTGGGATGCTTGAAATATTCCCTACAAGTATGATTTAAATTATCTTTGATAATTCAGTACTAAATGTCTAATTTCTTTGACGACATATTCTATTTTGTGTTTTGTTGCTTATGTTAAACCCTAACTACTAAAACTTATATATCCTCCAATGTTTTATGCGAAATTAGGTCTAAATATAACTATTATAAGTTGCACGTGGAACTGTCTTGCGATATACGATATTTCTTATATATTCCTATTCTTTATTTCCACTGTCTTGTTGTATGTAAATATTTAAAAAAAAAAAAAAAAAAAAAAAAAAAAAAAAAAAAAAGCAATACAAATACTAGAGCCTCTATTCAGGACAACAATCTTGCAATTAGGCAAGATTCAGATGAGCTCTGTCATTCATAAGTTGAATTTAGATTATGATTATGCTTGGTCTTTGAAATTTAAAAGTTTAAAGTGCTTTAATTTTGATATTTAGTTGCACTGAAGTTGTTACATTACTACTGGTCCATTTGCGTGCTTTATATCAATTGAATTCCCTTATGTTTCTCATACAAACATGGCTGGTCATTACATTTATACTCACTGGCACACAGTTATACCACACCCTTGATGAATACGTACATTATTCTTCACATCCGCAATAAACCAAGCTAATTATCCTTATAACTCTAAGGTTAAAATATCCCATCACCATATCCCTCATGAGTCTCACCACTGTCCAAAATAAGATTGGTCAAACTGGTTTACTTTTGGTGAATCTAGAAATTTATACAGTTGAATCTCTATAAACTGCAACTAACAGCATTAATTAAGAGAATATTGTTGGTAAAGGCTCAGTTGGTCAAATTTACCCTGAATTTTCTATTATATTTTTGTTACTTTCTGATATGAAACGAATTCTGTTTTGGTTCTCAAGGAGTTAATGATATGAAATCAACTCAGCTAGCCAACCATTATTAACTTATGTCTATCAATTTTTGCTGATACCTTTTCCAATTTGTGATGACTGAAATCCTCATTGTGATCATGAATAAGCAAATTTGGAATTATTTTCCACCTCACACTTTCTCAATCTGTCTTACACCCTTCCAATAAACATGTACTGATGTACCATCCCTCATATACCAAGGTAATGCTCTAGGAAGCTATTGCTTTAAGTTTTTAAACCTTCTTATACAAGATTTTCTCTGTAAAGTTTACAAGAGGTTTTGACAAAAGAGGTGGTAAACTGCTCTGTTTACAAAATCATTAAGCTTCAAAGCTCAACCTGTACATAACTCTACTGCATAATAAATAGTCCAAGATTTCCATAAATTCCAACCATTTACTTTAGAAAGCACCAAACAAACTAGCTTCTGCATTAGTATCATCCAAGTTCCAGTCACCTACATTTTCAAGATTGCTATACAATTCTCTCCAACAACCTTCCAAATAATTTCATAATTGCCTCATCTGTTTGAACTTTCTTTACCACTTTGTTTCTTACCTCCTACGTATATGATACACACCAAAAGTAAAAACCATAGTACAGAGTCTCTTTAATTTACTGCCCCATGACAGGCTAAAGTCGTATCACCTAATCAAAAGTAATTCCTAAAACCGCTAACTAATAATAGATAGGGAAGTAGGGTCGAATCCACAGGGAAACAAGTCTTTCTATTCCTAATTAATTATTATAATCTAAATTATTAAATAACCAAAAGTTGTTATTTAAAGGAACTATACTACGAAGAATATGAGTAGGGAGAAATCAAATGATAAACGACCTAGGGCATAGGTTCACCAATAAATAATATTCCAGGGTAAAACATAACAATCAATCATCAATGCATCAATTAATCAGATCATAAAGGGCTTTCGCTACGTATTACAATCACAGAGTAAATTTACCGGTATTAAATCTCATCTCTCGAATCTCGACCTAACCATTTATAAATTAGTCTGCATATTGAAACTAAGCCTAAACACCAATTCTCATCTCTCGAATCTCCAATCAATATTCCTAAACTCATACGAATTAAATCTGGCCAAATCGAACCACATAGCATTAAATCAATCAATAGGAAATTAATCAAGCATTGATAACTAACAATAATAAATTACCCTTTCATATTATTTATGGATCCCCATAACCCTAGAAATAAAACTACTCACACATAATTAAATATAAACTAAACAAAGCAATTAAACAAGTCATGATGAAAGAGAGAGAATAAATAACTGAGAATAAAGGAGAAGAAATCGTTACCAAAGTTGAAGGAAACAAGAGATGGAATTAAACAAAGAGTTGTAGAAAAAGAAAATAATACTAGAGTTTAAGAGGGGAGAGAGAAAGAGAAAAAAGTTAGAGAGAGAAAGAGAGAGAGTAAGGGAAAGGAGAAAAGAATACTAAACTCGCTTAACAAAAGCGTATCTATACTAAACTCGAAAATCCTAAGTTAAAACAACTTAAACGACGCTTAAACTTCTCCTCAGAAACACGCGCCCGATCGGGCCCGCCTTTTTCTTCGCCCACTCGTTCTGGGCATCCGCCCGATCGGGCTAAAGCTCGCCCGATCGGCCCCGGCTTTATGCTGGACTTGGATTGGGCTTCATTCTTGGCCCAATTCGAATCTCCACTTCGAGTCTTGAATACTCGGTGTCCAAAAGCAATCGGTCATGCCTTCAAATGCTCGTAGTTGTACCGCAATAATCCCGGGTAAAAGCTCCAAAGATGCAATTTCCTACAAAACTCAACCAAAACTACGAAAACACTAGAAAACACCAATTAGTAATAAAGGTGGCTCTAACGAGCCAAAAACACTACTAATTATGACCAAGGGCCGCGGGTAAAACACTATACATAATAGACATATCAAACTCCCCCAAGCCGAACCTTTACTTGTCCCTAAGCAAAGATCTCATCAATGAATAAATAAATGCATGCCTCACCCTAACTAGTCAAAATCAAGCAAAAACAATTCAAGGCAAATCTAATAAACATGCTTCACCATTAACCAATCTCATCCATCCAATCACTCATCCTCCCTAACAATTGTCAAATAGAGCTAACCACAAGAGCATATAGAATTCAAGACTAGTGCTCACACACTCAACTCTCATTTATGTGGCGAGTAAAAGATGTACTCGATCGCTCTCCATCCCAACCCCTTTATGTGAACAATGCCCTCCCAACTCATACTATCGTGTGTTTAAAAGACATGCACTCAACCTAATAGTCGACTCAAAATATATCAAATCATTCTTTGCATTGATAAACAACTAATTTCACATTCACACAACTCTATGCACAAAGGTCAGAATGTCTTTAAAGCTTGTAATGTAAAGCTAGGGTAAAGGGTAGGAAATATTTGGGAAAAAGTGAGAGAAAAGCTATCCTAGTAAAACCCAAGGCCAAAAATAAATAATGACCAAACAACTCCAACATACTCAACTCCACCAAAAATTCACCAAACAAACCAACCAATATTAATAATATTTCCAACACTTATAACTTCACTCATATAAATATAATATTATAGAACTTGAGTGAATAAATAGACTTTAACAAAAACAATTTCATCGAACTTAATTTTTTTCTTTGAAACTAATAATTTTAATTTTTCCTTGAGTAACCTTCAATTAGAACACTTGAATATTGAAATAATTTTTTTCTTTTGCCCTTTTTTTTTTCTTTTTTATCTCACATTGGAATTTAACTTTAAAACAAAAATTCTTATTTTTTTCCAATCACAAAACCAAAGAACAAATTACTCATCTTATATTCCTACATTGTGCAAATTATATGCACACTACAACTCCCTCACCTCACTAACTAAAAACTCCCCCAAGCCAAGCTTGGGACTAGTAACCAATTGGGCTAAAAGGCTTGTAATGTGGCTAAAAAACAACAAAAGGGCACAAGAAACAACATGGGTAGCAAGAAGGGAACAAATGTAGCTAATATCGTCTGAAGGATACCTAAAAGAATGAACGCCTTCATCCTCCACAATGTGCATAATGGTGAGCCATACAAACATTACTCAAAGTTAAAAACCAATACTCAACTTCATTGACATACCAGGAACTAACGCACATTCCTTACCAAATCAACTAGTCAAGCACTATATTCAAAGGTAGTTGCACAAAATTGACGCATGTTAGGATATCTAAGCAATCAAAATTCAAATCATGATCAAAAAAATCCACGATGCTCATCGTCATATACCAAGAATCAAAACAAATTTATTCAAGTATGATAGGGAAGCATGATTTACAATTCATTGGAACGTATTTCTATATTTTTTTGATTTTTCAAATTTTTTTTTTGTATTTTTCATATAGGAAAGCAATAAAACTATACTAGAAAGCAATAAAAGAAAGAAACCATACCTCAATCCGAAAAGTCCCCCAAAGCCAGAATCAGACAGTATCCTCATTGGCTCAGGAATTAGCCTAGCATTGCTAAACGTCATCTTGTTTTAAGAAAGAGACAAGGCAAAGAGGGAAAAGATAAAGAGAAAAAGTAAAAAGAAAGATAAAGCGGGAAAGGGGGGTATGGCGCGCCCGGTCGGGCGGCCGTTCGCCCGGTCGGGCGATTTTGTGTCCTCGATAAAGTTCTTTCACGCACCCGGTCGGGCGAAATTTGTCGTATACGGACCTCTTCTCCCGCCCGATAGAGCGAGGGTTCGCCCGATCGGGTGAAATTAAGGCCACAATCTTTCTTCTTCTCACGCCCGATCGGGCGAGACTTCGCTCGATCGGGCGAATCTTCCGTAGCATGTACTGGAGGTTCTTTATCATTAATTGCAAGGGGCACCTCCTTAGGCTCAAATTGCCTTGGTTCCCCACTTGACTAAGCCACTACTACTCAATCAGGTGGGATTCTCATTAAGGGCTCAATTATCGCAACCTATTCACCTAGCTCCTCGTGCTCATCATCAAAACCAAGCCCTTCACAATATAGAGCTCGTTCTATTGCATCCACTTCTTCCTTACATGTCTTAGTTTTACCTGTAGAAGATGCAACACAAGATACCGCCACTAAAGGGTCTTTAACAAGAGCTTGGGGCTCATTAGAACAATTATTTTCAACCACATTAATGCTTAAACACTTCTCCTCAATCATGGGGCTTTTAGGGGTATTATTTAAATTAAAAACAATATTGTCATCCCCTACTGATAGTGTCAATTTGCCACCTTGTACATCTATAATTGCTCCCGCAGTATTAAGGAATGGTCTACCTAAAATGATTGGAGTTTGCAAATCCTCAGCCATATCAAGAACAACAAAGTCAACAGGTATAAAAAATTTACCTACTCTAACGGGAACATCCTCTAAAATACCTAGGGGGTATTTAAAAGAACGGTCGGCCATTTGCAGAGTAATATTAGTAGATTTTAATTTACCCATAATAAGCTTTGAGCACACAGACAATGGCATGACACTAACACTAGCACCCAGATCACATAGTGCATTATCAATCTTCAGATTGCCAATATGACAAGGAATAGAAAAACTACCAGGGTCTTTTAGTTTAGGTAGAGATTTATTTTGTAGTACGACACTACATTCTGCAGTAAAAGCGACTGTCTCTACCTCACTAATAGATCTCTTTCTAGTCAATATTTCCTTCATGAATTTTGCATATGCAGGAATTTGTGTAATTAATTCTGTGAAAGGAACTGTTACCTGCAAATCTTTCACCATCTCCAGGAACTTACCAAACTGCTTATCCACTTTAGTTTTCAAATGTCGATTGGGGAATGGTAGTTTGATAGTTGGCTTTGGAGCATCATTACTCTTATCTTGAATTGCAACCTTCCCTGGAGATTTACCCTGCAATGTAAAATCAGAAATATAAGTACAACCTTTTAGCCCTGTAGGGCTATTAGCAACATTGTTAGGTTTAATGGAATCAAGATTAGCATTATTCATTAAAATAGGTTCATCATCTCTGGGCATAGGGGGCTCATCATAGTGTGAACCACTCCTTAAAGTAATTACAAAAGCTTGATCCATAGGCCTGGTTGGCTGCGCTGGCAGGGCTCCCTGTTGACGGGCTTGTAGAGTAGAAGAAATCTGCACAATTTGATTATCTACTATTTTGTTATGTGCTATGATCGAATAAATTTGAGCATCTCTACTCTCCATGTGCTTTTGCATACTAGCCAGCATCGCTCTAATTTCTGCCAAAGCAGGGTCGGAAGATGAGGAGGGTTGTTGTGGTTGGTTCTGGCTAGCATTGGGGTGGTAGTATTTCTGCTATGGTTGTAGTTGTGCTTGTTGTGTTTGTTGTGGAGGTGAAGGGTTTTGTATATTGGTGCTCCGGTAGGAAAGGTATGGATGATTCCGGAACCTAGGATTGTAGGTGTTGGAGTATGGGTCATTCTGCCTATAAGCTTGAAAGGCATTGACTTGCTCCACAGAACTCCTGCAATCTTGCTCCCAATGACCTACAATTCCACAGTTTTCACATAAAGCCTCATTAGCATTATTATTAATTGCATAAACATTAGCTATATTTGTAGTACTAAGATTATCTAATTTTTGACAAATAGAGGTTAATTAAGCTTGTAAAAAGGATGTGGAGTCGACACTATGTTTCTCTTAGTTAACAAAGCCTCTAGGATTCCCATATTGGGAGTTGTGGATTGCCATATCTTCGATAACTTGACCTGCATCATCAACATTAAGGTTCATAAACCTCCCACTACTGCAGAATCCAATATTGTTCTAGATGAATTTCCAATCCCATTATAAAAGGCTTGGATAACTGCCACTGTGCCAAATTATGGTGGGGACACTCCCTCTGCAGAACCTTGAATCTTTCCCAAGCCTCATACAAAGTCTCATCTGGCTCTTGGGCAAAGTTTTGAATTGCGCTTCTTAGCAAAGTTGTCCTCTCTGCAGGGTAATATTTATTATAAAAATTTAAAACAAGAGTCTCCCAGTTAGTAATGCCAAGTGCAGTTCTATTTAATCCATTATACCATAATTTGGCTTTTCCACATAAAGAAAAAGGAAAGAGAATCTCCCTGATTTGATCCAATGTGACCCCCGCTTGCCTGATGGTATTACAATATTGACAGTAGTCTGCAATATGAAGATTTGGGTGTTCATCCTTAGCTCCACTGAATTGCTTCCTTTCTATCATCGTGATAAATTGGGGTTTAATTTCAAATTTGCACCCCATCAAGAGCCGGAGTGGGAGTAAGATGTGGAAAATCTGTAAGTGTCGGCTGCGAATAATCACTAAGCTTCTTAGGTGTCGTCATCTCTGATTCTGAATCTGAAGGTACTTCTGAATCACTAGAATCAGTTGGAGAGCTCGGCGATTATTGTTATCCCCAGAACCCGCCAGGATTTGCCTGTAAAGATTCTTTTGTCTATGAAAAGAGCGTTCGATCTCAGGGTCGAATGGGATATAACCCGATCTAGGACACCTGGGCATACACAAAGAACTAGACGACAAATATGTGAACTGTCCCAAAGAACTTACGTTCTTTGGGATGAAAGAAAATAATCTAGACTATAAAAACAATCAGAAATAAAAATAAAATCGTTTCCCTGGCAACGGCGCCAAAATTTTGACAGGCTAAAGTCGTATCACCTAATCAAAAGTAATTCCTAAAACCTCTAACTAATAATAGATACGGAAGTAGGGTCGAATCCACAGGGAAACAAGTCTTTCTATTCCTAATTAATTATTATAATCTAAATTATTAAATAACCAAAAGTTGTTATTTAAAGGAACTATACTACGAAGAATATGAGTAGGGAGAAATTAAATGATAAAAGACCTAGGGCATAGGTTCACCAATAAATAATATTACAGGGTAAAACATAACAATCAATCATCAATGCATCAATTAATCAGATCATAAAGGGCTTTCTCTACGTATTACAATCACAGAGTAAATATACCGGTATTAAATCTCATCTCTTGAATCTCGACCTAACCATTTATAAATTAGTCTGCCTATTGAAACTAAGCCTAAACATCAATTCTCATCTCTCGAATCTCGAATCAATATTGCTAAACTCATACGAATTAAATCTGGTCAAATCTAACCGCATAGCATTAAATCAATCAATAGGAAATTAATCAAGTATTGACAATTAACAATAATAAATTATCCCTTCATATTATTTATGGGTCCCCATAACCCTAGAAAGAAAACTACTCACACATGATTAAATATAAACTAAACAAAGCAATTAAACAAGTCATGATGAAATAGAGAGAATAAATAACTGAGATTAAAGGAGAAGAAATCGTTACCAAAGTTGAAGGAAACAAGAGATGGAACTAAAAAAAGAGTTGTAGAGAGAGAAAATAATACTAGAGTTTAAGAGGAGAGAGAGAGAGTAAGGGAAAGGAGAAAAGAATACTAAACTCGCTTAACAAAAGTGTATCTATACTAAGCTCGAAAATCCTAAGTTAAAACAACTTAAACGACGCTTAAACTTCTCCTCAGAAACACGCGCCCGATCGGGCCCGCCTTTTTCTTCGCCCACTCGTTCTGGGCATCCGCCCGATCGGGCTAAAGCTCGCCCGATCGGGCCTGCTTTATGCTGGACTTGGATTAGGCTTCATTCTTGGCCCAATTCGAATCTCCACTTCGGGTCTTGAATACTCGGTGTCCAAAAGCAATCGGTCATGCCTTCAAATGCTCGTAGTTGTACTGCAATAATCCCGGGAAAAAGCTCCAAAGATGCAATTTTTTACAAAACTCAACCAAAACTACGAAAACACTAGAAAACACCAATTAGTAATAAAGGTGGCTCTAATGAGCCAAAAACATTACTAATTATGACCAAAGGACGGGGGTAAAACACTATACATAATAGACATATCACCCGAACAGAAACAAACACCCATAACCTATCATCTTTTAAGAAATACCGATAACTTGGAGAATCGCGCGTGATAAGTGCATAATATACCATATTTTAAGTCCCTAATATTAGTTTTATTATTGCCTTTTATTAATTTATTTTAGGAATTTTTTTACTTTTACAATTTTAGTAGTATATTCATGTTAGATTTATTCTTTTACTAAGTTTCTTATATTAGAGTACTTAATATGTTATCATTATTTTGATTAGGAAATGGAGGCAAATTACTTCCTACTAGCTCAAAGTCACGTGAAGAACACCCAAGGAATTGCAAATTAAAATGAAAGAAAAATAAAAGAAAAGCAAAAAAAGATAAGGAGGATTCTTAACTAATAAGAGGCGTGAAAAGCTAAGTACCTCAAGAAGCTGTCAGGTTTATCTTCAATAAGCTCAATCCGAAATTTATGAGAAATTATGAAGAAGATGAAGTTATATCCTATTCTAAAATTCTATCCCTTCAACCCAGAAAACCTAGGTTGTTTTCGGTTATAAAAATCCCCAATTATCCCTCCTAAAAGACACACAAGTATTACCACAAAAAAATATAGGAAGTTCGTGAGGCTTAGTAGACCACGAATTGGTCCAAGGTTGATCGATTGGGTGGTATTGGAAGGCAAAGGGTCGAATTTGACGGTGAATTCGAGCAACGGCTGTTTGATTCTTGGCTCAGTTCTTAAGTTCTCCTTAATTTACTCCTCATCTTTTAATTTTGTGATTAATTTGTTTGCTGCTACTTGGTGAATTGGATGTAATTTGATCTATAATTTCCTGACTTATGTTTCATCGTTTAAACGCTGAGTATAATCGTATTTCAATATTCAAGTTTGGTATTTAATTGATTCACATGATTCTTTCCTTGTTTTTATATGAACGTTTAATTTATTTATACTTGTAATTGGACATTATTGCTAGTATGAAGTAATTAGACTATGCTAAATTATTACTTGATGCGGCGTTAATTAATAATTTAGAGTGAATGACTCGATACTACTAGTTTGAGCGGCTCAATCGTAGTTTTGTTGAGTTTGTGGGTTGGTCTAATAAATCAAGTTTATTAGGGTAGAAAGTGTATTAGTAAGATTCTAATTTCTAGTGAGCTGTACATTTCAAATTGACTACGGCGGTAATTTGACTACCTAAGTATTAAGTTGAATATTGAAGGAGACTATGAAAGGAAGTTGGGAACTAAGTTATGTCGTTTTAATCAATGAACGAATTGGTATCACATTGGTGGTTTGCTTGTCGTCTATTCTAAATAATAGATTAGTATATTATTTTATCTTTTTTGGTTTAGTTACTCGTTCGATTAAACCCCCCATTCTCATGTATATAGTGTAAATATTATTCTTTATGTATATATAGTTTACGTTTCGAGTTGATTTTGAGTTTATAGAGTTAATTAATCTCCTCGTGGGTTCAACCCTTACTTACCCTTTTTACTAGTTGTTAATATTTTTGAAGGTTTAAGTTGAGTTAAATTATTAATTAATTTTATACGGTAAACGACCCGTATCAAATTTTGGCGCCGTTGCCGGGGAGATATTGTATACTTGAAAATTCAAAGTCTAACTTCGTTAGTTATGGTTTCACACTATTCTGTGAAAAGTGTTGAGTTAGATAATTTTTATGCTTGAATATAAGTATAAATAATTTTTTCTAAAAATAAATAAAAATATTTTCATGGAACGTGAGTTATACCTGATGTAGTGATGTTTATCTTTGCTAGAAACTTATAGATACATTATATATGTCTGAAAGATAAGTTGACTTATATTGATTCGCTATTAATGTGCTTTCATATGATTTCATGCCTAACTGTAGGGTAGTCAAGTATCTTTATGAACATTAATATTAGTAGCAGATTTGTAACTGTTTATATAGCTTTTAAAGGTCAAGACAAAAATAAGTTGAGTTATAGATAATTCTAAAATAAACTGACTCACAACGGTAGGTAGAGTACCCAATGAAATTCAATTACTGAGCTTTACCTCTATTAGATGCACACTGAAATTAAGGTCAAACTTGTTCTGCTAGCAATATTTTGCTTCAAGTTCATCTGATATAATTCAAATTATATGGTTGTGATGCAGGTTAGGTTTATGTTTTGATACTGCTCAAAAGGATTCTTGTACTTTTTTACTTTTCCACTTATGTTAGTATTAACCTTGGATGAGAAATCTGATAACAAAACTATAAAAACTGAATTATGCATGCTACAAAAGTGTTCTAATAATACCTGGCAGAAGAAATGTTATGAGTTAGTGTCCATTAATAAGTTACTTTTGTGCTATTATATAATGATAATCTAAAAATCAGAGAAAAACAAGTAGTTTATAAATAATCTAACAGAGTAAGATTGGCAATAGCTAGCTTTATATGTTGAATTTTGATATATGGGTGCATGAGCATTGGTACGACTAATCCTAAATACAGGAAAACCATTCTGCCAATCCGTTGGATTACTAATCTGGTCATATCATTACTTGTCAGATGCTGAATTGCTACTGAAAATTTAGTATACTTACTGCCAGTTACATGAAATTTAAAATTTCTTGTCAGAAGACCTGATCTCATTACTTCAGAACTATTAAAGCTATAAATCTTGCCTAATTATAAGCTTCTAAGATCTGACTAAAAATTGATTGTTGAAGTTTACATTTCTACACTAATAATTCAAGCTCATTTCTCATTAGTTTTTGTTTTCTTTATAGGTGCATGTACGCGTACTATACAGAAGCAAGACTTCAACGCATAAAAGTGTACGTAGGCTTCCTAAACGAGGTAGAACTAGAGAAGCTACTTCACATTTTTAGCGCAAAACCTGAACTTGAATTAGAAGATCCACTACCAATCAAATACACATTCATGGCCGAACGGACGTTGAAGGAACTAGGAGCTCCAAAGCTGGAGGATGAGCCCCTGTGCATTGTTTTTCCTACTCGGAAAAAACTATTGAAGCTCAATTCAGGTTTTTTCAATCTTCTCCCTAAATTTTATGGGAACACAGGTGAGGATCCCCATAGATACTTAAAAGAATTTATTGTTGCGTGTTCTACTATGAAACCTGAAGGAATTGAACAAGATCATATTCGAATGCATGCTTTTCCATTTTCTTTGCATGATATAGCTAAAGATTTGTTGTATTCTCTTTCTTCTAGATCCATCACAACTTGGGAGGCTGTCCAAAAAGCTTTTCTTGAAAAATTCTTTCCCGCAAGTCGTGTTGGGTCCATTAGAAAAGAAATATGTGGTATTAGACAACATGGTGAGTCACTATATGAGTATTGGGAACGTTTTAAAAAGTTATGTGCTTCTTGTCCCCAACATCAAATTAGTGACCAACTTTTAATTCAATATTTCTATGAGGGATTGCTGCCTAGTGATAGGGGAATGATTGATGCTGCTAGTGGGCGTGCCTTAGTTGACAAAACACCTTCTCAAGCTAAGACTCTAATTTCTAATATGGCGCAAAATACTCAACAACATAGTAGTAGGAATAATGTTAGAAGAGTTAATGATGTGGACTTGAGTGGAATTAAAAATCAATTACAAGAAAATGCACAACAGATTGCTACTCTAACCACCTTAGTGTCTAAGATTGTTCCTGGTAATGAGTCTAAGGCTAGAGTGTGTGGTGTGTGCTCTGATTTTTCTCATGTTACTGATGAATGTCCTACTTTACAGAGTGAAGATGTTAATGCTTTAGGGGGTTTTCTAGTCAACAAAATAGGAAGTATTATCCTTTCTCACAAACTTATAATGAAGGCTGGAAAGACCGCCCTAATCTAAGGTATGGAAATAGACCACAATTTCAACAGTTTAATCAATTTAAGCAACATGGTCAATAAAACCCACCAATCAATTTAAGCAACATGGTCAATAAAACCCACCACCTAAACCTGCTAGCCCTTCATTAGAAGATTTGGTGAAACAGTTCTAATAGGACAGGTTCACGATCATGGTGTTGAATATCAAAGGAAAACTGACATTCACCTACATCACATAGACACTCAAATAGGTCTAATAAGCACTTCTCTTTGTAATTTGGAATCTCAACTCTCGATAGACTTCCTTCTCAAACACTTGCCAATCCAAATGAACATGCTAAAGCTGTAACACTTAGGAGCGGTAAAGAGTTAACAAAACCTAAAATAAAGAATAGAGCAGTAGAGAAAGAGGTAAAAGTCAGACCTAAGGATGTAGTTGGTGAGAGTAAGGAAAAACATGATAAAGAGAGTGAGAAAGAACCCATAGGAAAGAGTAATTCTGATGTGAATTTTGATGTTTCTCGTTTAAAAGATATTTCCCCTTTCCCTTCTCGATTTGCTAAAGCTAAGAAAGAAGCTATGGACAATGAAATTCTAGAGACTTTTAGGAAAGTTAAAGTTAATATTCCCTTTCTTGATGCTATTAAGACGGAGACCCGAGGGTGCACCGGTGCGAAGAGTGGAAGAGTGGGACCATGGAGGGATTAAACGAGGAAGAGGGAGACCAAAGATGACTTGGTTGGAAGGAGTGAGGAAGGATATGAAGTGCATGGATTTACGTGAGGATGAAGTTTTGGATCGTAAGGGATGGAGGAGAAAGATTTATGTTGATGACTACACGGAATAATCAAATTTGGTTCATGTTAGCCGACCCCACTTTTGGGATTAAGGCTTTGATTGATTGATTGATTGATTGATTGATGCTATTAAGTAGGTACCACACTATGCAAAGTTTCTTAAGGAACTTTGCACTAATAAAAGACAATTTCGCCCTTTTAAAAAGGTAAGTAAGGGGGAAAATATATTAGCAGTAATTCAAAAGAAACTTCCCCCTAAATGTAAGGATCCTGGCATGTTTTCTATTCCATGTAAAATTGGTAACTCTATTTTTGAAAGATGCATGCTAGACTTAGGTGCTTCAATCAATGTCATGCCTAAATCTGTATATGATACCTTGAATGTGGGTCCTTTGTCTAAGACTAATGTTGTTATCCAACTAGCTGATAGATCTAATGCATATCCTATGGGAGTTTTAGAAGATGTACTTGTTCAAGTGAATGAATTAGTTTTTCTAGCTGATTTTTATATGCTTGATATGGGAGATAGATCTCATATTGTTCCTTTATTGTTGGGTCAACCTTTTCTAAAGACTTCCAAGACTAAAATTGATGTTCATGAAGGTAATTTGACAATGGAATTTGATGGCGAAATGATTAAATTTAACATATTTGATGCTATGAAATACCCTAATGATATAAATAATGTTAGTTCTATAGATTCTTTTGATGCATGTGATTGGATGGCTCAAGATTTTTTTGATGAGTGGTGTGAAATTTGTTTGAAAATGGTGTTTTTGGTGATGTTGAAAAAACAGAAATGGTTGATTCTTTTGTAGCGTCGTTTGATGTGATTGAATCTGATATTTCTGATGGATGCGAAAAATCTTTGCCTTCTGTTGTGCCTAAATTGATTCCTTCTATCGTTAAGCCACTTGAATTAGAATTGAAACCCCTTCCCTCTAATCTAAAGTATGCTTATTTGGGTGATAATGAGACTCTACCTGTGATTATTTCAAGTTCTTTAAATGAATCTCAAGAGACTAGGTTATTGAATTTGCTTTAAAATCATAAGGAAGCCTTAGGATGGACTTTAGCTGACATAAAAGGCATTAAACCTGCCATGTGCATGCATAAAATTTTTCTTGAAAAAGATGCTAAATCAACTAGAGAGGCTCAATGTAGATTAAATCCTTCAATGATGGAAGTAGTTAAAAAGGAAATTTTAAAGTGGTTAGATGCAGGGGTGATCTACCCTATTTCTGATTCTTAGTGGGTAGTCCATTCATGTGGTGCCTAAAAAAAGTGGAATAACTGTTGTAGAAAATAATAAAGGAGAGCTTGTCCCTACTAGAGTTTCTAATGGATGGAGAGTTTGTATTGACTATAGGAAGCTTAATCAAGCTACTAGAAAAGACCATTTTCCCCTTCCATTTATTGATCAAATGTTAGAAAAGCTTGCTGGACAATCTTTTTTCTGTTTTCTCTATGGTTATTCTGGTTACATACAAGTGCCTATTGCTCCTGAAAATCAAGATAAAACCACTTTTACGTACTTGTCCTTTTGGTACATTTGCTTTTAGAAGAATGCCTTTTGGTTTGCAATGCTCTTGGAACATTTCAAAGATGCATGATGAGTATATTTTCTAATTTAATTCAACAAGATATGGAAGTGTTTATGGATGATTTTACTGTGTTTGGCGATTCATTTGATAGATGTCTTCATGCTTTATCTCAAGTTTTGAAAAGATGTGTTGAAACTAACCTTGTTTTGAATTTTGAAAAATGTTATTTTATGGTTGAACAAGGTGTAGCTCTTGGTCATATTGTTAGTGCCAAAGGTTTAGAGGTTGATAAACCTAAAATTGATGTCATTAGTTCTTTGCCTTACCCTACATGTGTCCGTGAAGTTAGATCATTTCTAGGACATGCTAGCTTTTATAGATGCTTTATCAAAAATTTCTCTAAGATAGCTTCCCCTTTATGCGCCTTGCTTGCTAAAGATGTTGTTTTGACTTTAATGATGAATGCAAAAAGGCTTTTGATGATTTAAAAGACAAATTGACAAGTGCTCCTGTGATTAGACCCCCTGATTAGTCTTTGCCTTTTAAATTATGTGTGATGCTAGTAATAAGGCTGTAGGAGCAGTTTCAGGGAAAAAGAAGGATAAAGAGTCTTATGTGATCCATTATGCTTCTAAATCACTGGATTATGCCCAATGCAATTATATTGTAATTGAAAAAGAGATGTCTGCGATTGTTTTTGCTTTAGAAAAGTTTAGGACCTACATACTTGGCACTCGTTTGATTGTTTATTCTGATCATGCAGCTCTTAAATATTTGTTAAAGAAGAGTCACTCAACACCTAAGTTGCTTAGGTGGATGCTTCTATTACAGGAATTTAACGTGGAAATTAGAGATAGAAAGGGTGTTGAAAACCCAGTTGCTGACCATCTAAGTAGAATTGTACCTAGAGAGGATTGGCCTTTAATAACTGAATTTTTTCCTAATGAGCAACTTGCATCTTTATATAGTGTTGACACTCCTTGGTATGCTAATATTGTTAATTATCTAGTGACTGGAACACTTCCCCCTACACTGACAAAAGCTCAAAAGAATAAGATTAAATCTGATTTTAAATATTATCTTTGGGATGATCCACATCTGTGGAAATTTTGTTCTGACCAGATGAAAAGAAGGTGTGTAGATAAATCTGAATTTTCTTCAATTTTGAATTTCTGTCATTCTCTTGAAGTTGGTGGTCATTTGGACCTCAAAAAACCGCGTTTAAGGTACTGTAATGTGGTCTATATTGGCCTTCGTTATTTAAAGATGCTTACATGTTTTGTAAATCTTGCGAGCAATGTCAGAAAATAGGTAATATTTCTAAAAGAAACGAAATGCCTCAACATGGAATCATAGTTTGTGAAATCTTTGATGTGTGGGGAATTGATTTTATGGGCCCCTTTCCTTCTTCTTTTGGTAATCTTTACATTGTGCTTGTTGTAGATTATGTTTCTAAATGGATTTAAATTCTGAGACCATATGTTTTAAATAGGCGTTCTCTGGATTTAAATACTGAGACCACCTACTTTAAATGAGTGGTCTTTGTTTTTTGAATAATGAGATCATCTATTTTAAATAGGTGGTCTCTCTGAGGTCGCTTTTTTTTAAAAAATAAAAATAAAAATAAATTGTAATATCCCTTTTGCAATTCATATTCATGCAATAAATTTTGGCGCCAATATGTTACGTTGCTGAACCTGCCGCTAATACATATATATAGAAACATAAATTTTCCAAATAATATATATATAAATAAAAATCTTTAATACAAAAACTAATTCTCTGCAATAGAAATAAAACCCAAAATTTACATTAATTCTAATATTCAAAAACAAAACTCAAAAGTAGAGCTTTTCCTCAAAAAAAAAAAAAAAAAAAAAAAAAAAAAAAAAAAGTCAAAAGTAGAGCTAGATTCACAAGTATAATGATTAACACTAAGCTTATCTCGTACTCAAGCTCAGCTGATTCATCATTAAGCTCATCCATCATGAATCTTCTTCATCTGGCTCATGATTAAGAACATATTTAATCCACAAATCTCGCATTTCATCAATGTCTTCCGAAGAATATGTACAAATTGGGGGAAAGACCTACAACATACAACATATGCCAACAAATAAGAGTATTATTTATTTACTTATTTTTTACGGAAATCAGAGAGATATTTAACCAAAAGCTGAAAAATCAGACGTAAAAAAGCAAAAGAGCATATTGACGAACATCCTCAATCCACACCCTTAGCTCACTTAATTTCAAGACTTGGTGTATTTCAGACATAACAAAGCAATGAAAAGAAATGAATTTCAGAACTAAAAATCACAACTTTAATGAAATTCCAAAGGGGGATCAGAACTCCAATTTCAAATTTCATTCCTAACTTAATTTCAAGACTGATTCGAAAATGAAAAGTAGACTCGACAATTAGAACTACAATCAGAACTACAGATCAGAATTTACAAAACCTTATAGCTATTATAGATTGCATAAGATGATTATTTTTTGTGGTTAATATGATTAAGCTGCATGCAGACTGTAGAGTTACATTCACAGTTCAGACAGTTGGTTAGAGCAACGACAGACAGAGTTAAATTCACAGTTCAGACAGTTGGTTTCACAGTTTAGAGTTAATTCACAGTTGGTTTCACAGTTCAGAGTTACATTCACAGTTCAGACAGTTGGTGTAATGGATTGGGTCAATGGGGTCAACACCACAATTCAGCCACCACTTTTGGTGTATACGAGGCGCGCAAAGATGGGGCAGCAAGGGTCAAGGGAAGTCAGCAACAAGGAGCAACAGGACAAAGCCATTTAAAGAGAAGTTAAGGAAAGATAGAAGCCTCCTTTAATCATGTTCACTATGGGTTTCTATTCTAGTTAATTAATGTCACATGTATTATCTAAGTCTTGAGTATATGTATGGTAGTTTTGGCATCGGTAGAGATCATCCAGAAATTAGTGAGTTGACATTAGAGAGACTTGTAGCCTAAAGCTACTAGAGAGATTCATAACCTCAAGTTATGCTTATCCCCTTGTAATCGTTCTTCAATCAATCAAAATACTCAAGCTTTCATCCTAAAATTACAATCACTGTGTGAAATACATTAGCCGAATTCAATACATAACAAGTTGGTTTCACAGTTCAGACAGACAGACAGTTGGTTAGAGCTGAGGACAGTTTTTACCAATTTAAATGACATATATTTGTAATATACCTGCTTGGAAACCCATAGCACTCTTTTCTGCACAATATCTAGCATTTATCGACAAACAAAGTATCCACAATACTTGGTGTATGCTGGTTGACGAGGACACTATGATAATGCAAACAATTAATCATTAACAAGATATTAGATTTTAGGATTAAACTGCATAATATCAACTGCTGTAAAACTTTAGATAACTTACTTGTGGTTGCTCCCACCTAATATATGCATTCTTTTTTATTTTCTTGATGTCCTTCCGATGGACCAAGCTGAATTATTTGATTCCTCTACACAATTACATGAAGATAGGAAAATTGTAATAGTTTCCAAATACACAGTAAGATTAAAATAAGAAGTTAATGACACAATTATTGCATTTATACATACTCAGTGATGATCTTTTCAGCGAATGAGTTGATTTTATTTTCTGCTCCAAGTGGATCTAGCCAATACACCAACCCATTCCACAGACTAATAACAGTTAACGTCCAATGCATACTAAATTAGCAGCAAGGCACTTTTAGAAGGAAGAATGGATAAGAAAAACAACAAAATGTAAAAGGGGGCAGAAACTGTTTAACATAGCAATATTGCCCTGACTTTCTTTGCTTTAAGAGGAATTTATTAGTAAAAATAGCATAGCATAGCAATATAGAAGCAATCAGGTTAACAAAATTGAAATTACATATATTAAAGCATAAATAACGAACAAGAATAATAATCAAAGTAACATAATTACATAACAAAGGAACTATACTTACTTGTCATTAAAAGGAGCAAAGAATAGCTGATTATAGTTCTTCCCCTCATTGCACCCAAAAACACGAGCTAAATAGTTAGATCGAACTTGCTCGTTTGTCGTTGGTGTCAAAGGCGATAGAACATTAGAGTCACAAAACCCATACATTCCCGAGATACCTTCTTTGTGACAATGTTCTTTCAAGATCCTTATCCCATCAAAAGTTGTAAATATATAAGAGAATGGACCAAAAATATTCCACATTGTAATTGGAAACTAAATTGGAGGTGAACTTACTTCATGAATATATTCATTTGCGATTCTCCAACCTCCCTTTGGAAACACCAATCAAGCAAGTCTTCGTAATCAAGTGAAACATTTAACCCATTTTCATTAAGAAACATGCTCTCTGGAATAGTGATAGAGATGGTATCGCCGGTATTTTGCATCCCCATAGCTTTTTTTCTCATAACACGCATCAAAGTAGATGTCACCTTCTCACAATCCTTGTCGGTAATAACATACTTACGAGTTGTTGATGCGTGGGAGGATGTAGATTGTGGGGATGGTGTGGTCACATCAACTTCTTTATCTGATTGGCTGTTAGCCTTTATAATATGTTTTCACATGAAAAATAAAACAAGACTATCATCAAAAATGCAAGGAACAACACACCGAAAACTAAGAGGGGATAGGAACCAAAAAAATAAGCTGCTGCCGCTGCCACAACAGTCAGTAGCTTAATGAAAAAAATATAAAGAAGCTTAAAGACAGTAGTAGACAGCAGCTTAAAAACAAGGAAGAATACTACCTTTTTGGGGAAAATCAAATGATTAGGCCAAGCTGTGTAAGATCTCTTAGCATGACATACAAAAAGCAATCCATTGTTTGGGCATGGAAGAGGAGCAGTTGGCACAATATCTTCTATAATGGTGACTCGACGATGACCTGGGGGCAACGATGTGTTATGATTACCAAGAACTTCGGTGCTGCTTTCTATGAGGACTTGTCCGTTAGCAACAACTTGTAGAGATTTGTCGCTTCCCTCAACTGCAAAGCAACAGTCACTCCATCCCTAAAAATGAGCACACAAGTGTTGTCACAACATAGTATATGGTGTAGACTCGGTGGTTCAATGCAAATTCATATATAAGTTTTGATCTTCAGGTCAGTTCTGAATTATGGGTTCTAAAGTTCAGTTCAGATCTACAATTTTAAACTTCAATTTCTGATGATTATGCTAGATTTCAGATTCTATTAGGAAGGACATAACCTCATAATATATGCAGATATAAGCTCTACTGCTAATACCATTATTAAAGCTACATAGCTAAAATTTCACATAAACATATGTGCAAAGTATGGCTGACCTCGGGAAATGTATGGTTGCTAATGGTATCCACAACTTGACTTAGCTGTGCGGGGGTTGTGGTATGTGCAAATTGATGGATATGGTTCACCTCATGCCATTAGACACGATATGGCTCTGTCTCAAGGTTCTGAAGATGAGGCTGATGCACAATAGGGTTGTTTGTATGATGAGCATCTGCATTTGACTCAATTTCATGTGCATAGTGGGCCTCTTCATGAGATTTATCCCCTGGTGAATCGTGTCTAAATTGTGGCCCTTTACCATCATGGCGTTCCATACCTCCAATTAAGAGTTGTGTCAATGGGATCTCATGACCAAAAGTTTTGTCTATATGAGCATCATTGAACCCAATACCATCTTCCCCTTGGTTTGTAGAACTATTGGAGTCGCCACCAAAACAGAAATTATTACCAAAAACACCAAGCAGGCCATTTAAATCTGTAGTGTCAGTGTCACCACCAAAAACACCTTGCTGAGCACCACCAGCCATGAATGCTCTCAATTGCTCTTGGTTCAAGCATGACATCATGAATGACACTATAAAATTCTGCTGCTTCATCATAGATGCCATCTTTGAGTTCATCGCATTCATTTTAGCATTGACTTCGCTAGGTGTAGGTGGTTTGTTGAACCCAAAGTACTGTGTTAGTTACTCCAGATCCAACACCCCTAACAGAACCACCCCGTTCTGGCTTGTCCAACGCTCTTGCTAAGATGTCATCTCTACTTGTAGCGAGTATTTCACCTTTTTGAACTTGCGCCTCCAACCTAATCTGGAAATTATCACAAAGAATTATATCAGTGCCCAAATAATAATCTTATTGACTGAAAAACACCAAAAACAAATGAATATATATCTTACTATTGCATCATGGATTTCCTTATCTACAGGATTATCAAAAGTTAAAACTCCATTCTTCACGTGAGAATGAGCTTTAATCCAAGTCAAATGCCGAGGCACGTATGAAACATGTACTCCTTACTTCTCTAGCTCTTTTTCCTACCATTGGAAATAAAAATAGAATGTATAGCTGAAGCACAAACGATTTCAAAAGTTCTAAAATTCTCAATTGAGTTCTCTAATATTCTTTTATTAAATTAACATGAAAGAGCATGGTGAGGATTGTCACTATTAAGCTAAGCAACGAGGCAAAGGTAAAAAACAGAACACTTCTCTTTTCTCCCAACTACTGTATTAATATATCTCAGATTAGGGACAATATTACAGGGAAGGAAAGCAAAAAATCTTCTGAATCATGAAATAGCAGAGAGAGAACTGAATGCAGTTTTTACAAAAAGTTGGGAGCTACACTTGAACACCATTTCTACCAAGTATAGTATGCTTTCAAACCTGCTTTTGCAGCTCTATTTTAACATCAACTGATCACAACAAGTATTATAAAAGGATATGATACACCAGCTAGTAGTTAGAACAGCAGGTATTAAATTTTTTTTTAGACAGAAACAGAAGGTTACAACAATAAGAACTCAGTGTTTCCACAAAGTAATTATAAAAGGTTTACCATATACTTACAATTGTTTCTTCAAAATATTGATAGCCAAGTCTCCCACCTCGATATTTTGAGGTCCTCTTCTTCGAACTTTCATGATTTCTTTCACTCAATTTCTACAATAATTATATTTGAGTCAGAGTTAATCCACAAAAATTTTAAATTTAAACAAAAAAATATTGACAAAATGAATGCCAACGTAGTGAGCTTGCACCTTGAAGTCCCTAGAATTACAAGCTTGAATGAATTTTTCCCAATCATCTTTAGATATAAAAGGATATTTCAATGGTGGAGAATCGTTGATTGTTCCATCTTTCAGGGACAACCACTTGAGCCTTAATCTAGTCTTGAAAGCTCTCCATCGAACACAAGCTCGTTTCATAATCCAACCTTTGCGACCCTCAAGGACATGAAACCCCCTCTGTATCCAAAAGAAATTTAGACATTCGTCATATATGTAAAAGTATCTATATATAATTCAGTTTCTCTTCATTTAAAACCTAAAAACGTTATTTTCATACCGTGATATTCTCATACAAATCATCAATGAGTGCTTTCGGCAGGTCTAACCACTTTCTGTAGGTGATGCTCACTTTTTCACGGACAACTACACCAATGTAGGTGGAGAAATGACCTCTATGAACACCGATAGGGATTCTCCTAGTTGTATGCCACTGTAAAGGGATTTTTGTCCCAACCTGAATAGCTCTCCCAACCATTCGGAGTATGGTACGACCTCTTTCTTCCTCGCACTCAGAATTATCCATTGCGTGCACTTGCGATTTCTTTCGAGCCATCTACAAAAGGTCAAGATAACATTTAGAGTCACATGAGTAGTTAAACTCAAAACAAAAAAACCATTTGTCAAAAACTGAACAAAATGGAGAAGTTTAGTTTAGTAACGAGGAAATGAAGATGATTTGCACAAGCACACATTTATCACTCACCTACAAAGTTTTTTTATCACGCTTTTGCTTAGTTCCATTTTTTTCTTTTTCAACCCACACGCCTTCATTGTGGTTATCTCTCACATATATTGAAACATCATTGGCTACATCATCCTCATTATATCCTTGTACCTTATGCGTAACATAACCATTGTCTAACACACTATCATCGCCATGATCATCATCAATATGTCAAGGATTCGGTGTTATAACTACTGACATTTTCTTGTTTAACGGGTCATTCATATAAAACACTTGTTTGCCTGACTTGCTAAGATGAAAGGATCTTCTTTATGCCCAAATTTGTTGAGATCAACCAATGTAAGCCCAAAATTACTATGTTTGACCCCATTTTTATTATCAACCCATTGGCATTTAAAAAGTGGTACTGAAAAAGTAGAGTAATGTAACTCACAAATCTCTTCAATAACCCCATAGTACCTCATCAAACCACTCACGGGATTTTTGTCTTTAGCACTGGCAAAATGCAAGGCTTCGACCTCTAAAGTAACATCACTATTTTGCATAGTACTCTATTGATCTTGGAACCTTGTGTAAAATGTGCAACCATTTATAACATATCCAGAATAGTAAGTAGCATTGAAATTAGGCCCGAATGCCAAACTTTTCAATCAATCAGAAATTACAGTAGAAGAATCCATTAGCTCTGTCATTACTTGCACTTTGAACCAACTAATGAATGATCTGCTATGTTCGGCAGCTAATGATTTCTCATTTGCCTTTCTGTTGCACTTCCTCAAGTAACTCATGTGTTGCTCCACATATGACATGACTTCATCCTCATTATGAAGAATGTATGAATGCGCCTTATGTCAATCATCACTAGATAAGTCACGCTGTTTTCGACCTATGGTCCCCTCACCATCCATTCTTCCACTGTGACGAGATATAGGAAGCCCAATCTGCTTTGAATTCAAAAAAAAAAGTCACCAGTATAAGTAAGAACTTCTTCATAAAACAGTCGTTCAGCTATACAACCTTCCGGATGAAAAGCATTCGTCACATATCCCTTATAGGTTTTCATTTGCCTCTCAAAACACCACTTATTTCTCATGTGAACCAGACCACAATATCTTATCTCTCTAACTAAGTGGACCGGTAAATGAACCATAATATCAAAAAATGATGGAGGGAAGTACATCTCTAATTGACACAAAATTGAAACAATTTCATTCTCCAAAGTAGTTAACTCTTTAGGACCAATGACTTTGCTATAAAATCGCATGAAAAAAGCCACATAGCCTGATAATAGCAAAACGAACATCTTTAGGCAAAATTAAGCGAATCGCCATAGGTAATAACTGTTGCATCAAAACATGGCAATCATGAGACTTTAGGCCTACAAGTTTCAAGGTTTCCATATTCACAAGGCTGCGAATATTAGAAGAATAACCCTCGGGCACTTTCACTCCTGCCAAGCTTTCACAGAATTAGATTTTCTCTTTTCTTGACAAAGTGTAAGCAGCAGGAGGCAAGTACGTTCGACCTGTATCATTATCAATAGCATGGAGTTCACCTCTAATCCCCATATCCTTCAAGTCATCCCTGGCTTTTTTGCCATCTTTAGTCTTATCGTTGATATTCAATAAGGTACCAATCAAACTATCACACACATTCTTCTCAATATGCATAACATCAAGTGAATGTCTCACAAAAAGATATTTCCAATAAGGAAGCCGCCAAAGATATGAACACTTTTTGAACCCCTTCGTAGAAAGGGTCGATTTATGTTTCTTGCCAAATGTGATTTCAATATTTTTCACCTTATCGAACACCTCTTCACCTAAGATGACTTTTGGTTGCCCTTTAAACTCTTGCTTCCCATTGAACACATTCTTTCTCCTGCGATATGGATGATTAGGCGGCAAAAATTGACGATGAACCGGATAAACATGCTTTCTAGATGCTTTTAACCAAGTTCCCTTGCAATGCTCCATACCGATGGGACAAGCTGTTTCCCCTTTTAAAGTGTACCCCGAAAGGTTATCATAAGCCGGAAAATCTTGAATAGTGCAAAATAGCATTGCTTTCAAATTAAACTTCTCATTGCGATGTGCATCAAACACTTCAACACCTTCTTCCCAAAGCATAATCAAATCATCAATAAGTGGTGTCAAATACACATCGATGTCATTGCCCGGTTGTTTTGGACCTTGAATTAACAACGACAAGAACATATACCTTCTCTTTATGCACAATGAAGGAGGTAAGTTGTAGGTGACCAACATAACTGGCCATGTGCTATATGTGCTACTCAAGGAACCAAATGGATTGAACCCATCTGTAGACAATGCAAGGCGTAAATTACACTTTTCATTGGCAAAGTCAGGGAATTTTCCATCAATAAACCTCCACTGCGGAGAGTCGGCTGGATGTCTAAGCATTGCATCGTCTACTCGACTATCGAAATGCCATGTCAACTTCTTTGCATCTTCTGCTTTTGAAAACCATCATTTGAACCTTGGTACTATAGGAAAATACCATAATACCTTGGCTGGTACTGCTCCTTCCCTTTTCTTGTACCGTGAAGCTTTACAAATTGGACAACTCTCTAATGATTTGTATTGATTTCAATACAATACACAATCATTAAGGCATGCATGGATTTTCTCATAAGTTAAACCCATTGAGCTTAGTGTCTTTTTTGCCTCATATGTACCATCAGGAAGAACATTATCTTTGGGAAGCATATCTTTCACTAGCTCCAATAACATAATAAAACTAGTGTCAGTCCAACCATGACCCGCCTTCAAGTTATATAACTTGAGAATAGCGGATAATCGCGTGTACTTGGTGCAACCTTCATACAATGGCTTTTCAGAGTCGCTTAACAAGCTCTCAAGCATTGAAGGGTTGTCATCAAATTGATCTTCAACCGCATGCAACATGTCCTCCAACTGATCACCCTCATCAACATCATGAACTCCACGCACATTATCCCTAGTCTCACCACTATCACTCGCATGCATGTCGCTACGTTCCCCATGACAAATCCAATGGGTATATGTTCTATCAAATGCCCATTTATTTAAATGATTGAGAATTTCATCCGGTCTCTTATGCAAAAAATTATGACACATAAAACAAGGACAACGTAGCTTGGAGCGACCTCCACTATTTTCAAATGCAAATTTAATAAATTCCTTAACACCTTGTTGATATTCCGGGTCACCTGGCTTTGTTGTTGTTATCCAACTTCGATCCATTTCTAAGCGCAAAGAACAAAACACGAACTCCTTAAAATCTTCACTTCTAACAAGTAAAATCATAAAAGGTATTTTGAAGGTGTACCTCAAGACAAATCTAACAAGAACAATATCTCAATTATCGCGATAGTAATTGAAAATGGGATTCATATGTGAACAAGAGCAGATTACTATAACAATAGAACATCATTGCAAACAATCTTTTTTTTAACACACAACAAAGAACAATATATTACTGGCTAAACAGCCTTAGAGTATATCTTACAACAAAATCAATACTTCTACCAGGCCACAAAACATAAGTCCAAAATAAGGCCTTGGTAGAGAAGTACAAAGAGAGGAAAATAGGACAAGCCAAGAACTAACAACAACAACATAAGGATTAGTAATATAATACAACCTATAGATTAAGTTGTTAAGCAAACTGAAAAAAAACATTAAGATTATGTGAACAAGAGTAGCCACAAGAGCAGAAACAGAAGCAGCCACAAGACAGAAACGGAAACAGAAGACAGAAATAGAACAATGGCGGAAACTGAACAGGAGCAGCCACAATACAGAAACAGAAGCAACTGCAATGGCAAAAGACATCCACTCTCCATGCATCTTAGTGAGTGAATGAGGGTGTCAGCCGCGGAACCTTAACTATCTCTTTGAAGAAGAAACAAGTTTCCAGAGAGTTGTAGTTAGATTTGAAAAGTAGTTGTATATGTCCCTTCAAAATGGCAAAGCTGGTCCATTTCCTATACAATCAGACTTAACTCTAGCTTACTATCTTAGCTTCCCTACTTCCCACTTCCTTGCCTTTCAACACATATTTCACACTTCAAATAGAGACGTGGATGTTTTTGTAACATAATAAAGTTCATTGTACTGCATTCAACTTCGTTGTAGTTGGATTCGGATTACTTCAATTCCTCGGTCGCTCAAAATTATTAGCTATAAAGACAAATGAAATAGACAAGATTTGATTACGGGTCTTTAATGTCATTCCACAAAATTGAAACCAATAAAACTTATTGATTACTCACAAACAAAGTGATACATATTGGATATCCACACTAATATACTCTAACCACCTAAGCTATTCCTCACTCTCGTACACTAGAGTCTAGACTTCCTGATAGCATCTAAAGAATGTATTGACAACGTATTATTTTGTTTTGATGGTCACTAATCAAGTACTTGTGACATAAAATCTATGCTAATCTTTGGCAATAGCATACAATTTCGTGAATGAATGATTGGAGAGAAGACCATATCTTCTTCCTATCATTTTGGAAAATTTTACCATACTTTGCTAAAATATATTTTTTTTTATAAGGAATGAATAAAGATACCCCATATAAATAAAGGCAAGCAAAATCAAAGTGAAAAACAATCAATAAACACAATTACAAAATTCAAACTAAAATATATTTTTTATAAGGAATGCTGTCGGGAGTTTCCAACAATAAGCCAAATGAAATATGGAACAACAATCAATAAACACAATTACAAAATTCATATTCAAAATAATATCTGCAAAAAAAAATCAAAATAAATATGATACCTAGCTTAGTTGTAGTAACCTTAATGGGGCTGGTTAGGGTTTTTCGTCTGGTCCTCTTGGCAGTGGTTGGCCGGAGGTAGAATGCGTCAGTAGTCGATTGTGGAGCCTAGCAATGTTGTGCGACTAGGGCAGTAGTACTAAATTGCAAATTCAATGCCCAAAACAATCAATCAATTGCTACCCTTGCGACCCTATGTGGTGCTAGAAGCGCAGTAGGCGACTGTAGGTGGTGTTTTCCGGCTAGCCGTGCGACCCTAGGTGGTGGAGCGATTGCGAGAGTCACGCGGTGCGTGTTTAAGGGTTTGTGGTCTGGAGAAATATAGAACTCCAAAACAACGATGAAGGTTTGGAAATGGGTTTTGAACTTCAAAAGAGTGTAATGAATTTCATAAAATGGGTTTGGAAATGAAAATGGAGGAAGATGAAAATGGAAAAGGTGGAAAACGAAGGTGAAAATGGCGGAGGAAGCTAGGTTGCTGGAAATTTGTTTTTGGCGGTTTTGCGTGAAAATGAAAATTAATTGGGAATGTGTTGACTGAAGCTAAGGGAAACTAATTCCTTCCAAAAAAAAAAAAAAAAAAAAAAAAAAAAAAAAAAAAAAGCTAAGGGAAAATAATGTAGAGACCATACTAGCTTTCCAACGGTCTCTCGTTTGTTTTTTTTTGTTTTTTTTATATGTACTTAAAAAAAAGAGACCACTTATGTAGAAAAATGGTCTCTCCCGTTTTAAATTAAAATTTTGAAAAACTACAAGAGACCTATTATCTCAAATAAATGGTCTCTCGAAATATCAAAGAGACCATTTATTTGAGATAATAGGTCTCTTGAAACTAAGAGACTGCCTATTTAATTAAATGGTCTCTTACTTGAGATCTCTTTGGCCAATTTTGTAGTAATGCGGGTCAGTTTTTGCCAGCCCTACATAAAAGTCACTTATCAATAGTAATTAACAACTTTTTTAGGGGTAGTAATTTACAAAACGCTTTTTTGGGGTAGTAATTGACAAATTTTCCCTAATTCCCAGGTTGTGTAGAAGATTGTTGGCCATTGTAGACACCTGATTGCGTCTTTCCAAAAACCAAACCCAATGATGAGTACCTTTCACGTTTTGATTAACGAGTTCAGTAAAGAGTTGAAATCTTGAGAAGTTTCCTCAAGCCTTAACCATATTTCTAACCTTACCTAAGGTGTTTTTAACCAAAATCATTCATTTCGTGCTTTTATACCCAAAATCATTTATTTTGTGTCCTTCAAATCTTTCGTGTCCAAACCATAAAAGCGACACAATGGTTATATGGGGTCCAAATACTTTATTTAGGCCCTATATAATCATACTTCCAATCCTAAATCAATTAGGATTCTTTAGGACTTCTAGAATCCTCTAGAAGGTTCTAATATATCATTTCCAAAAAGATGAAGATCAAAAGAGTTCGAAGCCGATTATTTTCATATGATAGTCCTTATCCCGTTCAAATTAAAAGACGTCTGGATATATTTCACAAACATAATTCCATTATAAATCAAACTCCGTACGGCTTTAATATCTTTTTTTAGAACCATTGCGCAACGCCAGGACCAATATGGCGCATCAACACCCAACGCGGCACGTCAGACCCAACGTAGCGCGTTAAAGTCAGTGTTACTTCCATTCAAATTATGTTCTTTTTCTGATCATTTGACTCTTTTTTTTCTTATAGTTACTAGTTGAACCACCACGTGCAATGCACGCAACAGACAACTTGGTTTTTAAGTATAGTAGTGTACACTTTTTTTTTCTGTTGTTTTAGTAGTGTAAGTATAGTAGTGTATATATTGATTGCATATGGTTGTATAATATAGCTAAATTATGTCGTAGCTATAGATAGCTATAACTAACTTTTTTAAAAAAAATAAAACAAAAAAAGGATTCAAGTGTGTCATAGCTCATGGGTATAGATAATTATAACTACGGCAAACTGAAAAAAAAATCAAAACCAAAATTAATAATAAAAAATATATTAAACAAAAATGACTCAAACAACAAACATGTCATAGCTATAGACGAATATAACTATGACAAACTTAAAACAAAAAAGTTATAAAAAAAATAGTTACCAAAAATCCCTCCTTTCCTTTAACAAAAACTATTTACAACTAACATTCTAGAGAGAGAAAGAGTGCGTAGCCTTGCTCAAGCGCATGAGCTTGAGCTGCCATGGCAGTGGGCACACGCATTCAATCTTCCTCGGAAATTGTGCGAAATAAACAGAAATACACACACAAACTTAAGAACTCGAAGAAGAATAAGGAGAAATGTAGTACTAGTGAAATAATGGAGGATGGTAGTATAAACCCAGATATTGAAAAGTTCATGGAGGAGCAAATTCTTTCACCAGAAGCTTCGATGGAAGAATTGGAGCAGCGAGACAGGGTTAGGCAGACATTTTCAGACTAGGTTAGTGCTGTGAAAGCTAGCTCGAAGGTCAAATCAAACATGCAAGGTAACCCAGATTTTCAACCTGTAGGGAATTTTCAACTTGTGATCATACACTTAAGCATGGTGGCGTCCAAAGGGAAGGAAGCTAGAGAAAAAGAGTCTCCAACAAGTTTTAGGAACTTGTAAACCATTCACGATCACATAGATCGTTAACTCCATAGTGGTCCCGAACCATGACTGGATATTTGGGGATGAAGGTACAAATCCAACCTAAAAAAGATTGAACCTGCCCTAAATAGACCTCTACTTTGTTCTTCTCATATTCATGTGCGCTTTCCAATTAACATACAATCAATATATTAATCTTAAACCTGTTTAATCTATGTTGGTTGATTATTAATGCGCAAACAAATCTATTATTGGCGATCACTTGAATTAAAATCATATTAGCCTAAATCAAATTAATAATTATCTTATTAAGCGTGATTTCAAGGACAAATTCCCTTTAAACCTGCAAGACAGGGCATAATCAAGCAATAACAATAGTATATCAAGCAACATAATAACATCAATTCCACAAATCATCATATCAATCTCAATATTCTCATCAAAGCATAATAATAGCAAGATCCTAGGCATGATACTAACAAGATTAATAACAAATCCTAGCATGTCACTAAACAATAAAGATCAAAGCTTTATCCCTAACATAATACTAAAAAGATACATGATATTAGAAATATTAGTTAATTCCGATCCCTAACATGATACTAGAAAGCAATAAAAGCATCCTAATATGATACTAAGAATTAATAAAATAATCTAAACATGATTTCTATATCAAAAGAATAATTAAGTAATCAAATTACTTACTTTGATGTCTCGTACCTCTTTTTATCAAAACAATACACACGTTAGTAACTTCAATGAAAATATTAAATCATACAATTAAACAATAATAATTGAAATTAGATTTAGGACCACACCCTTAGAACTATCAACCTTTCACGTCGAGGTCTAAGGCAACTTCGAGCTTGGTTAGGTGTATTCAAGACTCGTGAATGAGGAATGGTGTATTTTGAAAAGGCTAGGCTTAGAAAAAGAATAGAAAGAAAGAATAAGCTTAGAGAGAGAGAGAAGAGAATAGATGATTGTTGATGATCGTGGTTGATTTGAAAACGGAGGAAAAAGACCCTATTCATAGAGAAAAATTGACCGTAAACCATAAAAAAGGAGTCAGAATCAGACTCGGAGTAAAACTGGCTCCATCGCGACGCGACAGGACTATCGCGAAGCGATAGCTTCATCGCATGACGATAAGCCCATCGCGACGCGATGGACCTATCGCGACGCGATGGTTGCTGCATGATAAAATTCCCGTACGGAGTCCTGCTCCTAATAAAATTAGGTTACTTGGAGTCCGTACTTATCTTTAATCAAACCCAATTTAATCTTTTGAAACACTTGTTTTATTCCAAATAGAATTCTTTATCTTTCAAAATCAAATATAAATATAATTAACAATCCTAATCCCATTAGAACTTAAAATAACCTTCTAGAAGATTCTAGAAGACTAGAATAAATCCTAATGACTTTGGGAATATAATTATAATTAATGGACCCTCCACATGATCATTGGACCGCCCATAAAACTCATTTAGGACCCAGTTTAGTATTTTGGCCATAACTTCCTCGTTATAACTCGAAATTGGGCTTATAATATATCGTTGGAAAGCTCTTTTCAAACCCCATCCAACTACACAATTATTGGACCCATATCATGGATCAAACTAAACTATATTGGACGTTTTTCATAAATAGGATACGAAATGAATGATTTTCAAAAACAGAAATTAATTATTTTTATTAAAACAGAAGAATCCACTAGACTCTTCAATATTTCACCTCGTTTGATATTCAATGACGTGAGAAGTACTCATCATTGGGTTTGGTTTTTGGGGAGGCACAATCATGTGTCTACACAACCCTCTGTTTTTCGTGTTGATTCTGCTTCTAAGAATTTACAAGGGAATTTGATGTTGTAATTGAATTAAATGATGATAAAACTACTAATGATTATGCTGAAAACATTAATTCAAGTGTTGATTGCATTAAAATTGATATGGATGACATTCAAGAAGAAATTGATTTTTGGAATTAGTCGATAGTGTGTTACATTTGTGGGGCAAATCCGCCAATTTATGTAGTAGAGGGGTTTTTCAGAAGAATCTGGAGGAATTTGGGGATTGATAAGGTAGCTATGAAGGATAAGGGTATCTTCATTGTTAGGTTTGGGACTATGGAGAACAGGGACAAGATTCTACTTGGACCCAGAATTTTCTTTGATAATAAGCCTGTTTTCTTGAAACCATAGGGCCCAGATATGACAATTTCACAGGAGGAATTCAAGATAATCCTAGTATGGGTTCAGGTGCAGAATCTGGATTTGAAGTATTAAGGGGAAAGATCTCTGAGTAAGATTGTTGGATTAGTGGGTAATTGGGTGAAAATGGATCAAGCTACTGCTAGAAGAGAGAAATTGCAATATGCAATGGTCATGCTAGAATTTGGAGTGGATCAACTACTCCCAGATAGTGTGAGCTTTGTAAATGAGAAGGGTAGTAGAGTTTTGGTCAATTTGAAGTATGAATAGAGACTAGTGTTGTGCTCTTTGTACAAGAAGTTAGGACACACAACTGATGTTTGCAGGGGCAAGAAGAAGAAGGTTTGGGTTCCTAAGGAAGAATAGATGCAGAAGAAACCTGTAAACCTAAAGACAGCAGTGGATAAACCTGTTCTAGAGAAGAATAAGGTTACACAAGATGTGAGACCTGTAGGAAAGGAGAAGGAAGATGAGTTCCATGAGGTGACAAAATCCTCAAGGAAACCATTTGAACCAGTGTCCAAGATCACAATTAGTAACCCTTTTGCTATTTTAGACAAGTGTGAAGGAAAGATAGCTCAAAGCAGTTTGGTACTAGCTCAAAATGCTGATACAGGAAGCACCAAAGCTGTAGAGGGTGGAAAGCCCTCTAACAGCAGTGGATAGAATTCTATCCTAGAATGTAAGGGGTGCCAACTTGACCAGCAAGAATAAAAAGATTAAGCAATTTCTTGTTGCTCAAAACTCTGGTCTGGTTGGGCTCCTGGAAACCATGGTGAATTCTCAGAACATGGGAAATTTCTATCTGGGGGTTTTTGATGGCTGGAATTTCACCTGTAATAATAATCTGTAATAAAGGCAAAATAGTGGTTGCTTGGAAATCTCAATCTTTTGAGGTTAACATAGTTATGTGTGCTAGTTAACTGATTCATTGCATTATGAAACCTAAAGGTATGGATGAAAATTTTCACTACACTTTCATTCATGCTTTTAAAACCAAGGCTGAAAGAGAGGTGCTGTGGAATGACCTTCGAGTATTGAATGGTAGGATAGATGGGGCATGGATTGCTCTTGGAGACTTTAATTGTGTGTTGGAGATTGATGAAAGAATTAGTGCTGCTATAACTATGAAAGAGATAGAAGACTTTAGGGCCTGTATTGATGATTACAATCTGTATGATATGAAGTATGGGGGCAATTACTTTACCTAGAATAATAAACAAGAAGGTGCAGCAAGAGTATTCTCTAAGATTGATAGAGGATTGTGAATGATAAATGGATAGATTTGTTCAAGCATGCTGATATGTATTATCATAATGAGGGTGATTTTGATTAGGGGTGTGCAAAAAAAAACCGTAACTGTTTACCGTAACCGTTAACCAGTGTAACTGGCTCATTTCAACGGTTAATTTACAAAACCGTTTAAATTAAACGGTTACGGTTAACTGTACCGCTAAATGTAGCGGTTAACGGTTACGGTTACAAGTTTTAGTAAACGGTTAACCATCGGTTAACCATTAAAATAAATAAATAAATATATATATATATATATTAATTTTTATAGGGAAAATATATAATGATAACCCTAAAAAAATTCTTATTTCCCAATTCACTTCTTCAGCCTCCACTCCTCACTCCCCTCAGTCCCTCACTTCACCCTCACTTACTGAGTTCAGACTTCACTGGAGCCTTCACCGACTCACCGGAGCGTTCATCGACTCATCGGAGCCTTCACTAACTCACTGGAACATTAGATCTATCAAATATTCAGTGTCTCTTTTCGATTTATGCTTATTTTTTTGAATTAGTGTACAAATCAATTTGGAGAAATTGGGTACTTGACTACTAGGTAGTATTAGATGGTTAATTATGCTTATTTTTTGGAATTAGTGTGTTGAAAATGTTAATTGTAGTATTATTTGTTAATTTTGTTTATGAATTTTGGTAGATTTTGTTTGATTCTAATAGTTGTGCTTGATTTGTAGTGTTTATACAAGTACTCTAAGTTTTTAATTGCTATAATTATAAATTTATAAATGCTTTTCTTGCATGTGACAAGTATTCTAGTTAAGCTTTATATTGAACATTTATACGACCAGTCTAATTAAATTTGTTTCCAATTAATGATTATTTTTTCAGATTATGGAAAGTGTTGTTAATGATAACTCAATACACGAGAGTGAAGATTTAGAAGATGAAACTTTTGAAGCTGAAAGTCAAGGAGAGACCGTTGTGGAAGGTTCCAAAAAGAAAAGGAAAAAGTCAGCAGGAACTTCTGTAAGTATTGATAGAAAAAAGACATCTGCAGCTTGAGATCATTTTGATAAAGCTGGTGATACTAAGGTGACTTGCAAATATTGTAAGAAGTTAATTGTTTATACGTCATCAAATGGGACTAGTGGCATGTTAAATCATATTAATAGATGTAAACTATATCCTGCCAACTTGAATAGAAAACAAAATCTCATTGATTTTGAAACAAAAACATTTGTAGCTGAAGATGGAACCCCACAAACTGTTAGAGTCCCTAAGCTTTGGCAATTTGATCCAGATAGTTGTAGGAAGGCACTTGCTAGAATGCTTATTGTAGATGAGTTACCTTTTATTTTTGTGGAGCGTAAAGGATTTCGATATTTCTGTAAACAATTGTGTCCCGAATTTATTCCACCTTCACGTACAAAAATAACAAGAGATTGTTATAGTCTTTACATAGAAGAAAGGAGTAAGTTAAAGGACTTTTTAAGTAATCTGTCTTCTAGGGTGTGTCTCACTACTAACACTTGGACCTTTGGCAAGAACCTAAGTTATATGCGCCTCACATCACACTTTATTAATGATGAGTGGACTTTGCACAAAAAGATAATCAATTTTTGTCATGTCTCGGGTCATTCAGGTGAAGTAATTGGAAAATCCATTGAAAAATGGTTGTTAGAGTGGAATATTAAAAGAGTTTTAACTATTACCGTAGATAATGCTAGCTCAAATGATGTGGCCATCCAAAAGAAAAATCACTCATTGGGGGGGGGGGGGTTGTGTGTTAGATGGTAAGTATTTGCATATGAGATGTGCCGCACATATATTGAACTTGTAAGAGATAGGTTAAAGGATCTTGATTTGTCAATTGCTCGAATTCGAGGTGATGTGAGGTTTGTGAGGTCTTCACCAGCTAGACTTCAAAAATTTAAGGCTTGCATTGAAGAAGAAAATATTGAAAGCAAGAGTTTGGTTTGCTTGGATGTTGAGACAAGGTGGTGTAGGAGTTTATAGGTACTCGCAGCGGAAAATCATGAATCATATTCATAAAAGTACCTAATCCCAAGAACACATGCATAACACACAAGACACATAATCATACCTTTGAAGCGTGAATTCCACGTAGCAATTTGATTGACAAATCAGGGAGAGAATAGAGCCCCAAGCGTTGCTCCTCTACTTAGTCCACGAGCTTCGAACGAGCCGTCCACCAATACTAGATTGGTCAAGTGATTGAGGAAAACCGCGATCACCACCTTTAATGGACTAGGCTGACCACCACGATCCACCACCACCACAAACCACCACACCGGCGCAAGGGAGGAGGAGAGAGCCATGAGATAGAGAGGAGTATGAGAGGGGTTGGTCTCACGTTTGCTAATTAGGGTTTGATCTCACTGATCAGATAATTGCATAATTCTTAGCAAACCCTAGGCACCTAGTCTATTTATAATCACATTATAATTAGACTAGGGTTAGGAAGCCCAAAACCCTCAAACTTACTCCATATGGCCGGCCATACTAGAGGATGAGGCCCATCATGGGCCTTGTCCTCTCGTGCCCGATCTAGACCCTTTGTATGACCATATAGGATCCGTTCAATTGGGCTTTGAGCTATTTTACTAGCCCAAAGATCGTTAGTACCTCTAGCTATGATAAAACGACAACCCAAATGTCCGAACTTAATTATCTCCATAATTTGATCCATTTATATATCTAGTAATTGTACACGACGAAGACATAAATCCTTCAATCTCCCGCTTGTTTGAGACAAGTGTGCAATATTCAAATTCCTTAAGTCAATATGTGTCGATTTGATAATATGATTGCATCACATGTCGAGATCATATTAATCTACAAATCGTTTCTTGAAATCTGAGTTAGAATTACAAAACCAAATGATTATTGAGTAATGCATTTGAACGCGGCCACGTATTTTCTGAATTCTCCCTCTTCAAGCGGCCATGACACATTCCCTAATTTAATAGATAGACTCAATCCAATCTTGTGGCAACAAGGCTCCCACTCAAATCATGAGGTAACCAGGAAACACCCTTTATAATCTCCAGTTACGGGAAGACGTTTGAATGTACACAGTTACATCAATCATTGAATGAAATCAATGTTCCACTCATGTCAAAGGAATCCACTAATATATCTACAAGCTCTACACTTGAACTTCAAAGTAGGTCAATAGTTCGATCATGCATCATTCATGCATATCCAAGTGATTGACCGAGCATCTCTATGCCCCTATAGCCCATGAAACTGCGCTATCCAATCAATCTTACATGCTAGTCCATTAATTGAAATCATTTATGTCCAGTTTAATGATTCAGAACTAGGAACTGGAATAATATATAGATTTTGTTCACCTGTGGGGCTTCATTCACCAAGTCATTAACAAATCAACCTAATGAGCCCATCAATCCATAATTATTTTGGACATTTTATTTAATTTCCAAAACCATAATTAAATAAGAGAAATGAAATTTCTATTTAAACATAATTCTGCAAATTGATGCATTCCTTATGTAATATGCTTTCTCAAAACATATACAACTTGAATTACATAACTTGCTTCAATCCAAGTCTTTAATATGACTCTCATATCTTAGTCTATGGAAGGGATTTAGTGATTTCTCACTCATAATAAAACTTTGCAGATCACGACATTCCGCCTATCATTGATCTCATAAACAAGGTGATATCTCATACCTATTTGTTTGGATTTGTGATGTGACCCTGACTCCTTTGTTTTGGCAAAGGTGTCCTTTTAGTCACAAGACAATTTGATCCAAACTTCCTCCTTAACTACTCTTACTGTAGCTACATGCATATATTCTGATATTGGGTATGCAACAGTGCTCTGCTTTGAACTCTTCAAGCTTACTGTTCTTCTCCATTCAAAATGTATTTAGATCACCATCTAAAGCCATCTTGCCTGTTTGGAAACTTGCATCCGTATATCCTTTTGACAACTTATTCACTTTTAACATCATTAGCTAGAAAAATTCCTTTAGTCCTTCTTAAGTACTCAAGGATTTGCTCTTTGCAACTTTCAGTATGCTTATTCTAAATTTACTTGAAACTTGCTACACATGCACTAGTCATATGTAACATTTTGCTTTGTACATATCATGGCACATATAATGGACCCTTCTGCAGAAGCATTAGGTACATTATCCATACAACTCAACTCTATTAGCTTTTAAAGGCACTGAGTTTTACTGAGCGTACTACCATGAAACATGGGAAACTCCTCTCTTAGAGTCTTGCTTCATGAACTTGTCAAGATCCTTATCAACATAAGTCTCTCGATTCATTCCAATCATTCTTCAAGATTCATTTTGTGGATCTTGATTCCCAATATGTACTCAATATCTCCTAAGCCTTTCATATAGAAACAACTCTCTAACCACTGCTTGACTTACTCAAGCATTGATATGTCATTTCATATGAACTGTATGTCATCTACATACCTGACCAAGAAGACAAATTGCTCCCACTAAACTTCTTGTCTCTACAAGAATCCTTTTCATTCTTTGAGGAAATCGAACTGTTTGATTGCCTAATCGAAGCGAATGTTCCAACTCCCAGATGCTTACTTCAATCCATTAAATGAATTTCTGAAGTTTGTAAAACTTTCTGTGAATTCTGGATTTCAAAATTCTTAAGTTGTATCATATACATATCCTCCATCAAGAATATTTCAAGAAGGTGATTTTGATCTCCATTGCTAAACTTCATAATCGAAATCAGCAATCACTAGAAGAATCCGAATACGCTTACGCATCTAATAGGCCTGACCCTATTTGTAAGACTATCATGAACTAACACATCTTTACAGACATGGAGTCCATACTGGATTTCTTGGCCTTAAGCCACTTTCTGAGTTGGCACTTATCCAAAGCTTGCTTGTAGGGCATGGGTTCTAACCATTCCAACAGGAAAATTTTAGAATCCACCTTTTCTCAAGATTTCAACAAACTTTTGTTTGATCCTAGATAGGTATGAGCAACAATAGAATTATTCTCTTCAACTCTTTGAAGCCTTTCATTCAAGTTGGGACGATAGAAGTCTCGCTAGTGGAATTAGCTTGCTTCGACACATGGTTTATCAAATTAACTGATTTCATATGCCTTCTTCTCTGATGTGGTGTTATCCACATCCATTTGTTGCTCGTCTCGAATCTCATCGAGATCTAACTTTACTCCCACTTGGCTTTGTAGGAAGAGATTTCTTTCTATAAAGACACTATCGCGAGCAACAAACACTTTGTTTTTACGCGATTGTAGGAATAATCCTCTTAGTTTCCATGAGAAAACCCATGAAGAACTATTTGTCTGATTTTGGGTGCATTATGTCGTCTTTGTAAACATTTTACATTAATTTCATAACCCTTAATCCTGTTTAGAAAAGATAACTTTTGGAACATTTCCAAATCATAACTCTTATGACATCTTTTCTACTACTTTGTTTAAGTTTCCTGTTTAGTATATTCGCAATTGTTGTTGTAAATGTATATCCTCAAAACGATATTTGTAAATCATTAAAGCTAAACTAGGAGCAAACTATGACAAGCAAAGTTTGATTCCTTCTTTATAAACATACATTTTAATTGTAATGTTTCTGGATTGTGAATTAATTCAACAATTCCCTTTTAGATGATCATTGATTTTGAGTTAAATATATATCACAACAATCATATTGTGGTGTTAAATTGTTTATCTCAAATTGATTTTACATTTCATTTTGGAATTCTTGAACATTTCAATGATTCCAAGCTTTACTTCGTTAAGTAACTATCGATATAGTTACTTAAATCGTTAGTAAAAGCAATGAAATAGTTAAAACTCTTTGCTAATTCTCGAACTTATGGTCCACACACATCATATGTATGAGTTCTAAAAGGTCAATAGCTCCTTTACCCTTTCAACTAAAAGGCAACTTGGTCATCTTACCTTATCAAGCATGACTTTTAATTCTCAAGTGATTCATAATCAATTTAGAATAAGAGTCCATCCAATGTAACTTTGGATGTGCAAATGGTTTATGTGACCTAATCTTACTTTGTTACAAGTAAGTTTATCTTTTAACCATCTTTGCTTTTGGGATCTACTTATATCAATGTCATAAAGAAAAATAACTCATATCTAGCAAAATGAAAACAATTTATCATCTTGGTCATGGATCAACACTTGTCCAAGCCAAGTAAAAAAAATCAGTATTCAAACTAACACTGAAAATTGTCTCATCAAACTTGGAAATTGTTCTAAAGTCATCATAAAATTCAGAAATTAAAACTATGAAGCTATCTCTGGCCACTCAAACATTTCTAGTGCACCTTCAAGCTTCACTTCCTTGCTAGCCTCACTTGCTTGCAGTTCCTACGCAACATTCATAATGTTAAGCACTGCAACTTGGTATCACATACCTAAGTGAAAGTTAAAATGTTTATAACATAATACCTGAGGTTGATGCTCCATTCTTTTTGAGGAAGTCAAGGTATTTCTGGCAATTGCGTTTCCAATGCCCCTTCTTCTTGCAGTAAAAGCATTCACTTTCACTTACAGCTTTGGGTTTTGGATTCGCCTTAGGCTTCTCAAGAGCCTTGGCAACTTGCTTGCCCTTGCTCTTAGCACTAGCCTTTTGCCCCTTTTTCTTGAACCCCTTTCCCTTTTGAATCATAAGAACTTCCTTCTTAGGTTCCTTAGGGATTTGCTTTTCAGCACTAACCAACATTGCGTGCAATTAATTCATAGTCTTAGCAGTCGCAGTCATGTTAAAATTCATGATAAACTGGTTAAAACTTTTTGGAAGTGAGTGGAGAATGATGTTTTTTGCCATCTCATCACTGTATGGGTGCCCCAGTTTCTCCATACTTTGAATAAGGCCGATCATTTTGAAAACATGATCATGAACTGTGGCACCCTTCTCCATCCTACAATCCAGAATATCACGATGAAGCTCGTACCTTTCAACTCTTGCTTGTTTCTTAAACAAGGCTTTGAGTTCTTGCATGATTGTGTACGCATCCTGATCCTCAAAAAGCTTTTGAAGACTAGGTTCCATGGTAGCAATCATCAAGCAAGTGATAGGCACAGCTCTATCATGAGCTTCCTTGTGCCTCTTGACTTCTGCCGTAGTTACAGTTTCTGGCAGAGGTCTTGGCAATGGGGTGTCAATAACATCCTCTCTACCTTCAGATTTCAGAACGAGCTTTAGCATTCTTTCCCAAGTGGAAAAGTTTTCTCCTGTCAACCGATCCTTCTCAAGGAATGGTTGAAGATTGTAAACATTGTTGTCATTATGATTACGGCTACCCATCTATGTCAAAATAAGGTAAAGTTTAATAATTTATGTTTAATTTAACATTAAAGTACCATATACGAATTAATTAGGTAACTTTAAAGCACTTTATTCAACATTAATTGATCCCAATTGAATTTTAAGTGATTCCAAGATCCTTTATTTGTGTAATAGTTGATCGGACTGAGGCCCTACCATCAAGCATTACATTTTCAAGGTGAGTAAACTCTTTACTGATTACAATTCTTGTAACTCTTGGTTGAATAATTAACCATCACATGCTTAATTATTACCCTTTGCTTCAAGGTTCTAAACGATTTAGGTAACCTTGTTGAGCATAACCAATTAAATATGTAGAACGTGTTCTACCCCAAATTACCCAAGATAACAAGTGACACTCTGCTGAGGCCGACCCATCACTCACGATCGAAGGATTGTTGGGTATCTAATTGGAAAAGCAATCTCAATATTACAGGGACCTAGATTCAATTATGTCGTTATTATTTAGTGAACTCTAGCGCATCATCAATCAACATAAATAAAATCTAACATGCATAATCTACTAATGCAATAAAACATGACATAGTATGGCCCCTTAGTCCTAAGAAAACTAGAAATGAAAATGTCCCACTTGAATCATCATGGATCTCCATCCACCTTGCTCATTTGGGCCTTCACTTCATGAGCTTCTATGGACTAACACTATTTAAATAACTAATCTATTTACTTTAAATAAAAGTTACAAAATACTTAACGGTACGCAGACCGTATTTTAGATTACAAAAATACATGACGATGCGCATATCGTATTTTAGAATCTATGGGTCATACCAGTTTATATACAGCAACATAATATCATATATTATAAAAGTGTCATATAATAAATCACTCAACATGTTTGTCTAAACTACAACATCGAATGTTCATAATTAGGGCAACGCATTTCCTAAAATATCTTATATTTTAATCATAATTAGATAATATCGCATATTATTCATGACCAATCATAAAATATCATATATTTTAATTTAGGCATGAGATAGAATCAAATCTTATTTTAATCTAGAAAGATAAATCATATTTAATCTTTCATGATTATCCTAACAACTTTAGGAGATTCTATCCTAATTACTAGCCAATCAAATAATTTTTAAAATCAATTATATCCTAATCTAATTATGGGATAATCACATTATTTAAATAAATTATTATCCTTTTAGAATATGCTCAGAATATCATAATCAATCTTATCCAAAATTAACCACTTTAATTATGGATAATTACCAATTTAACAACTTTAAATATGGATAATATCAAATATAACAACTTTTGCAAGATTTGATTTTATCCTAAATAAAAGATTTTATCCAAATAAAACCGATTTTATCCCAAAATAATTTTGTAATTATCTTGAAATATTTTTCAAAACACAATTTTTTTTTTTTTTTGAAAAACTGTACACCACCACCGCCGGCCACCGTGGTTGGCTAGCCGAAGCTAGCCACGGTGGTTGGTTGCCAACAGCAGCCACTGCCGCAAGGGCAGCAACGTGGCAGCAGCATTGGCAGCCGTGGCAATAGCCGTGCAACGCTTGCACGCTGTTGCCTACAGCCACCACGGACCTCCGCCCTCCCTTCCCCTCCCTCTTGGACCGCCACCAGGTCGGCAACCGTGGCTACGCCACCCAGCCGCGGCTGCCGGCCTTAAAACATTTTTTTTGTTTTCAATTTAATTAAAAATAACTTTTATCAAAATTAAATCAAATCAGTCCAAAATTTAAAATTAAATCACATTCAACTTTAAAATTAGGGTTCATCATAAAATTAATCCCAATTTAATTCTAACTCTTAAAATTAAATCAATGATCATACATAAAACATTTTTATGCATAAATCAATCCGATTAAAATTATGAAACATAAAACAATTCGAATTAAATCAAAAATCAAGCACAAAAATCATATTTTAGGGCTAGGATTTTCGAAAATTCAAAAATTAGGGTTCTAGGGTTCGAAAATTTCGAATGATCTAGGGCTTAATTCGGTCCTCTTCATGGCTATTTTGAGCATAATTAAATCACATTTAATCAATTCCAAAAGTTTAATCACATTAAATATGATAATTGAACCATAATTAAATTAATTTCTCCCTCTTAGTTGATTATAAAATTAACATGGACTTCAAATTAATCGTATAAATATGATCAAGCGCGTTCATGCAAGAGGCTAACTAATAACACTTTAGGATTTTATAGTTACTACGCAGCGGAAAATCATGAATCATATTCATAAAAGTACCTAATCCCAAGAACACATGCATAACACACAAGACACATAATCATACCTTTGAAGCGTGAATTCCACATAGCAATTTGATTGACAAATCAGGGAGAGAATAGAGCCCCAAGCGTTGCTCCTCTACTTAGTCCACGAGCTTCGAATGAGCCGTCCACCAATACTAGATTGGTCGAGTGATTGAGGAAAACCGCGATCACCACCTTTAATGGACTAGGCCGACCACCACGATCCACCACCACCACGAACCACCACACCGGCGCAAGGAAGGAGGAGAGAGCCATGAGATAGAGAGGAGTATGAGAGGGGTTGGTCTCATGTTTGCTAATTAGGGTTTGATCTCACTGATCAGATAATTGCATACTTCTTAGCAAACCCTAGGCACCTAGTCTATTTATAATCACATTATAATTAGACTAGGGTTAGGAAGCCCAAAACCCTCAAACTTACTCCATATGGCCGGCCATACTAGAGGATGAGGCCCATCATGGGCCTTGTCCTCTCGTGCCCGATCTAGACCCTTTGTGTGACCTTATACGATCCGTCCAATTGGGCTTTGAGCTATTTTACTAGCCCAAAGATTGTTAGTACCTCTAGATATGATACAACGACGACCCAAATGTCCGAACTTAATTATCTCCATAATTTGATCCATTTATATATCTAGTAATTGCACACGACGAAGACATAAATCCTTTAGGTGGAACTTTACCTTATTAATGCTTGAAGCTGCTGTCAAGTTCAAAAATGCTTTTGATAATTTGTACACCAAGGGTGGTGCATATACTAAAGAATTGAGAAAGAATATTGGTATTCCTGATGACAATGATTGGAATCGAGTTAGCGCTTTATTACCTTTCCTCCACATCTTTTATGATGCTACATTAAAGATGTCAGCAAGTCTTCATGTGATAGGTAACTATTATTTACCTCAGATTTATGGTGCTCAACTTGATATGTAGCTACTACCTACTACTTCATCATGATTTATTTTTTTTTGTTAAAATTTTCAGGTAACTCTTATGTGCCTCGGATCTATGGTGTTGGAGACTTGATCTCTAGTTATTGTGATCATGATAATGAAAGCATTAGACAAATGGCTCAACAAATGAAACTCAAACATGACAAGTATTGGGCTAATGTAAATAACATCAACATTTTCTTATTTATAGCTTTGCTACTTGATCCGAGGCATAAATGGAATTTTGTTTAGTGGGTTGTGTGTTATACTTATGATGTTGAAAATGCTAATGTGCTATGCTCCACCATTAAAGTCACTATCAAAACTGTATATAAGTTTTATGAAAATTCAATGCCTTCATCAAAGAAGAAGAAGCCTGATGACAATTGTACCACTCCTACTTCAAGTAAATCTGCACTTCATGACATGAGAAGCGAGGACGGGAATCTAAATGTGCAAGATCATTACTATAACAGGTATAGAATGGAAAAAGGGACACTAGGAACTTCAGAGAAAAAAACTGAGTTGGATAGATATTTGAGTGATGATGTTAAGCCAAATGATCCTAATTTTGATATTTTTAATTTGGTGGAGTGAGTCACAAAAAAGGTATCCTATTCTTGCTCGAATTGCTCGAGATGTGCTAGCTATTCCTGTTTCTACTGTTGCTTCTGAGTCAGCATTTAGCACTAGAGGTCGAGTTCTTGATTCTTTTTGAACTTTATTGACTTCAAAAATGGTAGAAGGACTTATTTGCTCACAAGATTGACTACGTCAATCTCAATCTCCTATAATAATAGAGGAGAGTCTTCTTAAGTTGGAAGAATTAGAGGAAGGTCAGTCTTCTATTATCTTACTATTTTTTTTTTCAAATTATTTATTTTTCTGTATAGTTGTATTATTATATAAATTTGATGTTAACTTCTAAGCCTATTTCGTTCTTTAATGTAATTTTATAGGGATGAAGGATTTAACTACCTAGCAACCAACAATTGTGATAGATGAATCCAATTCCATTTTGGATAATTGATGATGCAATTTGATCTTCAAGCTTGCTGCCATGGTCTTATTTTGAAGAGGATCACTTAATATTTAAGTTATTATGCTTTTAAAAAAACTTAATACTAATTAAAACTTTGTAATTATTTGGTTTGTGGGTTTGTAATCTTGATTAGAATATGAATTTTATTGTTTATTACTTTATTTTTAAGTTTATATTAGAGTTGGATATTTGGAGCTATTGGAAGTAATGCAGGGTTTAAAATTTATTAAACGGTTAATGGTTAACCTGTAACCGTACCGTTAAGGAACGGTTAACCGCTTACAGTTCGCAATTTTAAGTAACTGACATAACGGTTAACCGTACTGTTAAGGCTAAACTGTACGGTTAACCTATTGTGCACAACCCTAATTTTGATCACTGTCCTGGAGTAGTTTATGTCTTCCCAGATCAGAGGGAGGACAAAAAACCTTTCAGGTACTTCAACTTGTGGAGCAAGAAACCTGAATTTAGGGATAATGTGCAGCAAGCCTGGGAGGAAGAAGTGAAGGGCACACCAATGTATGAAGTTGTCATAAACTCAAGAAGGTGAAGAAAATGCTTGTTAATCTGAATAAGCATAGGAACTTGAATAATGAGGTGCAGTATAATCTGGCAAAATCTGAGCTAGATAAATGTTAATCTAATCTTCATAGTGATCCTAAGAATATGGAGCTGAGGGACAAAGAATTGACAACCAGAAAGAATATGATTCTAGCTCAAGATGATTATATATCATACTTGAGACAAAAAGCAAAAGTAGACTGGATAAAAGCAGGTAATCAGAATACTATGATTTTTCATAGATCATTGAAGAAAAGGCAGCTTCGGAACAGAATTTATACCATTCAGAATATGAAAGGTGAAAAATGTGATGATATTCCCAAGGCATTCCTAGAATATTATGAGTTCTTGTTGGGAACATTTGCTAAAACAAAAATGCTTGTAAATGAGCATATTGTCAAGCAAGGTCCCCTGGTGAATGAAGATCTACAAAATGTTTTGTCAGCTCCTTTTAGTAAAGAGGAGGTGAAAGCAGCCATGTTTGACATTGATGAGAACAAAGCTCCGGGGCTAGATGGTTTAAGGAGTAATTTCTTTAAGGAATGCTGGGATATAGTGGGTACAAACATCAGTGAAGTAGTTCTGTATTTTTTAAAGACTGGCAAGATTCTTAAAGAAATTAACGATACTTCTGTAACCTTAGTTCCTAAGACTAAATGTCAAGGAATTCAAACAAATTGCTTGTTGCAATGTGGTTTACAAGTGCATCTCAAAGGTGTTGTGTGAAAGATTAAAGAAGGTTCTTCCTGAGATAATAGCTGAGAATCAGAGTGCTTTTGTGCATAGCCAATATATTGTGCATATTATCATGGTCTGTCAGGATCTAGTAAGGAATTATAATAGGAAAGCTGCTCCTCCAAGCTGCCTTATCAAGTTAGATCTGATGAAAGCTTATGATACTGTTGAATGGGATTTTCTGGAAGAAATGATGAATGCTCTAAAGTCTCCTAATCACTTCACTAAGCTCATTATGGTGTGTGTTAGATCCCCCAGGTTCTCACTGATGATAAATGGTTCTTTACATTGCTTTTTTGGATCAAAAAGAGGTTTGAGGCAGGGAGATCCTCTATCCTCTTTACTTTTTGTGCTGTGTGTTGAATATCTTTCCAGAATTCTGAAGGTTATCAGCACTAATACTGGATTTCACACTACTACAAAATTGGCCTAATGTAACACTTTGTGGTAACACTTCAAGAAATAAACAGATATTTAAGTAACACCTTTGTAGCACTTACATAATAGGTAACACTTGTATGTAACACATATGTAATTTATAACACTTTAAAGTAACACTTTTCATATAGTAACACTTTTGTGTAAAACTTTTGATTATGGGTAGCACTTATATATAATACATAAATTGTTTTCAGGATTTTTTTTTTTTTTTTGTTGGAAAAGCTATATATATATATATATATATATATATATATATATATATATATATATATATATATATATATATATATATATATATATATATATATATATATATATATATTATTTTTTTTTTTTCTAAGGATTTACGAGTATGTTTTTTAAATGGGAACTTTATTTTTCAATTTTTTTTTAACAAACACAAAAAAAAAAGGTAAATACAAATTAATCTCGGACATACACAAAATTTGTTTATCACATGGCAATTTTGTAAATAAATCAACAACTTTTTTAATAAAAGTGGCTCCCACAATGATGATGATTGGATAAAGTTGTTGATTTATTTACCAAAATGCCATGTGATAAACAAATTTTGTTTATTCTAGAGAATAACCGGGGCTTCCTCAATAAATAATTAAAAAAAAAGAAATTATAAATAAAAAATCAAAGACGCTTCCCATCATAACCGAAGAACAAAGCCGTTCTAGAAGCAATACCCTCAGCCTCGTATTCTCTCATCAGCTTATCCTCACAATTTTTTGTTCAAATTTGAGTGAATCACTACAATACTAAGGTTAGTGAGGTATAATTTAGTTTTAATTCGTATATATATGTATATATATACATATATATATATATATATATATATATATATATATATATATATATATATATATATATATATATATATATATATATATATATATATATATATATATATATAGGAAGGCTCGTGTAAGAACCCTCCACTACTACAAAAAATTGGCGAAGAGACCCGTTCAAATATGGTTAAGAGACCGCCTCTCTATCTCAGGGGTCTGTTTGCTAAACAGACCACCTCATGAGAGGGGTCTGTTTCAGAAGGCGAAGAGACCCGTTGTTAAAGATAGGAGGTATGTTATGTGAGGTATAAAGTTAAAATTTATTAAGGGTAAGAGACATGTTATTAGAAATATTAGGTATGTTTAGTCATATCTAACAGACCTCTTATGTTTTACAACGGGTCTCTTTGTTCTTTTTTTAAAAAAAAAAAAATTATCAAATTTAATTTCATTTTGGGTCTTATTTAAATTTTGAAATTTGAATTTATAATCTTTATTCCAATGGCGGAAAATGGTAACTTTTAGATTAATAAAATACAAGTACCAACATAATTGATGTTATATATGAACAAAATCAGCTCTTTGAAATTCTAAAAAACAAATGTATAAACTTATCGTATATTTACAAATATAATTACAATCAATAGAATGGCTTGAGTACTCCATATTTGTTCTCCTTCATTTGAAATGTTCTTGAATCAGATCTTGTATTATAAAAACAAAAGATTTAGTTACAACTACACTATATAAAAACAGGGGTTGTACAAAATACATAATTAAAATTCACAAGAAAAACAAGTTATTAAAGAAAAGGAAATGTATCAACTGAGTAAGATTGAACGAAGAAAATCAGGAAAAAATTTAGAGAAAAACTCACCTCCTCCTTTGCTTGAACCCCGTAATGTACATAGAAAGTTCATCAATACAATGTTCAAACTAAAAATAATTTAAACAAAATTAATTTAGCACACCAATTTAACCCCTCAAAAAATATATTACTAGATCCCGGCCACAATATTCAATCATCCACCCCCACTAAACCAAACCCACAATCTCAAAGCAACCCAGAAAAACAAGATAGGAAAAAATAATTTTAAGAATCCCATACAAAATACCCAATCAAACTTACAAATACCCAATCAAGTTGGTTCGATCTGCCGAACCGGTTGATTATCTAGTTGTTCATTATAGTGGTCAAATACTTGTAAGAACTCCTTACAATATACCCAATAAAGACGCATGCAAATCCAAAAACGAATTTATAAAACTTTTAACAATTTCAAGATTAACAGTTCAAATTACCTTATACATCAAAATAAATTTAACAAAATAAAAATTAAAATGTAACATACCAACAATAAAAAGTATAATATTGCAGTAGCACCATCGTTGTGGCGTCATCGTAGCATTGTTTTCTTTCATATACAAGATTAGATAAGGGGATTTCTAGCATTTGATCGCAACAATTTTAGATGGAGAAAGTTGTGAGGAAATAGAATGAAATTCCTACAGAGTAGATTAGAAAAGGAATATGAAAAGAGTAGTATTGGAAAAATAAATGTGCATTGTATAAAAAAAAAACATACTAGAAGATATAGAGGTGTGAGGGAGCCCGTGAAAAAAATGTAAGGGATCCGTTAGTTTAATGACGGGTCTCTTATCTTTTTTTTTAATTGAAAAAGGTAAGACCCGTTATATGTAATAAAGGATCTCTTTCATGAAACAGACCTGTTGGCTAAAGCAACGGCTCTTTAATTAGGGGTCTCTTTTTTATGTTTTGTAGTAGTGCTCCTCTATATAAGAACCCAACTTATATAAGAATAAATCTGGACCGTGTGATTAAAAAGATCTAACCGCCCAAAACTAATAGATTTATAATGGCACTTTTGTAATTTCAATAGCACACTTTCCCCTTTCTTTTTCCTTCACGGTTCTTTCTCTGTAGCATTGATATATCATACAATTCTCTCTCTTCTCTCATAATTTTGGCTGCAAATTTCTTCAAGAAATTAGGGTTTACTTTAAGAAATTAAGGTTTGTTTTCAATTCTTATGATTCTATTATTTCTTTTACTGAATTTATGTGTTGATTTAGAATGTTGTTTTTCGGTTTTTTTTTTGTTTTTTTTTTTGTTTTTTAATCTATTTTATGCGATTTTTGAGATCGAATTTATGCGATTTTTAAGCGATTTTTTGGTCGATATCTGTGCGATTATTGTTACATTTTTTGCTGTTTTATGGCTTACGATTTTTGGTCAATGTTTGTATTATTTTGTACGATTATTCGTTTCGAATTTTTGTTTTCAGTCGTTCTTTGTGTTATTCTTCATGTATTCTGATTGTTTTTTTTTCTTTTCAGTTTTGATTGCTAATGAACGAACTCATTGATTCTATTTATTTGATGATGTTTTAATGATTTTGTTGCATTATTATTGAATTATTAATTTCGCTGCATTTTATTGAATTTTGGGTCTAATTTTTCTGCATTTTATTGATTGTGGGTGTATTTTGAATTTCAAGTTTATCATATCTTATTTTGGATCCTAAAGTTAATCTAATGCAGCCATCTTCTTCATCAATGTTCTTCAATCAGGTTAATTTCTAGCTTGTAATTAATGTCAATGGTTTTTTTTTAGGAAATTAATGTTAATGGTTAAATGTTTGACACTTCATTTCATATGTTTTTGAACTATAATTGGATCATGTTCTAAATATTTGTGCACATGTTCTAAACTATTATGCAAATGTTCTAAAGTTTATTCATGTTGTATTGTATTTAGTGTTGTGAATAATTGAACAATAAGATTGTTTTTCTAATGATAATAGTCTTAAAACTCCTCAAAGTTGTACCTTCATTTATTCCCTATAAATATTACTACCTCTGTTAATTTTTATGTGCAACTTTGGGGTATTATTTGTGAGATATAAAATATTCCAAAGTTGCACATAAAAATTAACGGAGGTAGTACATTAACTTGTATCTTCTCTATGTGAGTTTTGTTAGAATTTGCAAACTTGGTTCCTAGTATGTCTTGCATCAGAGAGATAATGATGTGCTACTAATGGAAATAGTCTTGACTACTTAAGCTTTGATTTGAAAGAATATTGGAGTATAGTTAGAACTTAGAACTGTGTCTTTGAGTCACTAGAGGACAGTCATATGCTAGTAACCTGTTCTCACAAAACTTGATTTTTTTTTTTGTAAACTATAGTCCAAGAGAGTCCTTAGTTGCATATATCCTTTCAAGTGACTGCACATAATATTTTACAGATTTGAATATGTATAATTAGTTGCATATGTTAACATTTGTGAATTGAAATTGTCACTTCTAAGGACTTAATTTTCTTGGTGTATGGGATTAGAGAAATAGTCTAAGTTAACATTGTTAATAAAATACTGACTGCAAGAGTTTTTAACATCTCTCAATATTGACTTATTCATTGACTTATCTAGATATAGTAGTTTATACAGATTGGGGAAATATCTTGATATAGTCATGGGTTATGGCTTTATTTAACCTTAATTGTTAGCAATTTTTCGAGGATTACTCTATGGACCTATGTCCTTTATAGTTAAAAAGAAAAGAAAATATATGTCAAGGCTATTAAAGTTGGTGAAGTTTTATGTAGTGCATTGTTGCAACATCTTGGTAAGGATATGCGTGCTTTAGTAAGAGACGCATTGGGTTTACTTGTTCAATATTTTTCTTGAGCTTTATCAGGTTTGCTAATTGGTTTCCTTCCAAATTAGATACTTTCATGTATTGTCCTTTTCTTAATCTCTTTCATTGGACTAAGTGGTTATCTTCAACTAAAGTTTATGCAAGGATGTATTGTTGATGCTAAGGTTGAACACTCTTCGTTCTTCCTTTGTTTGAATAGAAAATTTAACCATGTAGGATGATAGCTAGATTGTTGGGTCCCATTTTTTATTCCTGCAAATTAAGTATGAGTAGGAGACTAGCCGAGTTGCTAATGATGCATGTTTCTGTGCGGAGGAGAAGATAATTCAATTACATGAAAAGAAATTGTTGGTTTTTACTTGCTCAGTAAGTGTGATGAGAAGAGAAAAATTATTAAGAACAAAGCAATGGTGCATTCTATACACGTGTTCTAAAGTTTCTTTATATGTTCTAAAGTTTTCAATCTATATTCTAAAGTTATCTTACTATGTTCTAAAGATTTGGTTACAGCAATGTATGGATGTCAGATACGTTGGAGGTTGTTCAAGCCATCAACAAGCATGTTAATGTTAAATCTTTTACTCATTTTAGGAGAGCAGACAATACCGTTGCTCATCTTGTTTGAAAATGGGACACAAACGGGAGTTCGGAGTTAATTTGTATGAACACTTTCCCCCAAAGTATTCAAACTTTGGTGGATTTTGAGTTGCAATAATATTGCCTTCTTAATTTTTTCTTAAAAATAAAAAAATTACACGTTAGCCTACTAGCTCAACAGGTAGAGCATTGTGCCAATGCATAAAAGATGTGGGTTCAAATCCCACGTAGGTTCATTTGTATAATGTGGAGACGAGAGTTTGTATGAGAGTATAGTTGTGACAATTTTTTTTTATAGTCGTTAATCATTTCAAGCTAATTTTTTGTTCGTATACCTTAGTGCTAATTTGATTTATTTTCATGTTTTACTTTTAAGTTATTATGGTTTACTTTCGAAAGTTTTTTTATAGAGATAACCTATGTAAGAATCGAACCTACATCCTCTATGCATTTGCATAGTGCTATACCAATTGAGCTAATAGGTTTTAGCATATGTTCTTCTTTTTTTTTTTCTTTTTTTTATTCTTCTAAAATTTACCGTAAATGTTCAAAAGTTTTTTGCTAATACTTTAATTTTTCAAAAGTTTTTTATGCTAATACTTTAATTTTTTCTGCCTATGCTCTTTTATATGTTCTAAATTATTTTCCTATCATCTAAACTTTTTCATCCATTACTCTAAATTTTTTTTGTATATGCTCTGAATTTTCTGTATATTCTGAAAATTTTCACCCTATGTTCTAAATTTTTTCTATCTATAATCTAAATTTTTTCACTTTAAGTTAAAAATTTTTCTATCTATGTTCAAAATTTATTCACACTATGTTCTAAACCTTTTTCCTATGTTCTAAAATTTTTCACCATATGTTCTAAACTTTTTTCCTATGTTCTAAATTTTTCACCTTATGTTCTAAACATTTTTCCTATGTACTAAATTTTCTCACTCTATATTCTAAACTTTTTTCCTATGTTAGTTCTAAATTTTTTCACCCTATGTTCTAAATATTTTCACCTTATATTCTAAACTTTTTGACTATGTTCTAAACTTTTTTTCATGTTCGACATTTTTTATCTATGTTCTAAATTTTTTCATATGTTCTAAATTTTTTCATCTATATTCTAAATTTTCTGTATGTTCTAAATATATGTTCTAAATTATTTTCATATGCTCTAAATTTTCACCTTGTGTTCTAAACTTATGTTCTAAATTTTCTTTTATATTCTAAATTATTTTTACTATGTTCTAAACCTTTTCTTAAGTTCTAGAATTAATTTTTTTTCCCTATGTTCTAAATTTTTCTACTTATGTTTTAAAACTTTTCCCATGTTTTGATTTTTTTCTTATGTTCTAATTTTTTTTCTACTTATGTTCTAATCTTTTTTTCCCTATGTTCTAAAATTTTCTGCTTATGTTCTAAACTTTTTCTTATGCTCTAATATAATCTACTTTTTTTTTCAATTTTTTTATATTAGCAAAAAATTGCATTTCAAGTAAACATAATGAAAACAAAAAACAGTGTGTCATTTATAAAGCTTGATATATAAAGGATTAGCAATGCAACAATAGCTTCATGTTGTTGGACAAGTTAATAGTAGTGTAGTAGTACGTAGTTGTAGTAGTCCTCAAGAGTAGTAGCTCTGATATTTTCTCATTGTAGCCGTTGTAATCTTATTAATCAAAAATCCTTCAAGTTTTCCTCTATTTATCTGTTATTATTATTGCAAGTCTATAATCAAATTTCCTAGTCTATAGCAAATATGAATGCTAAATAAAGAACATATTACAGAAAATTCTTTTTTAATGTTCAAAATTTTTTTTTCTCTATGTTTTAAATTTAGTCCACTTATGTTCTAATTTATTTTTCTCCATGTTCTAAATTTAGTCTACTTATGTTCTAAAGTTTTTTTCCTATGTTCTAAATTTTTTCTACCTATGTTCTAAAGTTTTTTTTTTTTTTTTTTTTTTTTTCCTAAATACTCTTTTACCTATGTTTAAATTTCTTTTGCCTATGTTCTAAATTTTCACTGCCTATGTTCTAAATTTTTTTCTATATTCTTAAATTTTTCTACCTATGTTCTAACTTTTTTTTTTTTTTTTTTTTTTTTTTTTTTTTTTTTATGTTCTAAATTTTCACCGCCTATGTTCTAAATTTTTCTACCTATGTTCTAACATTTTTTTTATGTTCTAAATTTTCACTGTCTATGTTCTAAATTTTTTTTTCCTATGTTCTATATCTATATGTTCTAATTTTTTTCCTATGTTCTAAATTTATTCTGCCTATGTTTTAAATTTTTTTCCCTATGTTCTAAAATTTAATTATTCTTTGTTGTAAATATTTTATGCCTATATATGTTCTAATTTTTCTTTTTATGTTCTACACTTATGTGTAAATTTCTTCCTATATTCTAAAATTATATTTTTCCATATTCTAAACCTATGTTCTAAATTTTTTGCATATGTTCTAAATTTTTTGCATATGTTCTAATTTTTTTTTTCCTATGTTCTAATGTTTTTCCCTATATTCTAAACCTTTGTTCTTAACATATGTTCTATTTTTTTTTATGCATATGTTCTATTTTTTTTCTTCATATAATAGCCCACATTAAAGTCCATGAGAATGAATTTCTTCTAAGGGCAATTACTGGTAATGAAAATGTATGAAGAGAAATATTTTATTAGAAGTGGATATCCATTAGACCATTACCATGACTATTTTCAAAAGAATTTTTCATGAGAAATACGTAGTGATTACACAATTACATGTCCTTGATCACCTTGCACAACTAGTTATGATTCTTTTGAACATAAGCAATCCAATAATGATTTCGAGCACAATCATATTGATATTCTTTGTCAAAGTAATCCAATCCATTAACTCTTTTTAGCAACTCAAAATGTACTTGAGATTACTATAATTCTCAATATTATTTCTGACAAATATCAAGAAAATATTAACTTTTGACACTATCAAAGTATAACACGTTAGCATTTAGCTCTAACAAAACAACATAATTTCATTAAGCTGCTCTTCAAATTAAATAGAGCCTTACGTCTAGAAAAGATAGACATGATTTTATTATAAAGAGCAAATACCAAAATGTTAATTAAATAAGGGATCAATTTTAGACAAAACCGATGAAATTCAATGAAAAGTCTGAACAAAATTGCTGAAAATTCGTAAGAAAATTGCAGAAGAAAAAAAAAATACATAATAACTTGCATGATTATATCAACCAACAAAATTTTACAAAATTAACATCGAAATTGAATAAAATAAACAAAATCAAACATGTTGCAACAATTTGAATACTAAAGAATATCAAAAATCAACCTAAAATAGGCAAAAAAAAAAATGTACTTAAAATTCGTCGAAATTAGTAGATTATTACTTACCTTTGCATTTCGTGACTAATTTTCGTAGCATTTCGTTGTTCTTTGCCAATGTCAGTTTGTATTTCACTTTAAATCAATTTTACGAAATCTAGGGTTTTATTTTTGTGAAATTTTTTCTAAAATTGTTTAATGCAACTTGGTTATATGCAAGTTTATGAACAACAATCTTGAAATTAAGCAGAAATATTGAAGAGAATCGTTGATTTCTGGTTGATTTGGAGCAATTTTAGTGTTTTGAAGAGAGAGAATACAGTAGGTTTAGGAGAGAGAAAATAGAGAGGTTGGGTTGGGTTTGAAGAGAGAGAAATTTAAAGGTGAAAGATTTTGATAATTACAAGAATGCCATTATTTGCTATCCATTAATATTAGTCATTCATCTCAATCTAATCCTACGGTTGAGATTGATTCTTATATAATTAGGGTTCTTATATAAAGAGGGGTTCTTACCAGATCCCTCCTATATATATATATATATATATATATATAATATATATATATATATATATATATATATATATATATATATATATATATATATATATTATTCATTATCAGTTAAGTAGAATGAAATTTTTTGCTCCAAATTCTAGGGTTTTGGTTTCATTATATTTTCCGATTAATTTCTCTATTTCTTTTTTTATTGTTTTCTACGATTGTAAAGTTTCATTGATATGTGATTATTTGCGACAGTATTAAGCAATTTCGGGCTAAGCAAATTTGTTGTGCATTCCTCTGTAACAATGGCGGTAGTGATTACAAGCCCTGGTTCGTTTTCTATCTCTATTCAACACCTAATTATGTTTTTTAAACTTCTGTGTTACATTATTAGAGTTCAATTTATATTGTTAGGATATCCGGGCATTGAATAATTAGCAAACATTATCTGGGTTGGGGCAGAGGGGTTTAGTTCAAAATTTCTGAATTGGTTTTTTTTCCTTTGCATTATATTAGTTTTTAACTTGGGGATTTGGAAGGCCTATATTGTAAATGATATGCTGGGGCCTAGCTAGTTATGAACCAGAAGTTAGGAACCATGGACATGTAGAATTATAGCTCATTTTTTATATGGTTATGGAAATCATTGTAATTCTGATTATTCTATATGTATATTGGGATACGTTGTGATAACTAATAGAGTAGTTGGTATCGCATCGCAGAACTAGAGATGTATCACAGTGGATATTGATAAAGGACGATCCATGCTAAATTGCTCCGAAACTTCAATCTGCTGTGTATAATTTTGTTCTAACACCAAGTGTAGATGTTAGTCAAATTTTTGCGTACTTTAATTTAGATGATTGAGGATAGAGAGTGTTGCATTTTAAAAAATTGAGGGAGTAACATATAGCTACTTATTTTTTTTCCCACTAATTAACTCAAAGTCAATTATGTAAGTTCCCTTAGCCGGCCTTGTCATATATGTGTTTTTAGAGTGTAGAGTTGTTAAACTTGTAATGAGCTGAGACAAAAAACTGTTAAACAATGTGTGTACATCAGACAATCTCTTGAATTTAGTGATCATCCATTATAATTTCTATTACAAGAGCCATTTATTGAAAATAATGTTGTGATTAATTATGCTGCTGCTAGTGTTGTTCTTTTGCATATAAGCTCCTTAGTTTCACATATTTTTTTTTTTTTTTGATTATAGTAGCCTTTACATGTCTCCCTACAGCTTATGTTTAGGGGGGTTATGTCTTGCTTTTATTTTGTTGTTCTTTCTCTTTGATTGTCTAAATAAGCTGGAAACTTATATGAGTTAAGAAAAGACTGGAATTGTAATGTATTTTTATGTGTGACGGAAAGTTTAGCGTAGCTTTACCACATTTTTGGGGTAAAGACGACCAAAATTTAAAGGCTTTTGTATATGTCTATTCGGCTCTACCTTGCTCTGATGAGGTTGTCTTAAGTTTGAATGGTTCCTACCTACCTATACAACTCGTAAGTTAAATTATAGCTCGTTTGAGTGGAAACTTTGGGAAATTATCAAATTAATACTATTTTAAGAATGGAATTCTATATAAAAAAATATTGGGTTTGACGAACTATCATTGAAGTGTTTTATTTTTCTATATGAACATGTTGTGTTATGATTTTTTGAAGTTAGTATTGAATGTAGTGTTGTGCACCCATGTAGTGTTTTTTACACATACATTGCATGATGAATTTTTTAGTTGATGTGGGTGATGATTTAGAGATCTTAATCGATAATTTACAATATACTTGCATGAAAATTGCTAAATATATAGCTTTACCCTTCAATTCTAGTCTTGGGAAATATATGGATTATGGAAGGTCTAGGAAATATTTTGGGGTCTTGTTTCATACTGAATAATACGATATGTACTGGGCACCACCTACATTAATTTACTTGATGCTATGTAAGAGGGCAGATAGTTTGGGCGATTGAATTATCATATATGAAATGAATCCCCTTTTTAGTAAAGACTAAAAAAGAACCAAAACTCCTGCCACAATAGGTAATTCTATTTTATTTCTTTGCTTGTTTCTTCCTCGTGCATTGGTACCTCCATTATGTTAGATTAGCAAGATAAACATGATCAGGTTTATGATCTCTTTCTTGCATATGTGTGTGTGTGTGTTTTTCCTATTAGTACAGGAAAGAGCGTAGTTCTCTACTCTAATTTGGTGAAAGATTGGGCATGTTGTATTTTCTAGAACTATTGATGGCAGCGTAGACATCCTTTTTATGAGGGTCTGAAAGCAGTACTATGTGTTGTATATATGAATTTTTGTGGGGGTTTTACGCTTGTAGGGTCCCTTGCCCCTCCCTTTATTATTTGCTCTCCCTAATTTCATTATCTTGGGATTGGTTCTTGTTGCTCTTTCCTTTTACTTTTATTGGCAAATGTAAAAGGATAATTCCTACTGCTGCTGCCTTGGTCTCCTTCTGCGCTGTAAGTCAGGGTGATTGGTGGTGGTTCATTGCATTTATCTCACCGGTTCTAAGGCTTGAAAAGAACTGGCTTGGTTGACTCCTTACCGAGCAACCTATCTATGTTCACCTATCAACCTACTAACGTAATGGAAGACAGAGTGACTGGAACGAAAGCCTTAATAAAAGAAAAGCAATCTTGAGAGGCAAAAACCCGTATGATAGGCTAGGAGTGCTAAAAACTCTTTGCTGCATATAAAGAAATTAGGGGGTTAATGTTAGGTTTAATGAAATCAATTCAGGGAAATATCATACTAATAAAGGATGTCATGTATATAATTAGCTTGAATCTGATGCACAAAACATGAATTAACTTTTGATGTGTGAATCTTCTAGCTGGTTCAAATTAGTCACAACTGTGGAACCACAATTTGAGTTTCTCTAATGATATGCACACGTATGATCGAATTGCAATGAGAGACTTAACTCTCTTTTACTCTGTTATGCTTTCTTGTACTACCTCTGTTTTCCTAAGTCTTACTTACTTTCCGTTTTCATCCGTTAGTTCTACTCACTTTTACTTTATTTTTTTATGACAACTTTTTATTCATTTTTTATCATCCATAACTCTACTTTGTGGACCCAATTTTGTTGAATAAATCTCTTACTCTCAATCTCTCTCTCCTCCTTAATACAAAAGTACCCACCTATATGATCCCCATTTTTAATTTTCCTTGTTTTGCGTCGCTACAGTTGCAAAATGGAGGTAGTACATAATATATTCTAATGTTAAAACCCCTCTGATAGGAAGGAGTCCCTTTATTTCATATTATTTGCAACTTTTGCCAAAAATGGATGCTACATATTATTTGCAACAAATGTTTTCTTTCCTTTTTAGGTTGTTATTTCTCTTTGTCTTTCTTCTCATCACATGCATCCATATATAAATTTTGCGTAGGAGTCCGTGTGGCTTTCCAAAGCTGCAAATAATATGTAATAGAGGTAGTAGACGAATTTCCCTGGCCGACTAGTTATGAAAATATCTTAACTTCTCTATATTGAAGGAAGGAAAATCTTGAGTAAAGTGTGTTGGCTTATTCTTTCCCATGCAAATAGCCGACTTCTCACACGCTCACTAAATTCTATGGCCATCTCTACTTATATGCCGAAGTTTTATAATGTAGCTTTGTCGCGACACTATGCCCATTAATCCCGAATAATGGTTCGATACGTACTATAGTGTTGTTTCAAGACATGCTTCCAATACTTAATGAAAGCATACCTTTGTAATTGAAAGACATTCCATGATGGTAATAATGAGGCTGAATGGCGAACTATAAGATTTGCAGGAATTTGATAGTGCATGATTATGGAATCAAATTGCATAGAATTTGTAGCATGATATATATATATAGAAGCATGCCTTACAATCAAGTGTTAGAAGATGAATAAATAGCTTATTGAAGTTTATTTTATTTTATTATTTTTGTATGTTTTCTATTTATTTGCTTGTTTGCTTTAAGAAAACCAGTTCTAAATGTACGTGAATACATGATACATGTTTCACATGTATGACAACTCATTTTTTCCTAACTTTGAAATGTTAAAAATTTTAAAAAGTATGAGAGTACAACAAAGTAAGGGCGTTTTAGGCATTGTTGGTGAATAAAAAACACTTTAAGATTTGGCTTATATAATAGAGACTAATGTATAAAAAAAATGAATGACAATCTTATGATTCTTATGATTGATTTTGCCTATTCTAGATTATCTATTTCAGAATAATGTTATAGAATTTTGTAAAATAGATAATTTTAATAGGAAAAATGGAAATTAAAAATCCAATCTTTGCACTTTCTTCTCTTAAAAAATCCAACCTTCATTTAATCCCACAAAAATCCAACCTTTATACTCCACCTTCACTAACAGATCCATTTGAGCTTTAATCGGTTAAAAAAGATTTATTTATTTATTTTTTTAATTCTCTCAATTTCCCTTCTCACTCCTCTTTCTCTCTCCTCTCTCCTCAAAAACAGAAACAGAAACAACACAGTAGCTAGTCTCGCCACCAATTCCGCCACCACACAACAACCCACCACAACAGCCAATTGCTGTCACCGTCATCAACCAGTCACCTACTTCCATCACAGCCGCTGGAGCCCTTGCTTGCCTCCAGCCTCCAAAACTCATCAACAACAACCAGCTTACACACACAAACAATTCTCCTCCGGCAGTTCCGCCGCGACCAGTACACACCTACGACAGCCGACACAACACGAATTCGCCCCTATTCCAACCTTGTTCGATTCACCACCAATTCACCATCCATTCACTGAAAATACACCCCTAGCCCCCGACCCACTCTAATCCTCCCGCCGTTCAGCGCCCCTCCTCCCGTCTCGTCAGCCCTTCCCCTTCCCCCTCCCCCTTGAACCACCACCCTCGTGAACTCACCATCCTTGTATTCAAATTGAAGCGTAATTCGAAGTTTAGGTTGGTGGTGATGGTGGTTGTTTGGTAATTATGGGTGGCGAATTGGTGATTACGAGTGGTGAATTGGTGATTGCGGGTGGCGAATTGGTGATGAGGTGAAGATGGGTGCTCAAGCTGGTTGTTTGGTTGTGCGTGCGGTTGTTTGGCGAGCAAGGAGCTGTAGTGTGTGTTGCTACAGTGCAAGAGGAGTGGTGTGGGTTTTCCGGTGGAGAGGGTAACGGGGTTGTTGGGTTCCGATGCTCGGTGGGTAGTGGGGATGGGGTGATAGGGTGGGGCTGGGTTTTCTGAATTTTTTTTTTTTTGTTTTAATTATTTTTATTTTTTAATATTTAAAAAAATAATTGACCTATTAATACTGACACGGGGCATAGAACTTACAAAGACTGATCATCAACAACTAATAGATCTGTTGGTGAAGGTGGGTTATAAAGGTTGGATATTTGTGGGATTAGATGAAGGTTGAATATTTTAGAGAAGAAAGTGCAAAGGTTGGATTTTTAATTTCCATTTTTCTATTTTAATATTCTTTGTACTTTAAATTAACATAAGGCAATATAACATTTGCAATATTGTTCCAAAAAAATATAAGCGTGTGGAATATGTGTAAAATACAAGCACATGATATTGAAATATGTCAAATGCCCAATTTGTGTATTGCAATTATAATTATTTTTTATCAGATTAATTAATATTAGTAATCAATATATAACCCCATTCCTTAAGACATGCATTCATATACAATCTGAAGGGTTTTGGATTCATATTAAAGTATACTTCCTCCGTTCTTTATAGTTGCAACACTTCTCTAAAATGGAAATGTCATAATAGTTGCAACACACTATAAAATGAAGGATTTTATGATAGAAATTGTACTATTATCTTTATAGAAAGCTCATGGCCCACTTGATTATACTCTTAACTTCCTCTTAAACCCATTTTAAGTGTGTTATATCATGTAAGGTCCACTTTTCTTAAATACCGTGATAAAGTGTGTGTTGCAACTAAGGAAGTAGATTATAGCATGTCTGCATGTAAATCTCCGTGTATCGTCATATATGCAATAGAGAAATGAAGTCAATAAAGTTTTTATTCCTCTTAACTATCGCCTAACTTGGTTGTTTAAAATAGGGAAGAAGGGCATTATTGTTAATCCATAATTTGGACAAACCCTTAGATTTTTTTTTTTTTTTTTTTATATTTATTTTTTATTTTTTATTATTATTTATATGATAAAGATAAAGATGTAGTATGCAACTGATCTCAATTCTATCTCCATTGTACAGGTGTATACGTTGTTCCTAGTCTTAAATTACGGCGAATTACCTCCCATACTACTAATCATGTTTGCTTACTACGTGTTCAAAGACATGTCCAAAGACTTGCTATCTCTCTGAGTGTTCCTTGTATCTCTAAACTGAATAGAAACTTGTTGTTGCGATCTTCTCGAAGGTTTCAGTATGTAGAGGCTATGTCTATACATCCTTTTTCACAAGAATTACCATTGTCAGAGTTTGACGATGCAGAATTTTCAACTCCATTGAATTATATCGATAATGACGGGGATGGTTTACCTCCCGAAAAGAAAACATTTAAGAATAGGTTTCTGAACTTTTTACGGTTTGGATCAGTCATCAATGAAGCAGCTGAATCGTTTTTCAAGAGTGAGATTCGGCGTAGGTTGTTTGTTACTGCTGCTTTGCTAGTTATTAGCCGTGTTGGATATTTTATCCCTGTGCCTGGTTTTGATAGACGACTGATACCTCAAGCCTACCTGAGCTTTGTTTCCGGAGCTGCTGGTATGTGAATTGGTTAACACTTTCTTTATATATTCTTTAAATTCTGATATGCTATAGCTTTCACCGAATAAGTTCTCGAAGTATCTGATAAAAGGTCTTAACTGCCATTTTAGTAACAATTTCTAATGTTTTAACTCTGTTTTTGTAACTGTAATTTGTTCTTTTTTGAAACTAAGAATGCCTATGACTCTAAGAGTCTTCATTGCAAAACACGGTGAATACATTGTTTACATTGTAGTTACGAAGTAGCAATTGAGATCTTTAGTAAGAAATTCTATGCTGTCTCTTAATTGATAGAATATGAAAGTTCTGATGTGGATCCGTACTCAGCAGTCAGCACTGCTGATTTTGAGATAAAATTTGGCTTTTGTTTCTCCTGACTTTACTCCAGGCTTTGCTTTTGAGAAGTATTGCTGGCAAATGACTATAGTATCGCTGTGGATGAATGAATTATAATTTCTCTAGGCTTGCAAAATCAGCAGTGCTGATCATAAAAGAATTTGTGGGGACTAACTGTGTTTTTTTCCAGATGACCTTGGTGATTACGGTCCAGAACTTAAGATGTCTCTTTTCCAGTTAGGAATTAGCCCGCAGATAGCAGCATCTATTCTTATGCAGGTTGGTTATCCTGAACTATGCATGAACACATGATTTTTCCTGGTTTGCAGTTCTTCTTACCAGTTTTCTGCTGCTTAATGTTTTAATATGCTGACATGGTAATATTACTGATATATGATGAAAGTTCATAATGACCGTAGAATACTAGGATTGTTGAAGTTGATTAAAACAGGGAACTTTCATCTTCTAGTTGGTGTAGATAAGGTGATAATTAGACAATGCAAACAAAAATTCTAAGTTCCATTTTTTGTTTTAGCAATAAAGAATATCAGTGAGCAGCTCTGGCTGAAATCCGTCACTTGATCAAAACTAGTATCTGTGAAAGCATATTAATGTATGATGATGCATTACATACCTTGCTAAATGCCGATCCTTATTTACTAACATACATTGTTAAGACAAATCCAACCTTTCTCAATAGATTTATCAAAAAAAGAGAAAGATTATCAATATTATCTGATCCTGATCCTCGCAGTTCAAGACATTCTAATGATATAGATATAGAAACTCTATCACCTCCATATACATGATGAGTTTGCCTATATATCAGGTGAGACATGCATGGTGTACTACAAAATTAGAACATCATATGCTTTTTGTGAATGTATTTGTGATTCTAGAAATGTAGTTTGGCAGTGAATGCAAGTTGGTGAAAGCTGAAAATTAAGCCATAATACCTTTTTATTCCCCTCTTTTTCCACTTGTGAAATTTATCATCTTATATAAACAATGGATTAAAGCTCTAGTCAAAGGCTGACCTTTACAGCAGTAATTAGCTTCATTTATTTTGCTGCTTGAATCAATATTGACATTTTCCTAGTCAATAGGCTGTTAAAAACTTTGGAATTAGTCATACTTGTCAGATGTCACTCCAACTCTACATTTCGCTGCAAGTGTCTATGGTTAGATTCTCAGACATTTGATATGACATTTAGACACTTTTCTTGGGCAAATACGCAATTTTTCCCAAAATGTCAGTATGTCAGTGCCTAACCTAATCTTGAGTGAGGTTTTCTTGGTCTCTACCGACCAACCTTTTTTGGCGGTATTCGACCAACCTTTACCTTTTTTGGCGATATTCGTTTGGTATTGTTTTTAATGTCGTTGGTGTACCACCAATAACCAAGAAAAGCCTAGTTGATATTCTTCTTTGATACCAACGAACTTCTAATTGGTATTTCTTTTGATAACAATAAACCTTTATATAATACTATATATATTAATATCAATTAATGTCCACTTGTTTCTCGATTAATGACTTTTAACAGTACAAGTTATCACAACTCTACTACTTATATATCGAAATAAACTATTTTAACAGTTTAACAGCCACCATGCTTTTTTAACTAGAGAGTTTTGACCAATACCATGAACTTAGTAGACATGGAACCTCCGCGATGCTATGAGCTTTCGGCTTTACCAAGGTAGCTAACCCTTCCTTAGATCAAACACATCACAGATTTATTTCGTTTCCTACCTTAAGACCGTAATCTCTAATCAAACAATTCTTAATGTGTTTATGATGGAACTTCTTAAACAGAAAGATAATCCATTTGATATATAAGGTTCAAGGGGATAATGTTTCCTTCTTGAACAAAACTTTTATTTAACTTGAAAAGATTACAACACTCATATATTACAACAAACAAATTGAAAGCTTAAACACATTTAAGTTGAACTAGAGTTTTCTGTACTTTAAAAGAGATGGAGAACCAATCTGTCTCATAAGGTGTGTATTTTTCTCTAGAGGGCTCTCTAAGCTTTCAGAGGAATTCTCTAGCTAACTCTTCCAACTCTGTCTTTACTTGTTGCTCTACCGTCCTTTACATAGCAAAGGATCCTTATCTTATACCGAAACTCGTGACTCAGCTAGTTCATAAGAACCATTACTTTTTACAAAGATATTTTACAAAAGATAAAATCGTGGCTACAGTAGCTTGCATGATTATTTTCTTGGGGTCAGGAATCCATTATCTCGTCCATCATCATCTCTTGTAGGCCACCTTCATTATCTTTGTTGTCTTCATATTGAACATACATAGGATTCTCTTCTTTTAAGGTCTATAACACATTTGGTTGCATATGATTCATCCCATGTCATGAAAGTTTCAAACACATACTCATGGCCTTGAAATGACATAATCTTCCCACTTTCAACAAATTCTAAATATTTGTAGATTGACTTAGTATTGTTTATGCCATCTACTAAATATTCTTTCATCTCGTTTGGTGGCACAATTGTTTTATTACGAACATGAAATATGACAGGAGGATTTTTAGTTCTCTTTATAAAATCATTGAGATATTGTGATATGTAGGAAAAATCCCAACGCTCTTGCTTCAGTAGCATTTTTTTTAACAAACATTATCAAATAAATGTGGTGAACTGACTTTTCCTTCTACAACTTCAATATTTGCACACTGCACCGTTGCTTCTAGTTGAAAATCTTCTTTTTTGTCATTACAATACTTTCGAACCTTATTGATTGCGTACTGTTGGAACTTTGTAAGCTTTGGAAAGAATGAGTCATAAGGAGTAGAGAATTCATAAAAGGCATGTACCATTCTATAATCCCAAGCTTTGATATGTAACCTAATTAATGGAGCATCCAGATTAAGAGGATATGGATTGATGCGTAATGTATCCCCATAGGTCTCGAACATCAAAGAATCGACTGGATCTTCTTACTACTACTCGTACATTCCTCTGGAATCATTATCTTTTATTTTATTAAGTATTATATTTTGTATTATATTTTAAATAACATGATTGTTACTTCAAACATCATAATGGCAACCCTTGATATAACCATCTTGTGATCGTTGTTTTGCTCAAATGATCAAGCCTTGCATTAAGGCCTAATTGGATGGTGAAACCCGCTCCATTGCTTTTTCCGTTTCATCAATGAGAGTTTTCCTCTAAAGTAACATAATTATTTTCATTATCAGAAGCAATCCCCTTTTTCAGAAATTAAGTTCATGATTTCGTTTAGCTTATTAGAGTCTTCTTCCTTATCGAATAAGGTTTGTAATTCTTCAAGTGTTTTCTGCTAAAGATGATGACTCATCTTTAGTTCCTTTGTTCTTTTCTTGGTTACTAATAGGTTTTTTTAGGGAGCGATACCGTAAACTTTTTGTTTTTATCTAAATTTTGAAAAGGATATTTATATTTATAAGGAACAATTTCTTCCTTATTAGGTGATACTTCTCTCATAGATTGATGTCTAACTTCGTTTATTAAAGCAAGTTGTACTTGTTTAACTTATTCTTTTAGTTCGCTAACTTTTTTACTATTATCGGTTGTAGTTATTGATATCTTATTTTCAATATTAATGCAATAAGCATGTATGTTATCAACTTGTGATCTTAATTCACCAATTTGATCTACTATATAATTAAGGATTGGGCCAAAATTACTAGTATTTTCACGAATATGCTAATAATGCTTAAAATCAGGTTTTTTACACTTAGTACAAGGCCTAGTATTCTCCAGTTTTACTTAGTTATATTTAGTTAACAACTTAGCTTAACTTTTATTCGCATGGCTTTGATACAAAATTACTAGTATTTTAACGAATATGATAATAATCTAGTCGATTCTCAAAAGATTTAAAACATAAGAATGATCTTAAAGTTGTAACTCAAGCATGATATAATCATTGGAAAAGATAAATGCGTTTATGCTAAATAAGAAATTAAGTTTCTAGGATTAGAGATTAAGACAGGACAAATTATATCGCGAAAACATATTCTGGAAAAGATTGAAAAATTCCCAGATAAAGTTGAAGATAGAAAACAACTAGAAAGATTTCTAGGATGTTTAACCTATGCTTCTGATTTCATAGAAAATCTTGCTCTGTTAAGGAAATCATTACAACAAAAACTAAAGAAAGAAATAACTTGGAATTGGAAGGAAAGTGATTCCAAAATTGTTCAAGATTTAAAAACTATGTGTAAAGATCTTCTTGTACTAACACTGTCTACTAGTGAAAATGATTTAGTTCTTGAAACAATTGCTAGTAATGAGCATTAGAGTGCTGTGTTAAAAATCAAAGAAGGAGAAAGACTTTACACATACAGTAGTTCAGCTGAAGTTAAATTATCATACAACGTAAAAGGAAATCCTTGCAGTCATTAGAGAGATCGAGAAATTTTTTATCTTCTTAGCCCCTAAACAATTCTTTATAAGAACAAATTGCAAAGGCATACTTAGTTTGGTTTAAAAGAATTTGTCCAATATGTAAGCGCAAGGGAGACTCCCGCGTTGGCAATCATGGCTTAATCAATTTTCATTTACCGTTGAACATGTTCAGGGACTAAAGAATTCTTTGGCAGAGAGATTTACTAGGGAATTCGCTAATGTTGTCCAAGAAGCTTAAGACAACGCAAAAACCTCCTACACACCAACTTTAAAAGATGGATGCAAAGAGGAAAACTCTCGTTGATGAAACGAAAAAAAGCAATGGAGCGGGTTTCACCCGCCACTTGGCCCTTAATGCAAGGCTTCATCATTTCAGCAAAACAACGATCACGAGATGGTTTAATCAAGGGTTGCCATCCAGCAGTCCAAAGGTATGTTTGAAGTATCAATTATGTTATTTCAACTCATCCCTAATATACAAAATATAATACTTAATACAATAAGAGATAATGATTTCAAAGCATACTACGAGCTAGTAGTAACAAGATCCAGTCGATTCTTTGATTTTTAAGACCTATGGGGAGAACGAGTAAAGTTTCCTAAAAACACTAAAGTTGCATCATTACGCATCAATCCATATCTTCTTAATCTGGATGCTCCATTCATTAGGATACATTACAAAGCTTGGGATTATGGAATGGTACATGCCTTTCATGAATTCTCTACTCCTAATGACTCATTCATTCCAAAGCTTACAAAGTTCCAACAGTACGCATTCAATAAGGTTCGAAAGTATTGTGATGACAAAAAAAGAAGATTTTCAGCTACAAGCAATATTGAAGTTGTAGAAGAAAAAGTCAGCCCATCACATTATTTGATAATGTTTAGGAAGATGGGATTTACTTGTTAAGATCCCTTACTAGTTCGTCAAAAGACTTGTTAAAAATCCTACTGAAGCAAGAGAGTTGGGATTTTTCTACATATCACAATATCTCAATGATTTTATAAAGAGAACCAAAAATCCTCCTGTTATATTTCATGTTGGTATTACAATAATTGTGGCACCAAACGAGATGAAAGAATATTTAGTAGATGGCATAAACAATACTAAGTCAATCTACAAATATTTAGAAGATGTTGAAAGTGGGAAGTTTCTGTCATTTCAAGGCCATGAGTTTCTGTTTGAAGTTTTCATGACATGGGATGAATCATACGCAGCCAAATGTGTTATATACCTTGGCATAGAAGAAGAGAATCCTATGTATGTTCATTATGAAGACAACAAAGATAGTGAAGGTGGCCTATAAGAGATGATGATGGACGACATAATGGATTTCTGACCCCACGAAAATAATCATGTGAGCTACTGTAGCCACGTTTTTGTCTTTTGTAAAATATCTTTGTAAAAAGCAGTGGTTTTTATAAACTTGCTTAGTCATGAGTGTTGGTGGAAGATAAGGATCCTTTGCTATATAAAGGATGGTATAGCAAAAAGTGAAGGCAGAGTTGGAAGAGTTAGCTAGAGAATTCCTGTGAAAGCATTACAGAGTTCTCTAGGGAAAAATACTCACCTTAAGAGACAGATTGGTTCTCCATCTCTTTTGAACCGGAGAAACTCTAGTTCAGCTTATGTTTGTTTAAGCTTTCAATTTGTTTGTTGTAATATATGAGTGTTGTAATCTTTTGAAATTAAATAAAAGTTTTGTTCAAGAAGGGGACGTTATCTCCTTGAACCTTATCTCTAGGGAAATTAAATGGGTTATCTTTCTATTTAAGAAGTTCCATCATAAACACAGTAATAATTGTTTAATTAGAGATTACGGTTTTAGGTAGGAAACGAAATAGATTTGTGTTGTCCTTGATTTAAGGAAGACAGGGCTGGGGTTAGCTACCTTGGTAAAGCCGGAAGCCCGGAACGCCGGAGGCATAGAATAAAAACTCGGCCGTTAAGTCACGATGCGGCCGAGACATAACGGATTTGGAGCCTACTATTACGAGATTTACCGTTTTGTAACGGAGTTTTAAAAAACTCCGCATTTTCAGTCGATACGGCCGCTATAGAGTTGAAACGCCCAAAAAAACCTTGAATCCGTGAGTGGTGGTCGGATTTTTGTGGCAAACTCCATTGTTTCCTGCGTGTAGCAACCGCACGTGATAGAGAAATAGAGAGAGAAGAAGAAAGTGAAATCTGAGGGCTTGAGGCTGATAAGAACGATGCAATTTTTAAGCGAGACAGTTGTTATTAATTAAAAGGAGGTGCACAGCTGTGTGGATGCTCTCCACTTTAGTTTTATTTAATATATTTAATATATTTTACTTTTTGACCACACATCCTCTCCTTTTTACTTTTATTTTTTTCTTGAGAGTTGTTACTCCACTATTTAATTACTATGAACTCCGCACTATACTACTATACTACTTTTATTTAATCTAAGTATATTGAATAAGCAAAAATCTATTTAAAAATTCAAATAAATTATCTAAAAATATTTTTTCTTTGATAACTCTAAAATAAAAATTCTACCGCGATGACCGCAACACGGTCCGCGATCAACACATCATTTTCGATACCGTGACACCGCGATCGTTTCCGCGATCGTGACCGATACCGCATTTTTATTCTATGGCCGAAGGTTTCATTGTCGACTAAGTTCAGGTATTGGTCAAAACTCTATAGTTAAAGAATTATTATTGCGAAGCATGGTGGGTCTGTTAAAATAGTTTATTTCGATATATAAGTAGTAGAGTTGTGATAACTAGTACCGTTAAAAGTCATTAATTGAGAAACAAGTGGACATTAATCGATATTAATATATATAGTACTATATAAAGGTTCGTTGGTATCAAAAGAAATACCAGTTAGAAGTTCGTTGGTATCAAAGAAGAATACCAACGACATTAAAATTAATACCAAACGAATATTGCCAAAAAGGTTGGTCGAATATCGCTAAGAAAGGTTGGTGGGTAGAGATCAAGTGGACTCTACTAAGTAGAGACCAAGAAAACCTCGTCACTCTGTTGAATGAATAGTCTGTATGTTTGACCGTGACCCATCTTCGACCTCCTCCACCATTTATGAAACTCCAAAAGCTTGAAGCCATGAAATCGCAAAAGCATATAAAGGATAGTATGAATTTATGAAATTTAACGGCCGTCAAATGCTTATAACGGTTCCAGAACGTCGTTCCACCCTTATGGAATGGGAGATGTACTGCGTTAGGTGCGATTTTTGACTCGCCGTTATAAAACGGGGTTTTTCGATTCGGTCTCTCCGAAACTCGTTACAAAGCCCGTTCCCTAATGGAATGGCCGAGTTTTGTTTCCATGGACATAACTAAAACAATTAGGGAGAGGAAGATGGATTAGGAAAATAAAGTGGAGGGTAATTTAGGAGAGAGAGAGACGGATTAGGAAAATAAAGTGGAGGGTAATTTAGGAGAGAGAGTCAACTGAGATGGGGGATTTTTAGGGACAAAACTAAAATAATCAGGGAGAGAAAGACACCTTAAAATATACTATTATCACCTTAAAGAGATTAGAGAGCCCCTCCCCCCCTAAAATATAAAATGAAGCTCCAATATATTTTAATATAACCTTTTATTTTCTATTCTTAAATAACTACCTACATAAATCATAAAAATACACTATTATCTTGATACAAGAGCTAGATATATTTCTTTAGACATTTGGATTTTATCGACTTGGCTCCTTTTCTCCATTTTGGTTTTCTAACCTCTTTGTTTAACTTCCATTCCTATCCCACCATCTCTAGCCGAAAGACAAATTGGTCATTGGTAAACTATCCCTAATCAAACAAAATCTAACTAATTTATAAAATAATGAAAGTAATATGCGAGGGTCATTCTTCCATAAATTAATAAATTTATATCGAATAATAACATAAGATGAAGGCAAGTTGGAGCAGTCATTTATGAGTTAGGAAGTGAATGGAAAAGAGTAAACTAAGCTAACAAATATGACAAAGACAAGGTAAACAGGATTAAAGAAAGGGGCTAAGCATAGCCAATTCGTAAATTGGCCCATGAAGGAGTAGAATAAAGGGTAAAGGTGGATAAGCAATTAATTGAGATGATTGGCTTTAAAATAGCCATAGAAACATAACTACTTGATTCACATAATTAGGACACTCTCATGCCCTCAAATATACTTCCTCCGTTTTTTTTTTTTTAATTGACACGTATTCCTTTTTAGGAAGTTTGTTTTTAGTTGACACGTTTCCTTTTTAAGTTTTGTATTGTAAGATGACAATTATACCCTCCTTTCTCTTACCCCCAATGCTGATAATAGACCCTTCTCTTTCCTCTCTCCTTCGTACCCATCTCTTTCCTCTGTCCCAAATGAAATAAACAGTCCCCCTCCCCCTCTCCTCCATACTCGCTCTTTCTCCTCTATACTTCTTTCATCAATTCATTACTCCCTATGTTTTTTATCTCTTCAGAATTATCAAACAGCAACTATGTAAGAAATTTACTACGTTTAAAACATCATCGCCCTCAATCATTAGCAAATTTATGGAAAAAATAACTCACTACAAATTCATCTCGATTTCCACGGCTCCACCTTTGCCACTCATTATATGAAGCCACTAGTCTTGAATTTAAAGAAGCCAAAAATCATTCATAAAAAAAGTTCCAATTTTTATACAGTTATTAACAATTGAAATATTATGGAAATATTTGAGGAAAAAGAAAACCAAAGGACTTGCTTGAATAAAAGTGGTAGCCATTGTTGAGTCTTGAGTTTCTGTATAATCTTTTTTTTTTCTCTCTCCTCTGTAAATGGGGTTTCATTTTAACAATTAAAATCAATGTTTTATTGATGTTAAAACTGTGAAGTTTATAGATTAATTTAATTGATTGAGATTTTTTTAATTATTTTGAATAGTTAATCAATACGAATCCTGGGAATTTAGTGCAGTGAGTGTTCTTGTAAAAGAAGAAGAGAGATAAAGAAACTCCAATAATTAATGAAGATGATGACGACATTAGGTGTAGGAGTACGAAAAAACGGTGGGGTCATGATAATGTGAGGTAGTAAAGTGGAGGGGAATTTAGTATTTTACATATGTCTTACTTCCTTCCTTGATATACGCGCCAAAATGAAACGCGTCAACTTATAAAGAACGGAGGAAGTATAAAGAAGTAATTAGCTCAATGTCAATCCATAAATCCACACTTAACTCCTTACTCATGAGAAATCAAGCAAGTCAATAAATGACGTCAACCTTGGTCTCCTATCTAAAATGACTAGGTAATTAATAATTTAATGTAACAAGCACTCAAGAGATCAACAAAAATGCAAGCAAATAGTACTTATGCCATTAATCAATTGATTAGCCTAATTAAACCCCAAATTTGAACTCTAACACCCAAATTAATCATGGTTGGGTTTTTTTTTCCCAAACCCTAACCTAAGCAGGGTGAATCACCCCATCTCTCAGAGTGGTGATTGTGGGGCACTTGAATTCCCCACATGGTGTGAAGTCTCTGGAAAAGGAGATGAAACTCAGAGCAAAAACGACCTTTTGTTTCAGTGCTGAAATAGCGTGATGATGATGGGATGATGCTGCTGCCTTTGCATTGTTGACATTGCTATTGTAGTGCAGAACAAGGTGTTGCTGTCATTTTTTGATTGTAGGTGGTGGCAAGATCCGGAATAGGGGCTGCTTTGGTGTGGTTGGAGGTAAAAAGTTATTGTAGTTGCTGATGGTAAGTGGTGTTGGCGATGAAAAATTTAAGAATAACAATAATTAAATAAAATGATAAAAATCAAAAGTTAAGAAATGCGCCAGTTGACCAGTTCCCATAAGCACTCATTCCAAAATAAATGGCCTATTTCCAATTTAGAAATCTTTCACCATTATTTATTATCTATCTATTCCCTAATGGTCCCTCACCTACATATTCTATTATTTCTCTCTCTCTCACTTTAACTTTATCAGAATGTTTAATTGATAAATATATCCACTTTGCATATTTTTTTTAATAATTTAAACAATTTGCCCATCTCAATGGGGCTTTTATTTTGTAATGGAGGGAGTAAATCAATCTAGCCAAAAAATAAACAAATAAAAATTACATATTATATTACTGAAAATAAGCTACTAATGCACAAAACCTATTTCATATGTTCCTTTAACATTGCAAGTTTTACCTCTTCTAATGTTTTACAAATATTTGCAACATATCCATTTTAGGAAATCAAACATCCCTTTTCACACTGCTAATACTCAATAAAATACTCAATAATACCATTACTTATTAATACGTGTTGCTTTTAGTTAGTACTTGCAACCACGTGGACAAATTTGTAAATTTGCATGTCTTTGTTTCTTTTTATCTTATGTTGCAATATTAAAGAATGGAGGAAGTACTAATTATGATAAATTAGCCGTGAAATGTATAAAGATGAAAAGGAGGTAAGTAGAGGTAACTCATTCTAATTACTACTCTATGGGTGTTTTACTTGCTCATGATTGGTTAGAGGGCTGCTACATTTTGTGTCTGACGAGTTTCACCCACTGATATTTTTCTTTTTAGCAGCTAAACACTTTTTGAGTTGTTGGATATTCTATTGGTGGAGCAGTTGTTTATGATGTAAATGTGAACTTCTTCCACTTATGTTTTTGTTTCAGTCCTGATTAATTTTTGATCATCTGTCCTGGACCTTTTTGTATATTCTTTCATTCTTATACATGCTCATTATGATGTGAATTTTGACCTGTTGGTCTACTTCCTGGACTCATTATTTTTGCTTCAAAAGGAATGATCGAGTGGTTCATTAGCTCTTGCTCTTATCAATTTTTTTTTTCTTCTGTGGCTGCAATTCTTAATCCTGTTAGTTTTCCATCTATTTTTGTTTCATATTCATAGTGATGTGAGGCGTGCGTACTCTATGCAGATACTTTGTTATGTTGTTCCTGCCTTGGTTAAGCTGCGCAAAGAAGGCTTAGATGGCCATGAGAAGATCAAGGGTTATATGTGTGTGTGCACAGTTAGTCCTTAATATGACTTTGGTTGGTATTTTATTGTTAAGATATAGTGATAATTAACTGCTAAAGCTTTTGTGATTATCCTAATTAAATGACAGATGGTGGACCTCTCTTGGCTTTGCCATATTGGAAGCTGTGATAGTTGCCTGTCATTCACTTCAGTATTCCATCTATGCTGCCAGTCATAGGTACTCAATATTGATCCTTACACTTCCATTTAAAATTAATTTCTAGATATTGGTCATTAGCATTTATTGAATTGTTAAACTTATTTGAATAATAAAAGTCGTAAGATTATACACAATGGTACCTTGTATGTTAAAATTGAATATTGTATTGCGCTAGTACTTGAATGTCCCTTTTTCTAAATAATTTGTTGGAAAAAAAAAAAACTTCATTTGCACAGGAACATTTACTCTTTTTTGGGTATCGTTGCCCTTTTGCATTTTAGTTTAGTCTAAAAAAAGGCTAGTTTTTATTTGATCCCCTTAACCCTTCTAAGGCTGAAGTTTGTACGTAAGCTGGTTGGTGAGGCATAACTGAGAATTACACGAGTTTTTGTTAATATGTTTATGGTGTATAACAATTAGTGTCACATTAAAATGGCTTATTCTTATTCATAATCTTTCCAGGGTTAAGCATGTGATGATAACATCTCTCTTGCTGGTCTGCGGTGCTATGACAATGACATGGATTTGTGATAAGATTTCAGAAGCTGGTTTTGGTATGCTTTTAGTCAATTATTCTTCAATTTAAAATTTATTTGATTTTGACCTATTCATTTAGAATTTTTTTGCACAACTTTGATGTATATCTACCATCTTTGAATTCCTAATTTCCATGTCCTAACCTTTAAGAAAAGCAAGTTTGAGAATGAGTAGTAGCTGTAGTTACAATCGATGATTCTTTATTAGCAGTTGTCTTCTAGAATTCTTTATCAAAGTTGAGAATGAGTGTAAATTTTTTGCAGCAATTGTGCTCATCTGTGGTGGACCCTGGTGGTTATTTAAGAAGGGGCTTAAATAATAAAGCATTGACACTTACAAGACTTAGGAATCCTAAAAGCTATAGAAAATAAACTAATTTATCGTCTGAACCCTTGGCCTAATAAAAAAATCCAAGGCTTTAGAATTCAGGCCATACACATAATTTAACTAATTAAGATGATTAATGGCCCACCAAGGCCAACATGTAAACCCATACTTTAAGAGCTTGGAAAAACTGTGTCTCTCTAAAAAGCAATAGAAATTGTTATAAAGCCCATTTATAGTCTTCAATTTAAGTCACAAATGTTACAAAACTTGACTTGCCAAGAGGCTGATCCAAAGTGCTAGGTGATCAAATGAATTTTGATGGGCTCATAAGAAGGCACATTATTTTAATTATGCTCAGTCAGGGACGTCCTCTAGAAGTTTACTATTTAGTAATGCTTTGACCATTTGGTTCCCATCAATTGAAATTTTATGATAAGCAATTAGTGATCGAGTTGATTCAAGATTTACCCAAACAGTTATTCAGTTTCGACTTATGACTATATTCAGGTCAAGGATCTTCTCTGGTTATCTGTGTTGGAATATTGACCAGCTACACAAGTACACTATACAAGATGCTGTCTCAGTTTTCAGGTATGAAAAATTATAGAAAATTTTATACTCTGATGCAAAAGTCTACTCTCTCTTGACATAATTTGCTTGATTTCACACTGTTCTTGAAGAAGGATTATGCTGCCTAATCAACTAATTATATTAATGCTACGAATTTGGCAATGTAGGCATAATATGAAGTGTATGTGGTGAAACTGAAGCTCTTTTCTTTGCTGTTTTGCAGGAAGCGCTTTAAATTGGTCGCCTTATGCACTTGCTTTACTAGGTATATTTACGGCTGTGACCATGTGGGCAGTTGTTGTGACTCAAGGCTGTAGGAAAGTCAAGCTGCAGTACTATGGTTTCAAGCTTGCTTCCACAGCCAGGTAACTTCTGTTTCTGTTATAGGGAGTTGATTTGGTGGTCTCCAATAGATTGTAAGACAAATACCATATACAATCAGCTTATTTCCAAGTGAAAAGGGAGAAAAGAAAAAGTAGAAGAAAAAAAGGCAATAACTGCATTTGCCCCCTTGATAAAATAAAGTTCAAGCAAATATGCGGACTTAATATTGTAGACCGAGATTTCATTGCTCCTCAGATTATATCCTTTACGAAATCATCATAGCTGTATTACTTTTATTTACTGTAATAGTCATTTTAGGAAAAACGGATTTGAGCATATTTTGACGAAATAAGGATGTAATTTGACATAAAGTTAGTAGTTTCTCTGTAGAGGAATGTTCAAATATAGGTAAAGTGTTAAACAAAAATGAATGGTGTCTAACTGTCTATACTATATGCCTGTTTTTATTTGAAGCTTTACAATTAATCTTATTTCTTGCACAGAGATGCATCTCCTGTTACCGAGGTGGAGCCATACATTCCGTTCAATATAAATCCATCTGGAATGCAGCCTGTTCTCACCACATCATATCTCTTGGCATTTCCTAGTATACTTGCAAGGTCATAATCTCTGCCCTGTTTTTATATATCTAGTTCATTGTGATGTGTATGTTAACGTATGTATGTATCTGACTTGAAAGAAGGGCTCCCTAAGTTTTCGTTGAAAAATAAAAATACACACATATCAATGTGAGTCGTATGTTCATCCACATAGAGTATCCACATGTTTTGGTCTTGTAAATTACAACAATGGCTTCGTGTAAGGCACCAGCTTTACCATTTCTTGGTACGCAAAAACCTAGATATCGATGTCCTGGCACTAGAGCTAATCAAATTTGGTCAGGTCCGATCTATTCTAGCCTTCTAGGCTTCAAGCAATGATTATGGCCAGAACATTTGTCCCAATCCAATAATCAGGCTGTTTTTTAAGGTTATGGCCTGTTCATAGCTTGCCCAGTTACACTGCCTCAATTCATGATCGGCTCTATCCATCACTTTCCCAAAACCAGTACTTTGTTGATAACTATATAAATTATCAGTTAGAATTACATCTAGCATTTACTTATGTTCACAACCATCCATGCTTGCTTTACAGAATTTTATTAAAGATAATAAAAACCACCCTTAAGTGTAGTTTTTATTCCATTAACCTTCCTTGGCATCTTTGTATTCACATGATGCATAATCTATTAGAAAAGACGCACAATCTAAATTTGCTTTTCCAGTTCCAAAGATATGCATTCATTTATATATATGTACTTTCTCCGTTCTTTTTTAGTTGACACTTTTTTATCATGTTTGCCAACACACTTCACGGCCGTTTGGTTCGCACGGGGTAAACGGAATGGAATGAACAAAGGGATTCAAAGCTACCCCACCTCCCTATGGAAATCCCCCGGAGCCCGTCGCACCTCCCCCACCCCTTCCCTCCCCGGAAAACCTTCCCCTAATCCCTTTCACCTTTCCTTTTCTTCTTAACCCGCCATTGCCGTCAATTTCAAAGCTCATAAACCCTAATTATACATCATCTCAAATCCCAAAAAACTCCCATTAAGAAATCCAACAAATTTTCGTTTTTCTTCGATTAGAACTTCGTGGAATCGAAACACAAAAACCCTCCGCTTGTTTTTCTTCAATTCGAACTTTGCTCGTTGGTGGGGGGATGATTTTCTGGGGAGGGGAGGGATGGAGGAGGTGCGACGACCTCCGGCGAGGGGTTGGGGAGGAACGGATAGGGGCAACGAGTTTCGACGAGGGGTGGGGGAAGGTTTTCGAGGGAGGTGCGAGCTTACTGGGGGTCGACGAGTGGCCGAGGAGGGGCGGCGATGGTCGTGGAAGGGGCGGCGAGGTGGCTGGGTGGTGGTTGTGCGGTGGGGGTAGGGTAGAAGGGTGGTGGCTGTTGTGGGCATGGTGGTGTAACGGTGGCTGAGGAAAGGGAATGGAAAAGTCTTGGGGGGGGGGGGGGGGTGGGGAATCAATGTAAAGTGATTTTGGGTGAGCTCAAAAATAAAAATGGGTAAAGGGAATGATTAAAAGTGACAAACAAACAACAACAAAAGGAATGAGGCCAGTTCATTCCCTTTCCCTTTGATTATTAACCCTCACCAAACGTCCCCTTATTAATGATTAATATCTCTTATTAGCGATAAAGTAAAAATAATCAAAAGTTGATATTAGTAAAATATACATTGAGAAGATTCAAATAAGATCCCACATGACTGCTTTATTATCCCTATGAATCACAAAAGCTAATCAAAGCAAAATTTGTGATAGTGTCAAAAGTCAAAATGTATTGATTAAAAAGGAACAGTGGAAGCTTTAGTTTAAAAAATGCACACCTCTTTATTAGCACCCTACTTACTTGACCCTCTCTCTCTCTCTCTCTCTCTCTCTATATATATATATATATATATATAAATATATATATAGTGCCTTACTGGCTCCTTTTTTTCATCAGTTCTTGTAAGATCTATTGCGTACAGATTAGTTCTTTAACATTAAGTGTTATTTGCAGTCTGATCGGCTCACGATTCTGGGAACATGTGAAAGAGATATTGAACCCTGAAACATCAATTGGTGCAGCACCCTGGGTTTATTACACAATTTATGCGTTCTTTGTTTTTGTTTTCAATATATTTGATATTGTAAGTTTACCAACTTATTTTTAATTTCTGGACTTGTGATCTTGTGCTTTCTCGCTACTCATGTTCCAAAATTTCTATCAAACATGTTCCTGTTATTGCGTTAGGCCGTTTCCATTTGATCTAAATTTTAATAATTTGCACAAATTTTAAGAATTTATTTGAGTGGATGGGTAGGTGTACGAAAAAGATGGTTAAAGTGAGATAGAATGTTAAAAAAGTGGGTGAGTGTAAGAAAAGATGAACTGATGAATACTTGGGGTAAGAGAGGGGTAATGTAGTGAAAGAGGTTTGCCAAAAATAGAATAAATTGGAAGTGTAAAGAACCATTAGAAACAAACCAAAATGAATTGTTAAGGTATTATGTAGGATGGAAGGACTTGCTTGTGCAGTTTGTCATTTCCTACATATTACTAATTGCTGGGTGTGAGAAAGAGTGTGCATATGTTTAATAAGCTGCATCTGTAAACATTTTTACTGAAAATCCTCTAGGCAAACATGCCAAAGGAAATTGCTGAGTACTTGAACAAGATTGGTGCTAGAATTCCAAACATAAAACCAGGAAAGGCAACTATTGAATATTTGACCAAGATTCAAGCATCAACACGTTTTTGGGGTAAGTTATCAGTGTTCTTGTTTAGTAATCCTCTCTTTTCGCATGTATCATCTCATATTTTGAATTTTATAGGAGGCATGTTGTTGAGTATCTTAGCCACTGGCTCAAGTATCCTTGATCATCATTTGCGACGCATCAATGAGAGTTATGCTATTGGATTCACATCAGTTCTTATCATTGTAAGTTTGATACATATCATTTTCTTTTACTTCTGATGGATGTGCTTGTTGTGAGATTAGGATTTACAAATGCATTAATGTTCTAAGACTCCTAACAGCATCATGATGTCTATGTTGCTTGTTGAACACCTGTGAATCATGCAGAACAAAATCACACAATTGGCCTATATTGATTTATAGGACTAAAATGTGAAAATCACACAATTTTACAGGATGATGAAAACTATCATTTTCCAAGAAATATAGCATTCGAAATTTCCTGTTGTGCCTCTCTCTCTCTCTCTCGTGTTAATTTTTTGGATTGGCTAATGTTCTTCTGTCAGCTAAATTCTAACTGACTTACTTTAGTACATCTTCTACTTTGTAGCCATTTTGTTTGGAAATTCCATATTCTGTATAATTTTTTTTTTTTTTTTTTTTTTGAATAGTATAATCTGTATTAATTAGTAGTGTACTTCGCAATTTTTCATACATCATTACATTTTTGGATATTTCCACAAGTTTTAATTTGTAGCTACTATTGTGTTGTAGGTGGGTTCTATTATCGACTTGAGAAGGTCCTACCAGGCCTACAACGTGATGCCAACTTTGAGTAAAGTTCTAAGGCGGTATGGCTTGTGATCATGTGTATACTATATACATATTTCAGGTATCCACTTAATATTTTTTTTTTTTTTTTTTTTTTTTTTTTTTTTTTTTTTTTTAAATTCATACCCTTCATTAGCATGTGGCTTATGCTCTTTTTTGTGTAATAGTGTTACAGCATAATATACATCAACTAGCAGAGCAGCTAATTAGGATAAATCAATCTATCTGGATTCACCTCAAATGGACCAGAATTGTGAGCTCACCTAAGACTAAAACTACAAGATGAGCAACCACTGCCAAGCTGAAGTTTAAACGAATCAGAAGCTACTATGGATGCAAGTTTGTCTTTAAATTAGCCAGCTTGTAATTCCATGTTGCTCCAGGTAGTTGAATTTGCTGTAGTGGTTTGCGGAGGCAAAGTGTTGATTCTTCTGTTCCATTCAACTACGAAATTTTAGTACAAGTGATTCAGCCATACTATTGCCTCAAGCATCCAGCATGTAAACTGAATTGTGCAGAGGATGCTATCAGCTACATGACATCCTCTTATGCAATAGCCCTTTTTGTCAGCTTGTAAATCTCCGCTACATTAGAGTTTCATTGTAGAGTCGTAATAGCTTCTGTTATTTACATATTTGAAAACCTAAGCCAGGAGCTTGGTAGCAACGACATTTGTATGAAGTATGTAATGATTGGTATTGTAACCCTTTATTTAACTTCATACGGATCATACCCATTGTTGTATCTCCTCTCTAGTTAAAAGTTGGAAATCAAGCTAACCCTTTTATTTATTTATATTATATTTTATATGTGGTTTTTTCAAGAGGGAAAAAGAATAGTGCCTTAATTAATCGAAGGACACTTTGTCCAAAATTGAATACTTACAATTTGTAACACAATCTAATTTCACATTGGATCTTTACTACCCTTTCCCACACACACATTTACACTAATTATTATTGTTTAATTCTTTTGATAATACGATATGAATTAATTCTTTATTGTGCACTCTCCCACAAACATCATATATCTCTTTTTAACTCCATTTGTACAATAATTTATTCGTTTACATATGTTACCCACAATTCATTTTATAACTATGTAAACATAAGTATCACGAGTATTAAAAAATAGATGAATTATAATTTTAGAAACATACATTTTATTCCTTTGTTAATCTTTCAAATGTAATCAAACAGCATGTCCATGTGAATTTTTTTAGAATTTTCACCAAACCACAACTATAGGATTGAAAACGTTAACATGTTTAATAATTTTATTTTATTGACACATGCTTATTAAGAATCTAACAACCAACGACTATATGCCCAAAAAAAATGATCTCTTTCAATTACAAAATAAAAGATAGGAAGAAAATTAATCAATAATATAAATCAATGATTGAGTACTAATACATGACGAATTATCGTAATATACGGACTAGTGGCTGATATTGAAAGCTCCACTACAAATATTTCAATCATTTGGTTCATGCATCTTTACATAAGCTGATATAAATGATTTGTTTATTTCCTTATTTTTTATAAGTTGGGTCACCAATTTTGTCTCCTTTTCTAACAACCTGATTAAAGGAAGTTCTATTAATATCAAATTGAGCAATTGCGCAAATTGTGTAAATTCAGTTGTATGTCAATTGTCAATTAAGTACTATCACGTATATGTTAATTCGTGATCTTAGCTAATGTTTATTTCTTGTACGTTATGATCGTAGTGATGTTGATTTCGCACTGCATCGAAATTACTTGGAGCAAATGCCGGAGATGATTATGCACTTTATAGTACTTAGAGCGTTTCTGATAGTTGTAGTCTCGTAATTTAACTTTGTAAGTTGTGACTCTCGTGAACAAATATTGGGTAGGGAGTAAAGATGCAAGTTACCCCTTCCGTTTTTAGTTGATAAATCTATTCCGGAAACAAATACTCCATATATATTAAGATTAGTACTGTATTTATGTTTTTATTATTATTATTATTATTATTATTATTATTATTATTTGTATATACAACTAATAATGGTATATGGTGAGAGTGGATTATGTGAATATTTCACAAGGTGCAGAGATTAAATTAAGTAAGAATGTTAGGACAGAATTGGATTATACAAATTTTTGTATACGGCTGGCCACATGGTGCGACATGGGTTTCTTGTAAGGTGTTACTTACAGGTGTAACTTGTATTCTGGGGTTACTTATATAATGTTATTGGTTTTGATTAGGGTGTTGTATTTTAGAGTTACTTGTAGGGTGTTACTGGTTTTGATTAGGGATTAATTGTAGGATGTTACTGGTTTGATATGGGAGTTTGGTTTGGGATTACTTGTAGGGGTTACTCAAAACATAAGTAACACCTACAAGTAACCCTAAAATACAAGTAACACATACAAGTAACCCTGACAAAATCAATAACACCCTACTAGTAACCTATAGGCACTGAAAAACCTCAAATTGATAATACTTTACATTTTATTTTCTATTTTTATTTGTAAAATTAATTTTCGAAGTAATAAATAGTAAATAAATAAATAAATAAAGATAAGACTTGTAAGTTATGTTGGCCAACAATCATAGCGTGGACAGGTGGACGAACTGACAAAAACCCCTTGCTACAATTAACTCAAAACAAAACCAAACACAAATTGATAACTGCACCCTATTCTCCGTAATACGGAGTACATATATTTACACATGCATGCAATTACTCCAAACAGAATTACTGAAACATGCAGATTTCATTTTTTTTTTTATTTAGCACTAACGCTAACTTCAATTAAGAGTTCATATTTTATACATTCCCCTGAATAGTCCAGAATGTAAGATCCCGTTAATAATAGTATAATCTTAATTACTAAGTACTAACGTGATAATTAATTCTGAATAAAGGAGCATTACTGTAATTTGGGCAAAGTAGCAACTATCACAAGATAATACTAACTTTATGTACAGCCCAAACTAGAAAGTACCAAACTAAAAGGTTTTAAAACATTACATTAACGTTTATACATGACATAAATAAAAGTACAGTACCATCTAAATCAAAACACAAATTTATCATTGTGTTGATCATAACCATTAATCATAGGGAACTCGTCCATGACCCAGGGCAATCTCGCTGAGACCGATTCAGCGAGTTCAGCCCCGTGGTCCAGCCCAAGTAACGATTCAAGGTCTAATATTTGCTGACTCAGCTCATTATTATTCACCCCATTCACAAAACCCTCTTCTGAAGTAAGATAGTCCACCCCATCTCCGTATAATCCCATACTCATCATTGGCATCTGAGTCGACTCGCTACTTAGCTGAGCCGACTCATTGCTAAGGGTTGATGACTCGGTGAAATCCGATATGCACTGCTTCTTTGCTGCAGGTTGGAAGATCTCCTCCAACGGTGCCGTCGGCATTGGAGATGGTGGTGGTGGTGGGGTGTCTGGGAAGTTGAGCTTGGCCTTGTCGCCGCGAATTTTCTTCGCGGCAGCATCATAGGCACGGGCAGCTTCCTCAGGGGAGTTGAAGGTGCCGAGCCAGACCCGAACGCCTTTCCGCGGGTCTCGAATCTCGGCCGCCCATTTACCCCACGGACGCCGCCTTATACCTCTGTATACATTCTTCCGAGTTCGCCGAGTCTGACTCGGGTTTGCGACTTGCTCTGCTGGGTTGACATCCTCTTGATGAGCTTTCACCCCGTCATACGGCGAACCTAACGAATTCAAGACAAAGTTATTACCAACATGACAACATCTTATATCATATTATAAGTTTATAACATATTAGATTCATATTAATAAATTAAATCTGTCCATTTCTATAATATGACTTCATTTATTTATATAAGTTATATTAGTTGATCAAATATTTTGTTGATTCCTTAATTCTGCTATCTTCTGACACGAATTGAAGTTCATGCATCAATGCATGAACAAGAAGCAAACATATTAAGGTGCTCTCTTTTTGTTTGTTGTACAAAAAAACAAACAACAAATAATGATAATGTATTTTATTTATCTTATCAACTCAATGGTATTTACTGTTTATCAATTAATATTCAATTTATCTCGGTTGTCCAAAGTTGTGTCGACATGATGTTGAAATAATGTATTTTTTGCGCCAAAAAAATAATTAACACTTACAATATTTTTATTTAACTTAAATTCTTGTGTAATTTGCACCTAGAATGAATTATTTTAAGGGTACTTAAATAGAAAAATATTTTAAATACTATATATACGAGTTAAAAAATCTATATTATATATTAAAAGGTATTCCTTAACAAATTTAGATGTCACTAGGTGCACTTCTTATTTAATCCGATTATTACTCCATGTTTAAAAATATGGTTCTTACAAGATTTGGACCCATAATTTTAGGTTTAGAGTCTAATGTGTTAGCCACTAAGCTATTATCATATTACATGTTATTCAATACAAATTAAAAATTAATAAAAATTTTATCATGGAAATAATTAGGGTATCGCCGGAGACTAAAAACTTGTTCAATATTAAATGTAATCTATATCTATACTTAGTATTTAAAAACTATAACCAAGAAACTAAGAAAAACACATGTCCCCATCCATTATATTACACTTCTCTAACCATAGTGCCACATGTCATCTTACACTATTAATTTTTTATTACACCATTTTTTTTAATTCTTTCATTAAACTTACACTTCATCTCTTCATCTTCATCTCTCCCCTTTAATTCAACCATTTCCTATTCTCTCTTTAATTTTAGCCCTTCCACCTTTTATTTAAGCCTTTTTTTCGATTAAAGTTCTAAAATTTTAATTTCTTTAATCATGTTTCCGATTACATATTATACCTTATAATGACTTACTGATATTTCCTCACTTATTATCTCTCAATACAATTTTATATGAATAACCCGTGCATTACACGGGTTAGAAGGCTAGTTAACATTAATATATAACACCAATCTATGTGTACTTTTCTTACAAATTCTCAAAATTATATGGGATCATTAATTAATCAAATTTATGTGATTTTTTGATACAAATTCTCAAATTTATACAGTATAGCATTTTATAAAAATAGAATTTAATGCTTACATGAAACTAATAACATCACACTTATATTGTATAATGGTTTATATATTAAGCCTTCTGTTTTACTTTGTTAGTCTCATATGAAATCAATCATATAAAATAGGAGAAAAAATAATAAAATACGAGTAATAATTATCGACAAATGTTTGAATTTCTTAACACAAAATTAAACCAAAATAGAAATAGGATAGAAAATTAAATCCGTATAACAAAGACATAAAATAACATCCATCAACACATAATTTTATAATGAAACTCACACACTATTCATTCCTTTTTTTTTTTTTTTTTTTTTTTTTTTTTTTTTTTTTGAGAAAATCTATCTTTATTATCTACTATCGCTCATTATAATCCTCTAATTACTTTCATACTTTTGTTTTTTGAGATTTTAATTTTATGTTACAAAAAAAAAAAAAAAAAAAAAAAAACCTTACCTCGTTGAGGGGTAAGCGAAAGCGATAGTTGAGAAGAGGACGATGAGTTGGATTTAGGAGGAAAAGATGTAAGAAGGTCGGCATCGAGCTCGGACCAGAGATCGTGAGTGGTAAGATTACGGCCGCGCTTGGCGGCGATAAGGTCGGAGATAATAGCGCCACCACACATTATGTTCAACACCTATTCTTCAACATTCAACTACTTTTTTTAAGGTTGGGTTTGCTGAAGTAGATATGAAGAGAAAGAGGGGGATAAAAGGTGCAGAGGTTTGGTTATTTATAGAGAAAGCAGATGACTGCTGATAACCGAAGATAGAAGTGACTACTAGAGCCTAGAGGAGGCAATAATAATTATTGATAAGAGTAAATAAAACAAATGAGGAAATACATAAATTAATACGGAATTGATTTATTGGGTAAAAGGATGTGCAAGTCTGACGAGTACTGTCCAAGTTGTTGTGTTATTGCTCAACTTGGCTGCGTTTTTTAACGTCAACTAAATATCCTCGTCTCTAATTCTCTATCCGGCGAGATTAATTGATACAGTAAAACTTGGTATACATGTCAATTAATTAATTTGAAATTAAATATATATAATTAAATATTAGTAAAATAATTAAAAGGTTGATATATATTACAAAATTTTGTATTAATCTAATTAACAACATATTTCATACTTCCTCCATTACATATTAATTGCAATTTTGGGTATTATTTGTGAGATATAATTCCAAACTTGCAACTAATATGTAACGGAAGAAGTAATTAAATTTATTCGCCTTATTAAAAATCCATGGTCAAAGTTACTATGTAAATAGTGAAAAAAAGTTTAACGTGTCAATTATTTTAATATAGAGAAAATTTATGTTTAGATTATAATTGTCTAAAAAAAAAAAAATCTCTAATTTATTAAGTGTACTAGTTCTTTGCCCGAGCAACGCTCAGATAATCAAATAAGAATATTTTTTTATAAATTACTCCAACCATGTACTCTCTCCGTTTTTAAATACTTGCTCCATTTCTCTATACGTGGAGTTTTAGGAGAAATTGGAGAAAGTAATAAAATATGGAGGTAGTGGGGTAGGTGGAAGAATAAAAAATTGTAAAAAAACAAAAGCAGTGGAGAGTTTTGGAGGAGAGATAATATGAAAATAATTAAATATGATCATGGTGGGTCTACTAGGTGAGAGAAATTAATTTAATGTTGTAAAAGCTTTCCAAATAAGGAAATGGAACAAGTATTTAAAAACGGCCGAAAAAGAAAAGTGGAGCAAGTATTTAAAAACGGATGGAGTATTTGTTTATAGGTTTTGTATACATATAAATATTTGTTTACGTTCTCGTTAAAAAAAATAATCACTTTACGTTATCGAATTATAATAGATAAGAGTATGCGGCACGATAATATAGAGTATCTCTATTTTTGTAGTTTGTTGACAAATTTTAAATTGAGTTGGAATTCGTTTTTAGTACAAAATAAAAAATCTATTTTTATAGATTAACGAATGAAAATTCAAGTAATTTAGAAAATTTTCTGATCTTAATAAATAAAAAAAAGTTTTTTAGTGGTAATTTTCTCTTTGGAACAATAAATTTTAGTTGAATTGATTTACAAATTTGAAGGGTAAAATATCAATAATTTACAATGTCTACATTGCTTGTTGTTCTTAATTTTTTTTTTAATCAATTATATAAAAGTTGGTTTTTACCACCAATCACCTCCAACTAACGGATTCCGTCCATAAATCCGTTAGTGGGGCCTACCTTGCACACGTGTCGCCATATTATTGGGCAAATTTTAAAAAAAAATTAAAAAAAACAAAAAAAAAATTAAAAAACCTAAAACTACCCCAGCCACCACCATCGCGCCACCGCCGCCTTCCCCCCAACTCACCACAGCCCTCCTCGAAACCACCACCCACATCGCACCACCAGCCCCAACCCACCTGAACCCTCCCCCTCCCTTTCCCGCAACCATATCACCCCCAAAAACCACCAAACCCAAAACCCTCGTCCCCCCTAAATGGCCACGAATCCGGCCTTAAAAGGCCGAAATCGGCCGGTTAAGGCTACTAAGCCCCAAAATCGGCCGATTTCGGCCATTTGTGGTCAGATTCACGGCCGTTTTGGGGAACGAGGGTTTTGGGTTTCGTTGTTTTCGGGGGCGACAAGGTTGCGCGAAAGGGAGGGGGAGGGTTCAGGTGGGTAGGGGCTGGTGGTGCGACGCCGGTGGTTGGTTCGGGGAGGGCAGTGCTGGGTTGGGGAGAGGGCGGTGGTGGCACTGTGGTGGTGCACGGAAGATCGGGGAAGATGAAAAAGAAACGTCAAAAAGGTGGGCCCTACTAACGGATTCATGGACGGAATCCGTTAGTTGGTGGTAAAATCGAATTTTTGGAAATTTTGTTGGAGGTAAAATAAATCTTTTTTTTATGGAGGTGGTAAAATCAATTAAGTTGTTTTTTGGAGGTGGTAAAAGTCAAAATTTCCTTAATATTTTGAGAAATTCTCAATTGTACTCTCCAGTTTTCTTTTTTTCTCAATGGTGAACACTAAAATATCAAATTATCTTTGGTAATCTATAATTTGTAAAACTAATTAAGTGGTAACATTAGTTAAGCATTTTAATTAATATTAACCATCGTTAATGTTTTAAAAGGAAGGTAAAAAAGAAATGTCTAAAATACCCCTATTTGAAAGAAAAAAAATCCACTGAGTACTACCCCCTCCCCCAACCAGCCCAACCCCTACTTACCCACGACCCGGCGCCAGGAACGACCTCACCACCCATAAAAATAAAACCTTAAGAAACCTTGATTGATGCGGATTGAACCCAAAAGTATAGCATTTGAAGAATTTATCCCCCCCCCCCCACCAAATTTAATTATCCAAATACCCAGGTGAAGAATAAGGAGAAAGTAAACCAATCTTGGCATTACCAAGAGCAGCGATGGAGTTCAGCTCGGGGCGGCTAGGATGGGAATCGGGGGAAGGAGAAGGAATCGATGGAGTTCGGTTCACGGCGGCTAATTGGGAGAATGGAAGGAGAGGGAATCGGGTTGGAAATCTGAGGGAATCGAGGAAGGAGAACGCTGGCGCCAAGGGAAAGGAAGGAGAGGGTCACCAACGCTTGGGGAAGGGAGGGAGGGGATTGCCGGTTGCGGCTGGCAGGGGAGGGGGGCCAACGTTGGGTTAGGGTGGCTGGTTTTTTTAAAAAAAAAAATTTATTTACTGAATAGGGTTATATTAGTCATTATGCCTTTAATTAACTATGGTTTGCTTATAATTGCATATTTATATCATTATTGTCACCATTTGAATTAGAAATGGTAATTCGTGAGTACTAAAGATAATTTCATAAAACTTTGTTCATCACAAAAATTTTATAAAACTGGAGAGTACTATTGAGAATTTCCCAAAAACGAATTGCAATTTATTTTAGATCAAAAATTTTATATTAATTATAAAGATAAAATTAGTGCATTTTTTGTGTCGCTGGCCATATCTTGTGGCCGAATGAGACATACCCAAACACTGACCGAGTAACCCCTGACAGTCTAAGTAACCCCCGATTAACTGAGTAACCCTTGACCAACCAAGTATCTCCTGACCAAGTAATCCCGATCACATAGTGTGACAAGCCACATATGATACTTTTTAAAATAAAATGTTATCCTTTTATATTACGGATTTATCTAAATATGAGAAACAAAGTTAATAATTCATTTTATAATAAAAAATTCAAGTAGTAAGCATGCGAAAATCACAAAGTTTATTAGATTAATATATATTAGTAAATTATTTTATTTGAAAAAGAACTTGATGTTATTTTAGAAAAAATCGTGCATCACACGGGTTTCACCTAGTTGATTAAATATTTTAGAAAAAGAACTTGATGTTATACAATTGTAGGTGCGAAATCCATTGTTCGTATAACTCGACGTGAACCCGACACAAAATAATTAAGAGGATTTTGGTCAACAAGAATTCTCAACCCGTTTACATAAGTGGGTCAACACGAGCACGACACGAAATTAAACGAGTTAGGTTTGGATTGAAATTTTTAACCCGAAACCGACACACATAACCCGATTATATTAATGGGTTGAACGAAAACCTGTGAATCCGAACCCGACACGCTTAATCTATTAATGAAGTAGAAAAACAAACTGAATTTTCTATTCAATACTACAAAATTACCTTGACACCATTTACACATTTTGGTAATTTTTTGATGGTTAATTTGGCGAAAAAAATATAATTTTCATCGTTTATAAATTAAATCTAATTTGCAGTTAATCTGGAACAATTCTTATCAACTTATGTATGGTTGTATTGTTAAAACTACTAGCTTTAAACCCTTGTGATATCTTTTACTAAAACTACTAACATAAAACTGTTGTACTCGTAGTATCTTTAATGAATTAATGATGTATGTCTTTTTATTTTTTAATTGAATATTAATTAGTTTATTAAATGCTATGTGGGTAAAAGGTTATCCGGGTAACCCGTTTAATAACCGGGTTAGGTTTGGGTCAAGGGTTTTCAACAAAACCCTTTTAATAAATGGGTTAGGTTTGGATCAAGGGTTTTTCAACCCGTTTAACATTAACACAAACACGAACCCGACACAACACGACCCGTTTGCCCTAATAAATTGATCACCTCTCTTCAATAACTCTCATACAGAAATAAATTAAACTTTCATATGGAAATGAATGAACAACATATGTACATATCCTCATTTTTTTAATCTTAACTTTCTTTACTTCGTATAAAAGAAAATCCTATTGGCATTGGTTATTTTCAAATTTAACGTTATAATAGTTTTCATAAACTCCAACATGTCCTACTTATTCTTCTCAATGTTTAATTAAAAGTTATAAGATTATTATTTTTTTTTAATTTAAAATATGCATGGCCAACCACATAGGGTGGTTACTTTACATACATATAATTAACATAAGACAAATGAGGTTATTTGTATTGACTGTATAGGTGAGAGTCAATCTAACGAAAACATGAGGTTACACATATAAACAAACGGAATTATTCTTTTAAGAGTTATTTTTTTTTTCCTTAAAAAAAAAGGTTACTCGAATGAACAAATGAGATTACTTTATTTTTTTTTAATCAATTTATGTTACTTTTATAATGAGTTGGGTGTTACTAGCTAGTTGTACCATAAACAAAACAAGGTTACCTCTATAAACGGGGTTACTCATATAAATCAATAGTATTATTCTTATAAACAAATGTGGCCACACACATGACTTGATGTTTAAATTTTTCTTAATACATTAACTTTTAAAAAATATCCTATCATTATGTGGTGAATATTTTTTCATTTATGAGTGTCTCACATTGGAAAAAGAAGAGAGATGATATAACTCCATAAACTAGAATAGTTATTCCTACTAATTTCTACGTATCATTAATTGGTCTAGTATGGACCTCTTTGGGCCTTGTTTATGGACCGAATCCTCCTTTTTTTTATAAGGTTGTCCATCTTTAATTGCTACTGGATATAGATTAACACTAGAGTTGTCAAAAGCTGACCCGACCGGAAATATAAACCTAAACCCGATTATTAACCGACCCGTCTGAACCACGGAAAATGGTGACCCGAATCAGATCTGACCCGACCTAAACCAACCCTAGACCTGAGTTAACCCGAGCAAACAGTACTAGAAACTAGTCGAAACAAGAAGGTAAATTTCAGGCTCGGTATTGGAAGAATTCAGCACGAGACAATAGCGTCTGTCGCCAGATGAAAAATACTGTCGCCAGGCGACAGAGCCATCGCTCGGCGATGACGCTGTTTTCTCAGCGCTTATTCCTACATGCCTCGGCAGCTTTCTGTTCTTGAATTTTCCATTTTTTGCGACGTTATTTCGACTTTATTTGTGAAAGATATTCCCTAATTTCCTACGTGTAAAAATCCTATGTTTTTGATGCATTTTGGATGGTCTTTCCAATGCGGACCTTTTTATGCACATGCCACAATGTTAATCAAAATTACGCACATGAAATACTTAGAACTTTTCGAGTCTCATCCACTCATTCTAAATTATTGACAAAATAAATTTTAGGAATTAAAATAGAAATCCTCCCCAGTGGAGTCGCCAAAAACTGTAGGGAATATTTCACGCACCCCACACTTGAGCCCCACTGTGATCATACACTTAAGCATGGTGGCGTCCAAAGGGAAGGAAGCTAGAGTAAAAGAGTCGGCAACAAATTTTAGGAACTTGTAAACTGTTCACAGGGTGAAGGTTACACCCCTTAACGATCCAGGAGATCGTTAACTCCAATAGGTCTGGAACCATGACTGGAAGTTCGGGGATGAAGGTACAAATACAACCTAAAAGAGATTGAACCTGCCCTAATAATAGGCCTCTACTTTATTCTTCTTGTATTCATGTGCGCTTTCTGACTAACAACAATCAACAGATTAACCCTAAACATGTTTAATCTATGTTGGTTGAATTTAATGCACAAGCAAAACTATTATTGGCGATCACTTGAATTATAACCATATTAACCTAAACAAGATTATTAATTATCTTATTAAGCGTGATTACAAGTACAAATTCCCTTTAAACCTGCAAGAGAGGGCGTGATCAAGCAATAACAACAATAATATATCAAGCAACAATAACAACAATCATCATCAATCATAATAATAATCTCAATCTCAAAGCATAATAATATTAGCAAGATCCTGGCGTGATACTAACAAGATAAATAACAAACCCTAGCATGTCACTAAACATTAAAGATCAAGGCTTTATCCCTAACATGACATTAACATGATATTAGGAAAGAATAGGAAGCATCATAGAAACATGCATGATATTAGAAATATTAGTTATTACCCTAAACATGATACTAGGAATCAAAATAATCAAAGCATGCTTTCTATATCAAAATAACAATTAAAGCAATTACTTACTTCGGTGCCTCGTATCTCTTTCTAATAACAAAATACACGTGTTAGTAACTTCAAGGAAAATAATAAATAAAACAATTAAATTAAATAATTAAAATAGAGATTTGGGACCGAACCCTCAGAAATACTAAACCTTTCACGTATAGGGCGAAGGCAACTTCGAACTTGGCTAGGTGTGTCTAGAACTAATGTATGAGGAATTTTGAGAGAAATAAGGTTTAGAAAAAGAATAGAGAGAGAGAAAGCTTCTAACTTTTAGAGAGAAAATAGAAAGAGATGATGGTTGATTCTTGATTGTTGATGATGAAACGGAGGAGATACGACCCCTATTTATAAGAAAACAGTCCGAAAACGATAGAAAATACCTGAAGTTCTATACGGAATAAAACTGGAATTTGTCGCCAGGCGACAGACATCAGCGCCAGGCGACAGATGTTAGCGCCAGGCGATAGACTTTGTCCTTTGGCGCTAAAAAAGATAAGACGCACTTTTGTACGGAATCCTCTTCTTAATATGATTAAGCAGCAAATTCCGTGTTTATCAAATTAAAATCAGGTTTATCATAAAACACCTATTTTATTCTAAATAAAACTCTTTAAAATATAATTATTAATCCTAATATCATTAGAATTAAAAGGAACCTTCTAAATATTCTAGAAGATTAAAATCAATCCTAATAACTTTAGGAATAATAATTAATAGGCCATCCTCTAGATCATTGGGCCGCATATAAAATTCATTTTGGGCCCAATTTAATTTAATCCATAACTTTCTCATTATTCATCGGAATTGGGCTTATAATATATCGTTAGAAAGCTCTTTACGAGCCCAATCCAACTACACTATTATTGGACCCTTATCATGGACCAAACAAAATTGGAATGGCTATTTTCATAAACAGAGTGTAAGAAAAGGAATATTTTCGAAAACAGAAAGAGAGATATTTTAATAAAAACATCCACATCACTAGATAATATGTCTATTATGTATAGTGTTTTACCCCCGTCCCCTGGTCGTAATTAGTAGTGTTTTTGGCTCTTTAGAGCCACTTTTATTACTAATTGGTGTTTTCTAGTGTTTTCGTAGTTTTGGTTGAGTTTTGTAGGAAATTGCATCTTTGAAGCTTTTTCCCGGGATTATTGCGGTTATGTTTGGCCAGATTTAATTCGTATGAGTTTAGCAATATTGATTCGAGATTCGAGAGATGAGAATTGATGTTTAGGCTTAGTTTCAATAGGCAGACTAATTTATAAATGGTTAGGTTGAGATTCGAGAGATGAGATTTAATACCGGTAAATTAACTCTGTGATTGTAATACGTAGCGAAAGCCCTTTATGATCTGATTAATTGATGCATTGATGATTGATTGTTATGTTTTACCCTGGAATATTATTTATTGGTGAACCTATGCCCTAGGTCTTTTATCATTTGATTTCTCCCTACTCATATTCTTCGTAGTATAGTTCCTTTAAATAACAACTTTTGGTTATTTAACAATTTAGATTATAATAACTAATTATGAATAGAAAGACTTGTTTCCCTGTGGATTCGACCCTACTTCCCTATCTATTATTAGTTAGCGGTTTTAAGAATTATTTTTGATTAGGTGATACGACTTTAGCCTGTCAAAATTTGGCGCCGTTGTCGGGGAAACGGTTTTATTTTTATTTCTGATTGTTTTTATAGTCTAGATTATTTTCTTTCGTCCTAGAAAACGTAAGTTCTTTGGGACAGTTCTCATATTTGTCGTCTAGTTCTTTTTGTATGCCCAGGTGTTCCAGATCGGGTTATATCCCATTCGACCCTGAGATCGAACGCTCTTTTCATAGACAAAAAAAATCTTTACAGGCAAATACTGGCGGGTTCTGGGGATAACAATAATCGCCGAGACTCTCCAACTGATTTTAGTGATTCAGAAGTACCTTCAGATTCAGAATCAGAGAGGACATCTTTGCTAAGAAGCGCAATTCAAAACTTTTCCCAAGAGCCAGATGAAACTTTGTATGAGGCTTGGGAAAGATTTAAAGATCTGCAGAGGGAGTGTCCCCACCATAATTTGGCATAGTGGCAGCTAATCCAAGCCTTTTATAATGGGATTGGAAATTCATCTAGAACAATATTGGATTCTGCAGCTAGTGGGAGGTTTATGAACCTTAATGTTGATGATGCAGGTCAAGTTATCGAAGATATGGCAATCCACAACTCCCAATATGGGAATCCTAGAGGCTTTGCTAACAAAGGGAAACATAGTGTCGACTCTATATCCTTTTTACAAGCTCAATTAACCTCTATTTGTCAAAAATTAGATAATCTTAGTACTGCAAATATAGCTAATGTTTCTGCAATTAATAATAATGCTAATGAGGCTTTCTGTGAAGACTGTGGAATTGTAGGTCATTGGGAGCAAGATTGCAGGAGTTCCGTGGAGCAAGTCAATGTCTTTCAAGCTTATAGGCAGAATGACCCATATTCCAACACCTACAATCCTGGGTTCCGGAATCATCCATACCTTTTCTACCGGAGCACCAATATACAAAACCCTTCACCTCAACAACAAACACAACAAGCACAACCACAACCACAACAGAAATACTACCACCCCAATGCTAGCCAGAAGAACCAACCATAAGAACCCTCCTTACCTTCCGACCTTGCTTTGGCAGAAATTAGAGCGATGCTGGCTAGTATGCAAAAGCACATGGAGAGTAGAGATGCTCAAATTTATTCGATCATAACACATAACAAAATAGTAGATAATCAAATTGCGCAGATTTCTTCTACTCTACAAGCCCGTCAACAGGGACCCCTGCCAGCACAGCCAACCAGGTCTATGGATCAAGCTTTCGCAATTACTCTAAGGAGTGGTTCACACTATGAAGGGCCCCCTATGCCCAGAGATGATGAACCTGTTTTAATGAATAATGCTAATCTTGATTCCATTAAACCTAACAATGTTGCTAATAGCCCTGTAGGGCTAAAAGGTTGTACTAATATTTCTGATGTTACATTGCAGGGTAAATCTCCAGGGAAGGTTGCAATTCAAGATAAGAGTAATGATGTTCAAAAGCCAACTATCAAACTACCATTCCCCAATCGACATTTGAAAACTAAAGTGGATAAGCAGTTTGGTAAGTTCCTGGAGATGGTGAAAGATTTGCAGGTAACAGTTCCTTTCACAGAATTAATTACACAAATTCCTACATATGCGAAATTCATGAAGGAAATATTGACTAGAAAAAGATATATTAGTGAGGTAGAGACAGTCGCTTTTACCGCAGAATGTAGGGCCGTACTACAAAATAAATCTCCACCTAAACTAAAAGACCCAGGTAGTTTTTCTATTCCTTGTCATATTGGAAATCTGAAGATTGATAATGCATTATGTGATCTAGGTGCTAGTGTTAGTGTCATTCCATTGTCTGTGTGTTCAAAGCTAAATAGGGGTAAATTAAAATCTACTAATATTACTCTGCAAATGGCCGACCGTTCAATTTTTTTATACCTGTTGACTTTTTTTTCTTGATATGGCCGAGGATTTGCAAACTCCAATCATTTTGGATAGACCATTCCTTAATACCGCGGGAGCAATTATAGATGTACAAGGTGGCAAATTGACACTATCAGTAGGGGATGACAATATTGTTTTTTAATTTAAATAATGCCCCTAAAAGCCCCATGATTGAGGAGAAGTGTTTAAGCATTGATGTGGTTGAAAATAATTGTTCTAATGAGCCCCAAGCTCTTGTTAAAGATCCCTTGGTGGCGGTATCTTGTGTTGCATCTTCTACAGGTAAAACTAAGACATGGAAGGAAGAAGTGGATGCAATAGAACAAGCTCTATATGGTGAAGGGCTTGGTTTTGATGATGAGGACGAGGAGCAAGGTGATCAGGTTGCGATAATTGAGCCCTTAATGAGAGTCCCACCTGATCGAGTAGTAGTGGCTCAGTCGAGTGGGGAACCAAGGTAATTTGAGCCTAAGAAGGTGCCCCTTGCAATTAATGATAAAGAACCCCCAGTACAAGCTACGGAAGATCCGCCCGATCGGGCGAAGTCCCGCCCGATTGGGCGTGAGAAGAAGAAAGATTGTGGCCTTAATTTCGCCCGATCGGGCGGGAGAAGAGGTCTGTATACGACAAATCTCGCCCGATCGGGCGAGATGGTGCCCGACCGGGCGCGTGAAAGAACTTTACCGAGGACTCAAAATCGCCCGATCAGGCGCGAGGTAAACGAGTTTATGTCCTTATTTTCACCCGACCCGGCGAACGGCCGCCGGACCGAGCGCGCCATACCCCCCCTTTCCCGATTTATCTTTCTTTTTCCTTTTTCTTTCCTTTTTCTCTTTGTCTTTTCCCTCTTTGCCTTGTCTCTTTCTTAAAACAAGATGACGTTTAGCCATGCTAGGCTAATTCCTGAGCCAATGAGGACATTATTTGATTCTGGCCAGGGGGAGTTTTCGGATTGAGGTATGGTTTCCTTCTTTTATTGCCTTCTAGTATAGTTTTATTGCTTTCCTATATGAAAAATACAAAAAAAAAAAATTGAAAAATCAAAAAAATCCAAAAATACATTCCAATAAATTATGAATCATGCTTCCCTGTGCCCCATACTTGAAAAAATTGTTTTGATTCTTGGTATATGACGATGAGCATTGTGGATTTGTTGATCATGATTTGAATTTTGATTGCTTAGATATCTTAACATGCGTCAATTTTGTCCAACTACTTGTGAATATAGTGCTTGACTAGTTGATTTGGTTAGGAATGTGTGATAGTTCCTGGTATGTCAATGAAACTGAGTATTGACTTGTGACTATGAGTAATGTTTATATGGCTTATTATTATGCACATGTGGAGGACAAAGGCGTTCATTCTTTTAGGTAGCCTTCAGACGATATTAGATACATTTGTTCCCTTCTTGCTACCCATGTTGTTGCTTGTGCCTTTTTGTTGTTTATTAGCCACATTACAAGCCTTTTTAGCCCCATTGGTTACTAATCCCAAGCTTGGCTTGGGGGAGTTTTTAGTTAGTGAGGTGAGGGAGTTGTAGTGTGCATATAATTTGCACAATGTGGGAATATAAGATGAGTAATTTGTTCTTTGGTTTTGTGATTGGAAAAAATAAGAATTTGTGTTTCAAAGTTAAATTCCAATGTGAGATAAACAGAAAAAAAAGAGCAAAAGAGAAAAAAAAAATGTTTCAATGATCAAGTGTTCTATGTGAGGGTTATTTAAAAGAAAAGAAAGGAAAAAAAAAGAAATTAGTTTAAAGTTTGTTTATTCATTCAAGTTCTATAATATCATATTTTTTGGGTTAAGTGTTGGAGAATTTATGAAATATTAGATTGGTTGTTTAGTGAACTGTTGTAGAGTTGAGTTGTGTTGGAGGTTTATGGTCATTATTTATTTTTGACCTTGGTTTTACTAGGAATTTGGCTCCCTTAAGCATAGCTTTTCTCTCACTTTTTCCCAAATATATCCTACCCTTTTTCCCTAGCCTTACATTACAAGCTTTAAAGACCTTCCGACCTTGTGCGTAGAGTTGTGTAGATGTGAAATTAGTTGTTTGTCAATGCAAAGAATGATTTGACATATTCCGAGTCGACTACTAGGTTGAGTGCTTGTCTTTTTAAACACACGAGAGTGTGAGTTGGAAGGGCATTGTTCACATAAAGGGGTTGGGATGGAGAGCGGTCGAGTATATCTTTTACTCGCCACATAAATAAGAGTTGAGTGTCTGAGCACTAGTCTTGAATTCTATATGCTCTTGTGGTTAGCTCTACTTCACAATTGTTAGGGAGGATGAGTGATTGGATGAATGAGATTGGTTGATGGTGAAGCATGTTTATTAGATTTGCCTTGAATTGTTGGTTCTTGATTTTGATTATTTGGGGTGAGGCATGTTTTATGTAGTCATTGATGAGCTCTTTGCTTAGGGACAAGCAAAGGTTTGGCTTGGGGGAGTTTGATATGTCTATTATGTATAGTGTTTTACCCCCGTCCCTTGGTCGTAATTAGTAGTGTTTTTGGCTCTTTAGAGCCACTTTTATTACTAATTGGTGTTTTCTATTGTTTTCGTAGTTTTGGTTGAGTTTTGTAGGAAATTGCATCTTTGGAGCTTTTTCCTGGGATTATTGCGGTTAGATTTGGCCAGATTTAATTCGTATGAGTTTAGCAATATTGATTCGAGATTCGAGAGATGAGAATTGATGTTTAGGCTTAGTTTCAATAGGCAGACTAATTTATAAATGGTTAGGTCGAGATTCGAGAGATGAGATTTAATAACGGTAAATTAACTCTGTGATTGTAATACGTAGCGAAAGCCCTTTATGATCTGATTAATTGATGCATTGATGATTGATTGTTATGTTTTACCCTGGAATATTATTTATTGGTGAACCTATGCCCTAGGTCTTTTATCATTTGATTTCTCCCTCCTCATATTCTTCGTAGTATAGTTCCTTTAAATAACAACTTTTGGTTATTTAATAATTTAGATTACAATAATTAATTAGGAATAGAAAAACTTGTTTCCCTGTGGATTCGACCCTACTTCCCTATCTATTATTAGTTAGCGGTTTTAGGAATTACTTTTGATTAGGTAATACGACTTTAGCCTGTCACTAGACTTTTCACACTTTCACTTTGTTCGATAATCAAATGACGTGAAAAGTATTCATCACTAGGTTTGGTTTTGGGGAGACACATTTGGGTGTCTACAACTTGTTATTGGAAACTATCACTTGAGGCTTCCGTCTGGTCTTATTTTGGTGCTTAATAACTGTTATTATTTCCAAAGAATTACCAAGAACATTATTTCAGTTCCTGTTTTAGATACTGAAGGTTTTTCTTTTGAAATAAGATACAAGAGTTGTTTTATTTCCAAAGAAAATATGTTATATGCTAACGCAAAATTGATAAATGGTTTGTATGTCTTAGATTATGCAACCCATGTGTACAACATCGATCAGAAAAAGCGCAAAATAGATGAATCAAAGCAAACCTATCTATGGCATTGTAGGTTAGGTCATATAAACCAATCACGCATCCAGAAAATATAAGAGGATGGACTCCTAAATTCATTTGATTATGAATCATTTGAAAATTGTGAGTCATGCTTGTTAGGTAAAATAACCAGATCACTTTTTAGTGGAAAGGGTGAAAGAGCTAGTGACCTTTTGGGCCTCATGCATACGGATGTGTGTGGACCAATGAGTTCAGAAGCTAGAGGTGGTTTTAACTACTTCATTACTTTTACTAATGATTTAAGTAGGTATGGCTATATCTGTTTAATGAAGCATAAGTCGGAATCCTTTGAAAAGTTCAAGGAATTCCAGAATGAGGTACAAAACCAGCTTGGGAAGACAATTAAAGCACTGTGATTTGATCGTGGTGGTGAATATTTAACTCAAGAGTTTGATGATCATCTGATTAATTGTGGAATACTTTCACAGTTAATTCTTCTAGGAACACCACAATTAAATGATGTGTCAGAAAGGAGGAATTGAACTTTGCCTGACATGGTTCGCTCCATGATGAGCTTTACTGATTTGCACAATCATTATGGGGATATGCATTAGAAACAGCTGCAAACATATTGAATAGAAGCCCGTCCGAAGCAGTTGAGAAGACACCATATGATTATGGACTGGAAAAGTTCTAAAGTTGTCTTATCTCAAGATTTGGGGTTGTGAAGTCTATGTAAAACGTTTACAAGGCGACAAACTAGGCCCTAAATCAGACAAATGTTTTTTCATGGGTTATCCCAAAGAAACAAGAGGGTATTACTTCTATAATCGCGCAGATAACAAAGTGTTTGTTTCTTGCGATGGTGTCTTTCTAGAAAGAGAATTTGTTACTACAAAGTCAAGTGGAGTAAAGTGGTTCTCGAAGAAATTCGAGACAAACAACAAATGGATGTGGATATCAACCACATCAGAGGCGAGGGCGCATAGTTCAACTAATTCGACAAATCATGTGCCGGAGCAAGCTAATTCAACTAGCGAGACTCCTATCGTCTCACTTGAATCTAATTCTTGCGAAATTCTTCAAGGAGTTGAAGAGAACATTTCTGTTGTTGCTCCTACCCCACGTAGGTCTGCCAGAATCAGAAACAAACAGTTTGTTGAGGTTCTGTTAACTGAGGATTCTGAAATCTTCCTATTAGAGAATGAAGAACCTACAACCTACAAGAAAGCTTTGGCGAGCCCTAACTCAAATAAATGACTCGAGGCCATGAAGTCCGAAATGGAATCGATGTTTGAAAATGTTTTGAGGACCCTGGTATACTTGCTTGATGGGGTAAAACCTATTGGTTGCAAGTGGGTCTATAAGATTAAAACAGACAAGGATGGAAATGCCTACATCCACAAAGCAAGACTGGTTGCAAAAGGATACAGACAGATTCATGGTATTAACTATGATGAAATCTTTTCCCCAGTAGCTATGCTTAAGTCCATTCGGATCCTTCTAATGATTGTTGCATTTTTCAATTATAAAATTTGGCAGATGGATGTCAAAACCGCCTTCTTGAATGGGTTCTTGACGGAGGAAGTGTATATGACACAAACTGGGGGTTTTGAAGATCTAGAAAATCCTAGAAAAGTGTGCAAGCTTTAGAAATCCATTTATGGATTGAAGCAAGCATCAAGGAGTTAGAATCTTCATTTTGATGAGGTAGTCAAACAGTTTGATTTTCTCAGAGCGAAGAGGAACCTTGTGTATACAAGAAATCTAGTGGCATCAGCGTGGTTTTCTTAGTCTTGTATGTAGATGACATACTACTCATGGGAAATGACATACCAATGCTTGAGTCAGTCAAGGAATGGTTAAAGAGTTGTTTCTCCATGAAAGACTTGGGTGACGCCGAGTACATTTTGAGAATCAAAATCCATCGAGATAGATCTCGAAGGATGATTGGACTAAGTCAAGAGACTTATATTGATAAGGTTCTTGACAGGTTTGAGATGAAAGACTCTAAGAGAGGATTTCTCCCCATATCCCATGGCATTACGCTCAGTAAATCTCAGTGCCTTCAAAACGCCAGATGAGATGAGACGTATGGCTAGTATACCTTCTGCTTTCGCAGTAGGGTCTATTATTGTAGGGAATATTTCAAGCCATTAACCCCAAGATTGAACTCCACTGTGATCATACACTTAAGCATGGTGGCGTCCAAAGGGAAGGAAGCTAGAGCAAAAGAGTCGCCAACAAGTTTTAGGAACTTGTAAACCGTTCACAAGGTGAAGATTACACCCCTTAACGATCCATGAGATCGTCAACTCCAAAAGGTCTTGAACTAAATAGGGTTCGGGGATGAAGGTACAAATCCAACCTAAAAGAGATTGAACCTGCCCTAAAAAGGCCTCTACTTTATTCTTCTCGTATTCATGTGCGCTTTCTGACTAACATGCAATCAATAGATTAACCCTAAACCTGTTTATCTATGTTTGTTGAATTTAATGCACAAATAAAACTATTATTGGCGATCACTTGAATAATAATCAAATTAGCCTTAAACAAGATTATTAATTATCTTATTAAGCGTGATTACAAGTACAAATTCCCTTTAAACATACATAAAAGGTGTGATCAAGCAATAACAATAAATAAGCATCAAGCAACATGATAACAATCACAATAATCATAACAATTATAATCATGTTAATAATAAAGCTTAAATATAATAGCAAGATCCTAGGCATGATATTAACAAGATTAATAACAAATCCTAGCATGTCACTAAGCAATAAAAATCAAAGCTTTAGCCCTAACATGATACTAACATGATATTAGAAAAGAGCAAAAGGCACCCTAAACATGATACTAGAAAGCAATAAAGACATCCTAACATGATACTAGGAATTAAACAAATTTAAACATGCTTTCTACAAGAGTAGAGCAATAAGATTACATACTTTGATGCCTCGTGCCTCTTTCTAATAACAAAATACACGCGTTAGTAATTTCAAGGAAAATATAAAATCAAATAATTGAAATAGAGATTAGGGACCAAACCCTCAGAAATTATAACCTTTCACGTCTAATGCGAAGGCAACTTCGAACTCGGCTAGGTGTATCTAGATCTCGTGAATGCGGAATTTTGTAAGAGGGAAGGTTTAGAAAAAGAATAAAGAGAGAAAGCTTCTAGCTTTAGAGAGAGATGATGATTGTTGATGAATAAAAACGGAGGTTTAGGACCCTATTTATAAGAAAACAGTCCGGAAATAGGTAGAATTTTATAAAGAATAAAACTCCACGCTGTCGTTGCAAAACCAACCTTGTCGCCAAGCGACAGGGTCTGTCGCGTGGCGACAGGCCTGTCGTTTGGCGACAGCCTAGATTCCTACGTGCTTTCAAACACGGAGTCCACTTATGAATCAAAATCGATTTGTAAAGTCCGTATGAAAACCGAAATCGTATTTTTCATAAAATAATATTTTATTCCAAATAAAACTTATCAAAATCTAATTATTAATTCTAATTCTATTAGGATTAAAGAGAAACTTCTAAAGAATTCTAGAAGACAATAATCAATTCTAATATCTTTAGGAATAATAATTAACATTGGGCCCTCCCCTAGATCATTGGGCCGCATGTAAGGATCAAACTGGGCCCAGTTTAGTATTTTGGCCATAACTTCCTCATTACTCATCGGAATTGGGCTTATAATATATCGTTGGAAAGCTCTTTGCAAGCCCCATCCAACTACACTATTATTGGACCCTTGTCGTGGACCAAACTAAACTGGATTGGCTGTTTTCATAAAATAGAGTTGTTTTTTGAAAACAAAAGGAAAGATTTTTTAATAAAAACTAACCGCAACACCTGACCTTTCACGCTTTCACCTTATTCGATTATCATTTGTCGCAAAAGGTATTCATCACCGGGTTTGGTTTTGGGGAGACACATTTGGGTGTCTACAATTATGTATGCCATAATTTGTACAAGGTTGGATGTTTAATATGCTCTTAGCATGTGTAGTAGATTTCAGGCAAATCTAGGTGAAGCACACTGAACAGCTGCCGAGAACATCCTTATGTACTTTAGAAGGACTAGAGGAATGTTTCTAGTATATGGTGGCGAAGATTAGTTGGTTGTTAAGGACTATACAGATGCGAGTTTTCAAACTGACAGAGATCACTTCAAATCCCAATCAAGGTACATTTTCTGTCTGAATGGAGGAGCAGTGAGCTGGAAAAGTTCGAAGCAAAGCACTGTTGCAAACTCTATGACAGAATCAGAGTATTTGGCTGCCGTTGAAGCAGCTAAGGAGGAAGTTTGGATTAAGAAATTCCTCACAGCGTTAGACATTGTACCAAGTGCTTAGAAAGGAATTGAGTTGTATTGTGACAACAATGGCACCATTGCTCAATCAAAGGAGTCAAGGTCACACTTCAAATCCAAACATGTTAAGAGGAAATATCACCTCATTCGAGAGATCGTTGGCAGAGGAGATGTCAAGATGTGCAAAGTTCATACGGACGAGAACATCGTTGATCCGCTTACTAAACCCCTTCCACTGCCTAAGCATGAGACTCATACTAGTACAACTGGATTGAGGCTAATGATGTAATTTAAGTTGTATGTTTTGAGAAAACTTATTACATAAGAAATACATTCATTTGTACAATTATGTTTAATCAGAAATTATTATTTCTCTTATTTAATTATGGTTTTAATGTTAAATAAAATGTCCAAAATAATTATGGATTGATGGGCTCATCAGGTTGATGACCTGGTGAATTAAACCCCATAGGTGAACAAAATCCATATATTATTTAATTTCCTAGTTCGAAATCATTAAAGTGGACATAAATTATTTCAACTAAGGACTAGCATGTAAGATTGATTGGATAGCACAGTTTCATGGGCTATAGGGGCATAGTGATGCTCGGTTAATCACATGGATATGCATGAATGATGCATGATCGAACTATAGACCTACTTTGAAGTTCAAGTATAGAGCTTCCGAATATATTAGTGGATTCCTTTGACATGAGTGGAACATGAATTCCATTCAATGATTGATTTAACTGTGGTACATTCAAACATCTTCCCCTAACCGGAGATTATAAAGGGTGTTTCTTGGTTACTTCAAGAGTTGGGTGGGAGATTTGGTTTCACAAGACTAGATTGAGTCTACCTATTTAATTAGGAATGTGTCTTGCCCCCTTGAAGAGGAAAAATTCAGAAAATGCATGGCCGTGCTCAAA